>NC_072036.1:10615000-11215000 GCF_027791375.1 Indicator indicator | reverse complement strand
ACCAGAACTCGGAATCAGCAAACGTTTATCCCACCACGGGCTGCTTCTCAAATTGCTGTCTTATGTCCAAAAACCCAAAGGTAAATACAGCGTGGAAAGCCTTTTGTTTTCACATGGCCACATCTCCCAGACAAGTGCAAACAGCACACACTCCTCTGCGTGCTTAACAACACTCACTTCCATGTCCACTACATAGAGAAGGAATATTTTGGACCTGCTGCACGGTCTCATACCTCATTAAGATATCCAAGTTCAAATATTTACAATATTAAAACAAAATAAAACTGGTAAGCAATACAGGAAAATGGTTTCTTTGAGAACTTGGTGGCTTTGCTATTTTTATTTTTATTTTTCCTATGTAAAGCCTTCTTGTTTTCTTTCTTTTTCTTTCTTCTTTCCTTTTTTTTTTTTTTTAATGGAAGTAGCAGTATTCAGCTTGTAGAAATCCTTCTGGAAGGAATCTTCTCTGCTTCAGAACCCTGAAACTACACAGCCTTTCTAGTTTTTTTGAGTCCTGAATGCTACTCTCACGGTCAGCAGGTAACTCAATCCCTTTCACAAGCACAGCACTGTCTTAGCAGCAACTACTGATCTTCCTTTTGGGTCTTTAGCCTCACTGCTATCGGGAAGCTACTCCTGAACTATTCCTTTTGATGGCTGGGAACCTTCCCTTCTGATCTCTGGTTCATGGCTACTAGATACTTTAACCCATCTAGTTATAACCTCATCATACCCTATAGTAATGACTTTGAGAACTTCTAAGTTCAAGAATTTAAACAGTGAATGCATTTTATCCAACAGAAATCTGCCTTTGAAATTGAGAAAGTTTAATTTGGACTGATCTAATAAAAAATAGAGGTGTGGGGACCTGGGTTTATAAGGACTGAACCCCACAACCTGCTTAGTGTTTGTTAATAAAAAAACATAGGTTTGGGGACCTGGGTTTGTAAGACCAACAATCCTCGCCTGCTTAGTATTTGTTACTACACAGAATCACATAGGATCCCAGAGTGCCAGGTTGGAAGGGACCTCAAGGATCCTCTGGTCCAACTAACAGAGTGTGATTAAAATCCAACGGAATGTGATCAAAATCCAGTAGAATGTGATCAAACCCAATTACTTTTCATAGATATTTGTATAAGAAATCCTTCCAGTCATTAGTAATGTGACGATTTTTAGCAGCCTTTAAGAATCTTAAAATCTGTTTATTTCCCTGCAAAAATAGCTGATCTTAGCACATGTACTTCTAAAACCCACCTACATCTTGTGAGCATACAGCACCTGAGCAGAGGCAGGGATAATCTCTCTACATTGACAGAAAACATTAACAAATTAACTCCCATAGGCTGATAAAAGCCACAAAACTGATTAAGAGTGTCTTACTAATACAGACGTCTTTTGTTGTAATGTTCTCCTGCTAAACCCTCCCCCCACCCCTTTTTTTTTTTTATGTTGGTGCTGAAAATAATGATGCAAGCAACTAAGTGTAATTGTAGAAAATTATTGTTGGTGATTTGCATATGAAATGCACACCTTTTACTGCCTCTGGTTAGCATTGTTCAACCAGCTTATAAATAGTACAGCTGAAATGCTGCAAACAGCAAACAGTTTTCGATGGGCACATGCTGTGAATGAAGAAATGGTCAGACACAATGTGTGAGTTGGAGAGTTTTCATCACAACTAGCCAAGAGGGGACAGGCTTCATTTCCTAATCCTGCTCAAGCTGGTCACATATAGAAAGCATCACATTCATCTGCAGAGAGGAAAGCTTCTTAAAAGCAGTGTTTATGTTGTGCTAGAGGGGAAAAAAACCCAAACCCTAATGTAATCTATCTGTACTTGGGTTGGAATTTTCTAATTACTTCCACAGAACATTTAATTTTTGTAATTTCACATTTAGTAACTGCTAACATTGGAACCTTGCAGCTGATGTAAGTCATTTGCTGGAGCACCTCTGCTATGAGGATAGGCTGAGGGAGCTGGGGTTGTTCAGCCTGGAGAGGACTCCTGGGGGGGACTTTAGAGCTGCCTTCCAATACCTAAAGGGATCCTACAGGAAGGCTACAGAGGGACTTTTAGTAAGGATATCTACAGATAGGAAAAGGGAGAATGATTTGAAGCTGAGGGAGAGTAGGTTTAGACTGGATCTTAGGAAGAAGTTCTTCAGCACGAGGGTGGTGAGACTCTGGAACAGGTTTCCCAGGGAGGTTGTGGATGCCTTCTCCCTGGGGGTGTTCAAGGTTAGGTTGGATGCAGCCTTGAGCAGCTGAGTCTAGTTGAGAGGTGTCCCTGCCTGCGGTGGGGAGTTTGGAGTAGATGATCTCTGAGGTCCCTTCCAACCTAAGCCATTTTACAATTTACTGGGATAAATTCTGCAAAAGCATGATCCTGTCTCTGTGCTAAACCTCTCGTGCAGTAACTCCTCTATCAGAGTTTTGAGTTAATACAAATGAAAACCAAGACTTTCCCCTCTCTCTAAAGCATGAACTATGCAGTGTATTGTTACGAGGATGTTCACACAACTAGTAAATCCCAGTTCATGACACCCTAAAAAGTCCCTCAGCAGCGTTCTTGTAGCCCCCTTCAGACCTGTCAAATGCCACTTCCCAGGCAGGTAAGTGAATTGTCTCGTCGCTGTTTGTGTTTGGGAGGCTGCCTTTCTCAAGAGCTGTGTCCTGAAACAAACGTTTTGCAGATAGGAAGGGATGAGAGTCAGCTGCAGGCAGTGCAGGGAAGGATTCTCCTACACGTGGGGGAGCCCGAGCGATTCCTCTGCCTGAGCTCGGTGCCTGTCGATTGGGCAGCCCCGCGGAGTCTCTGCACAAGTACCCAGGGCTGAGGATGCCAGCAAAGATGCTTGCATGAAGCTCTGCTCTATCGATTGCCAACTTATTTGCCTCCCTCCTCTTCACAACCGACAGCATGCTTTGTGCTTTATCTTTCTGGTTATTTTAAGGGTGTTTGCCATCAGAATTTTAGCTTAATGGCTACTTTCTGTTAGCTCTAGAAAAGCAAGCCTGCCCTAAAAGAGAAACATGGGAATGCTAAGGATGTAAATAATTAATGCATTTTAGGGATTGGTTTCTGGAAGGAAATAAAAGATAACTTAATGCAAAGACCATCAGAAAAGATGACTTCCAGAACTGGAAACACTCTTTTCTTTGAACTGCTTTGAGAGACTGAAAAGCTCTTTATTTTTCATAAGACACTGTGCAGGTAAAAAGTACTTTGAAGACTACAAAGAATAATAAAAAAGCTTGATGCCTCACTTCTCTGTGAGATTGAAGCAGTTGATGGGCAGCAGCAGCCAGTGACCCAGAAGCCACTTCCTTGATAAATCTGCTGCGTGGCACAGTTGCCTGAGTTAGCCTTTTGCATCTATGAACATTCAAACCCTCTCTGCCCAGAAGGAAAAGCAGCAGAGATCTCACCAGCAGTTGTAGCCCTGAGGAGGCTGCTCTGGCCTCTTGGAGCAAGCAGCATTCCTCAGCCCCTCCAGAGAACGCCTCCTCCATGTTTCCATTAAACTGCAAAAAGCTTTTCAGTCTTTTAGCAACTTCTCTCACACTGGATGCTAAGTCAAGGTTGGGCCACCCCTGCCCTCTTCATTGCATGCAGGGCAAGGCACACACTGGGTTACATTAGGGGAAGCACAGTCTGCTGAGCAGGGGTGCCAGGCCACCAAATCCATAAACCTTGCTGTCTCTTTCCTTCCTCTGGGACCCTGGATGGAGTATCCATTCCCTGATTCTTGGAACTGCAAACCAGAAGTTCCTTGTTTGGGTCAGGAGCATCAGCCCTTCTACACTGTCCAGGAAACTGCTCAACAGCAACTGCAGCATTGATTTTCTTGCAAGGACTCCCTCTGGCTGCTGGTTTTCCTTACCATTATATCATAGAATCATAGAATGTGCTGGGTTGGGAGGGACCTCTAGAGATCATCTAGTCCACTCCCCTTTGGGCTTCATTGTCCCCTGCTTCCTGACTGTTGGCCCCAGGATCCCAGCACTGGAGCAGCCATCTCACCAGGCTGCTGGCTGTAATCTTTGTGCATACCTGGCAGCTTACTTGGGGATAAGGAGTTGGTTATTTCTGGCTCTTCCCCCTCCTCTTCTTGTGACTGCTCTGCTGCACAACTGGCTGCCTGATTCCTCCTGTTCCCTCTTAGGAGAAGCTTCCTCTTCCTTGACTACCAAAGTTGACTTCTTCCATTATTTCTTCTTGACTATAGGTGTGGCTGCCATGGTTTAGAGTTGGGTCTCTGGCTTAGCCATGGTGTCCATGTCTTCAGATCCCTCTAGGCCTGAGGTTGCTGAACAGAGCTTGGTGGGCATAGGCCAGGCCTGGCACGGTGCATGAAGTTGTGTCCCTTTAGCACAGCCAAGTGTCCTTCTCTCAAAGGTTCTGTCACTTTATCAGGATCTTACACTTGTTCAGGGGTCAAGTCCCACACTATCAGAGGTGAAGACCTGCTTCCAGCATCTTGCCACCCACCACCACAGTGCCTCAGGATACATCCCTGTGTGATATTCCTAAATAGTCAGCTAACCTCAGGAAAAGCTGGAAGCAGACTCTTGAGACACACCGATGTCAGCATTCTGATCGCCCAGGGATGTGCAAAATCCTGAGGTCACTGTAACAAGATGGAAAGCAACTACCCTGTGGGAGATGAAGAGGAAGGTATTGTTCTTTGTTTCCTCCACAAATTGGCTCTCAGAGGAAAAGAGGGAAAAGGTGCAATTGTTAATTGTCTCCACGAGATGGTTCCCGAAGTACTGGGACAGCAGCAACGCAGGGCCCAGCCAGCAGATCAGGCTCAGGGCCAGTGCTTTCATTATCCTTCTGCTGGGCAAAGCACAACCCAGAGTGTGCTCGGTTTGGCACAGCTAACTGCAAAAACCAACCCCAGCCTTTCACAAGCTCTCAAATTCTGTGTACAGCAAGAGAGGGAGCACGGCACAGAGCAGGTAAGGAACAAATAAACCTGCAGAGAGAACAATCAAGCAACAGCTGAACAGGTAGAGGAAGTTCCCTCGAGCACACTGCAGTCAAATGTCTCCTTATCCTGAACCCTACATGTCCCACACCAGGCACCAAAAAGGACTGTGCTGTGCTCACCCTGGATGGCAGCTAAGCACCTCACAGATGGATGGGGGAGAGAACCAGAAGAGAAACAGTGAGAAAATGTGTGGGTTGAGTTAAAGTTTAATAGGTGAAAGGGGGAGAAAAAGGGCAAGCAAAATATAAAGAAAAACAAGTGATGCAAAACCGATCACCACCAGCCAGCTGATGCCCAGACAGTCCCCAAGCAGCAGACCACCATGGAACACCCCCACAGCTCATCCCCAGTGTTTATTGCTGAGCATGATGTTATATGGTACAGAATATCTCTGTGGTCAGCCCTGGGGCTGCTCCAGCTGCTAAGAGAAGGCTGACAGGCAATCCAACTGCAGCACACCACTGCAGGACAGGGAATTGGCAAAGACAGCAGAGCCAAACGATCCTTGTCAGTGGCAGGTGACAAATAATGGGTAATGGCCACCAGTTATGTTGAGGGAGGTTCATGCTGGACTTCAGGAAAACTTCAGAGGGGAAGTGGAGCAGCACTGGGACAGGTTGCATGGGGAACCTGTGGATGCTCCACCCTTGGTGGTTTCCAAGACCAGACTTCATGCTGGCAACAGTCCACTTCAAATGGGAGATTAGGCTAGATGACTTTAAGAAGTCCCTTCTAACATTTCTATTCTTCTAAGCACCTCATTTTCCAAACAACCTCCCTATGCAGTGTTGCCACAACTGTGGAGGTGGAAACACTCAGCTGGCAGCTAAATGACATTCCATTGCAGACCTAAGGAACAGCCATGCTAGCCACTGCAGATGTGCTCATTTTAGGAGATGAATTCAGTTTGGTTTAAAAAGCAGTTGGGACCTTGTCTCATTTTTTGTGCACCCCAGGAACGCTCACAGAGTGGTACAACACCTGAGATGAGATCAGAGGGGTAACTGATAGGTGTGTGGGTAACTGCAGTAAATGGTGTGAATGCCTTCCTCAGCCATGCCCCAGACCACGGCCTCCCTCTCTCTGACCTCCTTATGGAGGAAAGGAACCAAGGAGAGAAAAATAAATGCAGAACAGCTTTCAGGTTTCATCACTACTTAGAGACTGTCTAAGGTGTGGGGAGCACAACAATGCTCAGCAGTGACTAATTCACACAGAATTTGACAAAGGGGTGTAATACTTTGCTCGTAGCTCACCTGGAAGGAACAAAACAACAACAAATTCTCAACAATTATAGGCAAAACATCTCAAATGTTAAGAAGAATTGGTAATGTTGATAAGAGACAATTCATGCTGATTTCATGATGTTTTTTAAAAGTAAGCTTGCAGAGCAATCAGGGCATTCTGGTGACAGAAATACCAAATAGGTTCGTTCATTTTTTGCCAATTTCCCTTTATTAATAAAAAGTACAAATATTTAAAAAATAAAATGGTACTTTCATGGAAAGCTACTCCAGGAGTACACAATTTTGCAGGATCTTTGCTATTTCTTTCACACAAAGTGAGGTAAGATGGCTCAGAATAGCTCCAGCAAACCCAAGCTTCTTGCAGCCTTAACTCATTATGAACCAATCAGTGTAGATAGAAGGTAAAGAGAAGGTGATGTATGGCTCCTGCTATATGGAAAAAACAGAGCCAAAAAAAAAGGAAAAAAAGCTGAACTATGACTCTGGTTGAATTAAGATATTTCTTTCAAGCACATGTTTTATGTTAGCAGAACTTCAGGGAACTTCACAGGTGAAAAATATTCAGTGGTTAGCTAAGGCAGATGCCCGAGACTGCTACTGCCTGGGCTAACCCACACTTCTTGGTGCTCCTCCAGCCTTCCTGCTGCAGCAACAGCATTAACTCAGGCAAAAGTGCCAGTCCCTGGAGGAGACAAAATGCCAGGGCAGGCATGAGAAGGAAAGTGCAAGCAAGAAGGATCTGGTGTTGAAGCCATTCTCCACAGCAATGCGAGTCCTGAGTTCTGGACTCCTGAACAAAGATTGTGCCTCAAGGCTGCTGATGAGACACATAATATTATGGAATAATCTCTGCAGATGTGAGGCAGAGTATTCTGTGCATTCTGCAGGCTGGATCTGCAGTGCATTTTTAGAGGAGAGAGTTTTATTTGTATTTTGCAGTCGGTGGGACGCAACATGCTGCTCTACGACAAACAAACTGAGTGACGGGGAGAAGGAGCACAGGGGGAGAGGGAGGGAGGAGAGAATTTAACAGAAATAACTTCACTTAGTGTTTGAGTGAGGGATGTAATGAAATCTGTTTGCTGTGCTAGCTGTCTCCAGATTGGGCTGTAATTACACCACAGAAGGAAGAAAGGTAGCTGAGTCTCAATCTGGATCATTTATGTAAACTCAGCCCTCTTGTCAACGGGGTTCTCAGATTGCAGGCGTGCAAACCACAGAAATCATCTCCTATGGACAACACAGAGACAGGCTCGGGTTGCAGGCTTGTGATACACCTTAGCTGCTGTCTGTCATTGGACTTGAAAATTCAACACACTCAGGTTCAAGACTTCTTCACTATTTTCTGCGTTTTTATTCAGCACGGTGAAAGCCTGTACTCACAGAAGAGCTTTCCTCCTTCCTTTCTGCCACAGGCTGCCGTCTAGCCTTACAAATTAACATTTATTTGGCTTAAATGAACACAAGTGTCACAAACCCAGGAAATTCTTTTGTGTAAGACTGTATTGAAACAAACTGCTGCATCTGAGGGAGGGATATTCCCTCCCCCAGAAGAGCTGGAAAAAAAACCCCACCTCATTCTTTGACCCAGAGCAACGTATTATATACGCACAGTATAAAACCCATGCAATCAGTTCCCTTAACAGAGCCAAATTAATACTTGATTAAATATTTTAAAGCTCTTACTTACCATGCTTGACACAATTTCTCAGCAAGTTTCTCAAATATGGAAAGCATTAGGCACAGGGTAATTTTACATTTGAACACACAAAAACAGCGTGAGGAGAGATGGCTGTAGGCAGATTTTTTTCCTCCCCCCTATTCCCCTCCCAAACTGCCCTTCCCCTCGCTAGGCAGGTACGTTGGTTCCCAGCTTCAGCAGCTTGCTCTCTCTGGGCAGGTTGGAGCAGGTTTCTTGTGACACCTGGATCTTCACGCCCCTCCATCGCTCCCCGGGGCAGGAAAACCACCGGCCTCCGCCCTGGCGCCGTCCCCGCCGGTGCCCAATCAATACCAGCTTATTTCCTGTCCATTTGCTGAGGTCACGGAAACGGGGACTCATTAATTATTTCTGCCGGTGCAGCCTCAAGTGTGCTTCTGGCAGGACAACCAAAAGCCTTCTGTGACCTTTTTATTTTTTTTTTCTTCCCCCTCCCGAATTTTGCTGCTGCTGCTGGTGGTGGCAGCCAGCACAGGCTCCTCTGTCAGGACGGGGGAAAGGAGGTGACAGCGGTGCGGGGCATCAGGATCACCCCCAGGGGGACAGCAGGTCAGGGGAACCTGGTCACAGCATAGACAATGTTGGCCAAGGCAGTCCTAGCCTCTGAGGGAGGGAAGCAGTCCAGGGCTGCCAGCGCTCTGTTTCCGTGGCAGCAGCAGAGGTCGATGGCAGAAGTCACACCTTTGCCAGCCTTGATGGCTTCCCACAGCTGTCGGAAAACACAGGCACAATGGGTGGGTTTCAGCTGTCACCTCCAACAGCACAGGGCTTCCACCACCCCTTCCTTAAGTAAAGGCAAGACCAAAGCCAGGTGGATCTTTGGGATTCGATCATCCCAGCAGCATGACAGCATTTCAGAGTGTTTAGTGTGCCACACCTTTAGTGTGGCTCACATCACCCTATCAGCTGTACAGAAAAGGCTTTTCTTGAAGGCAGGTACCTACAGCAACTAATCAGACAGGGTTTGTGAACTGTGTTCTCCTCCAGCACCCAGCTCACTGGCCCACTTCATTTACAAATACATCAGAGAATGTGAGGGGTTGGAAGGGACCTTCAGAGATCATCCAGTCCAGCCTCCTTGCCAGAGCAGGATCACCCAGGGCAGGTCACATAGGAACACATCCAGGTGGGTTTTCAAAGTCTACAGAGAAGGAGACTCCACAACCTCTCTGGGCAGCCTACTCCAGGGCTCCAGCACCCTCACTGTAAGGAAGTTTCTCCTCATGTAGAGGTGGCATTTCCTGTGTTCCAGCTTGTACTCATTGTTCCTTGTCCTATCACTAGACATCACCAAAAGAGCCTGGCACCTTCATCTTGACACCCCCCTCCCAGATATTTATAGACATAGATCCCCTCTCAGCCTTCTCTTCTCCAGACTAAACAGCCCCAGGTGTCTCAGTCTTTCTTCACAGGAGAGATGTTCAAATTCCTTCATCATCTTCATAGCTCTCCATTGGACTCTCTCCAGCAAATCCCTGTCTCTCCTGACCTGGGGAGCCCAAAACTGGATGCAGTATTCCAGGTGTAACCTTATCTAATTTAAATAATGTAAAAAAAAAAACCCAAAACCTCTAATCTCTGAGCAGATTGTAACAGTCACCCCTTTTCTACAGGTGCTTGCACTCACCCACATGAAGGACGTTTCTTATCTGAATACAACCCGAAGTGGGTTCATTATCTGTGTTTAAAGATGAAATTAGCTGAAAGCATATTACAGCACTTGAGTCTTCAGGTCCCAGTTCATAAAAATTTTATTCTCCACTTCGGTTGGAATCTTCCTGCACCGCCTGCTGAAAAGGAACTTGCCCTGAGGCACCGATGCGCTGCACAGCTAAATCAACACATCCTCCAAGGAATGGAACCAGCCAGCAGCCACACTGCTGCAGCAAAGGTGGGGATGGGAGAGATGAGGTTTGCCAGCAGCCTGAAAAGGTGTTTCTTCCCCCTTCCTTGAGGCATAGCCTTGTGAGGTGGTAGGACCCACCCATCTCAAAGCAAACTGCTCTTGTGCTAAAGCTCACTAAAAAGGTGAAGCTGTGCAGTGTAATGCTCCTCTAAGTACACACTGAGATGTAAACAGGAAAGAAAATAGCTCCTAAAAAGTCTTTAAAGTGGTCCAAGATCAGAGGAGCTTAGCTAAGCACATGTGCACTAGGACTGCCTTGCAACACCATGGTGTGGGAAGGGGGAGAATTCCAACAGAAGGACACAATCCATTTTCATGCCTGTCTTGTGTGAGCCTTCAGACACACACAGTGCCTTGGAGCCACAACAATGACAAAGCTCCTGTCAAGCTCTACACAGAGGGATCACTACACAAAAATTAGACTAATCCATGACTGAATGTTCCCAAGCAAAGCTCAAGGAACCTCAACATGGAAAACACCTGCTCATACAGCAAGCTCCTACCTCAGCTTTCTCAGATGATCTGCTCTGCAAGGAACAATCCTTTGCAATGGACAATTCATAGCCCTGAAAAATGTACCTGTTCTATATTCAGTGAGTCACAGATTGCAACCCCGCTGCAGATACTGAACTGTAGCTATAAGGTCTTCCCAGAGCCTTCTCTTCTCCAGGCTGAACAGCCCCACCTTTCTCAGCCTGTCTTCATAGGAGAGTTGCTCCAACCTTGTAACACTCTGATTCTGTGATGTGCTGCCTTCCATATACTGGATGTGTTAGACTGGAAACTTCAAATACTGAAATGCTGCTCTAAGGTCTCCCTGAAGCCTTCTTTTCTTCTCCTCTTTGTAGGAGAGGTGCTCCAGCCCCATGATCATCTTTGTGGCCCTACCCTGGGCCCACTCCAGGAGGTCCATGTCCCAGAGGTGGACACAGCAGTCCAGGTGAAGTCTCACCAGATCTGAGTAAAGAGGCAGGATCCCCTCTCTCCATCTGCTGTCCACGCTGCTTTTGATGCAGCCCAGGCTGCCAGTGGCCCTCTGGGCTGCAAGTGTCCATTGCTGGCTCATATCCAGCTTCTCATCCACCAGCACCCCAAATCCTTTTCTGCAGGGCTGCTCTCAATCTAATCATCCCCCAGCCTGGATTGATATCAAGGATAATAAGCACACGCCAAGGATTTATTATTTCTTTACCCTTTTCTTTTTATCTTTAGATCCTTGGCCAGAAACTGAGAATTATTCCTAGCTTATTCATTTCTGCTACCAGTTGTGCCTTTGTCACAGTCACTTAACAAGTCAGTATAATGCCAAGCACCATTAAGGCCTTGACTTCAGCAGAGAATTTTTAATCAATATTATAAAATAATTGTAACAATTAAACTGAGAATCTCAATTTGCTGTTTGAAAACTACACAGCTTATTTTGCATACAAAGTAGACGTAAAATGAAAACAAAAAGCTTTCTGATTTTAAAAAGTCTTGAGTTTTTTTTGCCAAAATCCCACCCAGAAATGAGGGTGACATGAAAGTTGCTGTCTCTTTCAATGACATACATGAATTTTGTCCCTGCCATATGCTGGTATTTCTCTTCTGTTATCTGAGAAACACCACTAAAACAGAGCTCCAAGTACTTTTTCATCTCTGGAAGAGACTTTCACACACCACAATAATGGATCAATAATTTGTCTGGAGGTGGTGTGATGGTGTAGGGAAAAAAAAAAAAAGATGAGTGAAACATCAAGCTACTAACATGAGAAAATGTATTCAGAAACACAGACCTTAAAATAATTTTTTTTCTGATATTAAAGTCCTTCTGATAAAAAGATTGAGAAAAGCTAGGAGAAAAAAAATACTACAACATTTTTGCAGCCACAGTGACCTTATTGACATGACCTTCTCACACCTAATTAAATTACTAGAAAGCATTTCACTTCTATACTTATGGCAGAGTCCTCACTAAATGTACTGTACCTTCCAGATAGCTTTTTGTCAGTGAGAAAACCCAAGGATATCAATTTAATTTAACATGAAGCCACAGAACAATTTAAACTTCTCGAGCAGTCTCAAAGTTGGGATGAGACATTTGCATTTGAAGGAGGGAGGATCTCAATTTCTGATTTACCTTCATTCATTCATTACCATTCTTTATTTTAATTGAAAGGCTCAGCGAGCAAGGTAAACTGTTCTTAAACAGCAAAGAAGTTTTGTGTGCTTAGATTTAACAATTCGACTAAAGGAACAACATTTTTCTCTCAGCCAAGTGGCACACTGTTGATAATAAAAGTTAAGTTGATAATAAAAATTAGATTGATAATAAAAATTAAGTTGATAATGAAACCCAAACTGATTATAAAAAATAAGAGGACAAAACCAATACAGATGTTCAGAAGTTCTACAGCTAGTTTTGGTGACCTTTGCTTTAACAAAATTAATGAGATATTTTGAAGGCTCAGTGAGAAATGAGCTCCCAGGTTTGATTTGGAATGTTTAAGTAATTCCAGCAACCATACAGAAAGATGAGAAAAAAAGAGACTGAGCAAGTCAGTAAAACACTGACCTAGAGATGTAGAAAAACAACACAGCAAAGAGCAAAAAAGAAAGAAATCCTGGTTTGTGCTGCACGAAATGCTTTCTAATTGGCTTTCTGCAGGCACTGGCCAAGCTGCTCTGCTGGGGTGAGCTGCAGGCTACTGGGTTCCTTTAGCAAGGATGTAACTACTGACCACATAGAAGAGAAGGATGTGACATCATACTTTTGAAACTGACTTCTACAAAACCCAAAGCTGTGCTCCAGTATTGAACCAGGGGAACCTTCCCAGCCATCTCCTGCTTTCCCCTCTAAGACTTTCATGGTGCCCCAGCTCCTTGCAGTAGATAAGGGGAGGTAGTTCAGGTCTGCCTTTACTACAGGGCAGTCCCAGTAGCAACTACAGTGGTGGCTTAGCTGAAAGTTGTAATGGTGACTGGAAGAAACACAACTTATTGAACATGTGTTTATGTATTTTTTAATAGATATCATGGCATTAAGGTGAGATTAAAAAAAATCATCATGGCAGGGGGGTTAAAACTAGATGATCTTTGAGGTCCCTTCCAACCCATTCTATGAATCTATGAATCTCTAAATAACACTCTATCAAGATATATAATACTCCATAAAGATATAGAGACCAGTGCTGGGAGCTGAGCTGCAAATGACTGCAGAAGAAAACAGCAAGAGCCATCAGAGGCCTGGTTTCAAAACCATGTCTGGGGAAGTAAATAGGATAAATAATGGCAAATCCCATTATTAAAAAGCTGCATTTGATACTTGCAGTGCAGCTGACTTTTTAAAGTCAAGAAACTGCACAAGCCAATCTCTCACCCTCTGTGTACACATGCACCAATTATAACTGGACTTTAACAAGGAAATTTCTCTCAATTATCAAGAATATCCTTAGAACTATTACAAAAAAAACCCATTTGAAATAATAAGATTTAAATGTAATTTACCAACCTTCTTGTAGTCCATTATATTTCCTTTTCCTTGGGCCTTAGAGAGAAAGGGAGATTTTAGACAAGACATTACATACTACAAACTTGAGCTGCAAGAATAAAGACTGCAATTAAAAGAGCTACTGCTCCAAACATAACTGACTTTCTTTAGAAATCTGATATGGAAACCCCTAAAATATAACCAAATGTGTTACTAGCTTGTACAACATGGTTCTGTTTCAGATGAGAGCTGCAGAAACTCAATGTATTTTTTTTTTATATTATAACTTGTAGTTAAACATTTGTTGAATCCAAAATGTTTCGGTCTTAAGAAATCTTGCTGTTTGCATTAATTAATCTCTCCCATGAGATGCTGAAATAAACTCTACTGCATATCAGCAATAACAGGATTTATTTTCTTAGAAGAAACTCTCCACATATCTATAGTGACTGGCACACAGGCAATAGTCTAGAGCTCCCAGAAGGGAGGTTCAGGACCATGTCAGTGCTATCAGATCCAGGCTGGATGTGCTTTTGGTTTAGAAATTTATGTAAGTCTCAGCATCACCCTTTACTTAAGCAGCAGGTACACAACCTAACTCCTAACAGGTTCACAAAGAAGTATGGGGACAATTTTTAATTTTTTCTTGACCATAAGCAGAAAAGTATGGAGTCCAAACTCCTCAATTTTGTCACAGGATGATGTAGAGGAGAAGATGCCAGAGGCAGTGCTCTGTCAGCCCCAGAACATTCCTGCTTAACCAGTCTGAAGCCCTTCCCTTAGGTCAGATCCAGCTGTGTCATCATCACCTCATCCAACCCCAGCTCTTCTCTTTTCAGACACACCAAGAAAAACATCACCCACTTCTTTCCCTCTGGCTTCCACCAAGGGAGACCATAAACCTCAGCTCTTCTGTAACATGTCTCCTGCAAAGATGAGGACTACTGCCTCTCTATGTCCACTGTGAGGACTTCAGAGAGCAGCCAAGAAGAGGCAGGCCAGCTGGCACAAGGAGAAGGCCTGAGACCTACACTGAAGAGGAACACCACAGGGCAAGCACAGCTTTGAAGAGGTGTTGCTGAGGTGGCACAGGTTTGGAAAATAAATTACTTTTTGTAAGGGCAGAAAAATAAAATAAAGAACCAGCAAGAGACTAAAGCAAGCAGAACAGGAAGGAAAACAGTAGATAAGAAACCTGATTTTTCCAAAGGGGAAAGGGGACTGATCCACAAAACCTCTTTACTGCTCTCATTAAGCTTCTTAAGAGTCAGCTTTTCTGGAATGCATATTAAGAAAACAGCCTGGTAGCATTTGGGAGCAGCAAGACTACTGCCAATTACTGCTTCCTTATTTGTGTATTCCCAGCTCTTTGATTTGCCAACTTTTATTCACACCGGTTGGATCTTACAGCTTCTTCAAAATAGATCTGGTAGTGAGATTGCAAATCAGAACACACCAGAAGCATGTTCTTTAACAAATGATTGCCTGCATGCAGATTCACCCTGCAGTGGAGATTTGCCAAGGTGTTTGAGGAAGATGCTTTTCAGTTCTAACAGTCTCAGGCGGTGTGCTCAGCGTGCCTCCTCCTGCACCTAGGACACATTGCAAGAACATTTCTCAGGCTCTGTTCCTCTCAAGCACTCAAGTCAATGGCAGTTGTGCTTCTCCAAGCAGCAACCTTTTCTGAGCTGTTTCCTAGGCCTTCTTCAGTACATTTGCACCTTTGCTTTTTTTTCCTCTCTTTTTTATGCTCACAGTAGTTTGGCTCTTTGATGTTTACTGACCCTGTTCTCAGACATGGCAGTTCAGCCATCCTTCATGACCTCTCTTGAAAGGCTGCTTTCATCTGAGAGATGCAAGACAAGCACTGACTCCTAGCCACAAGCTTTCTGAGTAGTGTAACACTGTAGGGGCTACTGGGTGCAATGGGGCTCTCTCTACATCCACTTTCTTCAAGACCTTCATGCAGGAGGAGGAAGTTGCTAAGAGGAGTGGGCTTCAGTTGATCCTATGAATGCTTTATGGGCAAACAATAAAGGAGAATTAGCAGTAATTAAAGGTCCATAAAGCCATTTCCCCATGAGTCAAACTCAGCTATTAAGAAAAATTCTACCTGAGAGGGACTGAGTGCACTGTGTGTGCTTTGCCTGTTGAAACCAAATGACACTGCACAGGAGGGTGGAGGAGAGTGGCTTAGGAGCCTGCTCTTCTGAGTGCTGCCAGCATGAGAACATCTCTGGTTTGAGTGCCTGGCCTACAGTGAATGTCACATAGTGAGTGTGGCTATGGAGGACATCTCAAAGAGCACATAGCTAGCTAAAGGTAGTTTTCCTTTCTAAAACAACACAAGCCAAGAAAGGCTCCTGGATGAGGTGTTCCATTTTGTACTGAGCTAAAAAGCAGCAGTTGGTAGATACTTTTGTACAGGGCATGTCACTTCCCCCTGCCCCTTCAGAGAGAACAGCTTCATGGCTTCCATAATGCCCATTTTTGGTAGGAGAATTAGCAAGCAGACAGACGGCGCTCCTGGAGTCCTGCAGCCTCCTCTACACTCTGCAGATGGGAAATTGTTTCAAAGCTTTTATCCCCTGTGCTGTAGTAATACCATTAGTCTCCAACAGCAATCATCCAAATCATTTGCATGCAACTCACACATGAGCCTTGTGTTGAGATTGCAGAATTCCAAAATTCCCTGTCACACATTCCAAACTACCACCACAGCCTAACTGCAACAGGACAAAGGCTTTGCTACACTTAAAGATCCCCTAACTCCAGACCACTGTAAGCTACTGCCCAAAATTTCACTTTGCCTCTTGCTTGCAGCACATGAAGGGAGGTTGCAACCTGGCCATCATGAACACAGAACTAGGCAGAGGCACAGACTCCACACCCTCTACCCAAGGTTGCTGCTTTCACACCAGCCAAGGAAAGGAGCCATCAGCAAGCACATCTCGAATGAATATGCTTGCACAGAGAGAGCTTCTTACTGAAGGCAGCAGACTTTCCACTTGAAAAATCTGTGTAACAGCTGCAGGAACTTCCAATTTGTAGTCATCACCACTGTTTAGAGAGACAAAACACGTCCAACTGAGGCAGGAACTCGACAGAATGCTTATTTTTGGCCATTTTGGTGTTTTCCCTCCCTGCTGTCTTCTACAGTTATCAATCTGTGTTTCAGCAGCACCCAGAAAACTATTCATGGACTAGAGTCTTGCTGTGCTACATGATATGTAAAAAAGGTCTACACCATGTAGTTATCAAGTTCTTACTGCTTTCCTCATCTAAGGATCAGAGGAAAAGAACAGCTGAATGAAGAGAACAAAGAATAAGGACACCAGCCAGCTGGATCTCACAAATATTTTGCTAGTGGTCAGGAAGCCAAGTCTCCCAGGTCTCCCCCCCACCCAAAATTACTGCTCCCAGCCAAGCTGGCAGAAGGAAATCTGTGCCTACCTTTCAAGCACTACCACGCAAGGTTCTCTGATGCAAGCTGCCAGTGAGAGCAGCTTGAAGCTAAGACCTGGGACTGCACTAGTAGTGCAGAGAAGCAGACATGCTGCATGCAAATATTATTGCTTGTTGCACTGACAAAGTCTGACAGAGCTTGACTGCCAGGTGCTTGGACCTCCCCCTCTTGAAAGCATGGAAGTGAGAGGTGGTAAGTCTTGGAGAGCAGAGGAGCCCCCTGTGCTGACCTGTCCGTTGTTAGTTTTGAAGTTTCTTTGCAGACTGAAAGTACAGACAGGAAGAGATACACATGGCAAACCTAAGAAATTCTTACCTCTTGGATCTGTTTAATCCATGCTTCCCTTCCAAGGAATTCCTGATGGAGGACTGCAGGAGCAGAATTCAAACTGAAGGCCATAGTGTCACTAGAACTTTCTTTAACAAATGGCTGGAGGTCTGAATGCAGCTGAAAGAGAAGAACATCTTTCTTCAGTTCCCAGGAGCAGCCTATACATATCATCCACCTACTCACCAAGCCAAGGTCCATATCCTACTTCCATACCTGCTCACCACTTTCTGCTTTGACACTTGGTACTTTGGTTGCACTTTTTCAAGTTTGGGGAAGGGGTAGGAACATGTGGAAAGCATTGCAGTGGAGGAAAGTTGTGGCAAAGAGAAACATGTAGAGAATCTCCAAAGAAATGGGTAAAGGACAGCTTGGAAAGCTGAGCAAGCGACAGGACACAGCCAGGTAGGTGACTGCTTAGCAGCAGGAAGAAGAAAAATATGAAGGAAAGAATGATTCAGTCTTTGATGGGAAGAATATCAATTTTTAATCTGTGAAGGGCAATGCTGTCTACTTTTCTGTACTCAAGGAAGCTGATGTAATATGACCCTCCTTCTGACAAAGGAAACATTCCCCAGCCAGGAGCTTTCTAGGAAAATGATGCAATGCTTTACACCCAACTGCATGGCAATGGTGAAGGTGTTAACATTAAAACATTAACACTGCAGCCTGCACTAGAAGCAATTCACTGGTGGAGCTGTACCTTGTAATAGCAGTAAAGCTGTGCTTTGTAAAACCCCATCCTTGTCCTGGAGGAACTGGAAACTGTCTAAACCAGCTCAGCTGAGGTGGACGGGAGCTCTTCCTGTCCGTCTCAAGCTACATCTATACTTGCAAGTAGTGCAATACAGAAGGAGCAGATCTTTAGAGCAAAAACAGAGACTGCCAAGGCTCTGAGTTTCACACTCTGTGTTTTCCTTTGGATTAACTTGCTGTAGACTGACAGACTTCTAATAGGCATCAGAGGCCTTGTCTGGGAAATCCTGCTGCTGCAGAGGTGTAGGCTGCTCTTGTCTGGTGACCTCTCTCCTTGTCCTCCAGCTACTCGCTCTGGAAGTTCCCACCACAGCAGATTATTCACAAGGGAACACACACAGGTCCTTCAGCCACTGCAGCTCATGTGCTGCTGCAGGCAGCTGAGCCTCTTGGTACAGATTTCTGTATAGTGGCAGCTAAGACCCAACACATGCTTCCTCCTGCAACTCCTGCTGCTGGGACAGTGGCTTTAGGGAGAAATATAGGAGAGGAGAAGGTAAAGTTTTAAGCTTCTACAGGAAGATGTAGGGACATTAACAGAACCTTGAATAAAATAAGCTACATGGCCAGGAGTTTCTGCAAACATCTTCACACTAGGCAGCAGTCAAATCTCTCACCTTCACTGACCTGCTGGCAGAAGTCTACAGCATAGTGGCAGCATACAAGAGAGCTCAAGAGCAACACATCTTACAAGTCTTTCTGTATTTCAGACCCCAAAAGGAAAGCAAAAGGCATACCTTATGACTCATGGACATGTGCTTTCCATACTGGAATGCCATGTCCTGAATCTCAGCACTGTGCTTTGCTAGCTCCATTGCAGCCTGGCAGCTCTTTGCCAGCAAGGCACTATGTGACAGGAAAACCTGCTCCTTCCATGTAGATATACTGATATCATCTGTAAGACAGTTCTCCTGAAAATGAAACAAAGGCTAACATGAAAACACCACAACTGCAGCTGTGTCACCTTTTGTCAGAGCATGGCACAGGATAACATGACGTGGGGCCACTAAGGAAACTCTGAGTGCCACAGTGCTAAATGAAGAAGGGCATTCTTTTGGGTGTGAGTAGAGAAAAGGAGCAGAAAAAAAACCACTGGCAGCTTCAGCAAACAGCATTTTCATTTTCCGCTCAAAAAAGAACAATGCAAAACACGTGCAGCTGTCAAAAGATTCAACATAGATCCTTAATGACTGCATCATTGTACTGAACGAGAGCAGCCGACTATATTCCACGTGAGGGACTGGGGAGAAAAAGAAAGAAAAAAGACAACACCCTCCCCCCCCCAAAAAAAAAACAGCATACAGCTGCACTTCAGCCCCTTGCCAGTTAGCAAGAACAAACAATCCCAAACAAGCTTGAGAAGTGCCTACAATTTCTCCTTTGTAGTCTGGGGAAAAAAAATTACAAAAGATATTAAAAGTCCTTCTAGAATTGCATTGGGAAAATGAAGGGTTGTGATGGAGGACTTGTACCTCTTCTACTCCCTAGATTAAGGGCAAGAAATGACTGAAAGTATAAAATAAATAAATAAATAAATAAATAGAGGTGTGATTTCGAATGCCAGGTATTAACTTTCCCAGGGGACTGGTAAGAGATCTCAGTGATGCCTGTAGTGAACTTTGTCACCTTGACTCTAAGTGCAGAGATGCTCAAATCCTTCTCGAAATCCTTTGTATCCAAAAAATACTAACTCGGATTACTTTCCACACTGTTTTAATTAACACAGATCCAATTCTTTCTCCCCCAAGCCCAAATTCAACTGCAGCTCTTTTGGCTCACAAGGTGTTAACATGCCACTATTTTACTAATGAGCCTTCAAAGCTAGGCATGACTTGTAATTTTTCTCACATATGCATGTTACTATCACACCTTTAGGTAAAAAAAAAAAAATACAAAACCATAAAAGTTCACAATTGTTTCACTTAGAAAATCATAGAATCATAGAATTGTCAAGGTTGGAAGGGTCCTCAAAGATCATCTAGTTCCAACCCTCTGCCATGGGCAGGGACACCTCACGCTAGACCAGGTTGCTCAGAGCCACATTAAGCCAATAATAAAATCAGTAAAAATAATAAAAACAGTAAAAATAATACAATTTTTAAAATAATCAAATCAGTAAAAATAATAACATTTAAAAAATAATAACATTTTAAAAATAATAATTTTTAAAATAACATTTACAAAATAATAACATTTTAAAAATTTGTAAAAAAAGAACATTTAAAAAATAACATTTAAAAATAACATTTAAAAATAACATTAAAAATAATAAAATTTAAAAATAATAAATTTTTTAAATATTGTTTTTAAAATAATAGAATTAAAAAATTAAAAAGCATACAACATAAATCACGCAATAAAAATCACGCAATAAAAATCACGCAATAAAAATCACGCAATAAAAATCACGCAATAAAAATCACGCAATAAAAATCACGCAATAAAAATCACGCAATAAAAATCACGCAATAAAAATCACGCAATAAAAATCACGCAATAAAAATCACGCAATAAAAATCATGCAATAAAATCATGCAATAGAATCATGCAATAGAATCATGCAATAGAATCATGCAATAGAATCATACAATAAAACCATACAATAAAAACCATACAATAAAAATCATACAATAAAATCATACAATAAAATCATACAATAAAATCATACAATAAAAATCATACAATAAAAAATAATAAAGTCAGTAATGAGAAGCTACAGGGGAAAAAAATTCAAGCATAAAAATGTTTAAAAGTTTGTAACTTCTCAGTTCAGCCAAATCTGTAGCACAGACTAAGCCAAAAGGTCTTTAAAAGAGCAATATAAAAACCCTCTTATGTAAGAAGCCTTTTCCCCTCAATGTGACGTCAATCAAATCACTGAGAAAAGAGCCAGAAGTAATTCTGTGTGACCCTACAGTTTTCTAGCAAGGTATTATCTGTCATGCAATCAGTAACAAATGAAATAGAATCCATCCGTTCAGCTCTGATTTTCCTCCCTTATGGATATCACCCAGAAGTGCTGCGTTACAAGGGAGAGGATAATTTGAGACTAATGGAAAAAGTAGGAGGATTCTGCAATGCCAAGGAACACAGAGCTGTATCAAAATGCCTTTGCTTTCAGACATGCTATTAACTTCTACAAGGGAAGTGAGGAACAGAGAAACCACATGTTTGCTATTATGCATATGATAACTTACAAAGTGAAGCCTAAACTTTCCTCCTGTTTCATTTCACTGCCATATTTTTGTTTTAATATCTTAACTCAGCCCAGAGCATGTGCAAATTCCCATGACTGGCAAAATATCAAAATGAGCATTTAATTCAAGTAGTTTCCTATATATCAAGTCTTTTTTTTTTTTCCCCCCTCCTCTCTTTTCCACTCAGATATAGATCAATTTATTTTAAATTTCAAATCAGGAGCTCTTGGAAGACGCAACACAATCTTTGCCTTTAACAACCAATCTGCTCAGTGAAAAGAACCAGTATTTACTAAAAATTTCCTGGATGACATTGAAAAATTGGCAGGGTTTTTTCATAATTATTTGTTTTCAGTCCAACTAAGACAAAAACATTCTAGAAAGGCATCCTGAACCAATTTTTATGAAGTTAGAAAGTCTTTCAGAAGGCCCTTGAGTTGAGAATGTTTGCTCGCTGGAGCCTTTGAGCAGCAACAGAAATGCAAACATCAGCTGCAGGAACTGGAGGAGCTTGAATAGTGATTACAGCTTGATCATAGAATCAGAGAATGGTTTAGGTTGGAAGGGACCTCAGAGATCATCTACTCCAACCTCCCTGCCATGGACAGGGACAACTCTCAGCTAGACTCAGCTGCTCAAAGCCTCATCCAACGTTGCCTTGAACACCTCCATGGAGGGAGCATCCACAACCTCCCTGGGCAACCTGTTCCAGTGTCTCACCACCCTCACTGTAAAGAATTTCTTCCTAATACCCAGTCTAAATCTCCCTTCCTCAGGCTTAAAGCCATTGCTCCTCATTACTCCAAACCCTTGCAAGAAGTCCCTCCCCAGCTTTCTTGCAGCCCCCTTCAGGTACTGGAAGGCTACAATAAGGTCTCCCCAGTCTTCTGTTCTCCAGGTTGAACAGCCCCAACTCTCTCAGCCTGCCTCCCAGAGGTGAGGTTCTCCAGCCCTCTGATCACCTTTATGGCCTCCTCTGGACCTGCTCCAGCAGGTGCTTGGGGCACCATGGCTGGACACAGTGTTCCAGGTGGTATAGTTGATTTGATCTTAGTCTTTGAATACAAGTGGCAGTCCTGACCTTCAGGCTGTCTTTTCACCCAAAGCCTACACTTTGTAGTTTGGTCTGCAACTTCAAATGAAAATGAAAAGTTAAACAACATCTTTATTTTTCCCCTTTCATACACATCTAATGACTCCATACGCAGACGAGATGGAGAATCACCAAGCAGAATGCACTAAAATGGGATGGCTGCAGGACTGCAAGTGGTCTGAAAAGTGATAATGAGAGCTGCCAAACAATTACATCCTTTATTTGTCTTTAGGAGTAAATAAGGTCAGTCTTGTTAGGGCAATTTTCCTGCTGGGTCATCCACATGAAGCAAACAAACTGTTGTGGGAATTTTTTGTAAACATGAACTTAGGATCTCAGAGCAGAAAGGTTAATTTTACAGAGTTATTTTTGTCTACCATCTATGTAGACATCTAGCAAAACTGAAAACAACTTGCTGCTGAATTAGTCTATTTTAAGGTACTGAGAGGCTTTGCAACAACTGCATTAAAGACATTTAACATATGAAGTACAGTTTTCCTGCCTCAAAAAGGAACAACCACCAAAGAATAGGTGAGAAGATATCCTCCTGCAAATGCCATTACTAACAGCCCTATGCCCTACTCTTAAAAAGAAGTGAAGTTTGACATTTGAGACTTAGTTGCAGAGCAGATTAAAGTATTTCTCTTAGCTCCAGGAAATGTAGCTCACTTTTTTTTTTTCAGTCAAATTGCAATTAGAGATGGAGTGAAGATATACAAAGGATACAAATAAGATAGATGGAGGGAGCTGGGGTTGTTCAGCCTGGGGAAGAGAAAGCTCCAGGGAGAACTAACAGCACCCTGGCAGTACCTGAAGGGGCTACAAGAAGGTTGCAGAGGGACTGCTTGCAAAGGCCTGCAGGGACAGGATGAGGGACAATGGCTTGAAATGAGAGAAAAGCAGATTTAGATTGTTAGGAACAAGTTCTGCACCATGAGGGTGGTGGAAGACTGGAACATGTTGCCCAGGGAAGTGGTTGAGATCCCATCCCTGGAGATATCCAAGATCAGGCTGGACAAGGCTCTGAGCAACCTGATGTAGTGGAGGATGTCCCTGCTGACTGCTTGGGTGTTGGACTAGATGAGCTTTGGAGGTTCCTTCCAACCCAAACCATTCTGTGATTCTATGATTTGGAGAGGTGTTCAGGTTATGAATGGGACACTCTCTCAGCAGGGTAGCGTGAGGAAAGCAGAAGGGATCTCTCTCATACTCAGCATGGAACCAAATTTCTTAGGGGATGAGATTGGAAAAAAAAAATAAAGCAGATCTTGTAGATCTACTTGTAAAGCAGAACTTTCTGTTCTCAGTCTCATAAGAAGCCATGAACTACCAGAATAAATTCAGACCCTGCCATGTAAATTTCAGTGTCTATTATGCCACCACACAGGTTGTGTCTCATGTCAGCTGGGCTCCCCTTAGAAAGGACATGCTGTACTTGCAACTCTTCTCCGACAGAAGAAGTCACAGAAACAAAGCCAGTCTGCTAGTTGTAACTGGGCCAGGCCAGGATAAACATCATGCAGCTGTGCTCAGTTTATCTCACACTTCCCTTGCAAGCTACACATGTGGAGTGCTTCAGCAATTCAACAGAAAATAAACGGAAAAAGAAAGACTAAGAAAAAGTAGATGAAGACCTTCTGCAGTGGCAGGAACCCAAAATCGTTCACAACATTTCTCAGTTATACAGGGGCCATGGTTAAAATAAAATGCAGTTTCATTGCTGAGATGAACTTACAGAGTCATAAATCAGTTTGGCTGGAAGAGACCTTAAAGATCATTGAGTCCAACCATTACCTAAATACCAAGTCTGGTGCTAACCCATGTCCCTCAGCACCACATCTCTGCCTCTTTTAAACATCTCCAGGGATGGGGATTCAACCATTTCCCTGGAGAGCCTGCTCCAGTGTTTGAGAACCCTTTCAGTGAAGAAGTTTCTTCTAATATCCAACCTAAATCTCCCCTGGTGCAACTTGAATTTGTAGAGCTTTATTTCTATACACAAAAAGTAGCTAGCTGCTTTTTTTTTTTTATATTTTCAGTGTCTGAGACTTACTTGTATTTAGAAATCTGCCTGAATATAGAAAATTAAATGTTCAACTTGCTTTGCAAAAATCCCAAAGACATCATCTATTTTAACATACAACTCTGAGCAGAGTACTTGAGGGCAACCCCAAAGGCTGAAGTCCACAGGTTAAACACAGCAGGTACAGAAGGTCCCACTTGGTGCTGCATGGCCAGCCCATGGCCCTGGGCATATCCCAGGCATGCCATTACCCCTTCCCTGCTAGAGGCTCTTGCTTCCTCCAAGGAAAGAGCTTGGCTCATCACTGTGATCATTCCCTACCTAACTGCTGTCAAGAAAAATGAGAGCTTCAATGAGGTTAGTCTCCTTCTCTGGAGACATTCAAAACCTGCCTGGCCACGTTCTTGTGTGACCTGCCCTGGGTGATCCTGCTCTGGCAGGGGGGTGGGACTGGATGATCTTTCAAGGCCCCTTCCAACCCCTAACATCCTGTGATTCTGTGATTTGGTGTGAAATGCTGGCAGCTGCTGGTTTTGCCCACGCTGTGTGCATGGTGACTTTTGGTCGCTCTCTGAGCATTTCTAGAAATTTCCATTCGAGTTCACAGGTGCCATAAGGATGTTACTGCTGAAACTCACCAGAGTACTGCAGCTACTTTTATACTTCACTCTCACTCCTCCTTTTACAGACATGAGAAATTCATTACATTTATTGCAGTCACACATTAATATCACCAAACTTCTTGAGTAAGTAAAACTTGGAATTCTTACCTCAGATGATTTTGAGTTTTCGTAATATATACCTTGAACTAAGTCACCAATAGCACTTGAAATGAGCTCCACAACCTGTAAAAGAAAAGGAGAAAAAGCCTTACATCTGCAATTACCACTAAATTTCCTAACAAAGCTGCTGACAGGTTTCCAGAAGGATAAATGGTCATAACCTTCCTTGCAGAAAGCCTGGAGAAGACTCTAGGGGGACCTTAGAGCTGCCTTCCAATACCTAAAGGGATCCTACAGGAAGGCTGCAGAGGGATACTTTACATAAGGATGCCTGTCAATAGAACAAGGGGGAATGGCTTGAAGCTGAAGGAGAGCAGGGTTAGACTGGATCTTAGGAAGAAGTTCTTCAGCACAAGGGTGGTGAGCCTCTGGAACAGGCTGCCCCAGGGAAGTTGTGGATGTCTCCTCCCTGGGGGTGTTCAAGGCCAGGTATGATGTGGCCTTGAGCAGCTGAGTCTAGTTGAGAGGTGTCCCTGCCCGTGGTGGGGAGTTTGGAGTAGATGATCTCTGAGGTCCCTTCCAACCTAAGCCATTTTACAATTTACTGGGATAAATTCTGCAGAAGCATGATCCTGTCTCTGTGCTAAACCTCTCGTGCAGTAACTCCTCTATCAGAGTTTTGAGTTAATACAAATGAAAACCAAGACTTTCCCCCCTCTCTCTAAAGCATGAACTATGCAGTGTATTCTCACAAGGACGTTCACACAACTAATAAATCCCAGTTCATGAATATGAGACACTGCCTCGTCTGGGCTTTGCTTTGTTTTGTTTTGTTTTGTTTTTCCCTGCCAAGTAAATGCTTCACAATACCTCTCATTGGGAGCTGTTAAAATTCTAATCTTTGTGGCTGATACAAAAAGAGTCAGAATCCACAGCAAGGTAACCTTTCCAACGCGATCATTCGGTACTGGGTGCCCTGGGAGCGCACTGTGGATGTATTTAGTGCATGGCCCGAGGCTCAGCTGTACCACATACACTCAGAGGCTGCGACACGGGAATGTTTAAATCAGATTTATCAATCTGTATTATCTTCAGGCTTCAGACTTTTTTATTTTATTCAAGCAAAGCCTAAAAAATCTGAACTTGATCCAGAATGTAAAACAAGCAGGCCGAGGTCTCCCAGGAACTACTGTACAATTTAAAGCCGTGCACATAAACTGCCTTAATTGGAACAAACCACTCCAGATTTACTGCAAAATTAAATGCAGGCATTTCGAATCAGCACACCTTAAGGCTAGCCCTTCAGTTGCTCACAAACTTTTCATTTCTGGGATGTTTCATTTCCTATGCATATGAGTCTGATTCCTCTTTTAGCTTCCTAAAATTCACCGGAGCTCTTATTGAATTAAAAGGTTTAGTTTCCCTTTTTTTATCGTTCTTGTAACCGAAGACAAGAAATAAAATGATAAAAGCCCCTAAGAGAAAGGCATTTTAACATCCAGGCATACTTTATTTGATAATAAAAACACATTTGAATGCCACTTTTGAGTACTAGCAGGAAGGTTGTGTGTTTTCTCTTTGATATTTTTTTTTCCTGAACACTGGTTCCTATCCATATTCATACCCATAGAGCAAGCTCTAACTTTAGAAATGGTGCTGATTAAAAGTCATGGTGGGTTGTTGGGTTTTGGTTTGGTTTTTTTTTTTTTTTCCTTGCAATGCATATGGGTTCATTTGCAAGACCTATAAAACAGCCTCCAAATAAAAAAAATGTAAGGAGGGAGGGGAAATAAAAAAAAAAAAAAAATCACATTGCCCTTTAGGAAACTAGAAACCCAAGAAATATTGTAGCAATATGAGCTGCAAAGGAACTGAGAGGACAATGATCCTACAGTGTTACCAGATGTGTTGAGTTATTTAAGTGGGGAGCAGAGAAAATGCGGGTGGTGGGTTTTTTTTTTCTTTTTGCCTTTTTTTTTTATCCCCCCCACCCCTTTTTCTGTCTTTTTTTTTTTTTTTTTTAAAAAGGTATCAGATAAGCCTCATTCCCAAATCCAGGAGGACTGAGTATCGCCAATAGGTCTATGAAAGTCTGTAACCAAACGCCCAGGATCAGATTGTATTACAGTTTATACAAGCAACATCCCAAGATTCTTCTGATGGCTGGGACACATAATACAGATCAATCACTCACTAAAAAATGTTATGGTTTGTGAAATGGTCTGAGCTCAGAGACCTACACTGGTAATACGAAGAGGAATTTACAAAGACACTGAGTCCTACTGGAAATGTCAAAGTGATAGTATGAACTTTGAACAATGCAGCTGGCTCTGGATAACCAGACCTTTTCCTCTCTTGCCTGAAACTCTACACTGAGCAGGACCCTGTTTCGAGGTTTCTTTTTTCCATCTCTCCTCTCTCCTTTTAGTGCAACTCTACTCTCAAAGGCAATTTTAACTGGCTTAAAACAGTCTCAGTGAAACATTTGTGAACAGTTGTACCTCTTCCCCTTACTGTTTATAAAGCACCTTAGGAGAATTACACATCCACCAGTCAGAAGAATCCATATAGTGAATACCTCTTGAATGCTGTATGTTAGTGAGAATTTTGCATCAATTCTACCTCCTTTCTTTCCAAGCATCTCCTTGTTTGTTTGGGTTTTAGTATTTTTTAAGGTAAATTCAAGACCACACAGATCACTACCAGGAACAAAATTCCAGTTTCAGGAGTACAGTGGGATGCTTGCATGAGGCTCTGTAACTTCATCAGTCCTTAATCTGAGCTTTGAAAAGCACCTGCTCCTTAACATCAGCAGCCTGGGGTCTTGAATGCTAGGGAATGGAATGGAGAGATGAGGAAACCAGGAAATTTTCCTCTGTATCCCAAGCTGACATATGGGAAGAAAAATTCTTACAGGTTCAGTAGCATTCATGCAGTCAATGATCCACTGACTAGGTTCTTAAGTAGCACTTTTCATCAGAAAATCTGAAAGCAATCACCATCCCCTGAAAAATTTATTGCCTCCTGTTTTATGTAAGGGGAAAACTGTGACAGGGAACTGATTTTCCCCCAGATCATGCAGCTTAGTGCTGTGCTGGGTTGAAGGTTGTCATGGATGACCTTGAAGGTCTCTTTCAACCAAAGACGCTCTGTGACTCTGTGTCTTTCTGCTTGACCAGTACCCTGTTCCACTTGCTGACATTTCTGAGATGTGAGTTTGAAGAGCAGGAAAGGCAGATGAAAAAAATCAAGTGCTCCCAACTACTTTTCTTCTCTCTCATTTGAAGGCTGAGCTCCGTTTTAAACAAGTTCAAAGATAGGGAAAGGCAAGAGAGGATTGCCAAAATTAGTGCCTGAAAACAGCAGTCTCTAAAGACACCAGGGGCACCTTATTCAGAATCTCTTTCCCCACTATTTTTCCACTCCTCTACCTATATTTGAGAAGCCTGGTCCTTCTTAGGTAATCGAGGTGAGCAGGAGTAACCTTGTACTGAGAGAAAACAAACTTCTACTCTGCATCAGCATAGAATCAGAATTGTCAGGGTTGGAAGGGACCTCAAGGATCATCCAGTTCCAATCCCCCTGCCATGGGCAGGGACACCTCACACTAGATCAGGTTGCTCAGAGCCACATCCAGCCTAGCCTTAAACTCCAAGGATGAGGCTTTCACCACCTCCCTGGGCAACCTGTTCCATCTTCCACAGCATTGTGTGTTCTGCTTCCCCCAGAGCACCTGCAGGGCTAGGAGCAGCCCAAGGAGGGATACCCTGTTGCTTGCAGGTGAGAAGTGCACATGTAAATAATGTCACACCTTTTAAATTCATGTTCTGTAACACTTCTGCCAGTGCTTGGATCTTGGTTTCTTTTTTTTTTTTAGTAAGAAGGTACAACTTCAGCACCTTTTGTAGAGATGTGACCTCTTCTGCCTTTAAGAGGTCAACACAAAGGCCATCCATTTAGAATGGACATTAGGAGGGAAAAGAGATGGACTGTTAAAACCAAAATCTCTCCTACTATCTAGGCAGGCTAAGTGTATAACATGATGCAAATTCTGGGCTCAAGTATGATTGCTGATTCCATAGCAAGAGAGAATTCATGCTCTGACCCCTCTGATTTATCAGATACGAAATAGTCCAGAAGACTGAGCTATGCTTCAAGGTCAGAAGACCTTGAAGAGCGAAGAAATTTAATTCATCCTTTTCTGGTATTGTAACTTCTTTGTCAAAAATGCACATCTTTAGCACTTCAAGGCTCTTTAAATTTACTTTGAGTCTAGTTTCTCAAGCTCAAGATTTTCTAAATATTGATTGAAGAAAAAAAAAAAACTCAAACCAAACAGTGGCAATTTTCATAGCGGTTCAGAAAATTACTCAGGATGTTCCACCAACCACACATTGAACTTTCTCCCTCCTTTTCCTGAAATCAAACTAAATCTTTCAGGCACTTTTCTGAGGACTCATTTATAAGATGTAATTCAGGCTTCAGAATTCCCAAAGCATTCTGCATAAGGAATGACACAGAATAGGGCCCCATGTTCACCATCAAAGTTCAGCAGCCCAGTTGCCCCCTGCAGTTGACCACCCTGGGAAATCCAGCTCTGTCTATGAAAATCAGAGGTGCATTTTTAATTCAGGTGAAACCTTGAAGCTAGAAGGACTGCAGGGAAATAAAAAATTGTAAGACATTAGGGTAGACCTCTTTCTTTGAAGGTAGAAGACATGATTCAGACTCCTTCAAGCACAGTAAAAAGAATGGACTCTGGGCCCCACTCATCCTGCGCTAGATTTTAAACACCCTGGATGCCATCAGTTTAGCAACTCAGGCACTTGGTTGTCTTCACTTGTCTTTGAAATAGTTTGTTTAAAGTTCACTGCATCATAACACTGCATGTGTATTTTTATCTGGTTTTCAGTCTCCTTTATAAAAAACAAACAAAAAGGAATTAATTTGAGTTTCATTCAATGTGAGGTGGTTTAATTTGAAATTCAGCAGCTGAAATGGAATTGATTACACAGACCACTCTGTTTCAGAGCAGTAATGCAGTGTCTCTCCAGGCTCTACCAGATATTTTCCAGGGGAACATCAAGGAAAGGATGAAGCTTTTGTGGGAAGACAGGAAACAGCACCAGGAAGAACACAACAATGGATGAATCTTTGTTCCTCATCCTTCCCCATTTCTATTTGATGATCTTTCCTTGCTTTGCCAAATTTCTTTCAAGAAGGACCACAAGTAATGCCTTCCTTTTTTACTGCTGAAACAATATCCTTTCCTCACACATCTGCTCTGACAGACCCTACTCCTTGCTGCAGATGTGTAGACTTGAAAACACAGCAAGACTTCTTTGCACAAGCAAAGAAGAAAATTAGATAGCCAAGAGACATAAAATATACAGAGAACAATTCCTTCATCCTGCATTTCAATTCCCTCTCCAAACAAGCATTAATTTTTTGATTTTTTTTGCCCACACTTGGGAAAAAAAACACAAACTAAAATTAAATATTCTCCTGCTTTTGACACAGAAACATTGCAGCACTAGGAAGCTAAAGACAAAACTCAGTAAGCAGCTGAAATTGGATTTTGATTGTTCAACAATAACTAAAAAAAAAAAAAAATTAAAAAATGGAAGCAAACACTCCAAGGAGTTCCAAGAACACTGGAATTCAATTTTTTTTCCTGGTAATCTCCTCAAACATCATTATCTTACAGGTAACTAAGTGTGCCAGCCTCCAGAATTTTTTTTTAGTGTAATGCTTATTGAATCCTATTTCCATTAATCCCATTTACCAACCAAAATAATCTTGAGCTTTACTGGTTTTTGAAGCTGGCCCTCTCTTAGTTGAAACACACAGAATGGACTCCTCGCAGTGGTTTTCTAGCAAGCTTTAAATGCTCTTGGAAAGCATTTGCTTTTAAAAGGATGTTTCCTACAGGATTCTTGATAGTGTGCACTCTATAAAGTCTTTAGAAGCAGCTTTTGGTTTTGAAAAGCAGACCAGAAAAGTGACACTGATCCTATGAAACATTTCTTTAGCTGAACCAAGATTTTTCACTGTTTTAATAAAAACATGTTTGTGAAACATTTATGTTCTTCTCTTGGTATCACTCAGGGAAAGAAAAGGCCTGAGACAAGAACTATTTTTCTTAAATAACATTTAAAAACTAAAATTGTTGATTCTAGCTGACTTGTCTGTCAGTTCCCCAAAATGTCAATTTACATTCAAAGAGCAACTGGCACAATTCCAGAAAGGGGATTCTCTCCATAGCCTTCAATGGGCAACAAAGAACCAAGTTGTTCGAGGTCTAAACTGAGTCTTCCTCATAGGACCACACCTGATGCTATAGAAAAATCATAGAATGGTTTAGGTTGGAAGGGACCTCCAAAGGTCATCTAGTCCAACCCCCCTGCAGTCAGCAGGGACATCCTCCACTAGATCAGGTTGCTCAGAGCCTTGTCCAGCCTGAACTTAGATATTTCCAGGAATGGAGCCTCAACCACTTCCCTGGGCAACATGTTCCAGTCTTCCATCACCCCCACGGTGCAGAACTTGTTCCTAACACCCAGTCTAAATCTGGCCATCTCTTATTTCAAACTATTGCCCCTCATCCTGTCCCTGCAGGCCTTTGCAAACTGTCCCTCTGCAGCCCCTTCAGGCACTGGCAGGCTGCTGTTAGGCCTCCCTGGAGCCTTCTACTCTGCAGGCTAAACACCCCCAGCTCCCTCAGCCTGTCCTCATAGCAGAGGTGCTCCAACCCCACCCCCCCATCATCTTTGTGGCCCTAGCTGAAATGAAGCAATTCCTTTCTGAAGCACAATGTACATTCTGATTGTTGCAACAGGAAGAAAGAGGAATCCTTTACATAAATAACTTATTGATGTTTATGGGAACACAAAGCCTATTTCGTAAACAGCACATTTATGCCTCTAGGAATACATAAACTTAACATAAGGAAACACATCCACTATGGAAGTACTGCATCTGTGCTCCTGTTTATTTCTAAACAAATAATGCTTAATAAAACAATGCTCTATAACATAGTCTTCTGGCAGAGCTCTGCATTGACAGACAAGATTCTTAAATTCAATTCCAAGCTTTCAGGCTGCAGATTTTGAAGTGCTTCTGTGAACAGTTTAATCATTCCAACAAGAGCTCGCTGACTGATAGTGGGAAAAAGAGAATCATTCTTAAGATCTCAGTAAGAACCACAGAGAATATCACTAGCATATTTTGCTGGGCTTTCCTTTTGTCTTCTTTTTGTCTTTTTTCCCTTTCTTTTGGTTTGGTTGGGGTTTTTTTGCTTGGTTGGGGTTTTTTTTTGGTTGGTTGGTTTTTTGTTGTATTTATTTGTTTGTTTTTCTTCATAGAATCATAGAACCACATAGAACCATAGAACCACACAGTAGGGTAGGTTAGAAGGGGCCTCAGAGATCAGCTACTCCAATTTCCCTGCTGTAGGTAGGGACACCTCTCAACAACTCTAGGCTACTCCAGGCCTCATCCAATGTGGTCTTGAACACCTCCACAGAGGGAGCATCCACAACCTCTCTGGGAAACCTGTTCCAGAGTCTCACCACCCTCGTACTGAAGAAATTCTTCCTAAGATCCAGTCTAAACCTACTCTCCCTCAGCTTCAAACCATTCTCCCTTGTCCTGTCTCTAGACACCCTCAGGAAAAGTCCCTCTCCAGCCTTGCTGCAGGATCCCTTCAGGCATTGGAAGGCAGCTCTAAAGTCCCCCCAGAGTCTTTTCTTCTCCAGGCTGAACAACCCCAGCTCCCTCAGCCTATCCTCATAGCAGAGGTGCTCCAGCCCTTGGATCATCTCTGGACTCGCTCCAAGAGCTCTGTGTCTTTCTTCTTTCGGGGACACCAGAACAGGATGCAGTATTCAAAGTAGGCAGAGCAAAGGGGAAGAATCACCTTGAGTCCCTATACCTCAGATTTATGTAAAAAAGCCCCAAAATATCTCCCCTCAAACACTTCTTTCACATAACTTTAGCAAACATAGCAGACGTAGCACACACAAAATCACAGAATGTTAGGGGTTGGAAGGGACCTCCAGAAATCATTGAGTCCAACCCCCTACCAAAGCAGGATCACCCAGGGCAGGTCACACTAAAACACAGCCAGGCAGGTTTTGAATGTCTCCAGAGAAGGAGACTCCACAGCACATCTGGGCAGCCTGCTCCAGGGCTCAGTCACCCTCACAGTGAAAAAGTTTTTCCCTGTGTTCCTCTGGAACCTCCTCTGCTCCAGGTTGTACCCAGTGCCCCTTGTCCTGTCACTGGACATCACTGAGCAGATCCTGGCTCCATCCTTCCCACACTGCCCTGCACATCTCTATAAACATGAATGAGGTCACCCCTCAGGCTCCCCTGCTTCAAGCTAAAGAGCCCCAGCTGCCTCAGCCTTTCCTCACAAGGGAGATGTTCCACTCCCTTCATTACCCTGGTAGGAGCCCTAGTTTAAAAGAACCCCCCTAACACCAGCCTTCAATCTTGTTAACATCATTACAGTTACATTCTACAGCAGTAGCAAGAAGAAGAAAATTACTACGAATTAACAACAACAATTCCTATGTTTAATGTTATTTAAAAATCAAAGTGTTACCTAAGGCAATTACCTTGCAGCCTTTTAATGTCTACAGGGAAAAGCCTAAGGGAAAATAATTGACTTTGCTAATTTTACCCTTGGCAATTATAAAATAGCTCTGCATTTCATTACGACTACAGAATTTCACATCTAATTGTCAGCCCCGAGAGAAGCACTGAGATAAATGCATCACACACAAGCTCAGACAAGAGTTTAACAACACAATAAAATTATCTTGGTAGCAGTAGTTTCAGTTAATGGTAACCTCCCCCTTTAGTTTAAATTCCAGTCTATGCAGCAGCTGTACACATCTACAGAGGTTACAGCCTAGCATGGGCAGTACCATGGATAATGCTGCTCAGTTTCATAGAATCATAGAATGGTTTGGGTTGGAAGAGACCTCCAAAGGTCATTCAGTCCAACCCCTCTGCAGTCAGCAGGGACATCCTGCACTAGACCAGGTTGCTCAAAGCCTTGTCCAGCCTGACCTTGAATAGCTCCAGGGAAAGGTCTCAACTACCTCCCTGGGCAAGGTGTTGCAGTGTTCCACCACCCTCATGGTGCAGAACTTGCTCTTAGCATCCAATCCAAATCTGCTCTGCTCTAATTTCAAACCATTGTCCCTCGTTCTATCCCTGCAGGCCTTTGTATCAGTCCCTCTGCAGCCTTCTTGTAGGCCCCCTTCGGGTGCTTGAAAGCTTCTATTAGGTTTCTCCAGCTGAATTCCTGGGCTCCCAAATAAATATCAGCAATAATAACAATAAAAATAGGGGGGGGAAGGCAGTACTGTGATTTTTACTTTTTTACATCAAAGAAAACACAACATTACGAAGGGAAAAAAGTCACAGTTATTTCACATTGCTGAAAAACAGATGCCAGATTTGAAAATTCATCATTTACAAAAGAATAAATACAGTATGGTTAAATCACTGCACCTGTCAAGAGATTTCTATAGCTCCTACTTCAATTTTCCTAACTTTGCTTGTGGGGTTAGGCATATGAAAAAGAATAATTTACTAAGTCAATCAGTTTCCATAATGGCATCCCACTTATCATATGTAGAAGCTATGAAAGTATTTAGATGTCAGAAAAATGGGGAAAAAAAAAAAGTGTTAAAATGTTTTGGCAGAATTTTTCTGACATGCACTATAATGATTGCTTTGGGGAAAAAAAAAAACACATAAAAAAGTCTTTCTCTGCACTTGTGCTTCGGATCCCTGTAGGCTGGTTTTCTGGCAAGCCTTCAGGGATTACACATTGCTGCTTGCAATACTTAATGATGGACTAAATGCAAAGTTTTCTCTTCTCCTGAAACAAACATTTGATGGAAGGTTAAATTCTTTGGTCTGTCTTGAAAAAAATCTTACTAAGAAATTAAAAAAAAAAAAAATTAATAGAATAAAATTAAATTTAAAGTAAAATAAAGTAAAATAAAGTAAAATAAAGTAAAATAAAGTAAAATAAAAATAATATAAAATAAAAATAATATAAAATAAAAATAATATAAAATAAAAATAATATAAAATAAAAATAATATAAAATAAAAATAATATAAAATAAAAATAATATAAAATAAAAAATAATATAAAATAAAAAATAAATATAAAATAAAGTAATATAAAATAAAATCAAATATAAAATGAATGGGTACTAAACCCAAAAAAGGATACAAATCAACACTAACCAATACAATCAATTGCACCCCATTTTGTTATGACTAAAATGCTGCACTCTTTAGAATCATTAAGGTTGGAAAATACCTCTAAGATCATCAAGTTCAGCCATCAACCCAACACCACCATGGCCATTAGACCATGTTCCCAAGTGTCTGCAGTCAGCAGGGACATCCTCAACCTGAGCAGGTTGCTCAGAGCCTTGTCCCCTCACCTTGAGTATCGCCAGCCATGGGGCCTCAACTCTCCCTCCCTGGACAACTTGTTGTAATGTTCCAGCACCCTCATGGTGCAGAACTTGTTCCTAACATCCAATCCAAAACTCCTCTTCTCTCATTTCAAGCCATTGCCCCTCATCCTATCCCTGCAGGCCTTTGCAAACAATCCTTCTGCAGCCTTGTTGTAATCCCCTTCAGGCACTGGCAGGCTGCTATTAGGTCTCCTTGGAGCCTTCTCTTCTGCAGGCTGAACACCCCCAGCTCCCTCAGCTTGTCCTCATAGCAGAGGTGCTCCAGCCCCCTGATCATTTTCACAGCTCTCCTCTAGACATGTCCTTCCTGTGTAGAGGGCTCCAGAGCTGGATGCAGTACTCCAGGTGAGGTCTTGCCAGAGCAGAGGGACAGAATCCCCTCTCTCCATCTGCTGGCCACACTGCTTTTGATACAGCCCAGGATGCCAATGGCCTTCTGGGCTGCAAGCACACACTGTTGGCTCATGTCCAGCTTCTCATCCACCAGAACAGGATGCCACTGCATATATGTTAAGTTCACCACATTAACCACTCACCCAGTGCTTCAGAATGCACATTGAAATCTCCCCACAGTGATTTTACAGGGGAGTGGTAAACATGCTCAGAGTAGCAGCAGCCTGCCAGTCTCTCTCCATCTCTAACCATACTGATCATTTGATCATCCTTTGATGCTCCACATCATCACTGCTGAGCTTTTAAAGAGCCTCTTGTCCGGAAGATTCACTAACAGTTACTTGCTCTGGCCGTAAAAGAATGTTTTCCTTTTTTACCTTGGTATTCTGCAGCTGAGCAAGGCTTGTGCAAGCATTTGCTAGAAGAAAGTCTCCACTCAAAACAGCCATTTTATTCCCAAACTGCATATCCTTCAGAGGGCCATCGCAGGGCTTGAGCTCCCCAATGTTCACTATGCCACGGTGCACCAGAAAGGCTGTGTGGATCAGCTCTGTAATCTCAGCCAGGCTTCTTTGACTGAAAGCAAAGGAAAAGTACAAGTAGTGTTGCTGCTATGAACAAAATCTAGATTCTTAAAGTGTCTAAAAAACCAACAGCATGTGCTAAACAGATATTTATGAGCTACTGTGTAGCTTTTCTATGTACTTCTAGAAGCCACAAGCAGGAGATGTTACGCACAGGCTACTATCACTAAGCATTTCCAGGTCAGCTGTGGGTTCCAGGAGTTCCATTTGGAGGAACATTGCCCTTTGTTTGAATTCTTTCACAGAACAAAGCAAAGTAATCACTACAGTCCTCATGATGTTTGCTTTTTTTTTTGTTTTGTTTTGTCTTCTAGAAGATTGAGGGACACTGACATGAAGAAAACGACAAGCAAAAGGTACTGATGGGAAGGAACAAAGGAGAAATCAGCAGGGGAGTCATGAGCAAGCTGATCCAAATACTGCAAGAGTGCCTCAGTCAATGACTGCTCAAATTAGAGTTAAATTAATAACAGGATACCTTGCAGCTCAATCATATCAAGGGGGAAGGGAGCAGGGGTTAGAGAAGAACCAGCTGAGCATTTGAGAGCTGTGTACTAATGCAATTTCACAGGTTGCTTTGGCCAGAAGGAGCAAAGGTGAGTGTCCAGCAAAGGGGCAGACCCATTTTTATTTGGACAGGTTTACAAATCACTTCTTATTTCAACACACAGTCTGCTACGTTCTGAATTTTAGGGGCCTGAAATCCCTGTGAGAGGTTTGCCACAGAGGTTATCCCATGGAGGTTTGCCCTCTATTTGTTTTCATTTTTTTGGAAAAGGCATGAAAGTAGTCATTAGCACAGCCCTCCCCTCCCCTTCTCCCACAGGTCAATCTGGTAACCCTCATGGTTAGTGACTGTCACTCCAAGGAGCACAGGGATGTCACCTTAGCTCAGCACTACAATAGGGAGATGAACAGACATAAGTGAGCCAGGGACAAGGGGAGGGGGAAGAGAGCAACACACTGGAGGATCCTCATAACACTGCAAACCCACATAGGCTGCACACAGCCCATCCAACCCCCTGGATGAAACCTCCAGCACACTCACATCTTTTCTGACTCAGGCAGTTCCCTTTGTGTCATGGACTTCACACATGAGCAAAACCACAATGCACGCCCTCAGCTAGACAGATGACTAAAAGGCCTTAAAGTTCAAATTAAATTGCACCCTAGGACAAAGGCAGGTTTGCTGCCTGTGCTTATGCAAAAAGTGCCAAGCACTGATTCATTGAGTAACCAAACTGCTCCACACCTTCACACAGGCATGCACCTGCTGATGTATGCTCAGGTTAGATTCTGTCTCCATAGTGGAACACAATTGAGTACATGAATGCTGTTTCCCCTGGATAGTGCAGATGTGTTGCACCCACCCTGATATTAATCTAAAGTAACCTTCTGCCTTAGATGTGTCTGACCTGTGAAGAGCCCCAGCAGCAACTGTTTCAGGCCAGTGATCTGTGCCAATTAGCAAGAGAGAAGCACTGGTAGAGTCACACAGCCTGGGCAGGCATGCAAAAGGTAGACAAGCTGGTGGGGGAAGATAAACAGAGGTTCCCAATGTATTCTATCCTACACACACAAAAAACCTGAGCTGTTTTAAAAGCTGCCTTTACAATTCACAATTTTTGCTCCATGCAGAGAAAACCAATCTGAAAACAGAACAGCTACCCTTTTCTGTGGCTGAACTCAATGAGCTTAAAGGCCTTTTCCAACCACAAAGTTTCTATCCTGCGATTCTACACAACAAACCTGAAGGCTGATGCTGTTTTTCCAAGAGCTGAGGGAGGAACTCATACAGCCTCTACAGCCACAGTATTGCAATCACATTTGAGTCCTAACAAAGGGTTAATAAAATTTCCAGCTTGGAGAAAAAGACTAACAAGACATCCCGATGCTCCTGCTGTCATTGTCAGGGCAGCCCTTGGAGGAAATGTCCATATCAATTGGGTTTATCAGATGGACAGCTGATCAACATTAAACAGCCTTGCTCTGGGCAGATTGAGCCGAGCTACCTGTTCTGAATAGCAATGAGAGCCCTCTGCTCCCTGCTGCCAGCTCTGCCACTGCCGGCTGCCGCCGAGCCCAGGACATATGGGGATCCCTGGTGACGAGCACATCGAGCTGCAGCAAGGCTCATTTCCCCCAGCTGAAAGCAGGCATTAATATCCTGAGGAGACCAGGCCCACCCCTCTGACCCCCAACTACTGAAGCAAAACAACGACTGTCCTATTTCTTCATTTAATAAGCTTTTAATGAAGGGAAGCAAAATCCCCTCTTTGACTTCAGCATCGCTCTTCATGAAAAGGTTACACAAATACATCAGTGTCAGCCTTTCCAAATGCTCAGGATCTGGATGCTTTCATTTCTTTTTCTGTTCATATAATTTGTGCTAACAAGATCCATGTTAGGCAGATAATCTGCATCTAATTCTGATCTCGCAACGCTGCTCTTCCACACTCTCTTTCTAGCAAACTCAAAATCTAAGAACCAAAGCTAGTGCAGACATCCCAGGCAGGCAATAGATTTCTGTGTTTTTATGATAACCTCCATAATACCCAAGCACAGTAAGAAGTCTGTGCTGCTGCTACAGATACAGGAGGGTTCTTGACATGACTTTGGGAAGGCCAGCACCCAACAACCTGCACTGTTATGAAGTCCATAGAATCACAGAATGACTTGGGTTGGAAGGGACCTTAAAGACCGTCTAGTTCCAACTCCCTTGTCATGGCCACAGACACCTTCCCACTAGAGCAGGTCACTCATGGCCTCATCCAACTTGGATTTGAACACCTCCAGGGAGAGGGCATCCACAACCTCCCTGGGCAACCTGTTCCAGTGTCTCACCACCCTCACTGTCAAGAATTTCTTCCTAATCTCCAGCCTAAATCTGCCCTACTCAAGCTTCATTCCATTGCCCCTCATCCCATCACTACAAGCCCCTGTAAAAAGTCCCTTCCTAGCTTTCTTGTAGCCCCCTTCAGGTACTGGAAGGCCACTATATGCTCCTCCTCCCTGGAAGTGTTCAAGGCAAGGTTGGACAAGATCTTGAGCAACCTGGTCTAGTGGAAGGTGTCCCTGCCCATGGCAGGGGGGATGGAAGTAGATAATCTTTAAGGTCCCATCCAATCCAAACCATTCCATGAAGCTGGCACTGTACTAAGGTGGGAATACACACAAGTATTCCTGCCAGGAACAGGAGGTAAAAGAAAAGCAGAGCCCATCTCCAAAATGATTCTCTGTGTCTAAGGGTGTGTGTTTTACCTAAGCACACAAATTTTTCTTTAATTACAGTTTTCCATATAACCAAGAGGGGGTTCTAGCCATGCAAGTCACATTTAGTAAAGGCAGCATGTCAAATAAGAGTTGACAATTACAGGCTATATCAATACACATTATGCCAGATGGTAATGAGCCATACACAAAGGGCCAGCCATCCAAAATAATCACACCATTTTCCACAGAAATGTTGAAGAGGTTATGGTTTATTACACAGTGCTCATTAGATATACAGTGGCAGCATTAGCAATTTTTCCTTCATTTGTGTCTCATTTAAGACTCTGCCCCCACAAACCCATTCAGATTAGTACACAAGGTTAAAATCATTATGGTCAGAGGGAAGAAAAAAAATCTAAAATTAAGCTCTGTTTTTATTTTACAGTAATGGTGGATCAAAGGTCACTGGAATCTGTTATTCTCTCAACTATTATCTAACACAGGATGCTAAAAAGAATGAAATTCACTGTCATCTGCCACGAAGACAGATAGCCTGTTTTAAATATGCAAACTCTCTATTACTTAATTAATAACACTAAGTGCAAACCCCAGTCAGGTTGTGACACAAAGTGACGAAAACCACAAAACTAAAAGCTGATACTGAACTTTCAGCCCTGCCTTTCAACTGTCTCATCTGCTTTTCAATTTGCTGCTGAGAAGTATTTCAAGTGTCCAAAAGGCAACCCCCACATCCTTCACAGCAGGTTGGAAAAACAGTTGTTGCAAACAGCCTGAGTTCCACCTCTGAGAAAACACCCACAGGACCTTTCTACCCAGCTAATATCTTGACTTCCAGGTAGAAAATGACTGAGAGACACAAGTATTTTTCTGCCTCTGCGTTTGTAACAGGTATGTGGGTGAAAAGCTGGAACAGGGCAAATGTGGCAGTCTGTCAGGACAAGCAAGGATGTGTTTATCAACCAAAAAAAATGCTGGTGTCAAACTGCAAGTGACAGCCAGCATTTGGAACTCAAGAAAGCGTGAGCGAGAGGAGCCGAGCACTGGACACGCCACCAGACAACAGGATCACAAAGAGCTGGATTTCAGTCCAAGCTCTTCTTTTGCAGCATGCAGAGCACCACTCAGATCTGGACTTGGATCAGGCAGCCACCCAGCTCACAAGGCCAAGGTACCCTCAGCCACTCCTGCTGAGCTAATCTGCCCTTACACAACACACTGAACTACTCTTGCAGCCAGATGGCAAAAGTTCACTCTTGAAAAGTTCACCTGAGTCAATCAGTCTCAAGGAGACTACCACAGAGAAAGGTGGGACACCTGCACTCCAGCTCCTGCTTGATGACACTACCAGGAAGGAAACATTACACACACAGGCATTGCTCACCTAGGTGTCCTACACCCAAGTGTGAAGGGGATTTTTTAGGAAAGTCAGGCAGAGGAGTACTGGGAATTTGCCTACTTCCAAATATTTGAGGGAGCCAAAACACGACTTCCTGCATGCTCAGTGAGTGTTCAGTCAGGGGCTAAAGAACATGAAGCAGCAGCACATCCCCAGTCCAGGAAACTCACCTAGGTAATTTCCTAATTAAATCAGCCAACAAATCTTAACCATGTTTTGCAATTGTTTGAAAGAAAAAAAGGATTCTTTCTTTAATAGGGTCTTCAAAATGTAAAGCCTTACAGAATTATAAATGATACCATTAATACCAGGCAACGTAAGTCTAGAATCATAGAATGGTAGAAAGGAACCTCCAAAGGTCATCCAGTACAACCCTCCTGCAGTCAGCAGGGACATCCTCCACTAGATCAGATTGCTCAGAGGCTTGTCCAGCCTCACCTCGAACAGCTCCAGGGATGGGGCCTCAATTCTCCCTCCCTGGCCAACCTGTTCCAGGGTTCCACCACCCTCACAGTGCAGAACTTGTTCCTAACATCCAATCTAAACCTGCTCTTCTCTAGTTTGAAGCCACTGCCCCTGGTCCTGTCACTGCAGGCCTTTGCAAACAGTCCCTCTGCAGCCTTCTTGTAGCCCCCTTCAGGTACTGCCAGGCTGCTATTAGGTCTCCTTGGAGCCTTCTCTTCTGCAGGCTGAACACCCCCAGCTCCCTCAGCCTGTCCCTGGTGCAGAGCTGCTCCAGCCCCCTGATCATTTTCGTGGCCCTCCTCTGGACCTGCTCCAGCTGGTCCGTGTCCTTCCTGTGCTGAGGGCTCCAGAGCTGGATGCAGTGCTCCAGGTGAGGTCTTACCAGTGCAGAGTAAAATGACAGAATCACCTCTCTTGACATGCACACCACACTTCTGATGCAGCCCAGGATGTCTTTGGCCTTCTGGGCTGCAAACGCACACCGCTGGCTCATGCTAAGTGAGCAGATACTCTGCTAACTAAATCCAGCATCCAAGTACTGACTGAATCATATTAAGAAAATGAATGAACTGGGACTGTAAGCCTTGCAATGCTCAACTCCATGTTGCTACAATGTTCTGAGTATTGCAGGAATTTATAATGAAACTGCATAGCTGTGCTGTAGAATTTGTCAAGGGAGAAGTTAATAGGCTGTGTCTGGGAAGAGGCCAGCTGGTACCTCAGCAGATGGGAAAACATGGGAGATATTTTGGGGCTGTACAACAAATAAATTACATAGATACAGTTACTTAAGAATTGCTCTGAAGCAATTGGTCACATTGACATCATAGTTCTGAGACATAAGCAGACCCCATAGCTGTCGTGTGCTTTCTTCACAGCAGTCGATTGCACTTAGGTGATGGTTGGAAATTTCTCTTCACAAATACTACTTTTTTTTTTTTTTAAGAAAAAGTGAAAGCTCTCAAGCAGGAATTTGTTGCAAGGGGAAGTATTTAAAGCAAAGCACCAAAGAACAGCTGTGGTGAAGCACTCTGGTGCATGGAGATGCCACACCCCAAGAAGGCTGTGCTGGATCTTGTCATCCACAGGTCGCTCTTTGAAAAGTTGTGGCTAGGGTGAGGGCAGGACTTTGTTGCTCCTGACCCACTGCAGAGTTTCCTCAGTGCTGCTCTGGTGTGTGTGCTCTGCTGCACACTGTGGCCACCCAGTACTCACTTCAGAAGCACTAGGAGGAGGAAACTCCAGGGGAAGGGTGGGCTGGACAAACAGAGAGCAGGCAGCATCATGGTTTCTCCAAGGTAAGCCATCTGTACTGTGCTTTCTAGACACTAAAAATTCCTTACTTTCTAAAAGCCAAAACCCTTTTTCCTGTACATACTGAATTTACCTTGCTCAGCAATCTAGTGCTGAACAGACTTGTTTTGAACAAGACTTGAGTGAGTATCTCTGCAGAGTCTTTACCTGTAGTACCTTCTGATTTATTCCACAGTGTAAGGAGAGGACCCTTTCTCATTCCACACATAACTGCTGTATTTGCACATGCTGTGCATGCTGAAAACAATAAAAAGTTAATGATGAAAAGTACTGGTTGCAATGAATTAGTAATATTGTTAGATTTGTGTTTGGAGTTGATTTGTATTGTTGTGTGTGGAAGATGATCAATAGGAATATGTAATCATGTTGTATGTGCTTTTCATCTCCTGAGACTCATCTTGTAAATGAGATGAAGAATCTCACAGGATTTATCACAGAAAGCAAAAACTAAATAGAATAATTTAGAATAATTGCCTAGATTTCCTCTCACTAAAAGTGAAGGGGAAAGCTACCAAGGAGTGGGAAAGGAAATGATACATTTCTTAAAGATCATAAAAGACACCACTGCTCATATTTTGAGATGCTTTTCCCATTAATGTTCAAACAAATAATTCTGTCAAAGGCATCAGACTTCCTAATGTACTTAGGTATTGAATATTTTAGGGCCACACATTTTCTCCATCAGTTAATTAGCTTTCAAAGTACATGCAAGCTGGGATACTGTACCTTTGCCTTCCACAAGATAGGACAGTAAATAGAACGGTAAATCCCAAAGGAAATAATTTTGATGATAAAGAGTCCTAATGTGCCCCAGTAAAGGTGAGGATTGATTGTTATGGCCTATTGTTACTATAATTAGAAGTCAAACACCAATTAGCAGTTCCATTAATAAGACTAATCTCTGCAATATCTGCAGCTGAGACCCAGGGCTTGTGTGTGTAATAAGCCAGTGCAAATCTGAAGTGCAACAGCTATTCTGCACTGAAACTCCCAGTCTGAATACTTAGATCAGACAAAAGAAAAAGCTCTGCTGCCTTTTGAATTCTGAGTCCCTACAAACACTAAGGCTCTTGCTAGATCTCATTTCTTGCTTTTTATTTTGTTTAAACATGTTCTATGATGATACAGTGATGGGGATAGGTGCAATGCAGCATGAAATCTCCCAAACTGGGGTTCACAGCCACTCCCTCTGCATTGCACCAGCTCAGGGTAAATCCATTCAGTTTTCTATTACCAGTAAAATCAGATGAGTAGCAATAGGAAAAAAAAAAACAAACAACAAGCAACCTCCTTACAAATATAGAATTACTCTTCAGATGACAGGGGACCATGATAAAGTTAGGCATCATTTATTTACCTTAAGAAGGTAAGATGCAGTCAAATCCAATCTCCCAAGTTAATACCCTGTACAGTTCACAGTATCACAGAGGTTGGAAGGAACCTCATGAGATCATCAGGTCCAACCCCCCTGCCAGAGCAGTTGAGAGCATGGAAACTGCAAGAGGGCCAAGGTCTGAATGTGAGGTGCAAAGTCACATACTCCTGTGCCACATCTAAGATGTTCTCTGATACCAGCAGCATGTTAAATGATCATTACTTAGGTTCTGCCTAAACCCAACAGTGAATTTTGTTTTCTCTTCAGCACAGGAGTAGGAAGGAGTTTCCAGGGAATACAGGATGCATACTTTGCTGGAGTACAGGCAATGACATCAACTCTTACATGACAGTGCTTGCATCCTCTGTAGTGAACACTGCACTTCATCATTACATTTGCAATGCTTCTGTAGCCAAGGAATTGGTTTCCTTAAGGCTAGGAGACTGGCAGAAAGTTTCAACTTTAGGTAATCTGTCCAGCAGCTGAAATAGAGCTGGTGATTGTGGTACTACTTCTCTTCTTCATCCTGGTTTGGGATCACTGGTGCTGAGCTGGAAGTAAAACCAGGTTCTTTTCCCTACCAACAAGAATGAAGTCAGGTTGCTGGCACCATGCTGGGAGGTAGGTGGTTGTACAGAGCAAAGCATGCCAAGCAGGCTTTTATAACACTTCCCCCCTTATCTTCAGCATGGCTCATAAGGCAACCAGCAGTTACTGTGATATCCTTGCATACAATGACCCTTAGGCCCCCAGCTTAATATGAGCTGATCATATCTCCTGCAAATTATGAGGTGCTGAAGCTGGAGGCAACGCTGGCCAGAGGCAGCATCATACAACTACATAAGCCCTGGTCCTGTAACTACCTAAATTGTAATCCTTATCATTCTGGAAAAGATTGCTCTCTGGTAGCAGGCATCAGTTTTGTTCCATTGTGTCACAGGAGACAAACAGATGCCAGCTAAGCAGGCAGCTCATCTATTTTTATACATTTAGGTCAATTGTGCCATGAATTGGCATATCTGGAGTACAAGAGAATAGGATAAAAAACCCCAGACTTTGCTACTCCAAATTCAGGTCCCTGTGTCTTTCTGGTTTAATTACACTTATTGTATTGCTTGCTTATATTGTGAGTCAGGAATGAAAAACAGGGAAAGGGGGTTATGCAGAACATGCCAGGTCCCAGGATGGAAGAGTCCACTGTGATTTTTTTTTTTTTGGTGGCTTTCTAAGTTAAATAATTATCACATCTTCCTGGTCACAGATTGTACATGTAGTGTAGTACCAGATATAGTGGGGTGATGTAACCTGTCTATCCACTGTGGGACTGAGTATTGAAAGAGAGCAGAGGAGCTGAATCCAACACAAACAGTGGGAAAAGAAAGACTGGGCTGCTAGAATCACTGACAAGTACTGGAACAACTTAACTCATGCTCACATTTCAAGAATGCAATTAATTAATCACTTACTAAGTACCCTAAAATCAAGTGAGCCATACCCCAGCTAATAGTCCACAATAGAACATTCACAGCATGTAAGTACCAGACAATGAAGATGCTCATTACAGTGCCAGAAATAATATTTCCAGCAAAATATTATATATTAAGATGAAGTAATTATATGGCATGGCAACGAAAAGAGCTGCAGAGTTTACAACTCAGCTGAAAATCTCTAAGAATCTGTTTCCAAAAAATACTTTCCAAAGCTGCAGACATATATGATGAAGGAAAGTTTAAGTGTATTTCTTCCTATCTCTGAGGGAAATACTTTGCCTTTGATATGTGTATCTAATATACACACCACATATCAGTTGTGACCCAGATAGCAGATCCAAATGCACTAATGGAAACCGATGTCCTTTTGTTCTTATTCAGGAGAAAGCAGTTTGTAAAACACTGTCTGTAACACATAAAACAGTCACAAAAGCCCTTGAAGATCACAGTTTTACAAGCTGCCTGTTCTCTTAGCTTTATACACTGGAGAAATCCAAATCAGAAATTAGACTCACACTTAAGGGTGTATTTGGAAAAGTCTCCTAAAATAAAGGAGCCCAAAGGCAAAGCCCACAGTGACTTCAGTGGAGGGCAAGAACCAGCTAATGGCACAAAGTGAAACAACCATAAAATGGTTTGGGTTGGAACTCCCCTGCAGTCAGCAGGGACATCCTCCACTAGAGATCAGGTTGCTCAGAGCCTTGTCCAGCCTGACTTTAACTAGCTCCAGGGATGGAGCCTCACCTAGAAAGCCATTAGGCTGGTCAGGCAGGACTTGCCCTGAGTGAAACCATGCTGGCTGTCTCAAATCACCTTCCCTGTACTCCACGTGTTCCAGCATAGCTTCCAGGAGGATCTGTTCCATGATCTGCCCTAGCACTGAGGCTGACAGGTCAATAGTTTCCAGGGTCCTCTTTTTAATCCTTTATATAGATGGGTGCAATGTTTCCCTTCGTCTCCAGGGACTTCACCTGTCTGCCACGACTTCTGAATATTATGGAGAGTGACCTTGCAATTCCATCAGCCAATTCCTTCACAACTACAGGACGCATCTCATCAGGTTCCATAAATGTATATATGTTGAGGCTCCTCAGGTGGTCCTGAACTTGACCTTCCCTTAGAGTGGGAGGGACTCTACTCCTCTGAGCCACACCTAGTGGTCCATTGACTGGATGAATCCATGAGCATTTTCCTAGCTGCACCAACTGGCTCTTATCTACACCTTGCCAGAGACTTAAAAGTGTCATTAAAAACCCATTTAAATGGACAACTCCACAGTTCTCACTTCTGCAGACAGTAATGAGCCTTAAGTGAACCTGTGTGGGCCTATCCAAAACTGCTTCATTTTCAGAGTACCTTTGTAACTCTGAACTAGATATTATAATGGCTATTGACTAGCTCAAATTTAAGATTATTGGGCTAGATTTTCAGATGGTTGAACTGGCAGAGTTCCAGGGATGTCCATTGACACCAAATGGCTCATTATTAATTCAAGGTCTTATTTGCTCCTTAATGAATACATCCACTAGTCACCTTCCCAACAGCACCTTTAAACCCTCAAACCTTACCTCCATGGTCAGACCTATCATACTCAAGAACTTAGTTATCAAAAAAAAAATAATGCTTTTTGCTCTCCTTTTCTGAGGCATGCTCAAGGTAAACTTTTAACATCATTTACAAACCAAACTAAAGTACCTCCTGTGCCATAATTAACTGTCTAGAATTATTCTTTCACACAGGGTCATTTGCAAGAGAAATACAAACATTGTACAACCCTAGGGAGACCTTAGGGACAAAACAAAACAGGAATGGAATTAAACAGCTAAAGGGACAACACAGCCCTCCACAAGAAGGCTTTTTTATAGAATCATTAGGTTGGGAGAGACCTTTAAGATCTTCAAGCCCAACTTTTAACCCAGCACTGCCAAGTCCATCACTAAATCATGTCCCTCAGTACCACATCTGCATGGCTTTGAAATCCCTCTGGAGATGGGGACTACACCACTGCCCTGGGATTGACAACCCTTTTTTTGGGAAAGAGGATAGCCTTGCCTGTTCTCTTACTGTTATTTTTGTCTGCACCCACTCATACATATTTTTCCTTCTCTACTATTTTAAGCTACTTTATATATTTTAACATCTTTATTTGTTTGGTCTTCCCAATTTCACAATGGTATCTCTGCACTTCCAAAGCAAAGCAGGATACAAACCTGTCACTGAGCTCATGCATCTCCATTCAATACATCACAGTTGTCAGAAACACAATTAACCAAAAATACAGCAGTCCGTTCTTCCCACCAAGCAACACTCACAATTTATCAAAAGGATTTCAAAAACTCACTCTACCATTTTTCAACCAGATCTCCCTTTGCTACTTCAGCAGAACAGTTAGCTGTCAAACACAGAAAGAGGAGCAGCCATATATTGGATTATTGTTGTCACTAGAATTAAGGAATTTAGTTTAAATACTTGAAAATATATTTAGGAACTTAATGAAGCTGAATTAACTCAGTGAGAGCCTGAGGAATCTTAATGGTAGGCTCAGTAATTCTGCTGTGACATGTGGAAGGTAAAAGCTTTATTCTACACTGCTGTTGTATGAGAAAATATCCTTCAAAAGGGCTATAACAAAACTTTATGTGCTCAGTGAAACCAGCTGTATTCCAGGCATTGCACAAGACTCTGACATTTCTAGGAAGTACCCAAGTAACACCTCAATAATTCAAAATTATATTCTGTTAAAACATATTTGCTAGTTTCTTCACTTTTTTTTCGACTCTCAGTACTCCTTAACATAAACTTCCAAGTAACTGTCTTGATCCAAATGGTTTTAATTTGGTTGTGCCCAAAAGCCACACTAAAGATACAGCCATCAGTATTATAGAGTTATACAAAGCATGGGAAATTATTTTCACTGTGGAAAGCTGATAACAATCCTGGGAACCAAAGTTTTACGATGAGGGAAGTACTGATTTTCCTCAACAGTTGAGCAGGTCACTTAAGATACTTTGATATCACCATGAAGCTGCCCATCAAGCATAGCTTGGTGTATCTTTGATGGTTGGACTAGATGACCTCAGAGGCCTTTTCCAACCAAAACAGTTCATAGAATTTCATAGAATCATGGAATGGTCTGGGTTGGAAGGGACCTCTGAAGGTCATTTGTCCAGCCCCCTCTGCAGTAAGCAGATCCTTCACTAGATGAGGTTGCCCAGAGCCCTGTCAAGCTTCACTTTGAATATCTTCAGGAATGTGGCCCCAACCACCTCCCTGGGCAGCCTGTTCCAGTGTTACACTACCCTCATGGTGCAGAACTTGTTCCTAACATCCAATCTGAATCTACTCTTCTCTGTTTTGAAGCCATTGCCCCTTGTCCTATGACTCTATGATCTTGCTAAAGAAAGTTACTACATACCTGGAATAAATTCCACTGACCATGTTGTGCTGGAAGGAGAGTTCTGCTGTGCTGGGTCCAGCAGCTTTGGAAATGAGCAGGACGACCAAGCCTCGCATCTGCAGATTATTCCGACTGTCATACACAAAACCCCTGCAGAAAGGAAGGGACAAAAAAGAGCAGCATGTTTTAACAACCCATTTTCACTGGTCATACCAAAGTGGAAAGAAAAGACTGCCGTCGTTTCATCAAGCCTTTAATATTCACATCTGCATGGAAATCAGCTGCAGTTACTAACCATGATCTTTTGTCATCCGTTACCTGACGCTGACATACTGCTGCAGAGAAAAGCAAACCTTCAGGATTTTTCTTGTTTATTTCCAAGAAGCAGCATATGTTCTGCATTTCATGTCATGCCATGAAAGGAGTATTTCAGAATAATTTAATGGGACTTACTGTAACAGGAACAGAAGAGCTTTCAGTTTGTTGTTTGAAGTACAAAAAAAGCCAAAATAAACTTTGTCCTTCAAGAGAAGAAAAGGAAAGGAGGAAAGGTGCAACCAAATTCTGTAACTGTGCACAGCTCTGATCTCTGCCCAGGAGCACACACTGTGGTCCTGCCATGGGCACCGTAATTGTTTACCAGGTGCATGCAGAGAGGGATTTTAAGGAGGAGGCAGCTGCTTGCCTTCACTTTATAATGTTGAAGGCAGTGGAAAACCTCCCTTATGAGGAAAGGCTGAGGGAGCTGGGGCTCTGGAGAGAGGAGACCCCACTCATGTTTATAGAGATGTGAAGGGCAGTGTGGGAAGGATGGAGCCAGGCTCTGCTCAGTGATGTCCAGTGACAGGACAAGGGGCACTGGGTACAACCTGGAGCAGAGGAGGTTCCAGGGGAACACAGGGAAAAACTTTTTCACTGTGAGGGTGACTGAGCCCTGGAGCAGGCTGCCCAGATGTGCTGTGGAGTCTCCTTCTCTGGAGACATTCAAAACTTGCCTGGCTGTGTTCTAGTGTGACCTGCCCTGGGTGATCCTGCTTTGGTAGGGGGTTGGACTCAATGATTTCTGGAGGTCCCTTCCAACCCCTAACATTCTGTGATTCTGTGATACAGTGAACAGAATGCAGTGAAGACAGTCAAACACTTCAAACCCTAGGGATGCCCAAAGTCAGGCCCACAATGAGCATTACACTGCCCAGGGAAATAAACACAAAATACATGGAGTGTGTACACAGAACACATCATTGATTGTGGTGCTTTAAACACTCCTCTGCCTTGAACTTCAGCTTACCACACTACTCACAACCACACAAATTACACGTGATGCAACTAAATACAAATATATCTACCAATTGCTTCCCTCAACACTATTTATAACTCCGTAACTTTAAAAGTAAAGTAGTTTCAGGAAGAAATTGCGTTTTCCCCCCCTCCCCCAAATATGCATGCTGGTAAAATCAGTGTCTTACTAAATCCAAGATCCCATACCTCTGTTAAAAAAAAAAGCAAAAACCAACCCAAAATATGGCAAATTATGGCAATACTTTTAACAATCTGAACACCTTGGTTTTTTATACAGCTTGCCCAGGGGAAGAATATTTCAGGAGTAGAGAAGAGAGGTGTTCACCACAGGGTTATAAAGCACTGGCCATTAAATAAGCCTAGATAGACACCACTAGAAGTGAAACTCTACAATACTTCCACCTGACTCAGGCTAAGCAAGGAACAGAAGATGACAACAATTACCTGTACTCAATACTCAAAACACTCAATACCTGTACAGGACAACAATTACCTGTACTGAAAATACTCAAAATGACCAAGCTGAGTGTTCAGAGCTCTTCAAGGAGCTTGCAACACCTCTAGCAACAAAAGCCTTGGATTCTTAGCAGAAAACTATTAATGAGAAGTGTAGCTGGGGGGGAGGGAGGGGAAGAACAGGACATAAAATAATCAACTAGTGTAATAATAAGGAGCATCATGTCTGTCATTTCTACACCTAATCATACAGGCTACATGTTACATAGGGTCTGGATGTAACTGCAGATAGGATTTTCTATGAATTACCAAACCAGTAGTCAAAGGCTAACTCCATTCAAAACATGACTGATGTTGTGCTCCTGCCATGTAACACATCCACACTAAAGCAAACTACATCAGACTTGAAACAAATAAAGCCTGTGGTGATCATACTAACTATTGCAGCTACTTGACATGGCTTCAGGGGTCACATTCACATTCTGAATTAAGCTCCCTAGAGATATTCTACACGAGTAACAGCTACACAAAAGTCTTCCAGATGGTGCAATTAGTCTTGATGGGCATGTGGCAGGAGACAGGTGCCTCTAGGGGGGAAAAAAAAAAAAAAAAAAAAGTGAACTAAAAGCAACCCAAGTGAAATTGTGCACACGAAAAGAGATGCATCAAGCTGAGACTCTTCTGGAAAACCTCTGCTGAACATGGAGAAGGTACCCAAAAAAGAAAGATTAGCAGAATTTTGTTTGCTCTAAGTTAGAGGCTGAGTATCTTACAAATGGCATCCTTCATCCTCAGGGGACCACACACTAAAATAAGGAGGTAGAGCCAAATGTTTCTGCAGTTCTGCTTTGCAAGACATTAAGAATTCGGGAAAAATAAGAAGAAAAGAGGAAAAAAACTCTGCTCCCCAACCCCCCAGAAAACAAAAAGGGGGAAAAAAAAAGCATTTCCTCTAGATATTACCTGTGTGACAGAATAAGCCACTTGAAAACTGGCAGATTCCCAGTTTTAGATATCAAACATTCCTCTTGCAGCCAGGGAAAGTGCCTGGCTCGGCCACATGCGCAGCAGAGCAGTGTGCAGGCACAAGAGCCTCACACCACCCACTCAAGCACTGACACTGCCTAATAGCTACTGTGCTGCAAATTACACACCTCCTACTGCCAGTGGCCCTCTGCTGCAGGGAATAAATCAGGCAAACGTGAGCGTTTCACTTGCTGCTGCTTTGTGTGTTTCTCCACATGTGCAGCCATTCCAGTAGACTTGGCAGTTAAAATTGTCAGGTTTAACTCCAGCAGTAATTTACACTTTCATTAGAAAGGGAAAAAAAAAAATAAAAGACTGTTCATAGAATTGTGGAATGGTTTGGGTTGGAAGAAACCTGGAAGACTATTTAGTTCCAACCCCCCCTTGCCATAGGCAAGGACACTAGACCAGCGTGCTCAAAGTCCCATCCAACCTTGAACACCTCCAAGGAGGGGGCATCCATGACCTCCCTGGGCAACCTGCTCCAGTCTCACCACCCTCACTATCAAGAATTTCTTCCTAATCTCCAGTCTAAATTTCCCCTCTTCCAGCTTCAACCCATTGCCCCTCATCCTATCACTACAAGCCCTTCTAAATAGTCCCACCCCAGCCTTCCTGTATATCCCAGGCCTGCTGGCAGGAGAATAAACCACTCTCCTCTTTTCACCTCCACTGGCAAGGTATCCTTCCTGTTCATGCATTTTATTGAAGGTGTCCCACTGACAAGATCAATCATTTTGTTTCAGATCATACAAGAGCTCTTTAGCTACTAGGAGAAGGAAAATGAGGAAACATACAGGGTGGTGATCAGTCGTTCCTCTACCTTCCCACTTTAGATGTCTAACAAAAGGAGGGGAAAATATTTTTAAAATCACCTGGCCACACATCTGTAATAGAAGGCAGCTGGAGAAATCTGTAACACAACCAAAATCAATGATGTTGATGAAAAGGATTTGTAAGTTTAGGACAATGCCACTGAAAACAGGCTGGTTTTGGGGCTGAAATGCAAACTGTTGTGAAAAAGAAGCCCCTCTATTCAAACTGCCAATCCCAGATGTGACAACTCAAGCCACCAAAACTTATTTTTTAAGCCCAGTGCCAGTCTCTGCTGGTTTTCCTGGTCAGTATTTGACTGGATCTTGGAATGCAACGTCAGGCAAGCTAATAGAAAAAAAAACGAAGTCAGTGTCTGAGTGCAATTACTCTGACCAGCAGCAGCTTGCAGGTCTGGCACTCTTATTTTTCTAACCACAAATACTTAGACAGAAGCCTAATTTTTGTGTGTCTGATTTCTCCACCAATATTTACTTTATTTAAGCTTTGTGGGAGGTCTAGCACCCTGCTGTCGACCAATATCAACAGGTCTACCCAAGCACACCACTAACTTTTTCAAAAACAGCCTCTCCCAGGCACAGAATATTCTGCTAAGTGAAATAAACACAAATATTTTGCAAGAGTTCTGTGAATGACAGAAAGCTGATTAGCCTGACAAGGCTAAATGAATTCAGACACCTCTGCAGGTCCAGTGGCACTGCAGCAACACAGTGATTGTAAAGCCTGTCATAAAAATGTATTTTGCATTAAATAAACTCTACTAGGGAAATGCAGCAACAAAATAGGTCAACTCCTGGCCATTATCTCACCCTGGAAATGCTCACAGCATGTTTTACAAATGGATACACATAAAATGGCCCCAAAAAAGTTAGAACATGCATTGTCATTACAGAATGACCTAAGAAGTTCTTTTAACCTTCTGTACTCAACAATGTTTCTAAATGACAACTTAATCGACCTTCAGCATCATTCAGATGAATTCATTACAAATATTTATTCCTTAAAAACACTGAAGGCTCTTTACCAGTAGTGAAAAGCTCTTTACTAGTGGTGAAAAAGAGGTTCCAGGTTCTGTGCTTTAGTAGACTGTTCTCAAAGTAGCTTAAGCCAAACACACACCAAGAGTCCTGTAAATCCAAATCTTTCTCCTAAATACAAAGAAATGGAAATTGGTTTAAATGGTTGAAAACCAACCAGCACCATTAGTCCAAAGGCAGCATCTCTCCATGTGCCACTACCTGCTAGAGTCAAGTGGTTACACATAGAAGAAGCCTTTTGTTAAATGGTGGAGTGTGGAAAAAAACGAAAAAAAACCCAAAACACCTTACAACAAAGTAGAGAATCAGGACAGAGTGCAAGGCAGCAATATGTACAGACAGCAATGGGAAGAGATATAAATGCTCCCTGATACTAGAACAATTATATCTACTTCTAAAGACTGTACACTGAGGGCTCTTCAATGGTTTATTCTGGGTTTAAAAAGTGAATAAACTAAAAATCCATTTTAAGCCAACAGTGGAGAATACAGACAAACTTACCAGTATGATCTTCATTTAATGCTTTTCTCTAGATTCATAGAATCACAGAATGGTTTGGGTTGGAAGGGACCTTAAAGAACATCTAGGTCCAACTCTTCCGTCATGGGCAAGGGACACCTTCTACTAGCCCAGATTGTTCAAGGCTTTATCCAGCCTGGCCTTGGAACACCTTCAGGGAGGAAGTATCCACAACCTCCCTGGGTTCCTCACCACCCTCATGCTAAAGAATTTCTTCCTAATCTCCAGTCTAAATCTGCCCTCCTCTAGCCTCAATCCATTCTGATAACTGATCCTAGAGAATCTCCTTTCAGGGAGACCCAGCTGGCTGACTCTAGTAATTAAGATGAATCTGAGTTTTCACACAGGTATGAAGTATTTTCAATGTGACCTCCACTGAAATCCAATAGTTCTCACTCTGCTGTAGCAATATCACAATGACACTTGTTCTTCTGACCAAGAAAAACCTCCTCTCACAAGGATGAACACCAAACCAAATACCTGCCACCTTTTCCTGGAGGCTTGCTGAGCTCATTAAGTTACTAGCAGCGTGCTTTACATTTCTGAAGTCATGAAAGAAGATACAGAGCAAAACACTGAAAGGGTCTTACAGCGAAGCAACTGTTAGAGAAAAAAGAATTAAAATCACTGGAAAACTTTAGAGATTTTCTATTCTTTTTCCCCTCAGAAAAGACAAGACTTCAGAAGGCTTGAGTTTTTAAGCAAACACTTGTGGTTTTGGAAATGCTGGTTTCCATGGCAACTACTAAGGTCTTCTTTATATAGCATGATAAACAGATGGTAAAGACTGGTCATGTTTGCTTCTTTGCCAACGTATCAATAGAGCTGCTGTACTACTCCATCTCCTGTATTAGAGTTATTAAGTAACTTGGGTATTTGAGCAACAAAACCTACAAATCAGCCTTGCTTAACTAGTACCTTTTCCTTTTCCATAAACACATGAAGAGTCTCAACAGTGAAGTCACTGTAGTCCACGGAGTCAGATTTCTTTGGCAAAGCTTTTTATGAATGTTTTCTCAGCACTTGCCATGCAGGGTACATTACTGCCACAAATATGGATTTGACAGGGATTAAAATAATGAATTTGAACAGGAAATAGAAATGTGACAATATGATAAGGGGGCTGGAACACCCCTCCTACGAGGACAAGCTGAGGGAGCTGGGGCTGTTCAGCCTGCAGAAGGGAAGGCTCCAGGGAGACCTTAGAGCAGCCTGCCAGTGCCTGAAGGGGGCTACAAGAAGGCTGCAAAGGAACTATATACAAAGGCCTGCAGGGATAGGATGAGGGGTTTGAAATTAGAGAAGAGTAGATTTAGACTGGATGCTAGGAACAAGCTCTGCACCATGAGGATGGTGGAACGCTGGTTACAGGTTGCCCAGGGAGGTGGTTGAGGCTCCATGCCTGGAGCTATTCAAGGTCAGGCTGGACAAGGCTCTGAACAACCTGATCTAGTGGAGGATGCCCGTGTTGACTACAGGGGGGTTGGACTGGATGACCTTTGGAGGTCCCTTCCAACCCAGACCATTCTGTGATTTTCACTCAGTGGTATTAAAGTGGACTTAGAATTACCTTTTTGTTGTGTCACATTTGGAATTACTCAGTGAAACTTCTCTTCACTCTGCATTCGTAAGTGCAGGCAATTTGTAAAACAGATTTTAAAATCCCTTTGCATTGTAATCTTTCAGTTATAGCCATGGCACACCACATACAAGTATCCTTGTTTCAGAGTTGGCTGAAAGTATCAAGAGAATTTGGTTTGAACAAGACTGGGAAATTACAAAGATAGTTGTAAGTACACAGGTAGGGCCAAAACCTTTAATTGTGGAATGTGAAGAAAGAGCCTCATTGCTCCTCACTGGAGTGACCTCAACTGCATGGCAAACAAGTGGAAAGCAGCACTGCTAACAGAAGGAGAAATGACACTCCAGAACTGCCAAAAAGGAGGGCACCTTATGAAAATGTCATTCTTGGAGCAGAAGCAAGAATGAAAAGAAAAATGAAAAATGAATGACAGGCTAGACTTGTCAATGTGCTTTAAAGAAGCATATCTACGACTTCAGATGCCTGCAGTGCAAGGAAAACTGTTATTCAAGTTAGTTATACAAGGCAGGCAACCTTGGAAGCATTTCCAAGGCAAACATCATCATAGGAAAAGTGAAAAGAGAGGAATCTTCTTCAGGCAATCTGAAAATAAAGATTTTCCAAGGTCCACTACTCAGAGAAAAACCTGAAGAGACCTCAAAGTGAAGCTGCCAAAAGCAAAAGTACCCCAGAATTAAGAGTCACAAGGAAGGAAATTGAAGTCACTAATCTGATCCTGCCTCCAAGAGATACACAGGCAAATAAAAATGAAATGCCAGGCTCTGACAAAGGAATCCAGCATTGATCTTAAACCTTTGCTGAGACAGAGTAAGAGCAAGGAGAGAGAAATCTTGGCCTATGCCATGCAGGAAGACAACTGAGGTATTTTGCACGTAGTTCACAAGTAGCTTTTTATTAGGTTAGCTGATCTTCTATTCTAACCTGGCACACATTTTGCCATGTAGCCCACAACTCTACAAGTTTGCATGGACAGTACCTCAAGACAGGATTGGTGTTTTCAGCAGTAGTTTAATCTTGGAGAGATTATGATGGCATGTTAGTGTGTTACAGGAAAAACAAACCCAAATTCCTAGAGGAAGTCCAGCTTATTTTGAAGACTGTCCATTTCTTCTTTAAAGACCTGAAATAATGCTTCTGCTTAATAGTTCCCTTCATATACAGTGCAAATCAACACTGAGAGAAAAATATGTAAACTCTTATCCTAAAAAAATAGAACCAGGAAAGAGGAAAAAAAGACACAGGAAAAAGGAAAATAAAGAAACATTGTTCAGACAAATCATCACCACCTTCTGAAAACCTCCAAATGCTCCAGAAAACCTCTAACAACTGTTGCACAGAAATGGCAGTGCCACATCTTGTCTGTAGGGAAAGAAAAAAAAATCATACAAAACCCCAACTCTCAGATTTCAGGATCTTTATAATTTTCACCCCAAATTTAGCAGCTTCTCTGAAGCAGTTTTCCTGACTGACACTTTGTCAGGATTAGTCCAGTGCTGACTTGCAGAAACAAGTTAACAAGCTGTCTGTTGGCATTGCTTTTCCCTCCATCAGTTACCTGTTGACATTGCTTTTCCCTCCATCAGCTACCTGTTGACATTGCTTTTCCCTCCATCAGCTACCTGTTGGCATTGCTTTTCCCTCCATCAGCTACCTGTTGACATTGCTTTTCCCTCCATCAGCTACCTGTTGACATTGCTTTTCCTCCATCAGCTACTGTTGCATTGCTTTTCCCTCCATCAGCTACCTGTTGCATTGCTTTTCCCTCCATCAGCTACCTGTTGGCATTGCTTTTCCCTCCATCAGCTACCTGTTGGCATTGCTTTTCCCTCCATCAGCTACCTGTTGGCATTGCTTTTCCCTCCATCAGCTACCTGTTGGCATTGCTTTTCCCTCCATCAGCTACCTGTTGGCATTGCTTTTCCCTCCATCAGCTACCTGTTAGCATTGCTTTTCCCTCCATCAGCTACCTGTTGACATTGCTTTTCCCTCCATCAGCTACCTGTTAGCATTGCTTTTCCCTCCATCAGCTACCTGTTAGCATTGCTTTTCCCTCCATCAGCTACCTGTTGACACTGCTTTTTCCTCCATCAGCTACCTGTTGACACTGCTTTTTCCTCCACCAGCTACCTGTTGACACTGCTTTTTCCTCCACCAGCTACCTGTTGACACTGCTTTTCCCTCCATCAGCTACCTGTTGACACTGCTTTTTCCTCCATCAGCTACCTGTTAGCATTGCTTTTCCCTCCATCAGCTACCTGTTGACACTGCTTTTTCCTCCACCAGCTACCTGTTGACACTGCTTTTTCCTCCACCAGTTCTCCAGCTGTTACTTCAGCTAAGCACCAGCTATGCCTGACCTCACTTAGTTCACATGAGACAGTGGTAAAGACTAGCTCCAGCATGCACATTGCCTGATGTGCCATGCCTTAATTAATCACTAGAATGATGCCAACCACATTCTGCTTCTGCCATGCAACTACAAACCTTCCTGTAAGTAAATCTGAATGAACCTGAGGAGAGAGCTACTGTTTAAACACAACTGCACAGCCTAGGAACATCCACTTCAGTTTCTACACCTTCTATGAGATTTCAGAAACAGACATTCTGTACTACTTGCACATAAAAACAACTTGATTGGGCAGTTCATGCTTTATATGATGAATTAAATATTCTTAACATAATTTCAGTCCAGGAGGAAAACATTAAGATTGCATGCTCAAGATTTTAAATCGTGCCAGGGAAGGTTTAGGTTAGATATTAGGAAAAATTTCTTTCCTGAAAGAGTAGTCAGGCATTGGAACAGGCTGCCCAAGGACGTGGTAGAGTCACTGACCCTGGAGGTGTTCATGAAACCTGGGGCCATGGCACTTTGGGACATGGTTTAATGACCATGGTGGTCTTAGGTTGCTGGTTGGACTCAATGATCGTAGACATCTTTTCCAACTGAAGCAATTGTATGAGTGCCAGCCTGTTCTATTCTATAATTTGGCTATCTTTGGTCTAAACACTACCACATATTCAAAATTTTCTTCCCAATGCACTGCAATTTATTATGTCTAATGTACAGATGTGTAATTATGAAGTATCTTTTAGAAGACAAACATTAGGGAGAATTCTCCAGTAGAAAATGCTTCCAGGATTCATGACCCAGAATCATAGAATGGTTTGGGTTGGAAGTGACCTCCAGAGGTCAAATATTCCAACCCTCCTGCAATAAGAAAGGACATCCCCAACTAGATCAGGTTGCTCAGAGCCCCATCAAGCCTGACCTTGAATGTCAACTTGCAAAACCAACATATTTTAAAAGAATTAAGAGCTAGAGCATGCCAAAAGAGATAAAGGACTTTTTTTTTCTCTCCTGTATTACCTTACATCTGAAGGATAGAACTCAACTTGGATCACAGTCAAAGTACTTCCAGCAAACTTGCTAAACTTTCACTAAAAAATCCCAAAGTCCAGTTATATTTTTACTGCATTTTGCTGGCAACTTCTTGAACAGGAAACTCTGTTCCGTACCATGCCAGCAGCGGGATACATTTTAATCCTTTGAGGAACCATATGCACTTTCCTTGGGATTTGTTAGCTCAAGAAAAAAAAATGAAAAAGGTCATTCTCATAAGTGAGCTTGCACATACAAGCTTGCAGCCAAGGAATATGTTTGTGTGCTATGACTTTTTTTTTTCTCTCCCCATCCCACTAAACATTTTTCCCCTCTTCACTCAAGCTAAGCGCGCTTCAGCTGTGATTTCAATTTGCCATTGAGGAAAAAAAAAACAGCGTATGTAAGATGAGCTGTAAAATTACAGGATCAGAAAACGATGGAAATTTAAATGTCAAAATGTAAATGAAAAATGTACAGATACCCAAGAAGCATGGCACTGGAATTACATATTAGAGCTTTTAAAAAACCCAGCACTGCTGCGATCACAACACACAGCGCTCACAACAATTTTCTTTACCTATCAACTTTGCTTCTGCCAGTTGGCAAACACTGCTTTTAGCATTGTTAGATGCCATTCCAAAAAACATTTGAGGGATTTCATTTTGTCTCTTCACCAGACTAGAAGCTAGCCAGCTAGAATGCTAGAACCTTTTGGTGCCTCTGTGCTCGTGCTCTGATCGTCTCCTTGTTGCCAACGAGGCCAGCCACAGCGGATCCTGAGGTTTTTCAAATGAAATAAGATTAGTATTCTGTGGTGAAGTCTCAGTGATCAGAAGTAAAGAAAAGGCAGGAAGTGAAGAAATTGGATTCTCCCCTAAACCCCAGTATCTGTTTCTCTGCTTTTTTCTATTCCAGCTACTCATTCATCAAGAAAAAAAATATAATAATCAAAAAGTCTTGCCTCTCATGACAATTTTTTGCAGAGACATGCAGCCCTGCGGTGAGGAAACTACAAACACTTTACTCCATGAGAAGAAAGAAAGCAGAAAGTGTACATCAACCTCCAGACACAATGAAGAGTCTGACCCAGAGGCAAGCCAGAATCCACAAACCCATCTGTATATGCACTGTTGCCCATCTACACTGCTCCTTAACAGCCCAGCCTCCTGAGAAGCCTTTGTGTGGAAAGACAATTGCAGCTCCATCATCTCCTGCCACAAACATTGTTTAACCTCTAAGAAGAAAAAAAAAACACCATCCAAGAACACACAGTGCTTTTTATAACTTGGATAATTTTTCAGATAAATCTGCAGAAGTCAGTGATGAAAAAAAGCCACCAATAGATCCTGACATGTGGTCTGGCTTTCCTGCCCAAGCTGCTAGGCAAGCTTTCAGGTCAACTCCCAAAACACTACAAGGTACTGAAGTACAAGGTGAATCACAGGGTGATAAAACTTTCTTCTAGATTTCATGCTTACCTTCCCCAAAGTTTAAAAATTCAAAGGAACAAACCCAGTTTGTTCACACAGCACCTCCTGAGGGCACTTTAACACTGCAGCAGGACCTGGAACAACGCATGCTAACGAAATTCAACAAAAAGATTAGTTACTAGTTGTATTCACTGAGCAGAACTTGAGATCAAATCAAAATTTGTAGTCCTTGAGCAATCAGATTCTTGTTCTCTAGATTTAAAGACTAAAGGCTCTAGGGAGACCTAACAGCAGCATTCCAGTACCTGAAAGGGCTATAACAAGGCTGCAGAGAGACTTTGCAAAGGCCTGCAGTGACAGGACAAAGGGCAATGGTTTGAAACTAGAGCAGAGCAGATTTAGATTGGATGTTAGGAACAAGTTCTGCACCATGAGGGTGGTGGAACCCTGGAACATGTTGCCCAGGGAGGTAGTTGAGGCCTCATCCCTGGAGCTATTCAAGGTCAGGCTGAACAAGGCTTTGAGCAACCTGATCTAGTGGAGGATGTCCCTGCTGACTGCAGGGGAGTTGGACCAGATGGTCTTTGGAGATCCCTTCCAACCCAAATTATTCTGTAATTCTATGATTCAATTGTCAAGGGTGCATCAAAAAGTTATAGGCAAGTTAGAAATGTAAAAAATATGAACATGTAAATGTTAATAGACTGGAGATGGAAAATGTCAATTCTGGTGCAAACTCTCAACAAGTAAAGTTTAATTAGCTCCCCTTACTGACCTTTTAAGAACTGACTCCATGGACCCTACTTTGATAAAAGAATAAAACCAGTGTATTAAGCCTTCATACCAGGAGAAATTTGGTGACTGTGTCAGAGGACATTGCTAATGCCATCTAGAGACTTGAATGACAATGTCGTCATTTAATGCAAATGCTTCTTCCAGGCAATAAAAGAGAGAACAGCCACAGTAATTCTTGGTATGTTTCATCTGCTCACTTTAATATTAACATTTACTGGAATACACTGTCCTTGGCCAGGGCTCCAGTGCATATTCCTGTCTTAGGATAATCCTTCTTTTAAAGACTCCATTTTAATATAAACCCAAATGTACCACTGCCTTTAACTTATATTTGCAAGTTCTTAATAATATGTGTGACAGACATAGAATCATGGAATGGTTTGGGTTGGAAGGGACCTTAAAGATCACCTAGTTCCAACCCCACTGCCATGGACACCTTCTATCAAATTAGGTCACTCAAAGCCCCATCTGTGTTCAGCCTGGCCTTCAACACTTCTCCAAGAAGGGGACATAGAATCATAGAATAGTTTGGGTTGGAAGGAACCTCCAAAGGCTATCTAGTCAAGCCTCCCTGCAGTCAGCAGGGACATCATCCATTAGATCTGGTTGCTCAGAGCTTTGTTGACCTTGAATAGCACCAGGAATGAGGTCTCAACTACCTCCCTGGGCAACGTGTGCCAGGGTTCCATCACCCACGTGGTAAAGAGCTTGTTCTGTGCAACCTGTTCCAGTGACTCCCCACCCTCATGGTGAAGTTCTTCCTTACATTAAATCTAGACTCTTTTTAATTTCAGGCCATTACTCCTTGTCCTATCTATTACATGCCCTTGTCAAATGATTTGGTAGTATTGGGGTTTCACTCTTGCCAGGCCTACAAGCTGGCAGAAGAATCAAACCACAAAATTGTAAACCATTCTTTCTGCAAAACAACACAAGTGTAGAACAGCATCGATATAAAATAACACCTAAACATGGGACATCTGAATTCAACAACACTGCATCAAATTGAACAAACCTATCTTCAAAACCCACCCAAAAAATGAAGAATTAGGAACATGGAACACGCTTCAATTTAGCTCTGAAGAAGATGACAGTGCATCAAGCAGGCAATTCAAGTTAGCTTGTATAAATGACAAATAACACACATCATCTGTAATTCCAGGTATATCCCAAGTCATCAAAATGTCAGACTCTGAAGACTTAAATTACTTCAAGCCAATAATTTCTAAAGCACCACCAAGTCTTTCTTTTCAACTCATTTCCCTTTTTCATCCTATAGAAATGATGCAGTATTTTGATATCTGCACAGATTATGCTTGTTATAGTCAGCTATAATAGTAGCCATGAACATAAACACTCAGAACAGAGTTTTACTCTTGCATTAGATTCTCTTATAAAAACCCCTGGAGTAAATACACAGTGTGCTAATGCAAAAAGAGCTTGTCTTGGGACTTTTAATTCTTCCTTTGCGTCATGATTTGCCTTCAATTTCATGTGAAAAATGGTTTGCAGTGAATATTAACATCCCAGCTTTAGGATTATGCAATAAAAGTTCCTCTGACAGTTTCTTAGAATCATCTCTCTTTTTAGGGAGAGGTGAAAAGAGAGGGGAACAAATATTCCCTTGCTAACCTTGTATTTCCTTCCAGTTCTGCAGAGAGCAGCTGCATCCTGTAACTCTAACAGAATGATGCTGCTTGAGTGATTGTACTTCTCTGGTTCAACTAAAGGATAAAGTCCCATTAATAAAGGAAAATGAGCTCTTCTCTCCAATACCACATACTTGGTGCTTCTAGCACTCTCTTATTCTTGGGGTTCTGCTACAATTCTGCTGTTAGTCTGCAGCTAAAAAGAGGGCACCAGGACTATTTCAAGAATATATACAAGGCTTTTTGTACTGGAACAGATGCAGAAAGGCAGAGGGGGTTGTGAACAGGTTTGCTTTTCATTTAAGCTATCAGTATAGGCTGATCCTTCCCTCCCCTAGGTCAATGGCAAAATACCTTGTATTACCAGATGTTCTGCACGTTGCTATCCAACCTGGCCTTGAACACCTCCAGGGTGAGGGCATCTACAATGTCCCTGGGCAACCTGTTCCAGAGTCTCACCACCCTCCCTGTAAAGAATTTCCTTGTAATATCTAGCATATCTTAACACACCCTTCTCCACTGCTACTGATACAAAGCTTCTAATCTCCTTATTTTTAGGATTGGTCCTAAAGATGATTAGACTGCAAGCTACTGAAGACTGTAGCTTAATGCCCAACAGATGGGTCCTGAACTTCAGCTAAGATTTACAGCAGGTGACTATCACCTCTGCTACAAGCATTTTTGGTTTGTCCTCCTTTGTTCCCCAATTCCTTGCCTCCCCTCCTAGCAGCACAGGATGTAAACACAAAAGCAAGTCACTAAGAGTTAAAAAGTTTCTACTCAGTCAAGCTGTGATTCCTGTCCACTCTTAGCCTGAGGCACATCCAAGATAATTAGACTCAGGTTAACCTGCAATGAGAAAAGGTCAGGCTGCATTGCATTATTTTGCATTTGCTCTGGGCTAGGTGAACACACATTTTTCAGTGTTCACAGCTCATCTGATGAGCACTAACCTGACTGCTCACTCTTTATTAACACTTCTGGTTTTAAGACTCAATTACACATGTTGAGATAACGTTGTACACTTAACAGTTTGCTGCCACTGGCAATACAGAGGATAGATCCTGAAATTTAGCACATGGCTTGTTTTTGTGCTCACACACACACAAATTATTGTGCACCTGAATGGAGGATTAAAACATGAAAGGAATGTACAGAATTTTTACTATGGGACCAGTGCAAGTCTGTGTTTAACAGCTGTCTACCTCTTCTAATGTAGGACTTGTATTTTTAGGTTTTTTTTTAAATAGGATACAAAAATTACATCATTTTTGTAAGTGTAGATTACCATCTCAAGTGAGATATTCCTAAAATCTACTCCCAAATGAAAAGCCACATTAATTCCACAGAATCATAAAATGGTTTGGGTTGGAAGGGATGTCCAAAGGTCATCTAGTCCAAGCCCCCTGCAGTCAGCAGGGACATCCTCCACTAGATCAGGTTGCTCAGAGCCTTGTCAGGCCTGCCATGACAGCTCAGAAAGATCCAGTTACTTGCAGAGAACAGTAATTTTTCCATAACAGCATCATTCTGCTCTACCAGATCCAAATGTCCAAGTATGTTAACCTACGTGGATCCAGACATGTATGTCCTCTGGGTTCCCAAAATAAGCACAGCAGTCCTCCATCAGGAAAATCTCCTCTGCTCCTGTTCAGAGCTCTTCGCTTTTTCCTTTTTGGAAAGCTGTTGTAGAAACCTTCTGAAGAACACACAACTGGTGAACAATGGAAGGTGCTGCAGAAAGATGGGAAGATGAACACAAGGAGAGAAGTTGATTGCTCCTCTCCAAAAGGCACCTGATTTCTGATGGAAGTTTCCTCCTTTCTCAAAAATGCAGCAAAAAATCATCCCATTAGGCCACAACTCTACAGTACAGGGTCTCTTGGAGGGTTCCAGAGAAAGAAAGAGGAAATGGGAACAGTTTTTTTTTTCCACATTGTAACTAGGACTCCATGCAGGGAAAGTTTCCTGTTCTCTCTGGCTCCAGGGCTTTTCCTGACTCCTGGCCACTGAGCAATCTTCCACTTTCATTGGCTGCTGCTCCCCTCTTTAGTTGAGTGAAAGCTTTGTGACAGGAGACTGCCCCTACACTAGAAAAAATTCATTCACTTTCAGGACTTTCACCAGCATCAGGACTCCTGCAGCCATGAAGCCATGTTAAAATGACAAAAAAAAAAAAAAAAAAAAAAAAAAAAAAAAAAAAAAAAAAAAAAAAAAACCAAACCCAATCCACACACCAAAAAAAAAGCATCTCAGCTAGTTAGTTTTCTTCAATAACAGAAGACAAAGGGGAGAGAAAAGGCTCAAAGAAGCCAGGAGATTAAACCAAAACCCTCAATCCAAAGTTTTCACAGCCCAGGCAGGCTCTTTCACTGCTATGACAGGAAGAATAATAATTGTTTTTTGTCAAATTATCTTAAGAGCTTTAAAGAGAAAAATCCATCCTCCTCTCTCTGTTCTTGCTTTTGAATAGAAATACCAAAGTGTGGGCTACTTAAGCTGTAAGGATGTAAGCACCCTACTGGATGGATTTTTTTGATGTCACTTTATTCACTGGAATCCAAGCACAGCACAGGTGATGACTATACAGGTGACATAGTAGTATTGCTCCTAACAACTTCTGCAGCAACTCTCTGAAGTTCTCACATAAAAAGGGACAGAGAAAGGAAAACATTCACACAAATAGAGAAATTGGGTGCCCTGCTAATATAAAAGCTTCCAATAGCTGTAAAAATGCTATCCTGAAGTGTTTTAAGTTGTGCTCTTTGCTTTGCCCAGTAGGTTTGTATCTTAATAACTGACATGATGTGACAGACGTTCAGCACAAGGTGTGAGGATTTAACTACACTGTTCCTATTGTGAGCAGGAACTCATTGTTGTACTCTTGCATGCTGCATTGAAAACCTTCCCCACCGTGTCATTGTGAAGGGCTAATCATGTCACTTAAAACTGAGGGGAAAGCTCTTCTAATCGAGGATCAACTTTGGCATCTGCTTTCACTGCCTCGTGTTAATGCTAACCTTGCTTTTGGGTGCACAGCCATTCACAGGCAAATTTGTTCTGAAGAAAATCATTCAAGTTAGAGAAGAACTTGGGCCAAACTTCCATATGCTTTTACTACAAAAACTTGCCTAACAGAATTATTCTCTTCTGCACAGCCCCTTGGAAATCAGTTATGAAGAGAGAGTTTATGTATAACTTATGTTCAGCTAAAGAAGAGGAAACTCTGCTTTGCTTAGCACCCACCTTTAAACAATGAAACATCTCCTGATCTGCACAAACTGCTCTGCTGCTCTCAAACTATGATTCCTGCTTAGCTCTTAATAAGCAATAGCAAATAAATACTGCTTCTGCTAGACTTCTTTTAAAGATTTGAATGGATGGGTTTGGTAGTGAGGCAGAACTGATGTCACAGACTGCACAGAACCTGCTGTTTGAGGCTTTCCTTTATCCCTGCATGCTATCTAGACATCTACAGTAGTCTAAACCAAGATGGAATCAAAACAAACAGGACACAAATGACAATGAAAGCCAGCATTATTCTGTAGATTGAAAGAAAGGATCTCCTTCCAGCTGCTTTCATAGGAGCAGACACTTATTCTGCACATTTAAAAGGCAAGTGCCCAATGGCAACCTCTCCATAATTTGTTCATGGAGCATCAGCACCATTTCTACACACCCTTGCTTTTTGATAATGTCTGAGCTACATCAGAAGTTCACTTTCATATTTTATTTTTCATTTTAAAAAGGACGGTATCAAAAGGCATAACATTCCTAGGAGAGCTCCCAGCCAGCAGTCTACTTGCTTGATGTGTATCTTAACGACTGCACCCTGACAATACATCCAAGTTTTCCTGTTTGTTTACTTTCCTCTGGTGGTTTGCAGGAGTGATGGAACACTTCAGAACTTTCTTTTTGGTCTGGTACAAGCAAAGAGCTGATTTTAAATTGAAAACTTCTTACGATTCTGAAACATAATGGTAGGTTAATCAGGCCAGAGAGGCACAGTTGTTCAAATCACTTGCTCAGGTAGTTGTACTACAGCCACCTTCTTATCTTCAAAGCACGCAAGAGCTTACTTACAAAGAAAGTCCCTGGGCAGCTTGTTCCAGTATTTCAGTACTCTCATCATAAAGAACTTCTTCCATGTCCAACCTAAACCTGCCCTGCTCCAGTTTCAAACCATTGCCCCTTAAGACCACAGAATCACAGAATGTTAGGGGTTGGAAAGGACCTCCAGAGTTCATCCAGTCCAACTCCCCTGCCAAAGCAGGATCACCTAGGGCAGGCCACACAGGAACGCAGCCAGGCAGGTTTGGAAAGTCTCCAGAGAAGGAGACAGCCTGGGCCAGCCTGCTCTGTGGGCAGCCTGCTCTCTGGGCTCCAGCACCCTCACCATAAAGAAGTGTCTTCTTGTGTTTCAACCTCCTGTGTTCCAGCTTGTATCCACTGTTCCTTGTCCTGTCACTGGACACCACCAAAAAGAGCCTGGCACCTTTGTCCTGACACCCACCCCTCAGATATTTATAGACATTAATAAGATCTCCTCTCAGCCTTCTCCTTTCAAGACTAAACAGCCCCAGGTCTCTCAGTCTTTCCACACAGAAGAGATGTTCAAGTCCTGCAACTATCCTCATAGCTCTCTGTTGGACTCTCTCCAGCAGATCCCTGTCTGTCTTGAACTGGGGCACCCAAAACTGGACAAAGTATTCCAGGCTCTTGATGTTGAAGCTGAATTAATTTAAACTTCATCTTTCATGTCTTTTATGCAGCTATCCCTATAAAATTCAAAATTCACTGTTCCCATACTCATCTGTGGCTTGATTACCTCACAGGATGCAGCAGACTCATCTGAATTGGAAAGATGTTTTTCTTCTTGCTCAGTGCACCTTTTTTAGCTAGACAGATGGCACAGCAGTTCAGAGCAGAGTTAAGTATCTGACAAACAGCTGGAAGATTTCAAACATCCCACTTACCCTGTCTGGGAGGGCAGCCATTCTCATCTCAGCTTAGCTGAAATTCTTCAGACAAAGTATTAAAAAAAAATAGAATAGCACTGAAATGCATTTAGTTCTTAAGACAACTTACATTTCAGAAAACATGTAGAGGTGACTAAGTCTGACCTTGGCAATCCTTAAGAGGAACATAAATCTGTAATCTTTTTTTTATGGCTAAGACAAAACTAGCTTGTTAAAGTATTCAAGGCATATTTGACACCTCTTCACCTCACAAGGCTAGACAGCCTGTGAAAGACAAAAACATCCTTTCTTACACTGAGCTCTGTACTAAGATGATATTATCATGAAATACAGAAGGAATGCTCCTGCCAGATGTGTACAAGGAACGTCAACAGTTGCGTTCCCCTACTAATAGTCCTGAAATGAAGGGGGAAACAGAAAATCCAGATACGGAACCGAAATCGTGGCTTGAATCACAGAATGGTTTGGGGTGGAAGGGATCCAGGCCCAACCCTCCTGCCATGGGCAGGGACACCTCCCACCAGACCAAGTTGATCTAGGCCTTCATCCAACCTGGCCTTGAACACCTCCATGGTGGGGGCATCCATGACCTCCCTGGGCAACCTATTCCAGTGTCTCACCACCCTCACTGTCAAGAATTTCTTTCCCATCTCCAGCCTAAATCTGCCTTAATGAAGCTTTAACCCATTCCCCCTCATCCTAGCACTACAAGCCCTTGTAAAAAGTCCCTTCCTAGCTTTCTTGCAGCCCCTTTCAGGTATTAGAAGGCCACTCTAACATCTCCCTCGAGCCTTCTTTCCTACCCTGTTACCTGTTTGAAGAACTACTTTTGCTCCAATTTTTTCCTCCTTAGAGCTCTTTTGAACCACAAGAAGCAACAATACAGTGAGTAAGGAGTAAAACTGCAGAGCCTACTCTACCTGAGAGCTTCTCTTGCCAAAGGAAAAGCTTTGCAGAGCTTTATTGCCTTTATTGCAGAGATTCAAATTTCAAGAGTTGTTACAAGAATCGATACAAGATTTCACATGAAATATTAAATCCCTCAGCAAATCATGAAGCCAAAATTAAAGATTAGCATGAAAATTGCTCAGTATTTCCAATTTTACATGACAGCTAGGTACTGATGCTGAAAAAAAGGCTGTCAGACCACGTATGCACAACGCAGATGTGCACTCCTTGGAAATCCAAGATCATGAATTGCTGCCCATAAGGGGAGCTGCTAGTCCACTGAACTACATCTTTCTCTTGTTTTCAATTTAAAGTGATGAAAGAGCACAGTGCTTAGATTTAGAAGCACCACAAGGCCAAAACCTTCTTGAAAAATCACTGAAAAGCTCTGGACACAAACTGGAATTGTTTCATATATATCCCTAACCACCTCACTGTGATCAGCCCTTGGTGCACACTCTCCACCCAACCCCTCTTTAATCAGACTTCTGGAAAGTACTCCTCTTATTCTTGCTTCTTGAAATCTGGGGGTTTCTTAGCCTTCTTGCCTCCTTCCTCTCATTAGCTGTTTCTCTAATTTAGTGGTAACAATCCTACTCCCCACTTGCTAGGAAATCTGTTGGGATCCTTAGCCTTGGCTTGAAAAGCTACCTTGCCCCTGGCATGACACACTTCATCCAAACCACCTGTCATTCTTCTTCCCATTATCAAGCAACCAACTCAGCCTTACTGCAGCCAAAAATTGAGCACCAAACTTCTTTTCCAGAGGCTTACACTTCTTTTCTTATTCTGTGTAAAATATTTCAGCTGGTAATCGAATGCAGTAGAATTAATTGAGGAAAACGTTAACTTTAAAACCCACGAAACTTTAACAACAAAACACACCACAAACAACCACAAAACAATGAAACCCAGCTCCTTTCCAACACTTTCATCAGGAAACAGAAGTCTGCACCAAGTGCATTCAAGACCATTTGCCTCAGGCAAGCAAGACCTCTGCATGGTATGTCATCATTATTTTGTGCTTTAAAAACCATCAGCAGGGCACACATCCTTAAAATAGCACAGAATTTTGTTACCTGGAGATTACTTTCTGCCTCAGTCAAAAAAAATGTGATAGGACCCCTTGTGCATGAAGCAAGAAAATAAATAAGTCAGGTTGGATACAACTTTATATAGGAAATAAAGGAAGATTTCCTTTATTTCAGTATCACAGGATGCCAATAAAAAGTTCCTATTGAGTTGGCATTTTGAATTTCAATGTGTTCTGCAAACAATGCTTTTGCTATTTGATATCTCAAACAGTTACTCCATTCCAATATTAATATTGGCCACAAAAATGATCAGGGGGCTGGAAAACCTCTCCTACAAGGCCAGGCTGAGGGAGCTGGGGTTGTTCAGCCTGGAAAAGAGAAGGCTCTGGGGAGATTAGACAAAAAAAAACAAAACAACAAAACAAAACAGAACATGCCAACAGTCCCACAGGCAGAATGAAGAATCCAGTCTGGGCTTCTCAGCCCTCTAACCACTGAACACTGAGGAGAGGAAAAAGGTAAAAAAAGTAGCCAAGAGAGCACACCAAATTCAACAGCTGAGTTCTTAGCAGATACATGAGAAACTTCTGATTACAGGGCATACACTTAGCTCTCTACTACTGCCTACAGGCATTGGAATATCGTGCTCTGGAAAACTATTAGGAAACCAAAACCACTAAGATTTTTAAAAAGCTTGAAAAGTGGGGAGGTGTTAAAAGTGACTGCTTTAGTGATGTTTCTCTCAAGTTCCTGTATGAATGATTTCACCAAAAAGTCTTTGCCTAAGGCAATTTCTCTGCCCCTTTGATTCTGCTTTTCAACTAGCCTCTAAGAAAATTCTTTGAAGTAATTAACACAAAGGCACAAAGAGGAAAGCTCATCTTTTAAAAATAAATAAATAAAATGTTATGTCTGAACTCTTTACCCTATTTTATGAATGTATCTTTTCTAGTAACTTAAGACACGACAAAATAAATTGCAGCTTGGCTGCAACAGCCACACAAGGGAAAACACAATTTAGGTTTGTTATTCCCCCTTTTTCATAAATCACTCTCAGGCTCAGTTTAAACATATGCCAAATATGACCTAAATGTATCACATCTTCAACAAGTAATCATACTTGAGAAGAGGAAAAGCAGCATTGCTTCAAACCCCACAGCCCAGAAGTAACTGATAAGGATACCTTTATACAATCACAGACATACATTTGTATAATTGTATACATGCATGAGAAAGAGCTGAAGCAAGGGCAATACCTACTGAAGTCAAAATATGAAATTAACACCAATCAATTTGTCTCTGTACAGAAATTTCACAGATGAGGTTATCAGTGCCTCATTTAGTTTTCCATCACACTGCTGCAGTTCTCCACAACTGCACCAAAGCAATGTATTTCTCAGGGTCCTGATCTTTCCCTTCCACAGCCAACAGGAAAATACATTTCTGGTGATATCTTCTAATTGCCCACATTGTTCCCTGAAATGCTGGCCACAGACCAGAAATCAAAAGCAAACCAGCAGTCATGCTCAGCAGAGCAGCATCCAACAGCCCATTAGAGAATTATGCAGAAATATTATCCTTCTGCACAGCTAACATAGTAAAAGCTCCTCAGGGAAGAGCTTAACTCACCTGTAACTTAATTTAAAATTTAAAGATTTAAACCCCCAAGTAATTAATTAAAATAATCTAGATCTCTCATGAAAGAATAATTCATCATTTGCAGGGAAGGGAAGAATTTAAAATTATTTGCATCAACAAATGATGACATTTTTGAGGTAATCTAATGCAAATTTCCATTTTTAAATGGAATTACATCAGGTATGGAAACACAATAGGCTTCTCACAGTTACACTTCTTTTCACCAAAACCAGCCTGCAGGCTTCTGCCTTGGTGTCTCTGTAGTGAAAATAAATTAGTCACTGGTTTGTGAATTCATAAGGATCATAAATAGGGAATTTAGAGCTAAAAGAGAGCTAGCTCTCATTTTCTTCCTCTAACTCTCTTTCTACAGCTAGACCACCTCTGGAAAGGTTTATTTAGCACTCAAAGGAGGAAAGGATTTCCCATTCCTGATAGAGAAGCACAAAAACATCTCCAAATTACTTCTAACGAGACAAGGGTCTAAACATCTAAGGTTTGAGCTTCTGCTGTCTTTAACAACACACATTTGGAGGTAGAAAGCAAAACTTGCACACCACCACTTCTCGAAGTGGAGGGGTTTTGTTGGTTGTGGTTTTTAAATGTGGGGTGCACAACTACAGTGAGTAATTAGCAGTGCCATTCCTAGGTTTCAGATATTGGCATGACATTCTACAGCACGGCAACACTCATTCCATGGAGATTTAAAGTATTAACAATGCCTTCATTCTTCTTCAATGCATTTTCCTGCCTTCCTAATAATTGTGTTGATAAGCAGGACTTATATTTGTTTGTCTCCTGATCTAACACATGGGATTACAACTCTAAGGCATGAACACTGTTTTATACAACAGCAGAGACTTTTGCTTTTAAATTTGTGAAAAACAGATTGAAAAATGCTTTATAAGGTCTCGTGACTGTAGTTGGCATTTAGTAGCTTTTAAGCTATTCATGAGTTTAAACAAGTTTTCTTCCCATTCTCAGGACAATGCTTCTTCCTGTCAATAACACTCACTATTAAGGTTCCTAGTCTACCATTCCATTTATCATAGCCAGAGAAAATCAGGAGGAAGGCTTAAATGGCAGATTTCCTAAGGCATATCAGTCTGTGCTTCCCAAGTTGTTTACACAGAGCTTCACCACATGAGAACATGAAAACAGCTTTCAATATTTAATACCTACATGCACACCAAGGTAATCTGAAGCAGTGGTACCTCCCAGGGATGATATCTTAATCCAGACTGGATATTCCTAGCAATTAAGTCACCCAGCAATTACAACAGACGAGGGAAGAGAGGGGAACAACACCTCTTAAGACACCTGAACTTGTGATTGCAAGGCATGTTTAGTTCACAGGAGTTATCTGAAATATGTATTTTTGGGTAAATGAATTATTAGGAAGGTGGTCTGTCTGAAAGAACACTGCGGACTGAGACCTGTGAAAATTAGAAACCAAAGCCCTCAAACGAAAACACATTCAAAGGCAGCTAACTGCACATGCTAATCTTACAAAGCAGAACATCTGTGCAAGCAGAAAAAGACATAATCCACCCCATTTTGGGGCCACACCTGGAATCTGATGCCAGCCATTTCCATTCACGCAGCCATGAGACAGTGCAGCACCGTGCTTGCAAGCCAATTGCTTACTGCAGATCTCCAGTCTCAGTTGGCACTTGGGTATGAAGGCATGAACTGGGAACCTGCATCACCACCCAGGCAGCTCCTCCCAGCTCGCAGTCTGGTGTGAGCACAAGGCAGCAAGAGGGATGCACAAAGACCCACTGGGAATCTCACTACTGCTCTGGGAAGTGCAAAAACTTCACCCTGCAAGCTGCCATCCACCAAGAGCGTCACACTCACGTTAACAAAAAATCTCACCTCTTCAAGTTTCATTCATAACATTTTGCTACTCGAGTTTAATCATTTTCTGACAAGCCCTGGTAAAAGACCCAAAAGATTCAAGGGAACTTCTGAAGTCTTAGAAGCAGAAAAGCAAAGAAAGTAAATGTTCAGTGAGTACTTTATCGGAAACATTAAAACCAGGAAAACTTAACCTCAGTTCTTTCAAAGAGTCACAGGAACAAGGGTGACCAAAAAAACCATAACCCTCACAACACCTCCTCAAAAGTGCAACATGTGTTAGGGCACACACTGCAGTCCTCCTTCCCTCTACAGGCAGCAATATGATCCCAAGTGATTCACAAACAAACAAACAAGCCTCCGTTTCTGTTGCTATAACATACTACTTAATAATCTTTTTTCCTCCCTCTGATGTCATTTTTATAACATTCTTTTGGAATTTGACTGTTTTAAACCTTGGTTGCTATGACACATTATAGTCATTACATGGATTCATTTCCTACTTTCCAACTGGCAAGACTATTTGCTTCAGTTTTATGAAGTTATATTATGGACAAAAGACACATAAAATATGCTGTAAATTCTAATAGTAGAAACTCCTTTAACACCTTCCCTTGCCTGAATAAACACATACTGGAAGAAGGGCTTCCCCCACAATTACCACACTTCCAGCTTCCTTGAGCATTCTTTCCTTAACTGAAACTTTCACACAGCAGGAGAGAAGATTTAAAAAAAATAAAGCTAAAGTGATTGTCAATTCCAGGGAATTGGCAGGGACAATTCAAGGACAGCAAAGCAGCTGCTACAGATTTGAAACTTAATTTTTGTAATGGATTTGGTTTTTAAATTCATGGTGTTCCTTTATACTCTGTCAAGCTTCTCTCTAGCAGCAGTTCCTTTAGGGCAAGCAGTGCAGACAGTCTGCCTACCCTGAGGGAAACTAAGACACTCAGATGTGGGGTAAAGATATTAATAATTTAAGACAATGGTCTGCCACCCCTAGGAGAAAGCAATAACCTAAGTAAAGAAACATCTAACTTCCAAGCCCACACTTCTCCCTTGTGAACTTTGTCCTTTCCTCAATGCTGTAGAGGACATACTGCTGCCCAAGGGTTTTGAGGAGTGAAAACAGTCTTGGTGACTTGTAAATGGGGTCTCCAGCCACTGTCAGGACCTCCAAAACAAGGAGAGAAGTCAACGGGGAGGCAGTGCCAACAAAAAAAGGTGGCAGGGGGGGAATATCTTGAGTAGAGGAGAAGCTTTTTGCAAGCTACAAAATATAGACCTCAGAAAGAGTAAAAGCCCTAGGAGAGAGATTTTCCCTCATTCTTGCAAGGCAAAGTTAATTTACTTAGCCAAAAAGATGATTCAGTGAGTGAAAACGGTTTCCAGTGACCCAAACATGAATATGGTGCTTTAATTTCTGATGTATCAAGAGCCAGAGAGGGCTTTTATGTCCCTAAAGTCCCTTACAGGTTGAGCAGTTCAGTAAAAATTAGAAGGCTGTAGTAAGTTTAAGTTTTTGAAGCTCTAAGCTGAGCAGACCCCCTGCTGCTGGGTGTTTTCAGACAGGTTACCTCATTAGTCACTCTCAAGTAAACAGACACTTTCATTTTTCTAGCCCAGAAAATAACCAAAGAATTAACATTTGAAACTAGTTGCTAAAAAGCTGCTTGTGGTCAATTACAGCACCTACAGTTCTGAAAAAAAAAAAAAAAAGAAAAGAGCAGTTTTAAGGTCACCATTCTGTTAAGACAAACTAGAAAGTGGCAATAAGAATTCCATCAACACCAGGCTATAACAAATCCCTACGTCTGTGCTGAAATCAGTCACTCAGGAGGCCAAGTGCAGGCTGCATCTGACGGTACAAGGCATGTGTAACTGAGCTAAGCCATTTCAAGCTGACAGAGAACCAGAATTATCAGTAACTCAGTGTTATCAGACATTTTTAACCAAAAAGCACATCATCCTGAAGCTACTCTTTACATTGGGTGCTTAAAATAGTGAGGCATCTACACAGAGAGGGCTGCAACAGCACAAAACCCAGGCTCAGTGAGGCTTTTTATTTCTGTAGCAATCCAGGAAAACCATAACTATGTCTACTTAAGCATTTATCACCAACAAACAATTCTGACACAACTAAAATATAATCATTCCTCCCGCAAGCTAATGACAGAATGGCTAGAGCTAAATGGTATCCCATAATAATTTTAGGTGGATGAAGTGTTCCATTACATTTAGTGATATTATAAAAGTGATGCATTGGCCATAACATTTACTGTTTACAATCTGCAGCGAGCTATACCCTTCTCAAGGGAGACTGAACAATCAAGACCATGTTATTCACACTGTGCATCTGAGAAAAGGAGATCACTGTGCCAATTACAGATTCTTTCCTATATTAAGAAGGATGTAAGCTAGCTGAGAAAGGAGAGGGAAGGGAGAAGACTGGAAATTTGTTTGCTTTCCAACTGAAAAGGAGGTCATACGTTCATGTGTTGAAAAAAAGTTTTCTTTTAGTCCAACAAAGCCTGAAGAGCAAAAAAAAAAATGTAAATGTTGGTTCTGAATAACTGCTGAAAACACTTCATTATAGGGAAAGAAAAGTAAAAGCTCTGAAGAACCATACAATGACTCACAGGACTGCAAGTAGAGAGATCCAGAAGCAGGCAGATTGCAATTTTGTTTCCAGAGCATCCATTTGAGGTGAATATTTTAAGGACAGCATTTGTTTAAAGACTTCTTTATCAATATTGCTTACACACCATTTTCCACTCTGAGATCACTGATCAATACAGGCTGTAATGAATGAAGTGTAACACCTCCAGCAAGCAGATGCTGCATTATTCAGTCTCCAGATAAGCAAATGCAAGGATGAAAAATTAAGTGACTTGTCCTAGTGAAAGAGCCAAAAGCACAGCTGTGAATATAATCCATACACTCCAGCTTCCAATGATCTGTTAACCACTAGACATTAGCCTTTCTCAAATGAAATGTAACCTTGCCCTCACGTTTCACCCTCTTGCTGACACGTCTGGCAAAGCTAGCACTGAGGATGTTCACTTCACATGGCTCACTTTAGAAACCAAAAACTTAAAGTCAGTTTTATCACAGGGATTACAGAACTTCCAAATCCCTCTCTGAAGTCCCAGTCACCCATCCCTGCCCTTCCAAGAGCAGGTTCAGCAGTAGGTCACAGATTTAAAGCCGCTGGCCAGGCACAGCCTTGGTAGGAAGCATCAGGGTCGCACATCATCCCAGAAGAACACCTGCTGCAGCCCTGATTCATGGCAGGCACTTACACCCAGGCACTGCCACATCCAAATGAGAGGAAGAAATGGATGGGATCATCAGAGAAACCTAGACTGCCCCAACAGCTGTTCCTCCACATGTCCTGTCTCACATGGGCACTCACCTTTAAGCTGCCTTCTTTAAGGCTCTCAGCAACAGCCTCAAAGCCTGGCAAAGAGTTAAAGATGTTACACTAAAGGCTTTCAGTGTGGTGGAAGTTATGTCTTGTGCTACCTCAGCTCAGAACCTGTTCTGTGCAGGCAAAGCAGAGTGGTTTCTTCCTAGCACTTAAGAAATCCCTAAAGGTCTCAGGAAGACCTTCAAAGGCTAGCAAAGCATTTAGATAGGTAGGGTGGGCAAACACAAAACCACTGATGACAAAATGCCACCAGTCAAAGAGGGTTAAAGAAATGAAGGCAAGCAATCCTAATTTGATTGTCACCAGTTATAACCTCAGAAATAAATGAGTAGAAACCTGAGAAATGGCACAGGCAATTAATCAGTTTTACTGCACAAGTTTTTTAGATGTTCCCACAAACAGAAAACACTCAAGTATTAGAATACTAGCTAGATACAGTATGTATGCACTCACAGGCTGAAAGATTAGAGTTACAGAACATAGCAACCACTTAAGTATTTCCAGCAAATCACCAAAGGACATCTTTTAGATACCCACACTTTAAAACATTTGCCTGACCACACAAGAGGAAACCTCTGTTCCTTTATAAGCATGGGTAACAAGGCAGAGATTTAAAACACATAGTGAGACCAAAAATTAAAATAAATAAACAGGGAGGGGAAAAAAAAATAATCAAGCTCTGTTTCCTATGGTAAGCCAGACCCATAACTAAAATAAATCACTTTTACAGTCAAACATGCAACAGTCAACAGTCAAATATCAGAAAGAGATGGCTAAGAACAAGGTCAGAATTCCCCTTATTGCAAAATCACACCATAAACCAAGGTGAGGTACAATTTGTGCATGGCTACAGGTGTACTAAGACTTGTCAGCAGGAAATTAACTCTACCTATAACACAAAGGTCAAAAATGGAAATTCATCTGCAATGAAGCCTCTGAAAACAGCAGTGAAGAATGTTCATATATGGATACAGAGTTTTGGTTTTCTGTGAGTAAATTCTGACTTTTATTGCCAGCACAACACATCAGGCTAGCAGTGTGCTCTGAAACATATATGAATTTAAAAACTCAGGTATTCCACCCTGCATTCAACCTGCATGACTATATTCCTCCTGTTGTTCCACAAGCCACAGGTTTACCGAATGAAGCCTGAAGCCACACACTTCAAACAAACAAATAAACAAAAAACCTCCTACACATCACAGCTCCACCACAAAACCTTCAACCATACCCCAAAGTCCCACATTTAAACTTCATTCACAAATAAACCTGCAACTACTACAACACTGAAGAGACTCTCTAAAGCTAACACTGAAGTCCCACTTTAGTACTGTGGGGTCTCTGTATTTCTAGACCTGCAGTGGAAGCCTTGGAGCCCAAATACATTATTGCACTTTGGCCTTTCTATTGCCTGCATCCCATCCACCAACCTTAAAGACGGAATCAAAGGCAAAAAAACATTTTTTCTTGTCCTTCCTCTTAAAAAAATAAACCCCAAAATCTTTGCTAAACTCATCACATCACAACCTGCATTTATAAACATTTTCTAAAGTTAGGTTTATTTTTCATTTTTCACTAAAAAGTTGATTTGTTTCTTCCAGAAAAGTCCACAATGCTTCAATCCTCTTCCCCTAAATTAATGTTTCTTTTTAAAGCCAGGCTTGTCCCGCTGTGCTCCTTTTATTCACTCAACACAACCAGATTTAGGGACAGAGAGCCTGAAAAGCAAATCTTGGTTTATATCAATTTGTGGAGTTACCAAGGACCACTACGCAGCTACAACTTTTAAAAGAAAAGCAGAATATTTGTTTTGAACAAATGCTCATGTTTTGGCTTATGCTTGTTCAAAACTAATGCATATTAAACTTGGGTTCTTGCCCCTCAGTTCAAGAAGGGCCTCAGGGAACTTCTTGAGAGAGTCCAGCCTGTACAGAGGCACAAAGATACTGAAGGGAGTGGAACATCTCCCTTGTGAGGAAGGGCTGAGGGAGCTGGGGCTCTTGAGCTTGGAGAAGCCTGAGGGATGACCTCATTCATGTTGACAGAGATGTTAAGAGCAGTGTTAGGAGGATGGAGCCAGGCTCTGTTCAGTGATGTCCAATGATAGGACTAGGGGCAGTGGATGCATGCTGGAGCAGAGGAGGGTCCATGTGAACATAAAGAAAAACTTTTTCACTGTGAAGGTGACAGAGAGGCTGTGGAGTTTCCTTCTCTGGAGACATCCAAAACCCACCTGGATGAGTTTCTGTGTTACCTGCCCTAGGTGATCCTGCTCTGGCAGAGGGGTTCGACTTGATGATCTTTCAAAGACCCTTCCAACTTCTAACATACTGTGATTCTGTTGACATTTCTATACTTGTGGTTGTAGCAAACACAGTTCTGTCAAACAAAAAACACCCCCCAGAAAACCCAGCCAAATAACTCAAACCCACAACCCAATGTCATTAGAAAACTACACTTCTTTAATTATTTTTCCCTTTGTTAAGCTTTGGCATTTTATTAAGAAAACACTGCCAACCGACTTGTTTTACAGTCAAAGAACCAACAACCTCAACTTCTGCTTGCTAGCAGGAAGGGAAGTCTTCCATTAGTTTGCCTTACCAATGAGAGTGGATCATTAGTTTACTAACCCTAAAAACCTCAACAATATACAAAACCTTACATCTCTCAGCTGGATATTACAAAACACGCAATGCTTTCTGCAGCTCTTAGTAATCAAGTATGCACTTTAAGGCAGTGTCATTTTCAGCCTTTAAATTGATGAGTTCCTCCTTTTTCTTCATTAGTTTCCTTGCAATATAGTTCTTAATATTAAGAAACCACATAATTGTTAATGAGACAGCCACAATTCACCCATTATCAAGAGAGGTTTGTTTGCATATAACATGGGGAAACTCATTCATCACACGTGGCACTACAACCAAGCAAATTCTGAATGGCAGAGGGAAAACCTGTTGCAGCAAGTCAGTGAAGCTCCTGGCACAGAGAGCTAGCTGCCCACGCAAAAGGCTCAAGGGCAGTATTTTCCTGGGGACACCCTAGGGGCATTCAGTCCTCCATGGCCTGCCACGGCCAAGGCGTCTGCTCTCCCGAGGGCCTGTGAAGCGATGCTGACCACCACCACAGACCCCAGCCTAACTCCTGACAGCTAATGAAGCCCAAAACTACCCCCAGGTTTTGACAAGGCTCCTGAGGGTTGCAGGCAGTTTCAACCGCAAAGACCGAGACCCCAACACTCCTGGGGAGCCCCAGCCGGGGGTGAAGGGGGCAGCTTCTCGGCGGGCCGGGTGCTTACCGGGCAGTGTCGAGCAGCGGGTGCTTGGTGCCCACCAGCTTGCGGACCTGCATGGCGATGTTGCTGAGTTCGTCGCTCAGCAGGCACCTCAGGCTCATGAAGGACGTCGGGTACCCCACGATCTTCTCGGCCTCCGACACCACCTCGCTCCAAGGTGGGGCGCCTGATGCCAGACCCCGCAGGCCGCCGGCGCCGTGGCCCCCGCGCCGCAGCAAAGCGCCCCACATCCCACTGCACCGTCCCGGGGAGGCTCCCGGCGCTGGCTTCTCTCTCCTGTTAACTCGCCCCGGCGGGGCTCCGCAGAGCAAGCGGCCGGGGCACTTGCTCAGACGAGTGCCCCTCCAAGCTCGCTGCGACCAGAGGATCCCCTCGTACCCTCTCGTCAGAGGCCGGCTCAGCTTCGGACGGCGGGACCCCGCAACTGCCCCGCTACCTGCCTGCGTCTCCCACAGCGGCGCGGCGGCCGAAGCGGGATCATTGCGCCCTGGGGGCAGCCATCTTGGGCATCACAAAATACGGCGGGCCGTAAAGCGCAGCGGTACGACAGCCCCTTCCCGCCCACCCGGCTGCGTGCCTGACGGCCGGGGCGGCCGTGCTGGAGCGGAGGGGGGTTGGCACTTGGGGAAGGAGTTCTGAAGCCTTTGGGGTGTTTCTCGCCTTTTTCCTTCACCCTTAACCCTTGCACTGGGTAAGGGGCTGCCGCTTCTTTTCCCCGCTTTGTGCTTGTCGCTTCCCGGAGCGGCCTGTGTGTGCCGGCTGTGGAGAGCCCAGCGAGAGGGGCAGTGCGGCCCGCAGCGGGCCGGAGTTTGGCTGTCTGGGGATCCTCTGAGATGCTGATGTGCGCTGCCTGCCCCCAGCGTTGCATACAGAGACCAACGGGAGAGAGCGTTCGAGTTCCCACATAAGGTGTTCAACGTGTAGGCTTTAGCTACACAGTCACGTTTTCGGTTTCTATAATCGCAGTGTATGGGCGTTCTCTTTTTTTTTTTTAATGTCTTTTCCTATAGTTGTTTGGGCCGTGGCACCAGCAAGCCTTACTGCATGCTCTTGCTGTGCAGGTTTGTGCTGTGGTGCTCCCTGTGACACAACTGAGGTGTTCTGAGCAGCCTTCCTGTGAGCTGAAGAGATGCTTCCAACCAAACAGTCAATGGCAAAAACGACAACTAATTTTGAGTGCCTAACTGAAGACTTCTGGGTCCTGTAATTCTACAGTGTAATTGGCTGTATATCAATTAACCTTTATTGTGAGCACAGCCATCAATGGCACTTCTTTGTAGCTTACACACATCCAAAGCTTTTGTGGCTTCAGAGAATGGATTTTCTGTGCCCTGGAGGAGGAAAATTCACTGGCCATCTTCAGAAACTGGATTTAAGTGACTTCTCAATTCCACAAATATGAATATGATCTCTTCTGTCTTCACAATCACACATAGCCATTCCTCCTGTAACTTCCAGGTGCTAATGCAACAAATCATGCAGAATTCTGATGAGGAAACAGGCCTTCTGACCACATTCATGTGAAAAATAAGGTTTTGATCTTTACAAGATGCAAGTCACTTTATTTTATTTGCATTATGCCACATGACTAAGAAGGGTTACATTGAAGAATACTGTAAAAGAAGGTGCAAATAGAAAGACAATTTCATCACAAAGAAAGGTGAAGTCCAGCCCAGGAAAGCACAAGTAACTTTTCAAGTTACAAGGGGGGAGCTGCTAAAAAGGAACCTCCTTACCTGATTCCAGTGACAATGACAAGGTGTTTATTGTGCTTACACCTCAGACAACTCAAAAGGAGCACCAAAACTGTAAGAAGTTACTGTCCTAAGGAAAGGGGTTTGACTGTGGCATCAAAAATGGCTGCACATGCTTGGGGCATCCTGTAAGCAGCCTCTCTCAAAGTGGAGAGGGGAATAACAAGAGTGGAGCGAACCTGCAAGAACTGGAGAGATGACAGGAGAGTTAAGGTTCTGGTGTCCAGTCTTTGCTTACTGTGCTGCTTGTCTCTGAGGGAATAAAGCTTTCCTTTGAAGGAGCTGCCATTGAGTCAGTTTAGTTAGCTGGTGCCACAGAACAAACTGTTGCTAAAAGAGGAGTTTCAGCTCATAAATAGTCTGCAAATGACAGAATGCAATGGCATGTGTCTGTGCAGAAAGTCTAAGTTAATGAGAACTGCCGGAGGGATGCACTTAAGAGGAGCTACCGAGGCACCTTATCCTGTAATGGTGACAAGTTTCTTGATTCATTGCTGGAGCCATATCCATTCTTGCACTTAATGTGGTAAGTGTTCTGTGAAAACTAACAGGATTATGCAATTAAAGTCTGCTTAAAATAGTAATACGTATAAACTGAGGAGAATTAGAGTTCTATGAGCAGGAAACCAACCATCTCCTGATGTGTGAGACTTTAGCTTTTCAAACTCACTGCTCTTTGTGTTACAGTCTAAGAAAGTGATGACCTCTGCCCCGTTGATGTGAAATTCTCCCAAGTCTAAACTAACTTTAGAACTAAGTCAAGACCTTTGATATCCACAGTGCTGCACACTGCCACTAGAGCATTCACCAGGTGTAGGTCGATGCAACAATTGCTGGAAAAATAAAGCATAGCTTTTGGCAGTGAGTTTCACAGCTTTATTTTGGCAACAGAGACTCTGAAAAAGTTATACTGTAGTACCCAAAGACTCTCTGTCCCTCACTCTCAACTCTGCCTTCATCCCTTCCCTTCTCTTAACAATATAACAGTCTCACCTCAGTAGTTCATTTTTTAACTCTTGGTCCAACTTCATGGCTTCTTTCTTCGAGCTTCTGCACTTTTTCACTTCAGTCCCACACACAATCCCTACTGTTCTTTCATTCTTGTCACAGCCTCCTCATTTTTTTCTCATTAACTTCCTATCACTCTCTTGTCTGCACAGCCTGCATCCTAATCATGGACTCTTCTTCTCATACATGTTTCTGGGTGGGACTGTGGGGAGCAATAGCAGAACCTTCTCTCAGATCATGCACTCACCTCCACAAAAGCCTCTGTTGCTAGGAAAAGCCATTGCCAGGAAATCTTGCCCACCCCCAGTAAACCTGCAGCAGATGTCCATTACTGTTGGACTTTTCAGACAGCATAATGGGGAAAGACCATTCTGGCCAGAGGTCTGTATTTATGCTTTTCTCATGGAAACAGTCTGAGACATTCCCACCCATCACATCCTTGTCAAAACCTTTGCCAAACTGAGCTTGTAGAGCATGGAGGTAGGACAGTCTCTCAATCATGCAATCCAGCAATATGTTTCAACACAAGCAAAATGTATTTTTTGCCCACCTCATTTTGCAGGCTGACTGAACTATTTTAAAAATCAGCTTCAGGCTGACACACTAATCAGAAAAAATTCATTCCAGATTAGTTAATATTTAACAGTTACAGGCATCAAAAGCCAGGGGCTTGTGATGGGTAGTGATGGGCCAGTTTACCCATAGGCATTGCTGCTTGCACTGCCTGTAATTTAGAGTTTCTCATTCTCTCCAAAACCCCATCAGAAGTGAAAGTATGATGTTAGTTACCATATTTTAAGTTGTGGACAAAACCACTTTTTTTTTTTTTTAACTTTTTTTTTTTTACTTTTTTTTTTCACCTTCTTGTCATGGTTCCCCTCAGGATTCAGGAGAAAAACCCACAGTGTTTCAAGAGCTTCAGTGGCTGTACAATAGATGTGTCTGTTTCTTTAGACCCTTAAGTAGAGAAGAAAAATGAAGCTCCTTTTTTTCTCTATCAATTGAGTTTGCTAAGCTTCCCCAGGAGGAGAAAGAAGCTACTGCAGGGGGCCAGTATCAAAAGTTGAAGAACAAAGATGAAAGGTGAAGAGACACTTTTGTTTACATCAGCATGCTCTGGACTGCAGTACCAGAGAATACATCAAAGTCACCACTAACACCAGCTCTGGATGTCTTTTCTAACAAATGAAATGTGGAAATATTTTCCTGGCTACCATCTGAAGTAAAACAATTTCAAAACATTCTCATGTGATTGGGAGCATTTGACCTTTCAATCTTTCACACTTACTCTACGTTTATCCAGAATAAATAGGAGAATGAGGCCAGCAATGTCAATTTATTGTGCTAACTATGCCATCTATATAACCTTCTTCTAGAGGTTGCTTCATTTTTTGTTATGTTAAAGCTCAGGTGCACTCTAAGGCTGTTTACAACAATGAAAGCTAACAGGAATATGTCAGTTCCTTCCAAAGCATCCAGGTGGTTGTCTCCCACCCCCGCTCTCCATACATACAGAAAATTGATTTACTCCATAACATGCTGGGGAAGTCAGGAGGTTTAACACAGAGGTTGTGTGATTTGTCCAAGGCTTTGCAAAACCCTTAAGGCAGACTGAGAATAGAATCCACTTCTCTTGACCTCATTGTCTATGTCTTGTCTACAAGGCTGCCTGTCTTCCTACTAGCTGACAGGCTACTGGGAAGGATGAAGGCCTCATTGATCCTATAGTTAGACCCTGAAAAACCAGCATTGTCTAACATCAGTTGAATTCAGTAGGAGTCACATCCCCTGGACAGAATTTGGCAGTACAAAGCATTGATTTTTAAGCCTAAATATACTGCTATCAGAACATGACATGTTGCTGGCTAATAAATGATAATAAATGCATAATAACTTGGACTTTATTTAACAACTAAATAAATATAGCTGTGATCTAGAGAGATCCTTTTGATGAGCAGGCGTTTGTTTCAGCCTGCACACAGAACACAGGGATACAGCAGCTCACTGGTGCATGGCAGGGCTGAGAAGCCAAAGCTCTGGGTAGCTGTCGGCAGCGCTGTGCAGGCAGTGGGACCTGTCCCTGCTGTGCCACACACTCACAGAACACAGCTCCCTTCTCACTGGCTCATCAGTCAGCACTGCAAAGAAAAAATCAATCGAAATCCCTCCATTTCAGCAAGCTGAATAGGGAGGGGAGCAGGCGGGTGTGCAGCTGATAACGCCCCTCCTTTGTAGAGTCACTGGTTTTTCACCTCCCAACCCAATTGCAATTGTAAGACAGCCTCCTGGGCTGTCTCCTGTGATGGGCAGTGCTCCACTCAGGGGAATTTGGATAGAGACTCTCAAAACAGTACTGTCTTGGAACGGAGTAATCTACAGGAGAAGGAGGAGGAAGATAAGCACAATGTTAGTTCTGGTCATACGCAATCGAAGCGGACAAAGCATCCATCATCCTGTACAATATTAGCCTTTAAATATTCAGCTTTATCAGTTCCCCCGTTCCTAATCCATCATTAGCCACCCCATGAAGCCTCAGCTGATCAGCCCCACCTCTGCAGCTTGGCAACCCATTAACTATTTATCATTTGTGTTTAATTGAACCCTAGCAGCAGTGGGAAACTCCAAGCAGACACATATCAAAACTGGGACAAAGGAGATGGTCTCTTACCTAAGGAGTTCATGATCTGGACAAGAGTGAAATGCAGCAAAGAGGAAATGACAGCCATGCTGAACAAAGGTTTACTCACATGCCTTCTATTAAATTCCCTGCTCCACAGATCTATAGATTTTCTATGGATTTTTTTTTTTTACACTGAATTCCATCTCAGCATCCTTTAAAATCACAGAAGATGAAGTAATTTGTGACGGTCCAGGGGAAAAAAAAAAGAGGGTGGGAGGATTTTGTATGTTAGGTGAAAAACAGATTGAAAAACTCTGCCTAAATCATTCAACAATTACTAGGTAGTGATAAAACCCAGGGGCTGAAGTCATAGTATGGTAGGAAAATGGCAAACATATACAAAACACACCTTTTATATGCATTTAAATAAATAACTGAAGCATTTTTCTCAGTTAAAATGCTTATTTCTTAGGGACTAAATGCATGTAATTTATGAAGTGTTATTTATATTTTGCTGCTTGCTGTTCAGATGCATAATCAAAACATAGGTACAATAGTAAATACCCTTTCTGCTAGTGATGCTGGGTTTGAGGGGAGAAGATCTGTACATCTTTTTCTGTCTTCCTCTATTTTTCACTCAGATGGGAAGCTATGTATTCTCCACTGAGGCTGGCTGCACATTTCCTCTGAAGTAAACTTTGCACAAGTCACTGGTGCCTTTGTTACCTCCACCTGGGTTTCTGTGCCTTTCTTTTTCTGAGTCCCCTTTGAAGCTTGCCTGAAAGAGCCAGTTCTTGAGAAAGCCACTAGCCACTCCCTGAGCAGTGCCACACAGCACGAGCACTCAGCACTGGCTTGCTGTTTACTGATCAACTTTAAAGCCCAGAGAACTGGAGGAAATGGTTTTCTAAGGGGCTCTTTTCCTCTGTGCCCACTCACTGCCTCACTACCAAAGTAATGTCTGTCTGGGAACCAAGTCTCTATATGTGAAAGTCAACCTGGATGATAAAGAAAATGGTTTTAAAATTGGAATTAGAAAAGCTAAGTTAAAAAAAAATAAAAAATGGATTTGTCCTTGTACTTCTATGTCTGAATTAAATAATATATTTTAAGTAGCACTGACTAAATGGCTTTGGGGAAATTAAAACAAGACAAACAAAGGTATTCATCTGTTCTGTTTTTATCTGTTCTATATTCCCCCAGTCTAGGTAAACTCCTCTGTCCGATGTAGGTGGTTTTCCCCATGAGTCCCTCTGCTTTTGAATTTATCCTGAGGTCAATCCATTGGAGACAAAGAATGATGACCCTCAGGGTAGAGGGGATAATGCTTTTATTTTTACCTAGCACTTGACTCACTCGCATCTGTTCTCCTTTTAAACCCTGTAATTAAAATGCCTGCCTGCCACTTCAGTACATGCTCTAAAATCATTAAAATTTGAACATTATGGCAATCATAGTTACTGCTGCTGTACAAGGGGAAGAACAATTGATCTAGGCCAAGCTAGTTAAGTCAGCTACAGAAGGAAAACCATAAGCTACTAATGCAAAATAAAATATCAGAGTATTGAGTCAGATGAAAGGAGCATCTAAGGTAAAACACTCTGCCTCCAGTAAAAGTCAGTATGAAGTGGTTAAGGGAAGAGAATGAGGAACTGACAAAGTATGGAGAAGTGTGCCTTGTGGCATGTCCACTCAGCTTCCACCTGACCATGCTTCACAGGCTTCTTGAGCCAGATTCTCTATCAAGTCTACCATGTTTAATAAACCAAAATGGATCTGTTTTCCAGAACTTCCAAGTCTGCCTCTTCTAAGCTCTTCTTTGAAGCTCTTCAGATTTTTGCTCCCTCCAACATCCTGTGGACGTGTGTTCCACGGTTTGATTATTCATTGTGGAAAAAGCCCCACTTCATTCTGCTTATTTTAAGCCTCCTAACTTAGAGTTTGCATCCAGAGCCAATGAGGCAATGCCCTGGCTAGTCTAAGAGAAGTCTTGAACAACATCTCCATCCCTTTCTGTTATATTAATTTTGCCCATCTCCCTTTTTTCCCCTCTTGTATCCTTGTATTATCTCAGGAGGCTGTCACCGGTTACACAGGCATCTGATTTACAAATGCATGCCTGTTATGTACCAAAATTCAAATGACCAAAAGCATGTCAGTCTTTCAGAGACACACTCTGCCATGATGATGTCACTTGCTTGTAAATTTAGTCTGATGCTTGGCACCTCGGTGCCTTTCTAAGCTCCTAGTGGTGGTGACCTGGTTTTCAGAGGTGCTTAGCACCCACCACCCCCTGGGGGGGAGTTGCAGGCACTCAACACTTTAATGCAAAGCATCTGCCTGGCTCAGGGCACTAAAGTATTAAATTGTTATTCTGGATTCAGCTTCACAGTGTAGTAAGACAGGAAATCATCAGCCCCAGAGTGAAATTAAGAACCTTAGGAGTGGCAGTGCAACCCTTACTTACGGTGATTTAAGGTGAGCAAGTCCTCCTGAATTAAATATTGTAAGTGTGAACCTTTCCATTTTTCAGGATCAGAGGCAAATGCTACAGAGGAACAATCACATTATTACAGACTCTGTGTATCATGAATGTATAGATCATAGCTGTTATCAGGAGCCCTGCTTGGACACCTGATTTTCAGCTTTGTATCTGTCTGCACAGATAAACACAACACAACTTGAACTTACATGTTGACCTGCACAATTATCCAATAGATACATTTTCCATCTGCCCCATAACTTTTCCTCTTTCTCTGTTCCTCTCTTACTCTTGGAATTTGCTCAGACCTTGTCTCTAGCCAAAAGTCTTTTTTTTTTTTTCTCTTCCTTCAGTGTACTCCTCTTTGCATTTCTTTTTGCTTTCTCACCACCTTTCTATGTGTCAGCCTTGTTCCAGTTCTTCTCCCCAATGGCATTCAGAACTCCTGCTTCTTCCATACACTCTCACCATTTTAAGCAGCTTTCCCACATGCTCCCTTTCACGGAACACCTTCCTTCCACTGATTTCCGAAGCACAGATGCTTGTTCGCTTTCCGTGATGGCAACAACAGCTCTAAAGAAACATATCATTTCCCCTCCTGCAATTCATGCACAAATGCCTGGCATGTGCTGCCTGGAGAAAGCCTTTCAACTTTGAATTTCCCTGCCTTTGTGGAATCTGTGCAAAAGTCTGATAAATTCCAGCTTTGGCAGTTATTTCAAATAACTTCATCTGCAGCCAACCAAGGCAAAATCTGTCAATGGTGGTGTCCTCGTTTTCCTTCAAAGGTCCTTGGTGTTTCATGAGTGAGCTCAAAGTCGAGCTGGTTCAAAGGGAGGCTCACATTTCATTTTTTTCCAAGAAGGTTAGATTACATGTTCTAATGGTGACAGCACTGTCCTACAAAACATAAAAGCTGAGTTCTAGCTGAGGCCACGAGGCCCTTCAAGTACATATGTTTTGTCACTTTATCTCTCTCTCTTGATGATTTCTCATCTGCAAAAGAGCTGTAATGCTAACTGATAATTGTAATATTAGTTAACAACAGACAAGAAGACCTCAACTAATCATAAGGGTTTGAAGTTGGCCTTGGACCTAGTTTTGGTGTTGGCAGTTTAGGTAAAACCAGTAAGCCTCAGCCTACAGCTCCTCACACCAGGGCTTAAGAGGCCCTAGCTGGGACACATGTAGAGTATACAAGAAGCAATTTCTCCTGTTGTCCTGGAAGCAATAACACAGAGATTTGCCTCTGGAAGCCAACTGGATTGGTGCCTGAGTTTGCAGGAGTGGTGGTGTATCTGGGGACCCCTAATGATACTCAGGATGAACCCCAGTATGGCAGGGGTTGACATGTATGTGGGCAGGATTTCCACGCATGCTTATCGAGATAACCCGTGGCTCCCAGAAGTTACCCAAAGCTGAATTCTTGTCCCTGAGTGGGCTGGGCAGGCTGAAGCTAGGCTTTTCTTAGTGAAAGAACAAGGGGCACTTCAGCACAAATTAAAGTACAGCAAATTCCATTGAAACATAAGAAAATGCTTTTTTCACTGTGGAGGTGGCACTGGAACAGGTAGCTCAGGGACACAGCAGAGTGTCTATCCTTGGAGATATTCAAAATATGACTGGATAGAGACCAATCCTGCTCTGCTTTGAGCAGGAAGGTTGGGCTGTATGATCTTTACAGTGAGGGTGGTAAGACACTGAAACAAGTGACCCAGGGAGGTTGTGAATGCCCCCTCTGTGGAGGTGTTCAAGGTCAGGTTGGTTGAGCAGCTTGCTCTAGGGGAAGGTGTCCCTGCCCATGGCAGGGGGTTTGGAACTAGGTGATCTTTAAGACCCCTTCCAACCTAAACCATTCTATGAATCTGTAAATCTCCAGAGGTTCTTTCTAACCTCAGTAATCTCTCTTTGATTCACTGAATCAAGGACATTTTCCTCCACTGAAAATGCATGCCACATCCTAGTCCTGAATACATTTCTGTTATGCATTCCCAAGGTATGTTTGGGATTCTCTTGACAGGCTTTTCACCACAGCCATGCGAATGCATTGCCATTATAGATTAGGACGTGCAAAATTCATGTAAATATAACTGAGGAGATCAAGAGATTGAATCACATGTCATGTAGGATTCTAGTGAGATGCTGGCAGGAAAGCAAGCATTGCAGCAGAAGAGTAATTGTCAAATAATGGCATGTCAAAGCCCAACTTTACCCAAATCTAAATCATTTAGTATATGTCACTGCAGATACCTTGACATGCTTCTTTTGGGCCCAGGGAAGAAATGAATAACCCACTGCACCTTGTACAAGCAATGCAGGGAGTGATTTGGACAAAATGATGCAATGTTTTGGAAAGCATGACAAGAAAATTAAGGATAAAGAAACTCCAGAATGACTTTTGTGAATGAAAAGAATCTATAATTGTTTTGCATCCCTTGATAGGTGTTACTTAAAGTGACATACGGTATCATGCAACAAAGCTCACAGGGGGAATGCAGGATCATGAGAAAATGTATAAACCACTATCTTTATCATGAAAAAATCTTGTATTATTCATAGAAAGACAAAGAGAGGAGGGATGCCTTTTAAAGAGGACCTTGATGTTGATTACTGTAATAATATTTTCAGGAATGTATCAGCACAATTGATCTATTAAAAAGGGAGGATGAAGTTAAAAAGAAGGGAGAACTTTTCCCTGTATTCCAATCCACACAACTTCCCTCCTTCTCCTCCTGGCATTGTAGCATCTGGGAGACTTAACCCATTTCTTACAGTGAAAACAAGAAGACTTTCCCCTGTCACCTTATGTGTGGAGAAGTAAAAGAATGGGAAGGGGTGGAAATAGCTGTTGTTGAGAAAGGAGAGGTGAGGAAACGAGTTTGCCTTGGCTGTAAATATCCTCAGTTTACCTCAGGAGGAACTTTACAGCTGTGGGACAGCTGCAAAGTTTTCCTTCTGGCTTTAACAGTTCCCTACCTTCAGGTATGTGAGAAAAAGGGCCACAGATATCAGGAGGGCCTCAGGTAGCTCAGACCCTCTCCAAAGTAGCTTTTGGAGATTAGCATTTTGGATGGCAGCCACAAGGAAATAAGAAGCCCTCAGGAAAGCAGGGCTTGGTGTATACTCCTACAACCTGTATGACAGAGCAAGAAGACCTCTGTTTTGAACCAGATGAAACTTTTAAAGTTTCAGAAGCTTCATTCTGTGGGACAGTTCTTGACTGTAATGAAATCCAGATATTGCAAAACCTTAGTGTGTCACAGCCAAGTTCAAGTCTGGTATAATGTGTCCAAGTTTCTTGCTCATCCATAGGTCCTTCACCTACCTGATCTTTGGTGTTATATTCCATGTGAGTCACTGAATAGCCATAGTGGATTAGATAGGGTGTAGCAGCAGACGGATGATAAAGATTTTTCCCCAAAGTCAATACTGGTGGCTGGGGCATATTTTACTAATTTGGTTTTTAATGCATTGCTGATACCTTTTTAAAGGTTTCATATTGATTGATCTTTAATGGTGTGGGTGTTCTCTGATGCAGACAAAGGAAAAAAACTTCTCCTTGCTTACTTTTGGTGTAGGAAATATGAGAAATTAAACAAGAAACAAAAAGGCATTTTTAACAGAAGCCTTGGAAGTATTTAACAAAGAAACAGTGAAACAAGTTAACATTTCTTTCTGTTTATCAAATTATGTGATGAACAATCATTAATTAATGACTTAATAAGTTAAAGTTTCTCTGTTTGCCAGAACTTTAAAAAGCATTACCAGTATTAAGGCTCTGTCTTGCCATTAAACTGTACAGACTTGACACTGATACTCTAAAGCAGCATCCAAAAAAGATAAATATTCGTCAATATTAAAGTACCTTCAAACATTTCCAGACCTTTGTATTTGGAAAGCTGCCACTTCTCCCATTTCAACTGCCACACTGTGGAGAGGCTACCTCTTGACATTTTACAGAACAACCTCTAATCATCTAAGGAAATTTGGGATTGGGATTAGTGTCCACAGCAGAAAGGAATCCACAGACACTGCTGTGTGAGTAAAGCTGCAGGTGTTGATCCAAGCCAAGGAATGAGTGGAATGTACCCCTGCCCAAAGGTAAGGGTGAAATACCATCACTGAGGTGGAAGTGGGGATTGGGTGGAACCCAAGCAAAGGAGAAGTTCAGGTGTGTGTTTCCCATGTATATGAAACTGGCTGGCTGTACTTCAAAAGGAAAAGATTGGGAACTGATATTTGAATTATTCAGTGCATATATTTGCTCCTGGTGGCATAAATAACCTGTCACCTCAGCATGTCATACAGAAAGTCAAAGGAACGTTCCCACTTCAAGTCAAATGAAAAGAAATAAAAAATAAATAAAAATCAACATAATGGCACTTTTCTATGAGCACACAGAATGAATTTCTTTGTTTAATTAAACACTTCAGCAAACCAAATACATGAATTTAAATTGCTGTTTATTATGGCTTCACCTCGGATCCAGGTGAGAGGAGAAGAGGTTAGCTGGGGAAAGGCTGCACAGACACGTTTTCCACGGTGACTGGTATCACTAAGCAACCCAAGGGAGAGCTGACAACACCTTGGCAAGCAGGGAAAAAGAAGGCAAATTACCAGCAGTGTGAAGAGAAACCAGGGAAGAGCCGCATCTTTATTTTGACCTCCAGCCTCTGCGGCTGCTCTTTGAAAAAAACAAAAAAAAACAAAAAAACACAAGCGCCCTTTTTTGCCTTCAGCTTCCTCCCTGTGTGTGGGTGTACATGTGCGTTTCTACGTGCATGAGCACACGCAGTCGTGTTGCTTACACAAGGTTTGGTGTCCGAGGTTCCAGGGTGCGTTTCGCACCGTGCTGGGAAGGAAAGGAACAGGAGGGGGAGCTCTCGCCGCAGCCGCCGGCCAGGGCTGCTCCTGCGGGCCGGGCACCGCGGGGCCGCGGCTCCTTCCTCCCGCAGTCCCCGCAGCAGCTACCCCCTCTAGAACAGTCTGGGCTCTGGAACCCATCGCGTCCTTTTCAGTGTGCCCACAGAGTGCCATCTGTGTGGTGCCGTTGCTTTGTCTAACCTTTTGCTGCGAAGCCGCTCCTGTCTCCTACTTCGTGATTAGCAGCTGGGAAATCAGCCCTGCTTCTGCATCTCCTCCTCTCCCCAGGGAAGAAAGAGAAGGAATAGCTCAATAATAACAATAACGCACATTAATAAAGACCAAATTGAAGAACTTAGTGATAGTTGGCCTCGAGTTACACCAGGAGAGGTTTATGCTGGATTTTAGAAGAAACTTCTTCTTTGAAAGGGTTCTCAGCACTGGAACATGCCCAGTACAGTGGTTGAATCCCCATCCCTGGAGGTGTTCCAATAATACAGAGCTTGGCAAAGCATCTTCTGCATAAAACATGCACTTGGGCAATGGAAGGAAAAGCTCAGTCCCGTAACTCAGGTACAGCAGGGACCTGAACCTCACTTAGTCTTGCAGGTGACTTAACGTCCATCAGCAGTCAGATGATGTGGCTTTTTTCTTTCCAACTTTGAAAGTAACCAATGAACAAAGGAAAAACAAACCTTCAGCAGTTAGTTTTCCCATCCCCATTAACAAGTGGAATAATTAGATATATCCCAAAACTTATTTCAGCATCTGCAATGTGTGTCAGATAACATCTGGGCACTGTAAATGCATGAACTTCTGTGTTGATAGTTGGTGGTCCTCTATATGCTGTCATTGAAAGAACAAATTCCCAAGAATATGTCGTATAATAATGTGCAATATCTAAAGGTATTAATAGCTCTAGAAAAACAGGAATTGTGGCAGTTGCAGAAATAATCTGCTGTCAGATGCAGAGGTGCTGTTAGGACACAGAGAGGAAGAACTTTTGTATGCATCCAAAGCCTAACAAAGCATAACTGAGAAGATCAGGATGTACTCTAAGACCATGGATTTCATCTGGTGGTTGGTGAGGTACTGTGGACTGTAGGCTGTTTTAAGGAGTTTACCAGAAGTAGCTGAGAAAAGTGAGCTATGTCAGGCTCAGCGCAGCCTACTGTTAATTCACATCTCCTTTCCAAGTATTCAGAGTAACTGGGAAAAAACAACTAATTGAAAGCCTCTGGTTTTGGTGATCTTGAAGTGAGGATCAGCATCCAGAATTGGTAGTGAGTAGGGTGAGAAGTGCTTCAGTTTACAGCCAAACCTTCAGCTGTTTGTCAGAAAAACTGGAATGACAGATTTGATCCTTAAGACATTCTTTTTAATCTTCTCACTGTAACCTACTGAAGACAGTTTGCATGATTTGGGCTTGAAGTTTCACTCTCCAAAGTCACAGAATCACAGAGTTGTCAGGGTTGGAAGGGACCTTAAGGATCATCTAGTTCCAAGCCTCCTACCATGGGCAGGGACATCTTCCACTAGATCAGGTTGCCCAGGTTGTCCCTTCCAATATTAAAGGAAATTCTGTTTATCTTGGAACTGTGGGATTAATGTTTTTGTCAGATTATCCATCTGTCAGGTTACCTATCTTTTAAATTTAGGTAGCCAAACTCTGCTTTATTAGAATATATATAAGGGTTGAGAAGTAGTCTTTGGGTGTTTTCACTGAACAAGAACCATTTCAGGCAATATTCTGTTAGCAGGACTTCTAAGTTTTTGTTAAAAACTTCGTTTCTGCAAGTTTTAGAACTGAAGTAGTTCTAACTAGTGATATGTCCTTAATACAATAAACAGCTTTGCCTTTTTCATTAGAATGACTTCAGGCATCAGCAAAGTAGGGGCAATTCAAGGCAGAATATTTGTCTGGAACTAAATGTTTCAGAGAGATCTGAGGCTACATGAGAGTGTTTAGCCTTCCCCTTGCATTGCCTGGTTTATCCCTACTGTGTGAGAGAACACGTTGAGATCCTGGGAATATCTCCCATACTTGATGAGAGCTCAAGCATAGCAACCTGTTTGTAACAAAATACGGTGAACAAAACATAGAGATGGTGTTGCTGCTGGTGAGGCACAGAAGGAGGGAAACCTCCCTATTAAGCACCATCCTTTGGAGGTTAGCTGTGGAATCACAAGTTAGTTTCCTCAAGTTTCAGAACTCACTGTATTTTATAATACTATAGGAAAAGGGAAGGGAAAAAAAAGAAGTAATTCTCTTCTCATGCTTGCTGGTGGGCAGGCTGAGGTCAGACCTTGTGTTCCTGGGGTGCAAAGAACATGCTGAGCCCATGGCATGACCCTCTCTGTAGCTGAGTCCTTGGTGCCGGCAGAACCTTCTGGAGGGTCTCTGTGAGGTTCTGCCAACCTACAAAAATGAATGATCAGATCTGGAGCATTTTTTTCCCCCAACATCTGCCTGATTCTTTCAGGCAGCGAGGGGATTGTCTCAGTCCAGAGGAGGACAGAGGCATGTTCTTTTTTATAACATTCCCGTGTGTGAAATTAAAGCACAATTGAGACCAAATATCAAAAGTGAGGCTATTTATTAAAGGATGAATGAAACGGAACAGAGGAATGGAGAAAAAAGAGAAAGAGAATGAGAGAAGGAGAGGAGTAAATGGAGAAAGAGAGGGGGAGAGCAGGAAAGGAATAATATTACCATCTTCGTCCGGAGGAGGGGAGAGAGAGGAAGAGATCCTCAAGTCCAAGTCCTCTTCGGCTTGTCCTGTCCGAGGGTGTGGTGTCTCTAGCCGGGAGGAGGAGGGGGCAGAGGTTCCAAGATCGTCTCTTCCCTCGACAGTGTTTCCAGCGGAGTTCTTCGCTTTTTCTCCAGGATTCTCCAGGAGTTCTTTTCTTCTCTAAGCAGGCATCACTTGAAGCTTTTTTTATACAGTTTTTAAATGGCAGCTTCCTCCTGGCCCCTCACATGCAAATGTGTCCAGGTGTTGCTTCCAGGGAGTCTTGTGCCTGCAGGGGCCCGGCGCCAGGGTGGGCCTTCGCCCCTCCCGGTTCACACCCCGCCCTGGGTTTATCGGGCCAGGATGTGCATATTCCTTGTTGCATATTCCAAGGGGGTCTGTCCACCACTCCAACCCGGGGCAATAGTGGCCTTACTGGGCGAACCACCCACTCAGGATGTGCTTGCCTTTGTTGCACATTCCAAGGGGGTCTGTCCACCACCCCCGCGGCAGCTGCTGTCAAGGTGAACAGATCTTATCTTTTGTTGGGACGCATCTCAGTTCTTGATACAATCACAAAGTGATTTGCATCCAGGACTTGATTCCTAAGGGGAATGGCAGCAACTTGCCTTCGCAATGTCAGTGACCTTGCTGCTGCAGATGGGCTCTAGGATCTTACAGACTGAGGTCTGGCTGCTCTCTCACCTTCTGACGTGCTCTAACAGCCAAGAAGGACGATGCAAAACCCCGGGTTCTCCATATTTTCAGCGCCACGGAGGAAAATGTGCTGCGTGTCTCTAATCGCTCTGCCATCTGAAGCAGGCGAACGAGGCTCATTTTAGTCACGAAACGAGCAAAGGAGTTGTGCCCAACTTTTCATGCTGAGAAATGTCAATGATTTAAATCTCCAGAAACAGAGAATGTAAATCAGACATTGTTGCACACAAAACGAACTTATCTTTGACAGGCTAAACAGAGATTTTTATGGGAAGCCTACTCATACCCACACGGAATGCAGTTTATCTTTCCACTGCGGGGTTGTTTGTTAAAAATAATGCTGATTTTGAGGTGTACGGGAGTCATAACGAGAACCCCCGTGCAATTACAACTATGACTAATGGAACAATGGACACCCCCGTACCGTAATCTATTGTATCGGGTAATTAGGGAGCGGGAAAGCACAACCCAGGAATAATCGATGCATCCCCCGCGGTGTGTACTGTAATCCAGCACCCCGTCGCTGCAGCGCGTCCCACCAAACCATTCATCCTCATCTCCCTGGAGCAGATAAAGGGGAAAACAGGAGTAATCAACCCTCAGCGCGGCGGAGAGCCTCGTCTGACCATGCCAGGGACGGGACAGGCATCGGGGGGCAGTGCGGGGACCCGGGCTGGAGAGGCAGGGGGAACGGCGGCGGCATCCCCGCTCTGGAGGTGGGCTGTGGGGCACATGGGGGTTGGAGTGAGGTGGGGGTCGGTCTCTTTTTCCAAGGAACTAGCGATAGGACGAGAAGAAATGGCCTCAAGTTGCACCAAGGAATATTTAGGTTGGATGTTAGGAAGAATGTCTTTACTGGAGTGGTCAGGCACTGGAACAGGCTGCCCAGGGAGGTGCTGGTGTCACCGTCCCTGGAGGTGGACAGGCACTTTGGGCCCCGGTTTGGTGGGCACGGTGATGGTGTGTTGACGGTTGGGCTTGACGATCTTAGAGGGCTTTTCCATCCCTAACGATTCTGTGATTCTCTGCCCCCGCTCCTCTTCCCCATCCCGGCGGAGGGGCGGGTGCGCACCGCCCGCCCCTTTCCCTCCGCTCCGCCCGAGGCTCGCCCCCCTTTTGCTCCCCCCTCTCCCGGCTCCCATGGCGGGCAGCGGCGGCCGATTCGGTGTCGGTAAGCCCCGCCCGCCGGCAGGCCGAGGCCGGCCTCCCCCCTTCCCTCCGCCGCCCCCTCCGCGGCAGCCCGCCAGCAGCGCCACGGCAGGCGCGGGGCCGGCTCGCTCCGCGCTGCCTCTCGCCCGCCTGCCCGCCCCGCCGCCCCGCGCCGCTCCCATGCAGGCCGGCGGCGAGGCAGAAGATGGCTGACTCGCCGGGGCACTCGCGCCCCTGCCCGCCCGCGCCCCCCGCCCGCCCGCCGCCGCCGCCGCTGCCGCCACCACCGCGCTCCCCCCGGGCCCTCCGCGGCGCCGCCTGCCACCACTGAGAGCCGCCACCGCCGCACAGCCCCCCACACACCCACCCCGCGCCCCTCCCGGCCCCCCCAGAGCACCAGCAGCCATTTCATCTCCACCACCAAGTAGGCGCAAAAAATGGCAGAAATGGAGAAAGAAGGGAGACCTCCCGAAAATAAAAGGAGCAGGAAGCCGGCTCACCCGGTGAAGCGGGAGATCAACGAGGAGATGAAGGTAGGTTCCTGTGATGGGGAAGGGAGCGGGGGTGTCCCGTGTCCCCCTCCCCCCCGCCCCCCGCCTCCGTGCATGGCAATGGAATAAGAAAGGATCTCTTGTCATTTTTTTTTTTTTGTAGGATGCACTGAATGTGTCTCAACTCCGCCTCCTGGGCTGAAAACAGAGACGAATTCACAGGCTGCAAATCCTGTTCATTGACCAGCTTTGATTTATTTCTTTTTAAAAAATAACTCGCCCCTCGCTGGGCTTTTAAGCTTCCCGTGTGCCAGTGATGAGCCTTTTTGGTGCTTCCCCCCCACCCCCGCTTCTATAGCCACCCCCTCAGTAGCTGGGAAGCCCTAAAGTTAGTAAAGAAAGGGACCTCTTTTAAACACTGTATTTCTTGCCTTTTTTTTTTCCCTTTTTTTTTTTTTTTTTTTTCAGTAGCCAGCTGCAACTGTGTAATTAAATTGTCAAAGTGAAACGCTGCGGTCTGAGCCGCGCAGCGTTCTGGCACTGAAGCGCGGAGACCCCTTTTCTCTCCTTGTCCCTCTCGCCTCCCCCGCTCCTTGCCACCGTGCTTGGCTTGGCAGCCCCCACCGCGGCAGAGGTGCTGGGCAGAGCTGGCCGTCCGAGGGCTGCTTTCGATGGATTTGCCATGCGGAGGGGCTGTCCTACCTGATAGGAATCGCTGCCAGTTCAGCTGTGCGCTGGAGGTAGCTCTTGAGACGGCTGCTCCAGATGCTAGGATGGCTGCGATTGTACAAAACCCTTATTTCGGGACTTCTTTTATCATTAGGTCGTTGTTCCAGACTTGACCGATCCAATTCTCTGCGCCTCTTTCCCACGTCTATTCCATGTCTGTTTCATGCCTGTTTGTTTTACGTCTCTAATTCACCGAAGTTGGGACCAATCTATTGCAAGACTTCACCTGAACTTGTTGTTGTTTAATGTGCAGCAGAGTGACCAAAACAGCATAGCCTGGCTATGAGATAAAAGCATTGGGATCTGATGTGAATTTGTCATTTATTAAAAGGCTGATTCTAAGTGGGGGACTGACTGCCTGGAAAATGCCACACAGTATGCATGCCATATAAGCAAGTATATAAATATGCTTGATGTCTAGTGAAAATATCTTTGCTTTTTGGAACATTGATCTCCCCGTGTAAAATGAAACAGGAATGCATGATCCCCCCTCTCCCCTCTTTTGCACACCGCTACTTTTCGGTTAGGTGTCTTTTTCCTGCCTAAGGCAGGCGTTCTTTCTCCTGCTGCCTGCCTAGCGAGCGTGTACATAGCTCACATCAATTGGAAAGGTAGACAAGAGAGGCGTTAGGGGAACGAACAAAATAACGCCTCCCTGCAGCTCTTTGGAAACAAACCATACTAGTTTCAAGCCCCGAGGAGCAGTATTATTCTTCGGGAGATATATGACACTTCCTATTTTTGGAGAGGGCTCTGTGCAGGCACCGGAGACTAAGAGTCATTGCTGGTTGTAATCCCACATAGTTCTGAGGACTGCAGAGGTCTATAGTACAGGGCATTGGCCCCTCAGAGCATCGCCTAATGCGATCTACATGGATTGCAGCTTTTAAGTTTCATAAGTTCTAGAATTACAAATTAGCTAATTTTAATCAAAACATGTGAAATGTTATCCTGGCTGGATATAAAGGCTGACTGTGCTGGATCCTCTGGGTTTGTTTTGTTTACTTTGGCTGCAGGCACACTCAGCGGTTTGGGAGATAGTTGTTCTTCTACAGTATAACAGATGTTTGTCTGAAAGGGTGAGGAAGAAACAAAAACAACATTGTGTGAAGGAGAAAAATTACACAATTTTTCAACTAATGCTTTGCTATTAAGCACTGGTGTTAAGTTTTGCATAGAGGGTTTCTCTTTTTTTAATCGTGGGTAGCTGCTTAAGGTTAGAAACCTCAGGATTTCAGCATAGAAATTAAAGGCAGGTAGAAGCAGCGTTTTGAAGCGATGTGATTTCTGGTCAAGGGTGAGATAAGCTGATTGCAGAACCTTTCACAAAAGGCAGGTCACCTTTCAGTGCAAACTATGCTATGGGTGCTGTGCTTTCTTAGTAGGACAGTTGCCGGCTGTCTTCCAAGAAGGGGAAAAAGAGGGAGGGAGAAGAAAAGAAGTTGCATTTTTGACTGGTTACCGAAGTTAAAATCCTGTGACCATCAGTTACTCTTTTGCTTCACTGAGGAATTAAGATGTCTAGTTGTTCCTCATAAACCTGAGGGACGCAAATAATGTAACAAATTGGTTACACTGTACAAAATGTTTGCTGCCAAATGACAGAGGCAGCACAATGTGTCCTTGTATAGGTTCATATCTGTAGTGTTCAAACAGGCTGACTGTTTCTCTTCATCTGAACTGCTTTCATCTGGACCAGTGTAAAATAAGCTCTGGTAAGTAATCACGGCAGAGCAGAAAGAAAGGAATGTATACAGCAATAGACAGCCTAAGCTGTAAAAACTGTAACCCGAGTATCAGCAGCAGATCAGATATCAAGGCTTTAAGGTAGGGGAAATGAAAGAGATGAAGGGGAGGAAAAGACAAGAGAGGGAATGGAAAAGTCAGCTTGGAAAGTGGAGGAGAAGTAGGAGGGCCCCCTCAGGGAAATTTGGCTCTGGGATTAGGGAATTTTATCATGGTGTACAGTGACCTACTCAGGTTTCAGCCCACGTTGGATCGAATTGCCTCCCCTTGCTAGCAGAAAGAAAAAGGACTGGTGTATATGTGATTTTGTATTTTTTTTCCCTTCCCTCTTCATAATAAAAAAGCCACTGGTACAAGTGTCTATTTTAAGTACAGCAAATACTATGAATGAGCAATAAAATTACCTCACCACTGAGACCTCCTTCAAGAGTTGCTTTTTGATGCAGTCAGATATTTACTCGAGAGGAATCACAACACCTAACTGCATAGTTTGGTGTCTTCCAACAGTAGTGACAGCTTGGTTCTAGCACGACTGGATGGAGATTCAGGTTGTTTGCTGTTTCCTTGTGACAGATGTTAAGTTGTGCTTTTGTTACTGCTAGCCTAATGTGCATGATGGTTGTAACAAATTGTAATTTGGTACAACATTGTGTGCAAAAAGCACTTGACTCTGCACAGTTTGCTGATATTACATTTCAATGAAAAATATATTCAGGAGGAACTGGTTTGTTTTGCTGTGACCTTCATAGCCTCTCCCTTCTTATTTTTTCCCCTCTAGTTATTTTTTTTTCCTCTTTTGTTCTCCTTTCTCCCTCAAGATACTTTCCATTTCTTCTTCCAGAGGTAGCACTGTTCACCTTGTACTCTGGAAGAAGAACAGATAGTTACTCTGAAATGCAGTTCAGTGCCATTTCTTGCTCAATGGTGAATAGCAGAGTACCTAATAGGTCCAAAGCTGTCATAACTGGGGAACCCAGTACTATTTGAAGAGCAAAATACTTTTTACAATTTAATTGATGAAAACATTCATCAAGATGTGATGATGACTCTCCCATCCATCCCTCTGTCCTCAACTTCTTTCCATTTGCCATCCTGCTGCCAGGCAGCAGTGCAGTGCTGCTCAGGTGGAACAGTTAGGTGCTCTACCACATTGTGAAGTGAAGTTAGGTCCAGCAACTGGATTGCACTTGAAGTTCTGAACAAGCAAGACAATGTCTCCACATGTCTCTGTCAGTTGAAAGGCAAGCAATTAATCTGTGCTGTAATTTCGCATCCTGCTCCATGTGCCCGAGGAGTTTACCATCTATAAATATTCTCAATAACTAATTTGTATCCAAAATTGGGCTTCATTCCTAAAGCCTAGAGCTTAAGACAGTCCCATCTGTTACAGTTTAATAGTAAGCTCATCAGAAGATCTTTCAGTTCAGTGTTTTAATATTCCCTATTTGGCATTTAGAAGTACCACTGTCAGGAGAAGGAAAGTGGTGAATCAGGCATAGCAGCCCTGTGCCTGGAGCGAGCCAGAGCGCTAAGAAGATTCCAAGGAAACTCCTCCCTTCTCTCCTGAAAAGCAAAAAATGTCTTTGAGAAAGTGGAAAAGCAGACAGACTTTATCAATTGTACTATTTCAGGGGACTGAGGTGGAGCAGGTTTTTTTGCAGAGTCTGCGTGGAAGGAGTTTTGTGGGATGGCTGCGAAAGGAGTGCTTCTCCAAAGTGGCTGTCACAGAACCAAACTCATGCATGGGAGGACAAGGGAAAGGAGAGCATCAAGAAATTTTGTTTTCTGATTGTCTAACTATAAAAATCAATATGGTGACAACGTAAATAAGTGAGGGCTGGTAAAAAAAAATAAAAATCCAAGTTCATATTGTGACTGTAGAAACATTTTTATTTCCTTGATGCAGTGAAAGCGAAAAGGGAATTTGTGGGGCTCTGCAGCGAGTGGATTATGCAGGCAAGGAAATGGAATGGAGCCACTGTGCTTCCTCCCAGATCTGAAATAAACATTCAGCAGTAAAACCTAGAAGAAAATGAGTCTGACAGACTCATTCTCCCCGGCGTTTCCTGCCTCCGTGTTTGCCAGGCCTCGGTCGGTAAAGCCAGGCCTTGCCCCCTGTGAATAAGGTTCATAGAGAAGGAGAGGCAAGAGGTCTAAGATGGAAAGAGAAGCGTGGCTGAGCTTCAGAATGTGTTCATTAACGAAGGTTTGGGAGAATGATGCATTGCAATGTGAAAGAATCAGGCTGTAGGTGTAGTGTTACGATGAAATGAATCCTAAAGTGGGAATAAATGTGATTGTATTTTTACCACCAAGCATGTAAAGTCAGCCTCATAAAGGAGGGAATCCAGTCTGGAGAGTCAACACACTCTTCTTCAGCTTTCCCAGAAGTAGGAAGCAAATTCAAGTCAAAATAACAAAAAGCATAATAGTTAGTCAGTTAGTTTAGTTAGTTAGTTAGTTTAGTTAGTTAGTTAGTTAGTTGTTAATTTTTTCTCTTCCAGAAGGGAGGATATTTTTGTGTAGCACAAGAAGAGAGTTCGAACAGTTCAAACATGCAAATTACAGGTTGTGCTGCAGTGGTGATAAATGGTTTGGGACTTAGCAGGGGGCAAAATAAGAACTATCCATCAGGAAGAGAGGGCTTTGGCAGTGCTGTGTGACTGGGGCCACTGGAGCATTTTTGGGCCAGTTTCTTTGGCAGGGATGAGCTGGGTGTGCTTCAGCTGTATTGCTGTAATTTTGCAGTGAAATCCACAGACCCCTACAAACTCGATTCAGTGGGATTTGGTCTGGAATCAAGGGTGTCAGGTTAGCAGTGTGATTGCTGATTTGGGATTCTATTGATGATAGGCAAGGTTTTCCCTGGTGTGCTGTTTTTTTTTCACATCTTCCTTCTGGCAGGGCTATGAGGTTGGGGTAGAAACCTCTGTTCTGCAGACCCTCCATATCTTTTTGAGGAATAAGTCTGAAAGCAGGCATGAACTAGCTCAGTACCTCTGCTGTCCTGTTCCTGCAAAATCTTGGAACTGCAGCTCCTTGAACATCCTTCATCTGGTCATCTACACTCATCTTCATATCTCCTCCTCACTCGACTTTGACTGGTCCATCATCTCTCAGTTCAGCTGGTTCCTGACTAGCCTCCTTTATCACTGCTTCTTCTGCTCACCTGCTCCACCCTCAAGTCCCACATTGCTTATCTCAAGCACTATGGTTACAGTCTTTATCCTTCCTTTAGCTAAGCCCTTGAAGCTTGTACATCTTTCATTGAGGTTCTATTCTGCATGTACAGGTTGTGTATTAGTTGGCTTGCTTCTTTTCCTTAGCTTCATCAATAACTGGGCTTTTTTGCCTCATTTTTGTTTATTTATTTGTGTTCTGCTTCACTCAAAGAAAAATTGTTTTGGCTCGCCTAATCTCTTTGTTGTGTTTTGTCTGTTGCCACCACACTGGTCATTACAAGCCCCATCTTGTACCTTATATTGCATCCACATAGATTTGACCTGCCATTGAAATGGAAGAAGGGAGAATACATGAGGACAATGAAATAATAGTGGTCAGCTTCAGGGCAGAGGCTTCACCAAGGACATGGCCATGGTAGTCTTAAATTGACAGTTGGACTCAATGATGTTAGAGGCCTTTTCCAACTGAAACAATTCTATAATTCTATGACCTGGGTGACCATAGTGTTGACTGATAGGATGTTAGGTATTGCTGCAAATGGGTGTTGCAGTCAAGAGTCTGAAGGAAGGCGGTATTGTAGTTCTGTGGACACTCATTCATGGAAGAAAACAGCTCAGCTTTGACTACCAGCTTGCTAGTGATGGGATCATCCTCTTGATTTGCTGTCTATAAAGCACTGTGTAATGAAGTCCTGGCTGTTAGGCACTGAGAGAATAGGATTAAGAGCCATCAGTATCATTTTAGTAGGTAAAATAAATTATGCAGGGGAATGGCTGAATTGTAATAATTGGGCTTTATTTCAGCATCCTTGTTGAGAAATCACAGTGTTCAAAAGGTATTTACTTTTGTTACTGCTAATATGCAACCTCATTGTTCTTTCATTGAAAAAGGAAAAACCTCAGTGGTATGTATCAGTGAAATATATATATATATATTTTAATAGTCAGGTCTCTATGATGGGTGATTTCAAAATCAGATGTATTTCTTGTCATTGCAAGTGATCATTTTTGTATGTCACTCATTACGGATAATAAAACTGAGACTTAAGTCCTCTAGAGGTCCCTTCCAAGCCCTAAATTTCTGATTGCATGGATGTAAAAATGAGGCTTGAATAGTACTTAAGCTTTGTGCCATTACAAACCCAAGCATCACTTTGCCTAGATTCTGAGGAGACATACACATGTATGAATTGCTAGGAGAAGAATAAACATCTATACAGCCTTGCTTACGTATTCCTCTGCAAGTAATTAGAAATTACTCATTGCCCGAGTTGATCAACAGTGCAAATAGAACACAAAGCATCCACAGGAGGCAAATTTAGAGCTACTCAATTAATTTGGTTGCATGGGGTTTAAGTCAGGAAGACTTTGTCAATTGGTCTGTACCTTGCTAGATTAGTCCCTGGGGCTGTGTCTCCATAGTTGAAATTTAGCAGAGCAAGAGAAGCTGGCAGAGCTTGCCTTCAGGCCTCCATGGACCTCTTCAGGTCATTCTGGTTGAGCTGCAGTGGCGAGGTTTCACTCCCAGTCTCTGTGTCACTTCATTGTTGGATTCCCATGGGCTGGAGAGAGGGTTAGTGGATTGGGGCTTGCAGTGCTGAAAGGCTTGCAGTGCTGAAAGAGAAGTTTTCTAAAAGGCTAAAATCCAAACAGAGCAACTTCAGAAAAATGCCCTGGGTTTGGTGGTATTTACAACACTTAAACCAGATCATTCAAATGAGAGCTTAAATAGAGGGTTTGGAAATGAGTGTAGGTGTTAGCCACGTTACTCTGGGTTGTACTCACTGTTGCAAACTGTAGTAGTGACATAGTTCAGAAACAAGGGGCTGTCATACTTACAATGCTGACACTAGAGGTAGGGGTGGAACAATGCAATGTTTCCCAGCAATTTGGGTCTGCACAGGACAGCCACAGAATCAAGACTTCCAGCAGGAGGTCAAGGGAAAATGAAAAGGAAAAAAGAAACCAAAAGGAAATTGATGCTCCAGGGGTCTGCAGTGGGGTTTTGTTTTGTTTTTTCTGTTCCTGAAATGTGTGTTTGTGCACAATGGCACAGATGTTACTCCTGGAAGAGTACAAATTGCTTGTGTTTATTGCTTATAGCTGCTTTACAGCTCTGCTTGAGTGACAGGCACACCTATGCAATCTGGTGTGATGAATGAGCCAGGAGTGGTGCCGCGCTCTGGGGCAGAGTGCCTTCTGTAGCTTTGAATTCAGGAGCAATTATCATCTGATTAATTTTATTTCTTTATTTAAATGACTGGAGACTTGCACCCATTTCAAAATGAAGTTGGAGCAGTTGCTGGACAAAATCTAGCAACCTGCAAGTTTGACACATACCATTTGTTTTGAATTGGAGTCATATTGTCCTTATTCCTTTGCTGGTAGCCAGAGCCTCAGGAGATGGTTGTTGTCAGGGGCATTGTTTTAGATGTCAAGATCCTTCACAGACATGAAGCTTGGAATTTGTTTTAAAAGAGTGATAATAAAAAAATGAGGAGACCAAATAGAAAGGCTTTGTGTGTGGGTTTTTCTATTTAGTTTTATAGTCGTTACACTACTTGAAACTGATATTTGCCATCACAATAATTCATTGGCTGATTTCTTTGGTAGTCTCCTAGATCCATAAGCTGTAGAGCTCCATGGCACTATTTGATTTCAGACAGCTTTGCCTGGCTGCAGATTTAACTTACTCCACTAAATCTGGCCCAGTAATGAGCATTTTCTGCAGAAATATTTTTGCCATGTGACCTGGAGGATGTGTTTTTATTAGAATTGGAGAGCTATGACAGTCATGTTCCATATTTTGCATTTCCATTCAAACATAAAACATAACCACACTGCTGCTTGGGGATGGGTTTGAAAGTAAATGTGGTAAAGCTGAGAAAGGTTTTCTTAAACAAATATAAGAGGTGTTTGTATGAAACATTATGGCAAAATGCTTCCATGGTGAAGAGTTTTGGAGTGGTTTGACTATCTAAGGGCTTCTCACTCTGAGGAAAAATGTCTTTGCTGTGATTGTGTTTGATTTGGTTCATGGGCACCTCAAGGAACTGTAATTGTGTCAGTGACCTGCTCCAGCTGAAGAGACTGTAGCACGATAAGATTGATTAACTGCTGGTTTTCTGTTATTCTCTTGCTGCAGCCTTAAATATTTGATGGTGACACAGACAAGTTTGTGTGACGAATGCGTGTTCAAATCCTTCTGACAGTGGGTGCCGGAGCAAAAGTCATGAATAACTCTCCTTTTCATTTTCTTTAAATTACAGATGTGTGAGCCTCTGTCATAATTACATGTGCCAGTCAGAGATTTAAATGCATTACACTTTATGCACTTGACTTATGAAATGAGCATTAGTCTTTGAGGAGGTGGGCCAGACCTGACACTTCCTCATGTAGCACAGATAGGCTTCGATTTATGCAGCCCTCCCTCCCTTCCAAATGCTTATTGATTACATAAACAAGTAGGTAATTTTTCTCTTTCAGAACTTTGCAGAAAATACTATGAATGAGCTCCTTGGCTGGTATGGTTATGATAAGGTCGAATTGAAAGATGGAGAAGATATTGAATTCAGGAACTACTCGGCAGATGGGGAAAGCCGCCAGCACATTTCTGTTCTCAAAGGTAATGAGACTTCATGTTTCTGTGTTCATGCAAAGAAGGATTAATATCTCAACCTGTCTGAGCTGGCGTGGATTGGGAAGCGTGTTCTGCTGCTTGCTTTGTGGTTGGTGCACACAAAAGTATCAGAGAGTGCCTGCTGGTATGAGGAAGCCAATAGAGTACGAGGAAAATCACTTAACAGGATTGCTGTTAGTAGACATTCGGTGATACATCCTCACAAACAATACCTGTTGTGAGTCAGGACCTGTGGGACCAACAACCTGCTCGCAACTGGAAATGAAAAGGGGAACACTTTCTTAGCACTGTGGCTTCAAGGAACAACTTTGCTTTCAAAGCTGAGGCTTTTTTGGCATCTGGCTTTTTCAAATGCTGAAAGATTTTGAGCTGGAATAGTCACAGCATGTAGGAATGAGTGTGGACGTTCACAAAAGGCTCCTCGTCCATGATTGTACTATGCTGTCTTCTGCAAGTGCTGTGGGAGTCTTCCAGGGATGGGATTTGTTTGGGACAGTAACTGGATCTTCATGACTCAAAATGTGAGGGGTGGGGTTCTGTCTGTTCAGCCTTTCCGTTGCTGCCTTCTGACTCAGTCACAGGGGGTGGGGAGGGACTTGTCATTAGAGTAGGAAATCACTGCATCTTGATTTATCCAGCAAGAATTCCTCAAAGGTGAGGGAAAGAGGAAACTGTGAAAGGCAGCTATTATGCTCTTGGACTGCCACTTCTCACTGCCTTTGCAGCCATCAGTGTTTGCGTTTTCTTTCTGGTGGTCAGCAGCAGCACTGTGTTCAGTGTGTGCTGCAATGAATAGATACCAGAGAAACCAGTTCTGAAGGAGAGATGGCTAGCAAAAAGGTGGGAAAATTTGAGGTAAGGTGAAACAACCTCATTCTGTTCAAATGGAATGTTTGCAGCTTGTCAGTTCTGTAGTGACCCTGGTAATCAGTGTTTATTTTTCAAGGAAAATGTCATTAAGGTACTTGTGAAAAATCTTGTTGCTGTGTGGTAACGTGATTCATTTCTTTATGTTTTCATCAATAGGTCTTTTATTGAATGCTTTGTGGCTGCAGTGTATGCCTGATGAAATTTGTTACACAGGTTTTTTGTAGACACGTGATACAAATCATATGTTTTGTGTACCAACAAAAACCTGTGATGGGCAGAAATTTTTGGTGTATGCAGTCTGTGGGAGGGAAAAAAGTGTGTTTCTTTTTCTGAGAGATGGGAGGAGAGGGAATGATAAGAATTGAGTCTTGCCCCACAGCTAACTGAGGTGCATTAGAGAAATCCCTACAAATAAGAATCCTGAGGTGGTTTGGGATTAAAGAATTAGAAGAATAATAACTGTCATCATTTCATGCACACTTTGCTGTGTTTTCAATGTTTTATTACTTAAAAAAAATCCTTTCCATTACTACTTTACCACTTCTCATATTTTTGATAGAGAATTAGGAATTCTTTTAGTTGTTGGTTTGTGCTTCCTGCATTGGTGAAGTCACAGCACGCTGAGTGTGATCACCATGCAAACAGTAGAAGTAAAGGACAGGATCAAGCTGTCATTGATTAAACTGGGCATCCTAAGGATATGCAGGTGACACCAAGTTAGGTGGAGTGTTGATCTGCTTGATGGTAGGGAGGCTTCACAGAGAGACTTAGACAAACTGGATGGATGGGCTGAGGTCAATGGGACATGCTTCAACAAGGCCAAGTGCCAGGTCCTGCTCTTGGGCCACAACAACCTCAGGCAACGCTACAGGCTTGGGGCAGTGTGGCTGGAAAGCTGCTGGCAGAAAGGGACCTGAGGGTTCTAATTGACAAGCAGCTGAATATGAGCCAGCAGTGTGCCCAAGTGGCCAAGAAAGCCAATGGCATCCTGGCTTGGATCAGCAGTGGTGTGACCAGCAGGAGTAGGGAAGTGACTGTCCCCCTGGACTTGGCATTGGTGAGGCCACACCCCGAGCACTGTGTTCAGTTTTGGGCACCTCGGTTCAAGAAAGACATTGAGGGGCTGGAGTAGGGGCAGAGAAGAGCAATGAAGGTGGTGAAGGGTCTGGAGAATGAGTGATGAAAAGTGGCTGAGGGAACTGAGGCTGTTTGTGTTTGGTCTGAGGAAGAGGAGAGACCATCTCACCCCCTACAACTACCTGAAAGGACTATAGAGAGAGGTAGGTGCTGGTCTCTTCAACCAGGTAATTAGTGATAGAACAAGAGGGAATGGCCTCAAGCTGCACCAGGGTTGGTTTAGGCTGGATATTAGAGAAAATTTTTTCACTGAAAGAGTGGTCAAGCATTGGAACAGGCTGCCCAGAGAGGCAGTTGAGTCACTGTCCCTGGATGTGTTCAAACGTTGTTTAGTTGTGGCACTTAGCAACGTGGTTTAGTGGTGAACTTGGTAGAGTAGGGTTAATGGTTGGACCTGATGATCTCAAGGGTCCTTTCCAACCTGAATGATTCTAGGATATGCATGACAAAATAATCTCACCTCTTGGATTAAAGTGAGTTTAAAAAAAAAATGGAGGATGCCTGAAGAATACTGGAAAGTGTCCATTTTTTAAAAGGGAAAATATCTGGAGGTTTTTGCACTTTGCTTGTATTAGGCTAAGTAATGTAATGAACAGACTGGTGAAAGTATGCAAGGGCATTTAAGAAATCTATTTGTCATACTGTACAATGTGTTCTTTGTCTTTTACAGAAAATTCTTTGCCAAAACCAAAATTACCTGAGGACAGTGTTATTTCACCCTACAATATAAACCCAAGCTACCCAGGGCTTGCCACAGGAAATGGACTTTCAGACTCACCAGCAGGGTCGAAGGATCACGGGAATGTACCTATTATTGTCCCATTAATTCCAACACCTTTCATAAAGCCACCAGCAGGTAAATTCTAATGACCATTTAAAAATGATTGCTGTCATTGCCATGCCTTGAGATTGCTTAATCACCATGTCTTTGTAAGAGGGTTGTTTAAAAACCAGTGGCAGGGAGCTCGAAAATGGAGTGTGAAAGGGACTTTCTTTGTTAGTATTCTTGAAAAACTTCTGCTAATGCAACCACAACAAACTTGGGCTGCTGGGCAGCACTCAGAGTGCTGCTTTGTACTCCCAGCACTTCAGCAATGTCTGCTTTGAGGGGGGGGAAAAAAAAAAGATAAAAAGATTTTGTTCTGATGAATAAAGACTTTAAATAAATTAACGGAAGATGATTAAATTAAAAATAGGCTCCACGAAAGAAAGAGTGAAAAAGACAGAGCCATCAAATCAATATCATATCTTTGCATCAGGTTGACAAGCTCATCCTGGGAAAAGTGTCTCTTGATTCTCACTGAAATCCCTGGCCGGTGTCTCTTGAGGGTTTAATTGTGATCTTGCCTCTACCCAGGAGACTGAGCTGAGATGTTTTACATTTTCATTAGATTTTTATCAGAGTGATTTCATAACATTGCCATTCTTCAGCATGTGCATAAAATAATGATTTATTCCATGCTGTATGCTGCTCACCATCACCTGGGAAAGCAACTCTTCAGGCTGCAGCAGGGTGATGAATTGCTGTGTTGTTGTTTACTGCTGTGCAGTGTGGGAATTGGGGATTTAGAGAGGAGCAGGCACAGTCCTGCATCCGTGGGTGTCCCTGTGTGTCATTCTGGGTGCTCTTGGCGAGGACTACAGGGTGACCTGCAATACCTGCTGAAGAGTGGTAGCTCCATGAACCATTTAGCCTTGATAAATTGTCCTCACACCTAGTGGGGACACTTCTGCAGTGACAGAACAACTTGCAGTATCAGGAGCTCTAGATGGTCACCTCTGCCCTTTGTTACAGTGACTAAAACTAACCGTAAAGTGCTGAGCTTTACCATGAGGGGAGTGGAACAGGTTGCCCAGGGAGGTGGTTGAGGCCCCATCCCTGGAGATGTTCAAGGTGAGGCTCGACAGGGCTCTGAGCAACCTGATCTAGTTGAGGATGTCCCTGCTGACGGCAGAGGGGCTTGGACTGGATGAGCTTTGGAGCTCCCTTCCAACCCAGACCATTCTATGATTCTCTGATCAACCCAAGCAAGTGTTTGTCTGGTGACAGTCATGTGATAGACTACAGTTGCCCATCCCAAATGATTTTGATGTCATTGAATTTTGTCTCTAAAGAAGTATCCTAATGTGCTATGAATAATTTTCAAATGTTCCTCGATACACATGCCATGCCAAAGACTTTTCATCTATTTTATACTCTATTTGCTAATTACCAAAGCTATTTGGGCCCATTCCTGCAGCCTTTACACAGCTAAAGATCTCAGCCCATATGGGCTGGATCCTAAGCTGTTGTTGACTTGGCCCTAAAGCTTTAATCAAGGGCTTGTGCCATCCCAAGCTATTTTCTCCTCCAATCTGAGTCACGAATGAATCCAGAATGCTGAATTTGTGGTATGTGAGCACCAGGCTATAACATGCATTGTGCAAACTGCAACAGTTGCTGGATTTTTATGACATCAAACAAGCAGGAGGAGATAGAACTATGAAGTAGAAAAACAAATTACTGCAACAGTAGTTAAGTGGACACAAGGGAACCTTGGCTAAGCCAACTGCCTCCTGTTCTTTGCTCGTCTGCCTACCACGTGTGGTCCAGTGTTCAAATGTGCTGCTGAGGGTGACGTGCAGGGAAGGCTTTTCACAAGTATTTTCCAGCTTGATGTTTTTAATTTATTAGTTAATAATGAATGCTGTTGTTTCACTTGCAAAGGGGATATGAGCACATTCCCTCCTCTGCCATGATCATCAAGGAGCATTAGGCTACCAGGCCTTCTGAGCAGAGTTATCTCACCTTTGTTTTAGAGAGCAAAGTTTGGGAGGACTGGAGGGGGAGGAGAACCACAACCTTTGTGGGATTTGCAGTAAGCATTGCCAGTAGTTGTTTTGTTTTATCTTAAGGCGTAGGTACCCTAGTCATGATCACCCCAAGGAGCCTGGCAAGAAAGAACTGGTGGATGCAAGTAGAAAAGGGAGTACAAAGGAGCCAGGAGAGCCTGTATGTGAGGCAGTGGTCTTGGCACTGCACTTTGACACTGTTTTGTGGGCACTCCATCAAAGCAGAAAACTTCAGAGTGATACAAAACCAGATAAGAGTAACTCTAGGGATGTTCTCTCAGAGCCCCTCAGAAGCACAGGGGATGACTTTGGAAACAGCACGAAAGTGCTTTGAGTTGAGGAGGTAAATGAAGGAGACTCACATCTTAAATTCCTAAAGCTGAAAGTCAACATTTTCAACGTGAGGGAGACAGGCTGGGGCTGACCTGCTACAAGAGCAGAAGCAGTTTACATTTGTTTGAATTGATAAATGAAGAAAGAGTCCAAGAGAAAGCCTCGAGGTTAAAATCCTGGGCAAAGAAAGGGATTTTTGGAGCATATTTGGAGTGGATGTGCATGGGACAAGGTTACATTGCAGGCTAGAGAGAAAACCTGGTAGTGATGCACTGTAATGACTGAGATGCTGGGGATCAGGATGAATTCAGGAGAAAAATCTACGAGATTTAAATATAGCTCCAAAGAGAATGCCCACAGATGAAAATGATATCTAAATCATGAACCTGAAGGACAGGAAAGATGGGGTGATTCAGTGTTACTGAGCAAATAATATGCAGTGAGCACTTGGAGAGAAATTATTAAGACTTTAATTCTTGCTGTATTGATTTTGAGCTGAAGGATCAGCACTAGTAAAGAAGTGTCAGAGAGACAGGCTGAGTTATTCACTTGGACAGGAGAGCAATGGGCTGAAGAAGAAAAGCAGATCCAAGAAACAGTCACAGTGAATTATTAGCTGAATAGTTTTGCAGATAAGATTCTATAAAGATAAGAGGGAGAAGAGAAAGAGCAGAGTACAGGGGATGCTCACAGAAGCCTGAAGGGAGAAATAGGAAGGATGCTGTGCAGTGTGCACTGATGGAGCAACTGCAGAGGTGAAAAATACACTGGGGGAGGACAGAGTCAGAAGCCAAGGCAAACAAGATTTCCAAGGAGGCAGATATGATTCTTGGTATCTTGGCAGCTCAGGAAGGAGGATGAAGGAGTACTGATCCTGAACCGTGCCTAGGAAGCACTCATTAAAGATTTGAGCAGATTAGGTCTTCTTTGAGCCTGCTGGGAAACTCTGAACAGTGTGTCCTTTCTGCATTAATATTTTGTGTGAAAAGCTAACAAAATTACATAGAAATAACAAGGGACAGAAGTGCAATAGTCAGGAATGATCTAGAAACATGAACCCTAGCACAGCTGTGCAGGGTATGTGGCTGTAGTGTGCAAACATCCTGACTGCTGTGCTGCAGTCCTCAGTGATAGGGTGAACCTGAGAGGGCACCTGGGGTGACTCTGCCCTTTTGCTCAGACAAGTCTGGATGGCTGTTGTTACATGAAGGAAGGCTAAAATCAAGACTAGTTAAAGAAGAATGCAAAAAATCCTTCCAGTGCAGGTGAGAACATGCTGCCTCCTTCCCCTGGCACCTGCTGGAGGCTATGCTGTCTCCATTTCTCTGTTTCTTTAAGAGTTTCTTTGGTTTGCCTTCTCTTGTGATCCCCACGGCAGTACCGCGGTACGGGAGGTACAGCTGCTCCGTTGGGCTAGCCTTTGAGCATGGGTGTTGGCAAAACCCTTCCCTTTCCTGCCTCCTTCTGTGCAAGTGATGCACAGAGTGTGGCTGCTGTTCTGAGCATCCCAAACAAGAACCAGCTCCCTGCCATGCTGTGCTGTGAGGGGAGCTCGCTGTTGTGGGACACGTGGAAGAGGAGGCAGAGAGAAGGATGCTATGCAGCTCACTAAGCTCTCCCCACAGGGGAAAGAAGTCCAAGGGGAAAAAAATGCTCCCTCCCGAAGTTTTACACAAGAAAATGAGTACATTTGGGCTAGGAAAAGCGTTTTAAATCCTCCAACCTGCAGATCAGTGTCTCTGCATAACGTTTGGTTCAGTCATTTCCAAATGATAATGATTTGGGCTGTACCAAAAGTTATCAGAATCTCATGGTAGTGAAGGAATTGGCTGGAGAACTGTGTCTGGTGAGGTAAAAAATCTTACAGGAGGAGCAGAAGCATCTCCAGTGTTGACTGCCTTGTAAAATAGTGATTTAAGCTGGCAAGGAAATGTCATATTCTAGTAGTGGAGTGAGTAAATAGCTGTGTTATTGAAAGGAACAAGTGGTTTTCTGTGTTCTAGCTTAACATAACTCTGGAATTAAAATTTACAGGAGTTCTTGTATTGAATCTGTAACTTGCTGCAGCACGTGGGACTAAGCAGAGTCCGTGAGTTGCTTGTGAACACTCTGGAGCTGCCTCTCTGAGTATTTAAATTGTGTTGGAGGAACCTGGAAGCATGAAAGATGTTTTAAATGGTAGTTAGCAGGGCAGTAAAAATGAATTCCAAGCTCATCTGTCTAAATTCGCTGAGGAATAGGTTCTGTGACTACATTACCAAGAAGTCTGATTCCAGGCAGAACCCAGTGGCAGTTTTCCTTAAATAAAGATCATATTATCAGATCTAATTAAGTCTCTATATTGAGGAGACTTTCATTTTACTATGCTCTGGATCCTTCTTTGGTATTGCCTGAATCTTATTGTGGCTGTTGAACAGCATTACAGTTTCTCTAACTGCAGGTTTAGCTCTCTAATAAAGAGCATTGCAACAAATCCTTTAGTCACTACTCTTCAAATTGTTTAACTCGTTTTCACTTTGAAACATCATCTAATTTACACTGATCATAGGGTTATTAGTGCTTGGGTTTTAAAATGCCAAAGGCTGCCAGGATGCCTGCCCCATCTAGCCCACTGCTGAAGTCTTTTGCTCTCTGTGGAGGGCTGAGTGTTTCCTTTGTGCTAAAAAGAAAATCACCAAGTCCACCTATGTGCTTTAATAGCAGGTATTCAAAACACACAGGGAGTTCCCTCCCTGTTGTCTGCTTTACTGCTTGCATGTTTAAAGCCTGCCTAAGCTTTTATTTGTGTTGTGCATTCAGTCCTTGCTGAGCTACACATGAGAAGGGACCTCAGCCCATGTGTAGAAAACGTTGGCAAGCCATGGATCCCCCTAATAATTTTTTCAAAGGAGCTGGGAGACTTTGCTTTATTGGCAGAGCAGTGCACTTCAAGAGACTGGTCCTTAAAAGGAAATGCATTGTAGAGCCCCTGAGATATTTCCACAGTGATGGCTGCAGCAAGCTCTCTATTGTCAGCCCTGGTTTTCAATCCTCCTCTCTTAATTACTTTTTCTGAGGTGCTTTTTGTACCTTAAGTTTGTCACACACCTCACCTGTTTGAAGGATCAGCACTTAGGTGCTATCACAAGGGGGATGTGCAGCAATGTCTCAGGAGTTTTGTTAATTTTTTTTTTTTTTTTAGTGTGAGATTAAGCAGATTAAAACATTCTGGAGGTAAGAAAAGTGACTGCAATGGTGCTTCTGCTTTGATTGGGAGCATCAACCTCAGGAACTGCTTTGGGCTGAAAAATCTAAATATGTGCTACATGGTTTTGTTCCATGGCAGGTAACTCAGAATTAACCATTCTGAAATCCTGGCAGGTCCCAGTGGAAACAGTGAGCCCTTGTTGTTAACACTGCGGATCCTAGAGTCGAGTTAAGGTCTAAAACAGAAGTTTTGCAGCTTTTCGTTAGAAAGTGGAAGTGTAAGTAGCTAAAATAATTAAAGATGTGTGCCTGTGGATTAAGCACAGTTCCCAGCATGGTGTAAAAGGGTTGTTCTAGCTCCCCTAAAAACCCTCTGGGGTCCAAACCGCCTGTGTGAGGGGTTGGGGTGCAGCAAAGAGGAAAAGGCAAACAAGAAAGCAGTAGTGGGGAGGCATGGCTTCGGATAGCTGTGGTAGAAAGAAGCTCATGCCAGAAAGAGATTGGTGGTGAGCAGGCACCAAGGAGGGATGGGATGCCAAAATGTTTTCTGCATCAGATCACAGATACAGCCACAGCCAAGGTACAGGCCTCACACAGGCTCACTCACTCCAGGGGATGTACCCTCTGAGATCTCAGTCCCAAAGCCTGTGCCCTTCTGTCTTCCTTCTGCATGACAGGACCTCTTCAGTGCTGGACCTGGGCACCTTTGGGAGTGATATTTTCTTCTTTCCAGAAGAGTTGAGTATCTCCTGATGAATTTCTTGCAAGGAAACATGGAAAGTAAGGTTTTGGAGTACCTGCCTATGGCTTATCATAACCTGCAGGATTAGAGCTGTGGCTGCACTTAGTTTCACCCAAATTCTTGGAGTTAAAATTGAAGATATGTATCAGGTAGTTTAAAATGATATTAGTAGAACGTTGCAGCCTAGAAGTTAGTAAACTGATCAGGATTTAACTCCAAATTTGTAAGGATTTTAGGATCATCTTGCTAAACACTGTAGACCCTGCTAAAGGGACAGGGCTGTACATGATGGATTTGTTCTCACTGCCTTCCTCCTCATCCCCCCACGTCTCCAAATTATGGCTCCATGTAAGATCGATTAGTGGAAACTGCTGCTCATTGGGTTTAAGAGGAACAATTTTCTGCAGCTCCTTCACACTGGTTTGAAAGAGAAAAAAAAAAACAACAAGAAAAAGAAAACAACAAACAAACCACAAAACATTCTGCTTAATTAAGACCTAAAGAGGCGGTGCAAACTTTTGATGATTAATTGAAGCATGCTTTAGACTGATGCATATTTAGTTATTATAATGTGATAATTTTATCTTGTTATACAAACTGCTCCCTTTGGGAACATGATTTAACACTGCAAACACTCTGTCTTTATTGCATTGTTCATTATGAAAAATACACAGGCTGCAAACCACAAGGAGATGTATCTGAGCAGCATCTGTGTGGCGGGTGCAGGGAGTACTTCTTCCACCTGTAATGACACAACCCAGGGGCAGGAAAAACACAGCATTGGAACTCCCACAATAGCTCTTGCTGTGAAGAGCTCAGAACACAGAAAAGCAGAAGCTGGAAATTCAGATCTTGTGTTGTATGTGGAAGGAATATGTTAAATTATCCATAGGACAGCAATGTGCTCTTGTGGCCAAGAGGGCCAATGGTATCCTCGAGGTGCATCAAGAAAAGCACATCCAGCAGGTCTAGAGAGGTTCTCCTTCCCCTCTACTCTGCCCTGGTGAGATTACACCTGGAATCTGTGTCCATTTTTGGGCTGCCCAGCTCAAGAGAGACAGGGATCTGCTGGAGAGAGTCCAGTGGAGAGCTATGAGGATGATGAAGGGACGTGAATGTTATAAATATGGTAACCAAAAAAAAAAATGCTAGGAAGAAAGACTGAAAGACCTGGGGCTATTTAGTCCAGAGAAGGGAAGGCTGAGAAGGAACCTTATCAATGTCTCTATATATCTGAGGGGTGGGTGTCAAGATGAAGGTGCCAGGCTCTTTCTGGTGGTGCCCAGTAATAGGACAAGGAACAGTGGGTACAAGGTTAGGACACAGGAGGTTCCACCTCAACATGAGGAGAAACTTCTCTACTGTGAGGGTGATGGGGCCCTGGAACAGACTGCCCAGAGAAGCTGTGGAGCCTCCTTCTCTGGAGACTTTCCAAACCTGCCTGGCTGCATTCTTGTGTGACCTGCCCTAGGTGATCCTGCTTTGGCAGGGGAGTTGGACTGGATGATCTCTAGAGGTCTCTTCTAACCCCTACTATTCTGTGATTCTGTTACCTGCTGTAATTCTGGAAGACGGCAGTGCAGATGTTCTGCTGAAAACTCTCCTGTTGCTATTCAGTTGTCTCTGTGCTAGCTCCTCTTTGTCTCACCTGTATGAGTACCCACACTCCCTGTCATAAATGTGACAGACCCGAGGACATGCTAAGCACATTGCCAGAGCAAGTCATAAAGCCTACATGGAGAGAAAAAAAAAATACATCTGTTGAAAAGTATTTTCTTTCACTTCAAAACGATCTGTACCAGGACTTGCAAATGTTATTTTTGTACTTTACAAACATGTGTCAAGTCTGAAACTGATGGTGAATGATCTTCATCAGAAGAGCTGCCCCAGCAAAAGCTGACATGATGGACACAGGCATGCTGTCAGGGTGAGCTCATGTTACCCAAGCGGATGCGCTAAGCTGGACGAGTGAAAGTTTGGCAGTGAGCGAAGGAGAATGTTGCTGATTTGTACCCCAATGTAGTTATTCTGGAGGAACTTTCTTACTGCTGACCTCATCAGGAAAGGATTAAAGATTCAAGACAGCCAAAGAGTCTCAAACTGCTGGATTTGAATTTCCCTGCTTCCCAGAGTTCTGCTTGCAGGGGGTTCTTCTTGCTGAGTGCAATAGGGACGAGGATTTGGTACATTATCCTGAGAGAAAGGCAGGAGTGTGGTGAAGTGAGTTTTGAAGATCATGGCCTCCTGCATAGCAGTGTCCAATGCAGCCTTTCCATGCAAACAGTTGGTGCTGGTGCTGGGATGCTGTGTCTTTGAAAATGGACAATTGTGATTTTTCTGATCACCTATGGGAGACAGTTCACGAGTGTCAGTGAACAGGAGCTGAATGACAGCTGAGCTGTTTCCCCTACAAAGTCACACACAAAAGCCCCTAAGAATCCTAGTAGTGAAGCTTTTTACTTCTCCTTAAAAAACTATGCCCCAGATGAGCCAACTTGCTTCAGAAAGAGCTGCTCCAATACCTGCCTTGCCAGGGAACTTCCTTTCAGCTCTGTAATTTTCTTTTTTCATTTATGACAGCTACTGACACCAGAAATGAAGGCTATTAGAAAGGTATCACTGGTAGAACTTCTATTTTCCAGAGATAAAATACTTCTTATCAGTAGGAGAATGTATCTTGCTGTTATCTGAAACAAGAGGTTGCCATCTTTCCTCTGGTTCACAGGATCTTCTGTTGTCTTGATACATTCAAAGGGGCAAGTTCAACCTGTAAGGAATTGGTTTATATGGTGCAAGTGCAGCTGAATCAGGACACTTTTGTAAAAGCTTAGGACTTCAAATGGCTCAGGATACAAATGGAGGGAAGAATTCTTGGGCTGTGCTAGAGCAGGTAGCATCCTGGCCAACAGTGGCCAGAGACAACCAGCTCAAGGGCAGGCTGCTTGGTCCTGTAGATGGCTAGTGATAATTCTGATCAAATTGGTTTGATTTCCCTTAGTGTTCAGTGTATAAAAGCATTTAGAATATTGGCAAATCCCACTCTAAAGGCTAAGTGGTAAAATTCATTAAACGCAAATCTGTGTAATAACTTAGGCTTAAATATAGGCTTAAAGGCAGACAGTCTGATTAAAACTAAAAGGTCATTACTTTACATTGTACAATTTTATTTGTTGCTATAAATCATAACACAATTTGTGGAAGGGGAAAAAAAAGTTATTAAACTGGTAATATTTATTCCGTTAAGGTGAATAAAATGCAGCACGTAGGTGTGAGTTATGATAGTCAGGGAAAGGAGCCAAATCACTCTGCTAAAAATTAGTTTGCCAATAATTTTACAGAAGGATGACAGCGTAGCTTCAAAAACAAATCCTTTATAGGGAAATGGGATGGCTGCATGACAGGCTCCCTGAGCTATGAATTCTCCACAGCTCATGGACCAGGAACTGCTTCAACAATTAGTCTTCAGGGATTTTGGGTTTTTATTTTCCCAGAAGCTGGACAATAGCTGCTGTCTGTAACTGAAAGGTCACTCTGTATTATAGACTGGACATAAGAACCAAAGAAGTCTAAGTTTTAAGTCAGAAGGATTCCTGCTAACCTTTTTGATCTGTTTTGGAGGCTTAAGTATTCACTGCCCCTGTCTATAAAGTTGGGGTGGGAATGGTTCATAGATTCATAGAATGGGTTGGGTTGGAAGGGACCTTAAAGGCTATATAGTCCCAAGCCCTAGCCACGGGCAGGGACAGCTTCCCCTAGCCCAGGTTGTTCAAGGCTTCATCCAACCTAGAGGCCTTCAACACCTCCAGGGAGGGGGCATCCATGACCTCCCACCCGGCGTCTCACTACCCTCACTGAATTTCTTAATCTCCAGTCTAAGTCTCCCCTCAAGCTTTAATCCATTTCCTCTCATCCTATCACCACAAGCCCTTGTAAAATGTAGCTTCCCAGTGTTCTTGTAGCCCATTTCTGGTACTGGAAGGTTGCTCTAAGGTCTCCCCAGTGCCTTCTCTTCTCCAGGCTGAACAGCTCCAACTCTCTCAGCCTGTCCCCATAGGGGAGGTTCTCCAGCCCTCTGATCATCTTTGTGGCCTCTTCTGGCCCCACTCCAGCAGTTTGATGTCCTTCTTGTGCTGGGGGCACTGGAACTGGACGCAGTGCTCCAGATGGGATCTCATGAGAGCAGAGCAGAGGGGGCAGAACCACCTCCCTCGTCCTGCTGGGCACACTGCTTTTGATACAGCTTGGGATATGGCTTTCTGGGCTTCATGAGGATGACACAAAGATGTTGCTAGCACTTTAATAATAAGCCCAGTGGTTTTTGACATGGCAGAAAGCTTACACACCACATTTGTAACACACATGGGAGAAGAGCTTGAAAGAGGCTTGGGAGCTCTGCCTGAATTAAAATTTGACTGATGAGCATAATGGCTGGAAAGTAACCCATCAGACTTTACCACAGTGCTATAGCTTCCATCTTGCTCAAGTCTGTGTTTCTGTGACTGCTATATTCACTTGAAAACTCCCAATTATGGATGCTGATCATTCTTTCTAAACATGGAAAAGGGGCATTTTGTGCTCCTTTTTATTTAGAATAGGGCTCCTGATAGAGCCCTGCCTCAGTGCAGTACCTTCTGGGTGTGTTTCATCACCAGCTTGCTGAGCAGAACATCTCAGGGGTTCACTACAACAGACTGTAAGTAACAAGAACAAAGCAGCAATACTCATTAAGCCTCTAGCCTTGGTTACTGGTTTAATAAAGAGTTGTGCACTCTTAAACATGCTAAAAGGCTCTTGAGATTTCCAGAGCTTTTCAGCAATGCACCATTTTTTTCAGCTAATAATCTTTTCCAGCCATCTTAGAAGCTTTGCCAATCTGCTGAGCCTGGCTGGCACAGGTTACCAGCTGCCTGAGGACAAAGCTGGTGATCACAGGCTTGCACAGTTCTGCTCTCAGGCAGTGAGGAAGTTAGAAATCAGCTGAGATGGTAGTGGTTGTGTGTAAGAGTAAGTGTGAAAATGTCTGAAGAAGGTGTTTGCATCTCATGTAAACATTGTTCTTCTATTTTTGTTGTAGAAGATGATGTGTCAAATGTACAAATAATGTGTGCCTGGTGCCAGAAAGTTGGAATCAAGCGTTATTCCCTGAGTATGGGAAGTGAAGTGAAATGCTTCTGCAGTGAGAAGTGCTTTGCAGCTTGCCGAAGAGCATATTTCAAGAGAAACAAGGTAAGAGAAATAAGGAAAGATGTAACCTACATAGACATGGGCCCAGCCTGGGTCTCATTGAGCATCTAATAGAAGCTCTTTTCTTTTGTTTTCTCTGTTCCACCTAGTCCCTCCACTTTCCATCTGTATTGTCTGTTGGACTGTCAGCCCTTTACTAACCTCGTTTCTTTCAGTTTCCTTCAGCTCCATGCTTGGGTTTTGTGAAAGTCAGGGAATTTAAATACTAAAAAGCATTAATGTCAGTGTCCCAGTTTGGCCTAAGAATGTCAGGATTCTTGCTACATACACAAAACTAAGAGGAAGTATCACGGAAACAGAGTAGAGGAGGGTTGCATATGACAGCATCACCAAGTCCCATGGCATTAAGATTTTGGCCAGTGAGCAACTTCTTTTACGGCTAAAATCTAGGTCCTATCACAATAGTGGACCTCTTCCCACTGCTGCTAGTGAGCTCCAGTTTCATTCTTTTAAAGTGTATCATTTCTAATAAATTTAGACACTATACAGTTGAGGTTTAGTTTGGGGTGACCAATGTTAGAACATGTAGAGTAGCGTGAAAACCCCTCCTACTCAATTTAAATTTAACTCTGTCTAAAATTAGAATGCAGTCCTCACATTGAATGCCTACAAAAATTGCTGTAATCACTGAAGTACAGTGCCTGAAAATGCCCTCTAGGTTACTTCAGCAGCTGTTTTTCTGCAGCAGAATGTGTGATATGTCATTTAAAGAGAAACAACCACAAAACACTCCAGCATTTTTAGCTGTTAAAAAAGTAGCTGTTAAAAAAGTGCTTAATAGTGTGAGCCTTTGGGTAGCTTCTATGATCTTAGAAATGTTCATTATTCATAAAAGTCTTTACATGTTGCTTGTCTAAATGAACATTCAAAGCCTGTCAAGTTCAAATTGAATTCAGCTCTCTAAATCTGGTCTTTTATAACAAATAAATTCCTATGGATCCTCGAGTCAAGATGCAATGCTATAGCAAATTACCCTCCTTTATAAATTTGGGTCACATTGTCCTGCCAAAAAACCCCAACAACAACAACAATTTAAAAAATGCCTGAAGAATTAGGTTGCAAAAATCAGTAGAGTGGAATTTTAGTGGCAGTCTTGGAGAATCAAGCTCATAATGTTTAGTGAAGCAGATAGGCGAGGCAATGTCACATGAGTCTTCTGTAAGGAGTGGTGTTTACATCCTTTGTATCTAGAGGAGGTGTAGAGGAGGGGAATGCATGCTCCTTGGGTGCTCCTCATCAGCAAATCAGTTCCCATGGATGTCTGTGGGTGTGCACAGGTGCAGGTGTATGCACGTGCAGTTCCCTGTGCCTCACGATGTGTAAGACAATCTGGGGTGCCAGGATCCAGATCATACGCCTGTGAGTTTTAGTCACAAATTTACATGAGTAAGACAGTTGGTAGTAATGGAGGCATTGCCAGGGATCCTAGTTAGGTGTCCCTCTGTGTCCTGTGTTTCAAAGAGGCAGAGATGAGGTGCTGAGGGCCGTGGGTTAGCACCAGACTTGGCAGAGTTACAGGATGGCTGAACTCGGTGATCTTAAAGGTCTTTTCCAGCCAAAGCTATACTGTGATTCATGGTCATCTACAGCTTAGATCCTGAAACAGGAGATCTAGAACCCTTACTAAATAAAAGTAGTGGTAATGTAGTGCCTAGGTGTACTTCAGCCTTCTACAAACCCATGAGTGGGAGGCTTCAGTAAGAGTTTATGGTCCTGAATGCAGTGTCAGGCAGTATAGGAAGACCTTCCTTTTTACCCAGACTTAAAATTTATCATCTGTGTGCTTTGCTGGAGGCCTCCTTGTCCTTGTATTATGAGAAAGGATGAATTAGAGCATCTCATTTCCCCCCTGGTTCCTTTTCTTACACTTCTACTGGAAGGTAAAAAATCCTGAATATTTCCATCCAGAAAGCTCTCTCTATTCGTTATTTTGTATGTATCTAAATAACAGTAGATGTTCCTACTCTTTCCATGTGCCATCACATCCCAGTGAAATGTCCTATTCTTCACTAAAGAGGTTGCAAATTAACAGAATGTCATATGGGAGGACTTGGCAAAACATGGGGAGATGACATATAATTGATAACATGTCAGTTGCTGCTCTGGCTCCACTTCAAAGCTAAGCCAGTGAAGCAAATTTTCTTCCTCTTTGCACCTGTGGACTCTGGAACTGCACAGGGTCTGCCCCAGCAGGGAAAATCTGGAGCTGCCCCTTGCAGGTGGATTTATGGCATTAGGTGATGAGGGGACAGAATATTGAGGAAATGCTGCTGTTCAATTCAGACTGGTTCAGCAGAATTCAGCAGGAATGCTTCTTGGTTTGTACTTCAGCTGTTAGTGACAGAGCAGAGTCTTGAGGAATGAGATCAAAGGACCAAGGCTGCCACTGACCTTTAGTCTGTTAGTACCAGTCCAACAGTGTACCTGTCTTCTCCAGGAGCCTAATGCTTATTTATTTGGGAAGTTATGCCTCTCTACACTCTCTCGTTTTCCAGAGGACTAAAACAGTCATGTTTCACCTGCCTTATGTATGTTTTAAACAGCAGATCTCCACCACAATACAGTGTTGTATTACGTGAAATATGTCCAGCTGCAGCACGTCTGGGAGCTGATAGGAGTTTGTGGTCACTTCATTTAAGGCTTGGATTTCCTAATGGATCATGTTAAGCAGCCTTCCCTCCCTCCCCTAGATAAGAAGTGCTGTAATAAGCACTTGCTTAAAATGATAGGACTGTTCAAACAGTAAAGAGTGTCATCACTAATGCCTCAAAATGACACTAAGTAATGCTGCAAATGATCCAGCTCTGAATGCCAATTTCTCTGTTCAGAATTAGGACTTTTGTCATCATCCTTATAACAAAATCTCCCATACATGGGGCAAATGCACTCTGAAGCAATGCATGCCCACACGTTCCCAGCTGGGAGAAAGCTTCATAGAATCACAGAATCATTTTCTTTGGAAAAGACCTTTCATTAAGATCATGGAGTCCAACCATTCACTAACTCTGCCAAGTCATGTCCTTCAGCACCACATCTCTGCCTCTTTTAAACACTTCCAGGGGTGGGGATTCAAAAACCTCCCTGGGTAGCCTGTTCCAGTGTTTGAGAACTCTTTCAAATGAGAAGTTTCTTCTCATACCCAACAACAAAAGTACTCCACAAAACTCGAGGTTAGCTAGGCACTGACTGCCCCCAGCCTCTGACTCCTTTCCAGTCCTCTCTTGCAGCAGCTTTAGCAGAAGTAGCAATGCACTGCAATAAGATGGAGCTCTGCTGGCCTGGGGAGTGTTTGAACCCCAGCAGTTTAGTCAGAGGTGCACATCACTCCTTCCTACTTTTTGTCCCAGAAGAGTTTGTGCTCCAGAAGCTGCACCTCCTGCACCCTGTGCATCCATACACAGCTGTGGCTGGGTTGGACAGTTTGTAAGGGAAAAGATTTCTGCAATTTTAAGTTGCTTTTCTCATGAGAAACACAAATTTTGCCCCAGGTATCCTGCACCGTTTAGAATTTACTCTATTAGCAGCCATGCCTTGCAACAAAAGAAATATATATGTTTTGAAATTAAAATGGGGCTCCCCACAGAGTATAATTTTATCTAAATTACCATAAATTAGAGAATTGGAGATTTTACCTCATTAGGAAAAAAAAAAAAAGTGAAGTATTTAGACTAGATCTGATGTAGAATAAACTTTAAAATACTGCCACCACCAAACAAAACTAACTCAAATCTGCCTTTGTGCTCCTGTTTGGTGGTGTATGCACAGTGAAATGCACAGAAGCAGCTGCTGTGTAATGGTAACTCGTTGTGCATAAAAATACCAAACAAAAGGAAGTGCTGCAGTAAAAGGGAGGATTTCATACTAGTGCTTGCAATTGAAGATTTAAAATTGGTAGTGGTCCTGATGCTCCCTTCATCAGAGATTTAATTTTATAGGCCAACAGATATAAAGTTAAGTACCAAAGAGGCACATAAGGGCCAAAAGCAGCAGACCACCAAGTTTCAGAAAATTAAGTTTAAAGAGAACAATTGGATTCATAATTGGATCCAGTCGGTTTGAAGCCTGAAAAGATTCGTTTTGAAGTTAAGTTTATTGACTCAATGGGTCAGAAAAACAAATTTATTATGACCAAATAGCCAAACCTGGAATGAGGACTGAATTCATAGGGGCTAGAGGCTCTGTTCACAGATATTTTAAAGGATAAGGCCCTTGATTTGATTAAGACATCGAAGACAAAGCGACTGCAGGGTTGTCAGTCGGTGTTTTATACTTGACCTTGTTGCTATTTCACACTGCCTCCCAATCAGGAGAAAAAGATGATAGATGGTTTTGTTTACAGTGCAGTCAAATTTCATTTATAGTAATAACAAAAAAAAAAAAAAAGAAAAGAAAAAGGCATAAATCAAATAGTAAAAGTAAACTACAGTTTAGCTGCGGAAGATGCAGCAGAGAATAGTGATGGGCAGCATCCTGTGTGAGTTGGTAGCACAGAGAGGTGCTGTATTTTATATTCTTTCAACTCATCTGCCTATCAAGAATGAATGTGAACAATCAAGTGAAGCTGTTAGAAGTTGTGTGCATTTAGTTAGTCCTGAATTCTGTTGCATTAGACAATTCCTTACATTTCCAAATTGTGTTTGAAGATGCTAAAGTGCACACACAACATCATCAAGCCTCAGCGCTCCTGCCTGAGTAGGGTTTTTTGTTAATTAATGTGTATCACTGTGTGATTAATCTGGACATGTTGTATACCAACACACGCTAAAAACTGGGAGTAAACAGAAGCTCTCGTTCCCCAGAATTATTCCTGAGGGTTCTCGGAGAAAGTTCTCTTGATTTCAGGCTTAATTGTGCAGCCTAGCAGTGCATAAGAAATATTTAACAATCTTTCTGTTAAGTCAATGAGTAGTGGCAAAAAAGAAAAAGGTGTTACTTTCTTCTCTTTCTTATGCACCTGCAAAATTTAATTTGTCAAATGATTATCATTCGTGGAAATTTGGGGGGGGAAAGGCAACTTGATGCAATTAATACCCTTGACAAAAAACCACCCCAAAAGGCGTAGCTGTTACATCTGCTTTTAGATTCCCTTTCCATTATAACTTTTGAGACACTTGGGAAGCTGAATATCAAACCTCTTTCCCCTAGAGATTTAATTTGCATTGTTTAGGTGTTCAGAAATGTCAGTGCAGAGCAGGTGTCCTACCTGTTTGGTGTGAAATCATCCACATTTGGTTGTGCAGAACTGTAGAGAAGTGGACTTTAATAAATGGCTCAGAAAGTCACTTCTGCTGCTGTGGGTGTGCGGAGAACGTGCGTGTGTGTCTTTAGCTGTGCTTCTCTCTGTGTATGCACATCTGCATGCCTGCCTAGCCCTCTTTGCCACAGCAGCAAATTAATAAGGTTTGGTTTCCTGCAAACACTTGAAGGTAGAAGGGGAAAAGATGGCAAACATCTCCATAGTTATGATTGCTGTGTTGAGATGTAAAGGAGTGCTGATGAGTGAATGCAGAGATGAGACGCTGAGTCTGCAGAGGGGCACAATTGCAAATGTCTTTGAGGAACTATCTGGGGAAGGAGGGGAAAGGAAAATATCCTCCCTCAGAGGATGTTTTTGAAGTTTGTGGAGAGTAGAAGGCTGCAGACAGTGACTAAGAATTTGGAACAGGCACTGAGATATCAAGCAAATGCTGAGCTGTGAAGAGATGGGTGGCATCAGTTGGAAAGGAGAAGAGCTGGCACCATTGTCTAGCTGTCATCAGCTGACCTTTCTACTTTCTACATGCTGAACTCAGAAATGTCATAAAACTCCTTCCCTAGACCAGAGGTAGGATTTTTCATGGTTAGAAGAGGCAAATGAAATTCCAAATTAGCCTACTGAGACCATCAGTCAGACCATCTCGCCGCTCACCCATGGCAAAGCAGAATGGATTAACATCGCTAACGATGAAATGCATCAGCACCTGACTGATGCCACCAATGACTTAATGAAGGGATCTGGCAACCCCAGTGTACCAGTCACTTTGCAAACTCAATGGACATTTTACTGTCCATCTGCTGCCATTTAATACTATAAATCTGAATCAAATTCCCATTGTCTGAATTGTTAGCAGGTATCCAATCCAATTAAAAGGCGTGTTCACTTCTAATTTTGACCACCATGTCACATTACAGCAGTCGTGTTGCATTCTGGCTGCTTTGGTTAGATCAAGATGAATATGCTGATTACAGCCTGAGAATCTGCTGCCTCTTGGGCAGCAGGGTTTGGGTCAAACAAAGTGACCAGTTTACATGAGATATCCTCACACCAGTTCTGGACAGCTTCAGTAACTGCATCTCTCCTTCTTGCCAGAAGTAGGTTTTGTTGGCATAGAGATGTTAGAACAAAACACCACTCATGGCAGCGGAACTTGACTAGAAATTTTTGAAAGGTTTTGTGCACTAGGTGTGTGCAGTTTAGAGCAATGATTTGGATTTAGATAGGTGTGTGACACCTTGGTATTGGAGGTGTGGAAGAACTTGCTGCAGTAGCTATTTTTCTGAAGATTACTAAGGTGCTTTACTGAAATCCTAAATGACCTCGGATGAATTTTTGGAAGGGAGAAGGAGGCACTAGGAGAAAACAAGACCTTTTGCAGTGTTGAAAAATCTTCGGCAAGGGATCCTGTAGTGATAGGATGAGGGGCAATAGTTTAGATTGGATGTTAGGAGCAAGTTCTGCACCATGAGGGTGGTGGAACACTGGAACAGGTTGCCCATGGAGGTGGTTGAGATATTCAAGGTGAGGCTCAACAGGGCTCTGAGCAACCTGATCTGGTTGAAGATGCCCCTGGTGACTGCAGAGGGGGTTGGACTAGATGACCTTTGGAGGTCCCTTTCAACCTGGATCGTTCTATGATTCTGTGATCATGATCTCTGTCCAGGATTTTTCTTTTCATTATTACCAAGGGATTTTTGATTAGGGAGTTTAGTAGCATAACAATGACACATTCAGAAAATGAGCAGATGTAACACACATGGTGCTAACTCTGCACCAAAGGGTTCACCCTTTGACTTCACCCTACGTGAGCCAGGAAGGTGCTCAATAAAATGTTGCTGTTCCAGTGTCTCAGTTCAGGTTATGGTAGATTAGACCCTGCTGCCTTGGCCTAAATTAGGCACCTTCCAGCTTTGTTTTCATGAGACCAGCACAGGATAAGCATTGAGAAGAGTCTTTATTCTGAGGGAAGCTTAGGATAGATCTCCAAAGTTAATCTAGTTTGCACAGATTTGATGCCACTTTTCCCGTTCCCAATGAACACAATCAATCATTAATACTAATATGAGCTGGGCAAATAATGAAATGCATATTAAGTAATATGTTTGTTCAAAAATATCATGGCATTGGAATAAATTATTGCCTTAATGCATCTGTTCACTTATCAGTCAGTTCATTAATTTAGGGAAATATTGAAAAAGGAGCATGAGTATTTTTTTCACTCTATATATTTTTATTTGAAAAACAAAATGAAGCAAATATGGTTTTCAAAAAATATGTTTGGATTAGGAACAATGTTGTGAGTGACACCATCCATCCACACTCCTAAAAGGATGTGTCTGAACTGGGATCCTTTGGTCTGGAGAAGAGGAGGCTGAAGGGAGACTTCATTGCTCTCTGCAACTGCTTGAAAGGAGGTTGGAGTGAGGTGGGGGTTGGTCTCTTCTCCCTAGTAACAAGTGATAGAATGAGAGAAATGGCCTCAAATTGCACCAGGGAAGCTTTAGGTTGGATCTTAGGAAAAGTTTCTTTATTGAAAGAGTGGTCAGGCATTGGAACAGGCTGCTTAGGGAGGTGCTGGGGTCACCATCCCTGGAGGTGTTCAAAAAACCATGTAGACATGGCACTGTGGGACATAGTTTAATGGCCATGGTGGTGTTAGGGTGATGGTTGGACTTGATGACCTTAGAGGTCTCTTCCAACCAAAACAATTCAGTGATTCTCTGGAACATTACAGTTAGACACAGGGTTTAATGGGGTGAAGTTCTGCCCAGGCTGGGAAGTAGGGTAGGCAGCAGTAGGAAACCAGAAGGACTCATCTGAAGATGGAAGGTCACTTCTAGTCCCAGGGTTTCTGGGGAGCACATGCTGCTGTCACACTTTGCTAGTGGTGAATTGCTTTGCACAGATGAGGCAGCAGCTCAGAGGAGTTTGTGCTATTTCTCCTCAGCTGATGCTCTGTATTTAATTACTCTCTCACTCTCCCGAAGCGGTGACTTCCTTCTCCATCATGCATGCAAATCTTGGGGCAAACTAAAGGATGAAACCAAATCAGAAGCAGGGCAGTAAATCCCATTGTATGTTTTTCTGGTTCCTCACACGTAGGAAAGTTTCATCCCTTTTTAGGTTTCTTTTTGGCAAACGTGCTGGTTTATGGGAAGACTGAAGAAACCCTTGCACACATTAACCTTGAATCTGGCCTCCTGAGTCTAAACGAAGCTGGGAGAGGCCAAATGGATGTAACTTACAAGCTGTGGAATGGACAGGAAAATCCACTACCAGGAATTGTTTCTTAGTCAGCTTCTCACCATACAGCAAGCTGTGCTTGATGTTAGACTTGCTGGAAGAGCAAAGTGGGTTTTATAAGGCAAAAAGGCTGTAGAAAATGGTTTCTGTAATGACAAAAGTTGGTGTGCTGACCAGCTGAGTTCAGTGTTGTGCTCTGTCAAAACCCCAAGCATTTACAACTCACACGTTTGAATTTAAATTGGCCTGAAAGCAAACATATGTTGCAAGTTGTCAGCCTGGATGCAATTTTGTACCTAAAGTAAATGTACTCATCTGTTTAATAATTTTCAGAAACAGCCATAAAGTATCTGATGGTTCTGGGGGTGGGAGAGGTGTGTGTGCTTGCACAGGTGACTTCAGATGGGATGGGTTTATTTAAGCTCCTACCTAAGAAGTGGGAGGCTAGATTCTGCTTCCATTGCATGGAGGGGCTGGTGGAGATGCTCTTTTGGCTGGCACAGAGGGGATGAGCATGGGGAGACATGGGTCCATTGCTGTCCATTGACTTGAAAAGCAGAGCAGAGCATAACTCTGGCTCTTGGCTGGGCTTTGTGAGGGGAAGGATCTTCAGTGGGGTATGGTAACTTGGTGATGCTTACACTGGGAAGTGTATGAGGCCATCAAGGACCAGCTTCCCACATTAGCACTGGCCAAAGGCAGTGATTTCCCTTGTGTCACATACGTGGAAGCAGCAGTGCAGTGTCCCATATGCCTGTGGCCCTTCCTTCCCCTGAAATTTGGACTGCCAAGTGGAAGGGGAGAACTGCTGAGCTAGAAATCAAGCAACAACTCAGTCTCAATTTCTCTTACTAGTTTTAATTTCACCCCTAGGCTTTCACAGGCCCAGCCACTGTGCTCCTAAATTAGGTGGAAGAAAGCTCCTAGAACTAAATTAAAGCCTTAAGAGCTTAACCTGACATTTAGATATTTATGAGGAGGTAGGTGTTGAATCATTTCATGGTGTGGTAGTAATAATGGTCAACTTTGGCTGTTGTGGAATTGTTCAGTCTCATGCCTCCCTTTGCAGAAGCAATTTATCAAAATCAATGCCTTGATAAGGCAGCTGCCTGCTGAGTTTTAGTCTAATGCACAGGCACTAGAAGAACAGGACTTTGTGCTCTTGACTTCTGTGTCAGAAGACAACAACTTCATCCTAAAGAAAGGAAGGACCAGGAGCTCTGAAAGAGAAGGCTCTGAAATACCAAGCAAAAGGGTTAACCAAGAGAAAGTTAAAAGAAAAAAAGAAAAAAAAAAAGGGAAGAAAAAGCAGGATTGAATCACTCTGGAGGCTATTTAAGAACACCATATTAGATGCACAGATGGCATGTATACCTCTGAGCAAGGAAAAAGTAGAAAGGGGAGAGTAAATCTGGCATAGTGAAGAAGTGCATAAGCTTCAAGGGACTCTGTCAACTTCAAAATCACACTTTGATTGGAAAGTTTGTTACCTACGACTGTTCCAAACAACACCTATGATCACTGTAACTGGAAGATGAGGCAGAACCCTGCTTTTTGCTGTGCTTCCTTTGGGCCCTATCCAGATGCCATCAGCATCAGTGGGTGGTGTCCTGTTGCTTGTGATGTGCCCCTGCTCAGGTCCTGGGTCTGTTTGCCCGCACGCTGGGTACAGGCAGTTTCATTCTTTTGCCTGTGGTCTGTTTTCTTACTGTTCCTGTGGTTTTTCACACAGTGAGAGAGAGAGAAAAAAAACCCCACATTCTTTTTTTCCCTCTTGTTTCCAAATTGCAAGTGTGATTGTTAAACTGTGGAAATGTCGGTGGGATCCCAGGCACATCAGTACCAGAAATACCAAATGTTTGGCTTTTTTAAGGCAAAACTCATATTTGAAGAGGCAATCAAATCACTTATAACCAAAGGTCCCTGAGGTAAAGTGCAGGAATAAAAGGGCAAGGAAATGATCTCAAAAGCCTATCTGGGCGGTGAGAAGGTGTAGGGAAAGTGTCTCTGCAGAAGACAAAAAGCCACCTGTGAGTCCCTGGTGCTTGTGGGCCACCCAGCTGTGACTCCAGCACCTTCTGAAAAAGTGGAACAGCAGAAAAATTAAATTAAAATTTGTGTCCATCTTCATCACAGAGGATGATGAGGAAATTCCTATTCCAAGGACACTCTTCTCAGGAAACGTGGCCTTATAACAGAAATTGAAGTCTCTTAGGAGGAAGTTATGGAGCAACTTCAGCAACTTGAGAGCAGTAAATCACCAGGAGCAGATGGTACTCAGCTGAGTGTTCCTAAGGAAATAAAAGTGTGAAGTAGCAGAGATATTGACAAGGATCTGCAATACATCATTAAAACCAGCAACTGTTCCTGAAAATTTGGAAGTCATTTGTATGGTGTTAAAAAAAAAAAAAAAAAAAAAAAAGGTCTAAGAAGGTTGCTTTATTCTTGAGCACAGGAAATAAAGCTGAGAGTTCCTAAGTAATTTTTATTTGATTTGCTTAACAGTAGAACAAAGTAACTCCCAGTTAGGCATGACCTGGCAGGTTGTAATGTGATAAAGAACAGCTGGGAGATGTTTTTTTTGTTGGTTTTTTTTTTTTTATACATAACAGCTTTCAGACAAAGATATTTAGGTGAGTGTAGTTTATTTGGACTCAAGATTACATTTTCTGGATGAGGCTGTTTATTTTTGATGAGTTATTTGATGTCTGTGGGTAGTTTGATGCCCTCCACTGCATTTTTGGCACAGAAGCATGCCTCAGTCCAGGTTTTCATCTGACACTGGACATTTAAAGAAGAGACTGATTGCATTCCAAAGGACCTGAGTTTACTGCCAACACAAAACATTATATTCCTGAGGAATGTTTTGATATTCACTACAAAAAGTTTTTTAATTCAATTCGCAGTGGAAAAATTAAACTGTTTTTAGGAAAAAGTTAAGTTTTCCAACAAAAAGCAGATACTTTGATGTATAAACCCACTCAAGCAAATCCCCATTTTCCTGCAGCTATACCATATGGGTGAGGAGGAGCACAGGAATACAGAGGTTTTGCCAAGCAAACACAGCTAGTATGTACACACACACATGCTTGGAATCAGCTGAGGGAGGCAGATTAGAAGTTCTAATGGATTTGGAATTTAGTAAAGCACTTGAAATGGCATCTCATGAAATCTTACCCTCAGATTAATTCAAATTATTTTGAATATGAACACTGTCAAGTGGCTTGAAAATGGGCTCAAGAAATAAAGGGAAGGATGGTGATAAAGACCAGCATATCAGGTTGTGGATAGAGAAGTGCCAGAGGGACTTTCGTGAGGTTGGTTTTGTTTCATGTTTCATTAATGATCTCCAAGAGAGAGCAGAGAGAGCAAGTTCACCAACTCTACAGATGATAATAAAATAGGAGGAGCTGCAGTTACCACACAGGACAGAAAATAGTGCTCTGAAGGAATTAGAAATAATTTTTTAAACCCCCATAACTAACTTGTATTTTGATAAAAGCAGGTTAATATGTCTAGGGGGAAAAAAATCTTAGAAGAAATACCTTAGTGGAATGAGTGAAGCTGGACAAGAGACTGAAGGTGAGGGATAAATAAGGTCAGTAAGTTGAACAGTGCAGAACTGATGGGAGTTAAATGACCATAGCTAGGGTCTGGATCATGGGGGTGTTGAAAATGATAGTTGGATGGTTGCTGAAACATAGATAGAGCAAGGACCAGCAAGATCTGGAAGGAGTTTGGACAGGCAGAGTTAAGGCAGGAGCAGAGTCAAAGATGATTTAGGGAATACAAGAGTGTGGAGGAGGAGAAAGCTGGAAGGAAGTTCATGTTTTGCAGTTTTGATGTGTGATACTTTGATGTGTTAGCACTTGGAACTGTGGCCTGAAGTGAGCTGCTTTGCTTGGGTCGGACTAGGCTGGGATGAGCAAACACTGGTAAATACCAGAGCTAGCACTGGCAGAGGGAGCACATACAGCATACAGTTGATTTTCGGTCTCCAGCTTCTGCAAGAATGCAAGGAGAGCCTACTCAGATTCAGCAGGCAGTGTCACTGCCCAAAATTACACTGCCCATATTTGGAGAGAGAGACCTGAGCTAAAATCCACTGGGACTTTTCATAAGGGCGTGTAGAGACAGGACAAGGGGGAATGGTTTGAAGCTGAGGGAGAGTAGGGTTAGACTAGATCTTAGAAAGAAGTTCTTCAGTACAAGGGTGGTGAGACTCTGGAACAAGCTGCTGAAGGAGGTTGTGGATGCCTCCTCCCTGAGGGTGTTCGAGGCCAGGCTGAATGAGGCCTTGAGCAGCTGAGTCTAGTTGAAAAGTTTCCCTGCCCATGTCAGGGAGGTCAGAGTAGATGATCTCTGAGGTCCCTTCCAACCTAAGCTGTTCTAGGATTCTGTGATTCTATGAAATAATCAGAAGTGCTCTGTCCAGAGCAGAATTTGAACTAGGCTTAAAAATCAATAGTAGAGTTGCATAAGGTTTGATGAAAGTGATGATTATTAGCAAAATGCAGAGCTGAGCCAAATAAAAGAGCAATGGAAACCAAGCCTCATTCATCAGAGAGATTGGTGCCAGCATAAGCCCCAGATGCACCCTAGAACTGTGTCGATTACAGGATATTTTTCACTCCTTCCTTCAGGTATTGGCCATTGTCAGCTGCAATTTGCCAGATGAGATGAACAAATGGGCTGATCACCATGGTGAGACTCATCTCCCTAATCAGAGCTGCTGCACTGATGGCACAGCAAGCGTGAAGGGCTCCGTGACATAATCCAAATCTAAAGTGACATGTCCCATTTGCTTGGTCAGATACACAAACTGGTGTAAGCAGGCGTAGCTGCACCAAACTCAAGGGGGCTACTTGCATCAGCTGTAGTTTTGGTCCAGTGTAGGAGCTGTAATAGCTCCATTTAGTTCTTAGTGGGTCAGGAGAAGCAATAAGTTTGCTGTAGTGTCACTGGAAAGTGTTTTTTTATGATTGTCATTTAAATGAAAAAGTGTTGTCTTGCTTTCAGGCATCCTCAGATCTCTCATGAACATTGTCAGTGTTTGTAACGCAGTGATCTGTGTTGCCATGCTGCTCTTTTGAAGCGTTTTGAAACTGTCAGTGTTTGCTTGTATTTACTGTTGATGAAAATATGGAAAGAAGACTTTTTATTAAAAGACCAAAGCTGTACATGAGGTTGTGTTCAGTCTCTCATAGAAGGCTCTGGGGAGACCTTATAGCAGCCTTCCAGTACTGGGAGTATAAGAAAGCTGGGAAGGGACTTTTTACAAGGGCTTGTTGTGAATAGATTGAAGCTTGAGGAGGGCAGATTTAGTCTGGAGATTAGGAAGAAATTCTCTCCAGTGAGGGTGGTGAGACACTGGACCAGGTTGCCCAGGGAGGCTATGGATGTCCCCTCCCTGGAGGTGTTCAAAGCCAGGTTGGATGAAGCTTTGAGCAAGCTGGGCTGGTGGGAGGTGTCTTTGCCCTTGGCAGAGGGGTTGGAACTGGGTGATCTTTGAAGTCCCTTCCAACCCAAATCATTCTACAACTCTATGAATCCATGAATCGTAAGGGCTGTTTTTAGAAAGGTGTCACATAGAACTCTAATTCATTATTTCTGCACATTTCAGTGTAGAATGCAATGTGTAGCACCTTCACCACACCTAACTTTCTCAAAGAAGACAACTAGAAATAGTAGAGCGTGTGGCATAGTTTGGGAGGTGTTTCCTAAAACTGGTTTCCTAAAGACAGCTGATTGCAAGTGCAGTTATTTTGAGCTTTTTTTTTTCTTTTTTCAGCCTGGAACTTGGGTTTGAAATGTCAATATAAATTGAAGAGAACTCAATATAAATTGCAGGACAGAATGCTCAGTGGGGTACTGACCACCAGGTTTGAAACAAAGGAGGCATTTTGGTCTTGCTGATGTCAGGGACAGTATTTCCACTGATGTCAGTAGGATGAGAATTGAATCCCAAGCTACAAGCCAATGGTGGCATTCCAAAAGGAAACATGAGGAATCAGATATTTGTCTATAACCATCCCTTTTTTGCTGATGAAGCTGTACAAGGTATTTTAAATGTAACATGATTAATATCAATAAAATAAAGCCCATCTCTGCCCACTCAGAGCAGATAGCCCAAAGCAGGGAGCTATCACAGGTTTTCCCTCCTTCACTATTCTGGTTGAGGACCCTTCCTGGAGATAATCAACCTGTTCTAGTTGGGGATGTCCCTGCTGACTGCAGGGAGATCAGACTGGATGACCTTTGGAGGTCCCTTGTGGCCTGGACCATTCTATGATTCTGCCTTATCCTTTCCCTTGCTTTATTAAGCAGAACCTTTCTAACCTTTGCAATACAACTACCAAACTTCTAATCTCTCTCTGGCTGTCTTCCTAACATCTCCTAACCTGCCTCTGTATTTTCACTGGCACGGTTAGGGCAAGGTGTGGCATTTACTGTTGCGTGTTGTGTTGTGTGTTCGTGGCATGCCCCTGTGTCCCTGTGTTGTCTTATGGATGTTTTCTTCGGCTGCTTTTGGGGTGAAAGGTACCGAGGAGACTCTCAGTTGTTTTTCTTTTTTTTTTCATTCTGTGCCCTTAATGGGGTTTAACTTACCAGCCCATTAAACAGTCATTTCATAGGTGCAGTTGTGATTACTGGAATGTAGACTGCTGTGATTAATCATCTTTCCATCCATACCGTTGCATTAATCATGTGAGGAGACGCGGTTGTAAGTTTGGATCCAGCAGGGCGACAACTTCTTGTTCATGGCCGTCTGAAATACAACCCATGAAGCACAGAATGCCTTTTACAAGTCATTTTCCTGTTTGCCAATTTGCAAGGCAGCTCTGTGCCATTTTGCAGTACTCCGTGCTAATTGTGACCCGTGTGGATTTAGGGATTTCATGAATAATACAAGAGATGCAGGAGCAGTTGGGGGAAAGGAGAAAAAAAATCAGCTTTGCACGTTGTTTGTGTCAGGGCTCAGTAGTGGATTTACCCTCGAACACAGCCACTGCTAAGAAGACATTCTGATTGCCAGGGCCTCACCCTGGGCACGCAGGAGCGGCTGCAGTTCTGCAGGCAAGGCTCTCGAGCTGCTCTGCCTTTGTTTCCAAGCGGCGCAGGCTCTGCCGCGGACATGTGCCTTCGCATATTCCTACAGGAAATCGACTTTCACGGCCAAGAGGAAGAAAGTCTAGCAGGTTTTCTGCAAATAAGCCTGCTCCTTGGGGAAGCGTGCTTGCCTGGGACCAGGGAGGACAGTACAGCTGTAAACATTCTGCTTGGAGATAATCAGCACCCCAGCAGGAGCACCTTCCCCGCACAGCTGTACAATTCCCTTTGCTCTCTAGAAGGCACTGCACCCTACGTGCAGTTTCCAAGCTACATTTAACACAATTGCCCATCAGCACTTAGGAAGCAGTTACCACAGAAACCCAGCAGAGACCAATTAGTCACATGATTAAATTAATTAAAATAACCCAGGGTATCTGCCATCTTGCTTCTTTCTGCTATGCAGAGCGCGTGACCCAGGCGGTGCTGTAATTGGGGAGCATTATTGTGCCTTTTAATCCCAGAATCATCTTCATACTCTACTGGAGGTGGTCTCTTGATTTTTCCCTTTCCATCCGTCTGTGTAAATCCTTTCCCAGAGATCCACATTATTCCCTAGCCACAGAGATGCATTATTCCTTTTCTGGAGATCTGTGTTACTGCACAAAAACATTCTCCAACCCCTTCAATAAGCCAAGTAGTATCAAATTTACAAAACATCAGATTTAACAACAGTGAGATTTGTTATGTTTGGGATAAGAGGATTTGGAAACATTTTCAATTGCATGGCTAAGACTTTTGGAGGTCTTTAATGACAGCTCTAACAATACTTGCCAGGGAGAGCTCTGTAATATGTATTAGCACTTGACCTGAGAATTGTAAAGCACTGAGAAAAAGGCTGGGTGTTGTGTCTTCATCTCCCAAGTAATGCTGTTACTGCAGTGGGGTGTGTTTAAGTGGAACAAGCTGTCTGCCTTGTCAGACTGCTTCCAGGGAAAGGCAGCACTTTGGTTCCCTCACTCGTTTCCACAAGCTAGAAATGCACAGTCATATTCTAACTTGATAAATCAGCCCTTTGTCCTTGGTGCTGTGGCTGCCCTGATAATAGGATGCCCTGAATATCCATGTCAGCTAAGGGTTTCTTCTGTTCTATCAGTGCCATACTTCTGCATGCACACAAATCATTGCTACCTGAAATGGCATAAAACATGGAACGCTGCAATTTCCATCTCATCCAAGATTTGCTGGTGACTGCTCTGAAGGTATCTTGATCTATGGCACCAAAGGGAAAAAAGAAAAGAAAAGAAAAGAAAAGAAAAGAAAAGAAAAGAAAAGAAAAGAAAAGAAAAGAAAAGAAAAGAAAAGAAAAGAAAAGAAAAGAAAAGAAAAGAAAAGAAAAGAAAAGAAAAGAAAAGAAAAGAAAAGAAGAAAAGAAAAGAAAAGAAAAGAAAAGAAAGAAGAAAAGAAAAGAGAAAAGAGAAAAGAGAAAAGAAAAGAAAAGAAAAGAAAAGAAAAGAAAAGAAAAGAAAAGAAAAGAAAAGAAAAGAAAAGAAAAGAAAAGAAAAGAAAAGAAAAGAAAAGAAAAGAAAAGAAAAGAAAAGAAAAGAAAAGAAAAAAGAAAATTCAATGCTATTTCTGGTCCCAGAGTACAGAGCAGCTTGCCTCTCCAAAGCAGATTCCATACAAACAGACTTGACAAAGTAGCATGCATAAATTACATGGCTCTGATACATTAATTCATGCCTAACAGAGCAAGTGGCAACAACACTACATCCACAATGGATGAGTATATGCTGGAAGAAATGCAGTCTGTGGGTTAATGTATAAATAATCAACTGTGGTGGAATTTGCAAATATTATGGAAGGAAGCTAGCGGGTTTTGCATGTGCTGTGCTGCTGAAGAGCCCTGCACAAACACATTTGCCAGGCTTAGCTGCTTCTGACTAGCCCATCAGGAAGGATGTACATGTTTGGCACTGCTGAGGCACAGATGCTCCACTGTAAGATAGGGTCTAGTTGTGAAATGAAGCCTTTGTCCACCAGAGCAATGCCAGTGACAAAAGTGAGCCTCCAGTAAGTCATATCACGTTTCCCAAGGTGAAGCAAGCCTTGTGCTAGGTGTAAGTCATAGGCTGGACTTGCTGATCTCAGATGATCCCAGCCTCAATAATTCTGTGATTCTGTGACGTGGGTCTGTGATTTTATAGACATTATCCCCAGCTGACCAACATCACCCACATCCAGGACACACATTCACAAATTTCCAGGCATGAATGCAAGCAGTGCTCTGAGTGGTTCCACTATACTCATGTTTTACTTGTACATTGCCATGGGCTGCTGCAGTCTGTAAATACCCACTGAAGAATTGCCTCTCCTGGAGTGTTTGATCTTGCTTTTCTTCACAATAAGCAACAATAAGAACATGGAGAAAGAAATTCTCCATGGAATCACCTGGCTTTATGATGAAGTAGTCCCGGTGAAATTGACTGAATCATGTTTCTATAAAAATGAAGTAAAACTGGTGAAAAAAATCTGGTCTGGAGATTGCAGATGCAAAGGCCACATGCTGTTGTTTCCAGAGTTAAAAACTGCCCCATAAAGATGCTCAGGAAGAAGATCATGAGGATGTTTTCTGATTCATATTTAAAGCACTTCACCAACAAACCTGCCTTCTAAGCTCTCAAAGCTTTTCTTTCTTTATAGTACAGAAGCAAAAGTGTGGGGTTTTTGTTTGTTTGTTTTTCAGGCTAGAGCACTGAAAAGTTTTGACTGTGGCTTCTTGTCATGCTACATAAGATAAATATATCTGAAAGCAAAGGACAGGATCTTCTGTACCAGCCAAAGTGATGGCAAAAGCTGAGGTGGCTCTTTTGAGGATTCCAAAGGAAGAGAAAGGTTTTGCTTTGATGTACAGGGACAGACAGGCTCTCTCAGCCAAGTGTTATGGAGGAGTGAATGGTGATGGAGATATATGGGTCTCCTTCCCAGTCATCCTTGGAGTGGGATTTGTAAATGAGAGAGCAGGGACAGAAGTAGGTCAGTATGTGGGAGAGATCTGCTGACCTTTTCCCAAAGCAGGAGACACAGCAGTCCTGTGGGAGCTGTTCTCCTCACTGGGTAGTTGGAGGGTTCTTAGAGGCACATCTAATGTACAGTCACTGAGCTTTCTGCTGGGATGGTCACTCCTGCAGCACACAGATTAGAGGTAGGGATTATGAAACAGGAGAAGTGCTAGGGAGTCAAGAATGTAGTGTTTCACTTGTGGAGATATTGGGCTTGCAAAGGACTTCAGCAGGATCCCAGGCTTTCTTTATGAAAAAGGTGAATAAATGATGTTTGCCCTCCTTGGAATAAGAAAAAGGGAAGTTGATGAAGTGCAAACAGTTTTGAACTAACTCTTGTGAATTGCATGCCGGGATAAATGAGAGCAAATCAAGACAGCAGAAGTATTTTGGTGGAGCACTTTCTGCTCACCACCATAGTGAAGCAAAGAGTAAAGAGCCATATCACAGCAACTTGATTTTCCTCCTCTCTCAGGAGCTGTGATGGAGCTTACAGCTAGACATCCTCATCTGGGAAAGCCAGGTCATCTTTGGTCTGTTCATAGGCAGGCTGAAGTCAGAAGAGTGAGCTGAGTGGCAGTAAAGTGATCAGCTTTTGACTTACATGATTTTAACCAGGAGGAATGGGGAAAACATGTACTTCTGAATCATTTATGTGGGCTTTTTCTGTGTGGTTGAGGACACATAAGATAGTCTTCAGGCCTAAGGAAGTAATCTGCAGCATCACATGAGAAGGAGTGCCAATGAAAGAGAAATGCAGCTTCCTCTCAGAGTCAGGGAGAAGGTAATACAGGTGAGAGGAGGAGAATCCTGCAGGGTTCCTTTTTGCCTCTAGTTGAGAAAGAGTTGGTGAACCTACAACAGTTCCATACCCAGGACTCAACTCTTATCTATTCTCTACTCATTTATATTCCTATAATGACTCTGACATAGAGGTAGTTAGGGTAGAAATTACCTCCTGGAGCCCACCAAGACATTTCCCTGCATTGCAAGAGGGTTTGTTTAATTTAATCCCCATCTGTCCTCATGGCATTACTAGGCAAAAGCATATAATAAATAGTCTGAGAGTCTGTAAGGAGTTACTCTGCCTTTTGATGTATTTCAATAGCTTTCCTCAACATCTCGAGGTTCAGAAAGTTTAAAGACTAAGTGCAAGTTCACCATTTTCCCAGCTTGTAAACAGTATTAGCTGTGTATGCTGTGGGGTTGAATTCTGGTCATTCTCATCAGTTTGTCTGGAGTGATTTTAATAGATGAACTATTTATTTTGGAGCAGCTGCACTCACAAGTGAGCCATTGGCTTTTGGCATGGACTTGTTAGTGTGAAGGATGTTGCTGGTGCTCTTGGTTAGAAACAGTCTACAACCTTGGATAAAGGTCAGGTGAGAATTGTCTAACTCAAAGAGGGGGACACATCTCCTACTCAGCTGGGATAAAGGAAGGTCCAGGTGATTCCACTTTAGACAGAGCTCATTCTGAGGCCATTTGGACAGGACCCAGTTTCCAAAGTTGTATCCTCCACAGCTTGTGTTATCATTCAGGATTTATGTAAACTAGGTGGGATTCATTTTGGTGTTGCCTGTCTCTCCAAAATTCCTTTGTCTGAAGGCTCAACACTCTCCTTTTCTCAGCAGCATTTTCATTAGTCCTCTATTTCCTTTGCCCCTCCTCCTCTCCCTCCTGCCACCAGCTTCTGCTTACTCCCTCGACTCTTCCTGTCTGTCCTACCTGCTCTCTGCATCTGCCCTCATGGATTGTGGCACTTCCTAGACATCACTGATGCTGTGAACTCCACAAGAAATAATAAGAAAACTGTTTCTAAATTCCATATAACTTAGACTGTTTTCCCCAGAAGCACTATGGTGTCTTTTCTGAAGTGTTTGTACATATTCCTTGTGCTAGGAAGTGATAGCAACCTGTCCCTGTTATTCCTCTGGCATTGCCAGGAGATTTGTAATCTGATGGCAAAATAACATGATTCTGGAGCTGACTGCCACTGCAGGAGGCAAAGGGCAAATGTCAAATAGGTAATGCTTTTATTGATGCAGTTCCAACAGATTCTTAGCTTTCCCCCACATTTCTGCAGCAAAAACTGGTCCTTGTGAGGAGTAAAGAGTGACTGTGGGGAAAAATATAGTTTATACATGTGGTCTGTGGATTTCCATGCCCCTTTTGCTCTCCAGCTCTGCCCTCTGCTTCCCTCTGACTGCACGCTCTGCTCCTTTCCTGTTCACAACTCTCTGGGGTCTAAGTCCCAGCTGCTTTGAAAGTCAAAGGTAAAGCTCAGCTGGTTGCAGAAGGGCAGGATTTTAGCCTAGCCACTCTGACTGAGCAGGTGCCCATCCCACACTGTGGGAGGCTGTGTGGCTCTTCTGGGATGAGGCAGTGGTGTGTCAGGCTCAGTCAAGTGCCAGGATGCCAGCGAGTGCCAGAGGAGAGGCTGAGGACACTCACCCAAGATATGGCAACGTGACTATCTCTGCCCTTCTGAGCTGCTTACAGCACCCCCTGCTCCTCTGTCAGTTCCACTCAGGGTAAAAGCCACAGTGAAGTGTTCCTTTTTGTGCTTCTGAATGGGGAATCAGAGATAACTGAGGTACCTGGCATGTATCTGAAAAGCTACTGTGGTTTTTTTTCCCCTCTGTTGAAGAGTGTTGCAGAAGGAAGCAGTTGTCATGAACTATCTGTAAGATGGTTCCCTTCTCCAGAGAGTTTATTACCCTTCACCTTTCATTACCCTAGGATATTTACAGGTAGCATATTCATTACCTTGAACATTCTGGCATGCTTGTATGAGCACACAGCATGCAGATGCTGGCAGACAGGCTCCTTAGTGCCCCAAGACAGAGCATTCTCATTCCACATTTTCATCCCACTGCACCAAACCGTGGAGCTGCAGCACAAGCAACTTCAGGCTTATTTGCTCAACGTGTGAGACTCAGTGACACAGAGAGTTTTGACTGGTCACATTATGTGTCAAGTTAAAGAGCCTTTTGTCTCCATTCAAGCTTTCTGAAACAAGACAAATTATGATATTTTCCTGTTAATTTCTGTTAATTTCTTTCCGTAATGAGTTTCATTAAAACCAAGGCTTCCGGAAGACTGAGCCATGACAGCTGTCTAAAGACTGTTTCGCTTGCTATGAGCTGTTTGGGCTGAATAATTATTTCAGCTTTGTGAGGATTATTTCTTTAAATAAGAACAGTGATGCTCTGTTGGGGGAGAGAAACAAATGCTTGGAGTGGTGCAGCATAATTCCATAGCGTTGACTTGGAGGACTCAGTGGCTTTCAGGAATACCTGGGCAAAGCACATCTCTCTCAGCCTGACATGGTTTTTAATGATTTCACTTAAGGCTACAAAGGCAGCTATTTTCAGCTGGCAAGAGAAAGAGGGCTTGCCTTTTAATGAAGCAAATCAGTTCTTCAAAAGAGAAGAGGACTTGTTCTTTACTGTTGCATTGCTGGGAATGTGATCCAAGAAGGAAAAAGCAAGACTTTCTGGTTTGCCATTCATACAACATTCCTGTGGGCTGCAGGCCTGCTGCTTTGATAAGATAATGGCAAATATTTAAGATCTTTTATAGTCCAAATAATTAAGATCCTTTTCCATGGCAGATATTTAAGATCTTTTATATTATAGCCCTGGAAAATCTTAAAGATGTGTTGTGCATTTCACAAGTAGTGTAAGTGACAAAACCCAAAGGCTTCCCCAACATAGTGCAGCCTCTTTGCTGAGCTGCCTGGTTTCTTCTGACACGGAAATTCTTCAATCAAGGGGTGGGAAGATGGGAATTTTACAGTAGTCCACCACTTCCAAGTCTGAACCGGACACTCACCACCTGTTTTCATGAGCTGTTGCACCAAATTCCTTGCCAGAGTGGCAGAAACCCCCGGCTGGTTTGAGGGAGCTCCTGCTCCTATTGTGAGTCTCAGATTTCAAGACCCAAATGGTACATTTTTGTTTGGAGAAAATGAGCATTTTCTGAGATCCAGGCACACACTCTCAACTTCCTAAATCCTTGCTCCTTGCCCCCTGTGTCCTTCCTGGTGCTGATTTTATCACAATATGGTTACTCCTTGAGGAACATAGGCCAGTGACCTGCATTTAAGATGAGATTGTAGTTGAGAAAATGGTTATTTAGAAACAGGACCTTCTTGTTGAACAAAGAGCCTCTGCGTGCTTTGTGTGCATCCTGTGTTGACCCAGATGTATCTTGTCCCTCTCACTGTGGCTAGAGAATGACTAGATGACTTCCCACCTCAGCATCTCATCAGGGTGATGGTCAAGAAGGCCTGACAGATTTTTTTTTCTGAAAGAGCACAGCTTAGGTTTTGATGAGGGTGATTTGATGAGACAGACAGAAAAGCACAACCTGATCCACCCTCAGAAAGCCACCACTATAGTGAGAAATGAAGCTGAGCTTATCTGATGTAGTAACTGTTCAAAGTGAAGTCAAGCTGGTGGTGTACCACAGGACAGGTCTCAGAGAGCAGCCACTGCTTGATGGATCCATGGGTCAAGTGTTTAAGGTAATTGTTTGTGAATTGGCTGGCTGACAACTGAAGATCTGTGGTGAATTTGCAGCTTGGGCAGAGGTTCACAGGGAGCAGCTTCTCCCACCACCAAACAGCTCCATAGCAGGAAAAGACAAGCTACTGCCATTCAGTTTTCCTTTTGATCAATGGTTGCAGCAGCTGGAGAAGTGCAAGCTTCCAGCAGGAGAGGAAAAGTGCTCACAAAGGCATGGTGTAAAATGGGTGGAGGCTTCTGCACCACAGGAGCCTCTTCCTCCACAGAGCACCCACAAAGGGAGCAGATGAGTGTCCCACCACCCCAGGGGGAGCACCACACCCCAGCAGCCTTGATGCAGCTGTGCATTTGTGGCCAGTCCTGTCATCATCCTGGCTCTGGAATGAAGGAAACATGTTTGCTTTGCTCCTCTCTCCAGTGCTGGGATTTCCAAAAGCATGGAACAAGACTAAGCAACTGAATTCCCAGAAGAAAAGGGAACAATGGACTTTCTTTGCTTAACCCACACCAGGGCTTCTGAGAATCTAAGCCCAGATGACCTTGCAAGAGGGAATCACATGGGCTCTCAGCTCCAGCTCTGTTGTATAAATCCAGAACCCACATCATAATCTCCTTCTGTCATGTCTTAATTACTGCCATGACACACTTGTAATGGGAAATTTCTGCAAGAAATCTGTTTCTCTTCAAACTTTCTTCTGATAAAAAATGAAAGATGTCATTTTGGACTGGTTTGAGGAAGGTAGCTTATTCATTGCTAGAAAGATGAGAAGAGCTGTTGTGGTTTTCTCTTCACAGTCACATTTGCATCTTCCTTTTACTTCTGTTTTTTTCTTTCAAAAAAATGAAAGGACTAAGAGGGCCACTTCTCAATCTGACACTTTATAGGCATCCAGTGTCAAAAAAGCAGGTGTATGTAAGCCCCTTTATAAAAATACCCCCACAATTGCCTTTTAATTTTTTTCCTAGTTCAGATATTCCAAGAACCCTAAATTTAGTTGTTGATTAATCTCAACTATTAGCACCATAAACCCAGTCATATTTAAATGTTTTTCCTACGAGGCACGCTGTCCTCCCAGTCAGTTGTCAGCTTGTTTTGCTTTGGGAGTTCAGGACCTGCCTCTCTGCCTTTGCTGTTTGATGAAGTTTCACTGTGGAGACTTGATCTCCAACCACGAGAGCTATTTCAGATTTGCTAAGAGCACCACAGCTTCTGCACCCTGGGAGCCCATGGAATGAAAGCCTTTGCATGCATGGCAGGCTTGGCTCTGCTGCTTTCTACTCCACAGCTAAAAGCAGCTGGTGTAAAAATGTGCTGCCTTTCTTTACTGAGGGGTGGCTTTTAGGAATCAACCCATCTCCTACACATCAGAGTAATGAGTGTAAAGGAGCTGTGTGCTTTGTTAGCACGAGAGGATCTCCTTGTAGGGATGCTTAGAGGTTAGCCCACTGCCAAAAGTGCTGGGTGTTCTTTCACATTCATCACCCAGCCTGGCAGAGAAACTCCAGAAGCCTGAGCTTTCAACCTTGGTGGGTGAACCTAGAACCCAGTTAGTTTTAGACCATATTGCCCATGGATTTCTAGCTACCTCTCAATGATGTGAAAGCTCTCAATTGAATGTAATCCATGACAGATTTATCCTCTCGATCAGCTTTTCTCACAAGAACTGATTTTAGACTCATCAGATTCCAGCTGTTGCTTAAATCCAGTCAGCTATCAAGCCTGTCATGGGTGTTGTGAGTATTCCAGGTCTGTTCCCTGCCAAGGCTTGGACATGGGCCTCCTATTCTTTTTTTTTTTCCCCTTAAGTCATTCCACAGAATAAGAGAGGTGATCCCCAGTGTGTGTGGAGACAAGCAGGGATGTGCCAAACCCAGAAGGTGGTCTGATCTAGCAGATCCAACAAGGGTGCTTTAAAAAAGCCTTTTCAGCTTGGTTCTTAAGATCTTCTGCTGCCTGCAGTGATCTTTCTACAGCAGCCAACACTTGATGCTCAAGAGGGCTGAAAAATTATTCAGAAAGAAAATAAACCCCACAGACTTCTGTGGGCTCTCAGCATTTGATCAGCCTCAGCTACATGTGGTAGCTTCACCCTCGTGTGAAGCAACTCAGTTGCAGTTTTAGAATGTTAAGGGTCAATTACTTCTCCTGAGTGGTGGAACCAAACCTAGAGATTCATGCTCATCTACCAGCACATGGTGAGGACACTATCTTCTGAACCAGCTAAAGAGAAATGGCAGATCTTGGCACAGCCAGTGGGTTTTACTTCTTTGGCATCACTGCATTCTCCTTTCCATGTCTCAGAGCTGCAGAAATGTTCCCCATTTCACCTGTTATCACAGCTTGTGACTGACAGCAGCAACAGACTGTGGATTTGGGGGGGTCTCACAGAAGCCAATGGAGCTATTGAAGGTGATTCTGAAAGATCTGGGTAATACAGCTGGTAAAACTGTAGTGTCAAAGTTTGTTTAAATTTTGGCCAAGCCTAGCATTTTCTGCACCCCCTCCCCCCCCTTTTTTTTTGTGTTAATCTCAATTTTAGTAACAACAAAATTAAAATGTTAAAGGTCCTGCTGAGAGTCTAGACAAAACAATTTCCTCACATCTAGAGTTGCCCTTTCCCTTCTCATCATGTTGTGTTATAAGGAAGGTGTCTGTGTAATCTTTAATACTTCAGCAAGCTCCCATTCCAGTGGTGGTGTTTTCTAGGATGCTCATTTGTAATTGTCTGGATTCCTCTGAGCAGCTCTGCACTCCTTAGACTGAGAGAGAAAGATTTAAACTCCTGCTGAAAGGCATCATGAGAGTAATGTCATTGCTGGTTCCTTCATGTATCTCCAGGAGTATAATCTGAGTTGATTTCCTGGAGAACTCAGAAGTGCAGGAAAAATAGAAGGAAGAAAAATGAGGAATCAGAGTGAAAGCTCTCTGTGTTGTACTCCTCCTGGTATGTGCATGTTTCCATCTGCATATTTATGTGTTTCCAGTCCAGTTGCCTCATTTTGGCCCCAGTCAGGGTATTGGAAGTCGTTAAGCTTCAAGAGCACTGTGCTTCCTCACAACAGGAGTAGAACAGATGTGAACAGACACCTGGAATGCCAGAGAGGCTGTGACCTCCTGGCTTTCCAAAGCCCTTCAGTGATCATGTGTGAGAAGAAAAGCTAATTCATCTTCAGGAGATATGCATATGTGCTTTGCTCTTCCACCTCTCAGCCAATGTGTAGTGTAACCAGGCATGCTTGCTGTGTGTGGCAAATCCAACCCTCCTCTGAAGTCTCTTACCAGTTTTAGAAACAATTCATTAACCTTTTTTCTGGAGGTACAAATAGTAGCCCAAACTAATTTCCATGGGTCACTTTCGAGGCATGAAAACAGATCCAGAGCTCCCAGCTCCAGAGTCAGTTCCTAGAGCCTGACTGCAGGGAGGCATGAAACTCCATCAAGACCTCCTCTGTACCAGTTCCTTCAGGCTGCTCTAGGGTGGGAGTGTTTGCCCCTTTGTTGTTAATAGCTGGTGTATGGAATGTGTCCTTCCAGAATGGACTTCTCCTGAATTTGTGTCTGGCTTTGGCTTGCACACCACCCAGCTTGGTGACTCCTTCTGCAAAGAGTTCTTTTCTTTTCATTTTTTCCCCATGTTTATTGAACCTCTAACCTTTTGTGTTGTGAGAAACAATGGGTAGTTAATGGATAGTTAGTAATATAAAAATGCAGCAGCCTACACAGACTACTATCATATTCATCCTCCTTTTTTTTTTTAAGTGGATAAGTCCTTGTTATTTAATATCTTCTGTAAGAGCTGTTCCAAACCTCTGATTACCCTCCACTGATACCATTTACTTTAGTGCAGACCATGGCCTGGTTTGAAGGAGAAGCCTGCCATGTATTTAACAGAACATCTGAAAGAGAAGGTTTTTCCAGTGTGGAGATGCAATTACAGTCGATTGTTGAAAATGGGCTAACATCAGCAGTAATTAGTGCTCCAGGCAAGAACTTGTTCATTTCCCCTTTCCTTGCTTCTCTTTTATTTTCATATTTTTGATAGGAGAGGTGACAAAATGTCTGGCTGAGCATTAAATGCTGTTTCTTGTCTGTTTTCCCCCCCATGACAGCTGTGTCCCCCTTCCCCTCAGCCATGGTGAGGAAGGTGGTGGACACAGGGCAGGGGCAGAGCCATCCAGCTGTGCAGGGGGCTGTGTTTTGTCCTCTATGGCAGCACTCTGTGCAGGGCAGCCACCCTTCCAGGGGAGCCCCAGAGGCACAGGGCTGTGGTGGGAGCGGGCTGAGAGCCAGCACCCTGTCACAGGGCTCCTATGGTGCCTTTTGGGCAGCCCCAAGGAGCAGCTGGGTTTGGAGAAGCTGACATGACCATGTCAGAGGAAGGAAACTCCCTGAATCAGCTGAGGGATGTGGTAAAGGCTAGGAGAAAGCTTCCCCATGGGATGCCTTTTTCCCTCAGCTCCCCCTTTTCCTTGGAATCAGGCAGGCTCTTGCCTGGGAGAAACAAGTTGGACTTGGGAGCAGACAAAAGTGTGATTCCCCCGCTGAGTGCCCCTGGGATGCCTGGGCACTGTCCCACCACAAGATTCTGCTCTCCACCATCTGTAGCTGTCAAGGAAGCTACTGGAGCTGGAGACCTGCCTGGGGAGCTGGTGTCATCTCAAGCAGGAGTGGGGCTGGACAGGAGAGGTTTTTCCCAGACATTAGCTGAGCCCTCACAGCATGCAGGGGAAGCACACAGGTCAGCCCTGACAGCTTCAGTGCTCAGCTGTGTGAAGAGTTAATTCCTGTGGCATCAGGGAGGAAATGTGACATCTCCAGTCGTGGCTTTCCTATGGAGGCAGTTCTTCTGCATCCTAAAAGTGTCATCCCACCTTGTGTTTCCCTTCCCTCCTTTGCTTACTCACCACGCTTCCTCTTCCTACACATACATGCACATATGGAGTCCCTCAGTAGGTAGGAAAGGAGATGCACTACAATTTCCCCTAGCTCAGCACCACACAGTGAGATACATGTTAAAAAGTCCAGGAACAGTGGGCATCAGACCTCCCACACAGCCACTGCCCTCATGGTCAGTACCCCAGGAAGGACTGGTGGCCCATTGCTCCTCAAACTGTCCTCAAGAAGGTGATACTGGCTGCTGCTGGAGACAAGTCTGGGCTAGGGTACCTTAGATCTGACCCAGTGTGACTATTCTTTATTCTCATTACTTCTCACTCTCATTACTTCTTATTCTTACTCACATTAAAACATAGAGTCCCAGTTTCAAGGTTGTGGTGAAAAAAAAAAATCAGGCATCTGGTCCAACCAGCAGAGGAGAGTTTCCTACCATGTGCTTCCACTACCTTCAGCCCAAAGAGCTGGGGGAGTAGGAGACACAGGACTGATCACAGCTTGAAGGCTGCTGTGCTGATCAAGGAAGAGAGCCACAACTCCTTTTTGGCTCTTGCCCACCCCCACCTCAAGTCCCTTCCTAGCACAGGCTGCCTGGCACAGAAGGGGATGTGGGGAAGGATTTGAGTGTCCTCTTGCTGGTTGCTAGCTGGAAGCCATGCTCTGGGCTTGGGGATCATTGGCCTAGGACAGCCCAGCTATACTGGTTGTGAAAGCCCCAAAGATGAAGCTAGGGCTGACTCCCCCTCTTTAACTGGAGCCACCCTTTTTTCCTCACATTCCAGGAGTTGTCAGCTTCTTTAACTCTGGCTTTTTTTTTCTTTTTTTTTTTTTTTGGCTTGTGTCACAACCTAATAAGTTATAGGCCAGCTTCTCCTGTCGATGTTTTTGCTGCACAGAAGGCTTCACATTTTGTAAGCTTTTACAGCACAGCTGTGCTCAGAGATAAAACAGAATGTGTATACAGTACAGTATGCATTCAGCTGAGGCACTAGATTCTTCCCACCATATGCACAGAGCGGTGTGCATTTCACTCCCATACCTCACTGCCAAAACTGCCAGAAGCAAATAAACAAATGGCGGAGGAGAGACACCATGTGAGGCAGTGCCAGGCACATGACCTGACTTGCAGAAAGAGACCCTGGCTGCCTCCAAAGGATTAGAATGGTCCAGTTTGTTAAACCTCACCTCCCACCCTGCAAAATGTCCTGCTGCTGTGTGCTGGGGGGTGTGCTGGTGGTTGAAGAACGCTCCCAGATTCCCCCATCCTGCTGAGCAGATGATGGTGGTCAGAGGGCTGGAGCACCTCTCCTACAAGGACAGGCTGAGGGAGTTGGGGCTGTTCAGCATGGAGGAGAGAAGGCTCCAGGGAGACCTTTTAGCAGCCTTCCAGCACCTGAAGAGGGCTACAGGGAAAACTGGGGAGGGACTTTTTGTAAAGGCATGTGGTGACAGAGCAAGGGACAATGTTTTTAAGCTAGAGAAGGGTGGATTTAAATTGGAGGTTGGGAAGAAGTTCTTTACTATGAGGGGGGTTAGACACTGAACAGGTTGCCCAGGCAGGTTGAGGGTGCCTCATCCCTGGAAGTGTTTAAGACCAAGCTGGATGAGGCTTTGAGCAACCTGATCTAGTGGGAAGTGTCCCTGGTCATGGGAGGGGGCTTGGAACTAGATCTTCAAGGTCCTTCCAACTCAAACCATTTTATGATTCTATGATTCTGGGTTGCAGCTCCTCATGCTCAACACCCATTTCCCCTTTCTTCAATGCCAGTGATTCCCCATCAGGTTTCTAAACCAAGAAAGAGGAACAATGGAGATGTGTGAAGCAGTCTAATTCTGGAAGGAATGCTACTGTAAAGAGACAGAACACATGTAATTAGGGTAATGAGATTAATAATATTAGCAACAATTTAACCGTTACTATACAAACAATGCAAGTGAGACAAATGGTTGTTCCATCTCATTCCCCACCAAAAAACAAAAAGAAAACACCTCACTGAATTGCATTTCACAGCATGGATGGGGAAGATGCCTGTAACAGGCTGACAGGGGCGTTAATTACATGGTTAGATGTAATGAATTTAAATTATAATTCTATTCCTGCAATTCACACTCGATGAAAAGAGATTTCCTTAGCTTCTTTTCTCTCTGACCAGCCTGTTGTTAAAGAAAAGAAGATGATGGCCAGCACCATAGTGCTCCTCCTTCTAGTGGTCCTGGGAAACAGATTTTCCTATCAGCCTCTGTCTTCTGCTGGGCTGAATGCCTGTCACTAGCTTGCTAGCTTTGGCTACACTGGGACCAGGATAAAGACCTTAACATCTTGGTCAGGCAATGGGGAATTTGTGGAGCTGTGCATGGTGGCTGAAGGGCCAAAGGCCACATTTCTACAGGTTTCTCCAGGCTGCTCTTAGACGGGGATGTCATTTGGACTCTGCCCTCAAATGAGATAGACAAATCTCTGCACTGGTGACAGCAGAGGCAGGTGCTTGATATACAGCCTGGGAGTGGAGAGACACCAGGAGCACTTTGCTTTCTGAATATTGCAAAGCCCACCTGCCTGTTTCAAGCTCAGCCCTTGAATGGGGGTGTCAGGGTGTGATTTTGGCAGCTCCCAGCTCAATAGCTGTGGTACCTGCTTTGCAGGGGAATGTCCTAGGTCCATCTCCTTTCTTCCCTGTGGAAGCGGTAGCTCCATCTTAGAAAAAAAAGGGACAGACCTATGGCATCAGATCTGTTACACAGGCCACCAGCTGGCCTTCAGTAGGCTCAGCAACACAATGGGTACACATTTAAGGTAACACCAAATAGTCCATTGGACAGTGAGGAAGCATCAAAAGAGGCCAGAGTTGCATACAAGGTTATTGGTATTTGTTGGAGCTGTTGGGCAAGAGGTGTTATATAAGGGACCAGCACATAAGAGGTTGCAATGAAGCCATGCAAGCTGACAATGCCACCCTGAAATGGTAAGGGTGGCATGGACATTCTCATGCCTGCTCATGAGGAGGCAGCAGTGCTGGCTGGGAACATGCAGGAGCCTGGTGCATCCTCAAGGGATGCTTTTCATGACAGGAGCTGTGAGCGAGAAGTAGGAAAGAGCAAACCCAAGATCACAGGAGAGGTGGCAAAACGTGCAAGCCTCTGCCCTGTGATGAAGGGCCAGGTAGGTTGGGTGAGGGTCAAAAGTGGCAGCCAAGCCATCTGAGTCAGTGCAGAAGACAAAAAAGATGGTGAATATGTTTTTACCTGCTCCTTTTTTTCCATTTTAAAACCTGTCTTTAAGAGTTGGGGAAGGAGAAATTTTTTTTTTTTTCTGTAATAACAGTGTCTAGGCTTGAAAACAAAGGTGTAGCCTGATAAACTCTGGGACCTGGAATAAACTCTTGGGAATAGTGAGAAGTGGATTCCTTCAGGCTCAGAAACTTGGCCAAAGATCTACCCACAACTACTCCCCATGGAAGACGGTAGTGAATGTAACTAGGAATACAGAGATGTTTTTCAGCACATCTCATCTTATTGTGACAGAAAGGAGAAAACTCAGAATAGGACTTGTCAGATCCCAAGGGGAGTTGGGAAAATAAATTATAGTCAGTTGCCTCCCATTGCCTGAAAATATCTGTGTGCTCTGAACTTTCTTATGAGTTTGAACAGACAGTTTCCTGGTTTGAGACATGATATATGTTACTGGAATCCCTCCAGGTGACAGAGGGTTGCAGTGGGCAGTGGAAAACACAGGCACACTACAGTGATTTAGAGATAACTTTCTGCCAGCAATGGGAGCAAGCTCAGAGAAGTTTGAGTTATGTCCCATTTGTCAGTGAGAGCATGGCATCCCCCATGGTCATGATTTCTTCTCCTTAAAAGAACAGTAGAAACCCTGGAAAAGGAGGGCTGCCTCATTTGGACTAGCTCAGCCTCTTGCTCTCTGAAACGGCTTTGGAAGGAAAACTTGGAATAAAAGCCTCAGAAAAAAATAAAGGTGGCAGGGGAGGAGGGAGGAATCCTGGACCCAGTATCAGATCCAAAAGCAGTGGCAGCAGCGTGACCTCAGCCCCTGGCCTCCAGCTGGGAATTATAATGAATGCTCCTCAGCACCAGCCAGGTTTTGCTTTTGTCCTGCTTGTAACCGCTGCTATCCCACCTTTTATTGCAGCCGTTCATCACCGGCAGGAAGACTGGGAGATGACATTAAGGTTGTAGATGTCATTTATATCGAAGCTTCCTCTCCTTTCTTTTCACCCTCTCCTTGCCTGTTCTCCTGCAATACTCTTCCTCCCTGCTGGGTTTTGCCCTCCTCTCCTTACCACTCATTCCCCTGTCCCTAAGTGATTGCTTTAATAATATTACAGCCCCTTTGTTTCCATGTGTGAGTGGCCCAAGTGGCATGTTGCTTGAAACCAAAGCAGGCAGAGATTTCTGTTTTCACCTCTTAAAAGGCCACAGAAAATAACAGGGAACAGGATCCCTCCTGCCTTGCACTGCTCCCAGACCATCATTTCTGGCTGTAAAGTAGCTTATAGGCACAGCCCATTGGAGAGACATCTTTACCACCCAGACCTGCCCATTGTTGTTCCTTCTCTGCATTTATCCAAAGTGCAGAGCTGTTCACATACCACCAGGATGGGAATTACAGAAAAAAAGACAACGTGTAGAATTTACCAGCTGTTTAACTCTCATTGTTACCTTCTGGATCGATCAAATCCGTTGCCTCTTAATTGGATATTGACTGTTGTGAGGCAAATAAGGCAAGCTGTCAGCAAGGGGAGGGATGGGGCACGAGGTTTATCTTAATGGTATGTTGATCATGACTAGTCTATAAAAGCCAGTGGGAGAGGAGTTCATTAAACCACCCTGCAATTGCTTTACAAAAAAAAATGCTCTGAGTGGAGATGATTAATCATAGATGTGACACTGCAATCAGAGGAGAACCACATTGGTGCTCTGCTATTTACAATGCCAAAGCCTGAAATAAGCAGATGCATGGGAACAAATTCATTAGGGACAGTGATTTGTTTGGTCTGTGAGCCTTAGCTAACCATAACCAATATTCAAGGATTTTATTTTATTTTTTTCCTTTTCTTTTTTTTCCCCCCTTTTTTTTCCTTGGAGTTGTATTTTGGTTTTCTGCTTCATTCTTTCTCTGGCAGGTTGATTGGAAATGTGTGCTTGCAGTGCACAGGAGTCTCTCATCTGTGCTGGGGAACTCTTGTAGATTTAGACTAGATATTAGGAAGAAAATTTTCCAGTGAGGGTGGTGAGCCACAGGAACAGGTTGCCCAGGGAGGTTGTGGATGCTCCCTCCCTGGAGGTGTTCAAGGCCAGGTTGGATGAGCAGCCTGCTCTAGTGGAAGGTGTCCCTGCCCATTGCAGGGGGCTTGGAACTAGGTGATCATCAAGGTCCCTTCCAACCTAAAACATTCTATGAATCTATGAAATGGCAGCAGTGAGAAGGGATAGCTGAACCCCACAGAACGCTTTGGGAAAGACTTTTATCTCATGAAGTACAATAAGCAGGGAATGGGAAGAGAGAGGAAGAGCTGTGCTGATGTGAGCTGCCCATTATCAAAATGGAATCTGCTGGGAAGTCTGTAGTATATTTTCATTCCTTTCCTGGCCATATTTTAGGAAGTGTATTGAATATGTTGCAGTAACTGTCAGGCATAGTCCATTAGTGTCTGTGGGTCAGGCCTGTCATGAATCAGGAGGGAGATTAGTAGGACAGACTCACTTTTATGGAGGTCCCACACAGCTGTGACTTGTCAAAGAAACCTTCAAAGAGGCAATAACCACAGTTCATTTCAAATTATCACGATGCTAAGTATTTGTTATCATATTTATTCTCTGACAATCCTCAACTGGTCATTAAAAATGGATGATCTAGGCAAAGGTTTGTGCAATTTGAAAAATTAGCTTTTGAGGCAGCCACCTGAACACTTCCCATGTATCATTGGGCTGTGAGCTGTCAGGGAAAGGGTAGCACAGTCCTGCAGAAGCTGCTAAAGCTGCAGGAGATGCCTGGTTGTTAGCCAGTAGAGGAAGGAAAAAGGTGCAGAACTCTGGAATGCAATGGGAAAAGGAGATTTAAAGGGGAATTTTAATTTGAGACCATATTGCAGTTCCCTGCTGGAGCAACTGGGTTGAGGCTGGACTACTTTTGCTTGCTTGTGGGCCTTGAATGTCTCAATCCTTCTACTCCTCTTCTTATAAAAATCAGAAGAGTAGTCCATAGTAGCAGACAGCTCTGTTTATGCTTCAGTTGCTCTTTCTGGATGTATTGTGAAACTGAAGGCGATCGTCACTTAGTCCTAAGTGTTTTATGACTGTGGTAGAAGGGGCTACAGATGTACAGCATTGCACATGTGCTGTGTAAACAGAAAATCCCAGCTTTGCCCAGAAAATCCCAGAAGTCCAGCAGGAAATCAGAATTCTGTACAGTATATGACACAAAAGTGGACAAAAGGGTGAAAAAAGGTTTATAGAATCCAGAAAGAGGAAACTCTTTTTTTTCCCCGGTGTAATTTTTGAATGTCTTTTAAGCACAGTAGGATTATGACTTTAGCAGGCAGTTGGGTAGTGCTGTTATTAGTATTTCACTTAGAATATTCCATACATTATAACATAATTTGCAGCTTGCATCTTAAACATAAACTGTGGATAATTTTATACCATGAAATTCTGAGTGACAAACTTAATACATAAAGCTGGACCTTTCAGAGCCATTGTCCGTGGAAGCTAAGCATTACTCAGAAAAGAGAAAAGATCCATAAATAACCATTTATCAGATTTGCAGGCACATTTGTTTGGATTTGTGTGTGTGTTTCAGTTATGCAAAGAAATTAACATGACATTCCTCAGTTGCTTTGACGAGGATAATTTCAGACACACTGCCCTTATCGTTCCACAGATTGGCACCTTCCTCTTCTTTGTCACAATGCAGTTTTTCCTAGGGTGACTTTTCTCAGCAAAAACCTCCTCCTTCCCAGAGTTTTTACACCTGTCCAGAAAGGAACAATGAGGGGGTGTGGGTTGGGTTTAGTCAGAACAGCAGATTTGGCCTGGTGACTATTTCTTTTTGAAGTTGGGGAATATTTCTTCTGTCAGCACAATGAAGGAGGCTGCAGGATATTCTGAATGGTTTTAATCACATTAGCCAGATCACTGCCTCCTGAATGCATTTCCACACCAAACCTTCTCCTAAATGTGGACTTGGGATGCTTTTCTAACCCAGGATGCCATTAGTGGTGTGTTCAGATTTTGTATTTGCTTTTGAAACAGCAACTAGAATTTGACCCAAGGTTAGAGTTTGGGTCCAAATTCACCACTGTCTATCACAGACACTGTAATATACAGGACCCAGGAGCAGCTGAGTGCCTGGGAGAGATTTCAAGGAAGGCTGTGGGTAGATCCCAGGTGACAAAATGGCACAAACCTGTCACCAGCAGCTTGCCCTCTCCTCAAGGCATGCACACAGTCCCCAGGCTTTGTTTGTCACACTGATATCGTTCTGTTAGCTTCTGTCCACTGCTGACTTCTTCCAGCCTAGGCAAGATCTCAGTTCCCAACTTAAATACCGGGTGGGGATGTGCACATGTGTGTTGGTACGTGTGTTTGTGTGCAGGGAGACCAGAGCAGGCAGCAAAAGGAGGCAGAAAAATCCCTTCTGGTTTTCTTCTGCATGCTTAATAAAGATGTTATAAGAGGGCATGTTCCAAATTTCTTTTTAACTTTGTAGTTCACCTCCAGTAGACAGATTGTCTCATGGACCACTTCCCCTCCCCTTGGCGATCAAATAACATTCCTGTGGTGACTACAGCAGTTGCTTACATGGAAAAATAACATTAGGAAAGTATTTAATATATTTTTAGCTGTCTTTAAATGCATTTTAGCAGCTGGAAACAAGGGGAGTTAGTAGCATGTGACCTGCAGGCTTTCTCTAGACCACCACCAAGTGTGCAGAGAGCCACTGCTGGCAGAGAGACCCCAGGCTGGGAAATGCTGAGTAGGGAGGTGACCTCTAACCTGGGGGTGTCATAGGAGGTCAGACAAAAGTGAGAATCTCAGTTTTAGTGGGATGTCAATGATGTAATGAGTATCCAGTGTGGTTTCAGGTCCTTTCTTTTCACAGTTGTGAGTTGTGGGAGAATTTATAAAAGACTGCTTTGGCATGTTTCAAAATACCTGGGACTTGCTCAAAAAGCTTGAGAAGATTTTAGAGGCTTGGAGTGGCAAAATATTACAATGGTAGAGATTACTGAGTAGAGTGCAGCTGAGAGGCAACCAGCTAATAAATACTGCTTATTCCATCAGGAGAATCCTGAAATCCCTGTGAAGAGCAAACCTCTCATCAAACATTAGCAGGAGCTTTCTCTGAGGAAAGAGGTTCCCCAAGCCAAGGGCTCACTCCCTGCTGTTAGAGCTGCACATTGCTGAAGCAGGGATGTCTTTCCTGTTGTCCTTGGCCCTGCTCTGTGTCCAGCACAGAGCCACGACCCAGCACCCTGACCCCAGGCTCCCCTGCTGCCCCAGCCCACAGCAAGGACATTGATATTTCTGGGCGGAATGTACTCAACAGATGGAAGTTCAGGACTATTTTTACCGTTGCTGGTATCGTGCTGAATGCAGAGAGCATGACAATTGATTATCTGGGACAACAGAAATGCACAGGAACTAGAATTTCAAGGATTAGGCTCTCCCCAAGGATTTCCTTCGAGTTCCAGTGAAGGGAGAGATAACCTTTGTGGGGGAAACGGAAACATGGCTTTCAGCTCCCATCTGCAGCCAGCCTCCAGAGACAATAGATTAAGGGTGATGTGAACTTCCTCTGTTCATCACCACGGGACAGAGCCTCCACACACTTATCTCTGCTTCTATAGCAACGCCACACAACTTCACCCTGCTTTTTGTTGTGTTGGGGTTTTTTATCCTCCCAGAGATGTTCAGCCTGGAGAAGAGAAGACAGACCTTTTAGCAGCTTTCCAGTACCTGAAGGAGGCCACAAGAAAGCTGGAAAGGGACATTTTACAAGGGCTTGTAGTGATAGGATGAGAGGGAATGGATTGAAGCTTGAGGAGGGCAGATTTAGGCAGGAGATTAGGAAGAAATTCTTTCCAGTGAGAGTGATGAGACACTGGAACAGGTTGCCCAGGGAGGCTGTGGATGTCCCCTCCCTGGAGGTGTTCAAAGCCAGGCTGGATGAGGCCTTGAGCAAGCTGGGCTGGTGGGAGGTGTCCTGCCCATGGCGGGGGGGTTGGGACTGGATGATCTTTGAGGTCCCTTCCAACCTAACCCATGCTGTGAATCTTTGTTCAGCTAACATCTGTGTTTAACAGATCGGGGGGCTACCAGTCCTGTGTTTCATCTGTTTTAAAGGGCCTTTTTGGCAGTTAGGTGGCAATTTTATCCTGAATAAGCAGGCTGGTATTCTGTCCCTCTGCATTACTCAAGTGGCCATTGCTCTTAGAAAATAGATGTTAGGTGTTTTCAGTTCAGTGGCAGTAAACTTTTGTGCACCAAGCAGTGAGATTTCATTGCAAACGCATTGTCCCATTTTAGGGGAAGCTTTGCATTAAAAACGTCCATCTTAATAAACTATTCTGTTCAACCTGCCTTGTGATTTACAATTTCATCAGATCCTACCTCTAATATTAAAATGTAAGCACAGATTACCTCTCCCAACACTAAGGCTGCATAAAGAGACTGAAGCTAAGAAATCCTCTGTCTGGATCAAGATAACTTTCCTCTCAGGATAAGGAGAAGCAAATGTCTGCACAGTTCAGAGAGGAGGAAGTTCTGTAGCTTGTGCTTCCTCTGTCTTGTTAAAAAAGGGAATCTTGAGTTAACATATAGTCTGTTTCCAAACTATTGGCATCTTTCACAAATATAGGCTGGCTGGCTTACAAACAGCACAGTTTGTGTAGCCAAGGATAGTTGTCATCATGCACTTATTAATGAGTACACACATCTCTGAACATCAAATGCTATGTTATTTTCAGAGAGATCCTTTTAGATCTTTTTTTTCTGTTCTTTTTGTATTTTTTTTCCCTTACCCTCCTGACATTTTCCTTCAAAGTTCAGTGGTAGAAAGAAGAGAGGAAAGGGACCTGGGGAAGGGGATGTTTTCATCTGTCCAGCTTCCCCACGTCAGGAGCTACTCTGTGCATGTCATTCCTGGCAGATGTTTGCCTAATCTGCTCTTGAAAAACTCCAGTGATGGGGCTTTGACAGTCTCCTTAGGCAATCTGCTCCAGCACTTTGCTGCACCCATCATTAAGAAGGGTTTCCTGCTATCTAACCCTCAATTAAAGGCCACCGTTTCCTGCTCAAGCCCTTCCTCAGCCTGACCTTACAGCCAGGCCACCCCACCAAGTCCCCTGCCGTTCCTTGCCAGCACTGCTCCTTGGGTGATGTGCTCTCTTCTGCCAGGAGTAGCCAGGGCCACGTGAGTGCCACTGGCTTTGTTGGGTGTCCAGCCCACAGCCCAGGGGCGGGCAGTGGGCAGCTTTCCCTCTCCATCCCGTGCAGCTGACGGGAAGGTGGCTGCCTGCCAGCAGAGGCTATTGAATGAGGAGATTCAGGAAATCCCAGGAGAGGAGCTGCCACGGTGAAGTTGCAGCAGTTTCGTGCTGATAAATCTAGCAGTGCACACCATGGTCCCAGGCTTCAGAGCAGGAGCTGAAGCCTTTTCAGCCCTGGAACAAAATGTGCTGTGAGAGCAGTTGTACCACATCTTGCATACATGCAATCAATCCCATCTAGCATTGTGAACACAGATTGCTTGATGCTCTCATTTCTCTAATGTTTGTAGCAGTTTAAAAGCATTTTTTAAAAAGCAGAGAGACCACAGGTTTGGCTTGTTTTTTGTTTTGTTTTGTTTTGTTTTTCTTTTCTTTTTTTTCCCCCAGTTGATTCCTTTTAAACAATAGCAGATGAAATATATCCCATGGAAGCCTGAGAAAGAAGCTGTAGATGCCAGGCTGCTCTGAGCAAGGTGGAGATGCTGGGGAGCTGAGACAGTCACTGGTGTGCTGAGGTGACAGAGAGTGAGTCAGTAGGAACAGGACATGGACCTGTGGGAGCAGGTCCAGAGGAGAGCCACGAAAACGATCAGGGAGTTGGAACACCCCTCCTACAAAGACAGGCTGAGGGAGCTGGGGGTGCTCAGCCTGGAGAATAGACAGCTCCAGGGAGACCTAAGGGAGCCTTCCAGCACCTGAAAGGGGCTACAAGAAGGCTGCAGAGGGACTGTTTGCAAAGGCATGGAGTGATAGGACAAGAGACAATGGTTTGAAATGAGAGCAGAGCAGATTTAGATTGGATGTTAGGAACAAGTTCTGCACCATAAGGGTTGTGGAACACTGGATGGCGTTTCCCAGGGAGGTGATCAAGGCCTCATTGCTGGAGATATTCAAGATGAAGCTTGACAGGGCTCTGAGCAACCTGATCTGGTTGAGGATGTCCTTGCTTACTGCAGAGGGGGTTGGACTGGATGACCTTTAGAGGACCCTTCCAACCCAAACCATTCTATGATTCTGTAATATTAGCAAGGCAATGATAAACTGAGCCACAACAAAGTTGTTTCCTTCTGCAAATTATTTACAACTGGAAGACAGAAGTAATGAATGAATTTAAGGCAATTGAGAATTAGCCCAGGCTACTGCAAATAGGGTCTGGGTTTGGTTGTTTTTTTTTGCAGTGGAGACCAGCGAGCTAACCTCGGTGAAGCTTTGCTGCCTGACAAAAAGACACCAGTATGTAGCTAAACTGGTTTTGAGACTAGGACATTTTGGTGATGTCTGGAGCACCTCTCCTATGAGGACAGGCTGAGAGAGTAGGGACTGTTGAGTTTGGAGAAGAGAAGGCTCTGAGGAGATCTTATTGTGGCCTCCCAAGATCTGAAGGGTGCCTACAAGAAAGCTGGTGAAGGACATTTTAGGGTGTCAGGTAGTGATAGGACTGGAGGGAAAGAATCCAAGCTAGAGGAGGGAAGATTTAGATTAGACATCAGGAAGAAGTTCTTCACCATAAGGGTGGTGAGACACTGAAATAGGTTGCCCAGGGAGGTGGTGGAAGCCCCTAATGGAAAGTGTCCCTGCCCATGGCAGGGGGGTTGGAACTGGGTGATCCTTGGGTTCCCTTCCAACCCTGGCAATTCTGTGTGATTCTGTGAAAATCAAGTTTGGATCAGCAAGGGTGAACAACCTTTGTGTAAGTGGCAGTTTTGGGCAGAGGGTCAAGGTCAGTGAGGCTGTCTCTCTGTTTTGACACATGCACTGCAAACACCCTGATATCCATTTCGTTTTACAAGGTGTGTGCGTGCAGCAGGATAATGCTCCAGTGGGTCACTGGCAGGTTACAATGTGCCAGCCATCATGTGCACAGTGTCTAGAATAGTGCCAAGATACAGTTTCAGGGGCCTGAGGGCACTGATAGCATTCAGAACCCTACCTAACGCCTGTGCCCCATGCAACACCTCGCGAGCACTGTCACCAAGCATCCCCTTGGCACCTGTGATTCCGAGCTGACAGGTCCATTTCTATTGGTGCAAGGCATTTTTAAGGCATTTGTACTCCAGTTGTCTTCTGATTGACCTGGAAGAGCTTCAGTGAGCTGCCCATATTCCTTCAGAGAGAAGAAAAGACAGAGTTTCTTTTCAAAATGAGAATTAGGTGGGTTTTGTTTTCACAAAACATGGTCAAATTCGGACTTTGTTTTCTAAGCAGCATGGGAGGTAGATTTGTTGTGTGAGAGAAGTTTCAGTTTCAAACTAATAATGAGAAGAATACATTTAAAACTTTGTCAGTCTAAAAGTGATTTCAGGTGCTGAGGAATGCCCTGCCTTTTCCTTCTGGTTTGAAGGAAAAAATCTAAACATTTTCCACCCTGTAGTTACTGAGGGCAGTGAAAGAAAATACCTATGAGCTGCTAGGAAACGTGCAGAATAAAATCATTTCCCACTCCCCACTTCTTGTACAAATCATCAGTTGTAGGTACTACTCAAAACACACTTTTGGATAAATTCTGCACTTTTTAAATGGCATTTTCTGTTGGGCAGAGTTCATTCATACCACACAGCTGCCAGGCAGAACCCCAAGTTGAAACTTGCTGAAGTCAAGGGCAGGCTTTGAATGCAACCCCTTCATAGAATCATAGAATTGTCAGGGTTGGAAGGACCTCAAGGATCATCCAGTTCCAACCCCCCTGCCATAGGCAGGGACACCTCACACTAGAGCAGGTTGCTCAGAGCCACATCCAGCCTGGCCTTAAAAACCTCCAGGGATGAGGCTTCCACCACCTCCCTGGGCAACCTCTTCCAGTGTCTCACCACCCTCATGGGGAAGAATTTCTTCCTAATATCCAATCTGAATCTACCCATTTCTATTTTTTTCCATTCCCTCCAGTCCTATCATTACCTGACAGCCTAAGAAGTCCCTCCCCAGCTTTATTGTAGGTCCCCTTCAGATACTGGAAGGCCACAAGAAGGTCTCCTCGGAGCCTTCTCTTCTCCAGACTGAACAGCCCCAACTCTCTCAGTCTGTCCTCATGGACTTTTCCTAAAAGTCCATGGTGCTGTTAACCCTTTGTTGCCCTTTTCCACCCGGTCTCCCTGGTCTGAGGCAGCAGCCTATTCAAAGGCAAACACGCTATAGAGCCTCCAAGGTGTAAATATCTCTCACAAATGCCAAGGCTGAGGCAGCCTGGATGTGGGGAGTGTGGCACACACCGACAGGCAGCTCAGGCTGCGCCGGCACTGAGCAGACACCGCCGTGTGCCTGCATTCCATCCCTGCACCAGGACATCCCTGCACCTCCTGCCCCGGGAGGGGAGACACAAGGCAGCTGGAAGCATGGGAAGCAGCTGGAATAATGGGAAGCAGGACTACCTGCTCCTCACCCCATCGCCTCCACCCTCGCCCCCCACTCCAGTCATCCCCCCTGCCGCCATCCAACCCTCCTCCTCTCCCCCAGCTTCTTTGGGCAGGGGCTGATTTAAATAGGTTGGCAGGGAGCCAGGAGCTCATCATTTTAATGCAGTGTAAAATGGAATGTGCATAATTATATGCGAGCCATATGTGAGGGAGACAGCTCAGCTGTGGATTTCGGGAGGCTGCGAGAGAGAGCGAGCGAGCAGTCAGGGATCAGATGAGATGGAGCGGAACAGAGTGCAAGTGTCACTCAAATGAACAGTGTAATGAGTGGATTGCTGACACTCCTCCCTTCACCTGCTTCTCCCTTTTTGCTTTAACTGGAAAGCAGAAAATGCTGTAGGAAAGAAAAAAAAATTAAAAATAATAGTGTGTGCAAGCAGGATTGTTAATGGGCTCTGGTAATGTCTCCACTGAAAGTTCAGCTTGCTTCATTAACAGCCTAGTTCCAAGTAACCAGTAACTTCTGATCCATCTTTGTCATTAAATATTTTGACCACGTTTGACTGAGGGATCATTGTTCTTGCTAGATGATTGCTCCTTTCAAAGCTTCACTTAAACATGGAGGGGGAATCCATTTATCTCTAACAGTATTACATGGAAATTACAAGTATGAAAACTTATTTTTATTTATTTTTTAAAAATTATTTTTGACCCTGAAAACAAATTTCTGAAGCATGCCAAAAAAAGTTTAACCGAGTACATATGGAATGTGACCCTGAAAAATGCAATGGAGTACATTGAAAAAAAAAAGCACAAACAAAACACAAACAACCCTGAGTTACTTCAGTGTCCAGCTCAACTATTTCATTTTGGGTTTGTCTTTTGTCGTTCTGATGATCACAGCACCAATGAATTTGCATGTTCCACCTAAGCTATGTAAGAAAACAGCATCCCAGGTTCTTGTCTCTAAAAGGTGTATTTAAAGAAACTTTTGCAATGATGTTGTATTTGGGGATTCCCATCTGTTTGAATGCTCTGAGCTGTTGTGCTTTTAGCTATTAAAAAATTTATTTTTTTTTTTTTATTTTTTACCTTCCATTATTTGTAAGTCCCTAAAATAGGCCATTATATTTCCCTTCAGGCTAGAGATGAAGATGGACATGCTGAAAATTTTCCCCAGCAGCACTATGCTAAGGAAACTCCAAGACTTGCCTTCAAGAATAACTGCGAACTACTTGTAAGAATAACATACTTACAACAAGTCTAGATTGTTACTTTAGCACAGTGAAAACCTTTTTTTTTCCTTTTTTTTCCTTTTTTTTTAATTCATGATGACATACAGTGTGAAATATGATAGGTTTTGTTTTAATGCTAGTTCTGCTCTATCCATGAACGATTTAAGTTCTCCGATTGCTTGAAAAGAAATCTCTTGTGTCTGATGACAGCACGTGAATGGCCTTGTGGTTCCACCTTGTCTCGCACGCTAAAGCAGGGAGAGCAATGCAGGGAGTGGCTGGTGGTACACAGAAAACCCCTCTGCCCTCAAGGCACCCCCAAAACTCACTCTCCCATCCACCTTTAGCTCTGCCTTGTTGTCAAGCGGCGGTGCTGCGTTTGGTGCTGCTCACACACTGCTCCCTCCACAGCTCGCCTGTTCCTCCCCTTCCTAGCTGCATGCAGGTGGGAGCAGCCTCTCTGCTCTCCTCTCCTCACTCCTTTCTTCCTCACTTCTCCCTACTCCTCTCCTCTCCTCTCTGCTTGTGGGGAAAGAGTGAAAGCCAGGAAAGCAGATAGAGGGAGCCTGGAGTGTTTACAAGGCGTAAGAGAGATGATATCATCTGTGACAGCATCTCTGTTCCGAGGCAGGGTTAATTCAATGTTCATTTTAGCATTTGCAGCTAGGCAAGATTAAAAGCAAGCAGGAATGCCTATTACATTTCTATTAAATGATTCTGTTGGGACCTAATGTTCTTGATTAGCTTGCAAAAAATGAGTGCTCCACGATGGGTTTTTCTGTTTGCCTAAAGTAAACAGAGAATGGATTGTAATACATTTACGAGAGCTTCAGACACGGCTTTCAGAAGGGGAGCTTGAGGTGGTTTGGTGGAGCTCTCCCTCACATTTGCCTTTCTTCTTGGCTATGCTGAAGTAAAGTGCATTGTCTGGCTAAATGGAAGTGATTGTGAAGAGTCAGAACGTTGGGGTTATGTTATGAAGCACCACCACTTTTTTTTTTTTTTTTTTGGTCACTATAACTATAGAAGAGGTGGGTGGCAGTAGAGGATCAAGATGCACTTCCTCTGTGTTACAACCCCTGTCTGCCTTCCCTATAGAGGATTCAAACCCTATTCATGGTGCCCCAGCAAAGTCAAGCTGATGAGCCAACATAACCCAGTGCCAAAGCCAGCTCTCAGATCCAGGCTGTCGACCAGAGAATCCCAGAGTGGAGGAACAGTCCCCACTACTAACACAGAGCATCTTGACCACACCTGGACTAGTGGACCCACAGGCTCTCCTACCCCTTAGGTGTCCCCCGTGCTGATCCCACCCCTGATTAGGTAATGACAGTGGTTTTGGGGCCATAGGTGTCACTTGGGTCATTTTTTCCCCAACACCCAGAAGACCTTATATTGCTTCCTTTTAAAACCCCTTGCAACGTTCCCAGTGGTTTCAGGTCCAGGAGGAAACAGAAAGTAATTCACTGGTTTAGTCAGAGTGCTTGTGCCAAAGAAGTGGAGCTGTTCCTTCAAGGCCAAGCTATTGATAGTGCCACTGGTCACACCAGGCCTGATGAACCATCCCAGCACACTGAGGTGCCCCTGAAGTCAAGGGCCTCTTGGTGTCGGGGGAGCTCAGGACTAAAGTTGTGAGACAGCATAGTATGAATTAAGTTGTGTATCATTTTGGTTGAAAATCTGCTTTATTTTTAGTGCAAGCATTCAAGGAACCAATTAACCCCCTTTGTGCTATTAAAACCAAGCATTCTTTTAATGCCCAGTTAATTACTCCTCTGCTAACATGTATTTACATATTTGCTTTATTATATCACTCCTGCACCTGGCAAAAGCTCAAGCCATCTAAGTTAGTCTTTCATGTGCTTTTTTGGATAAGTTTCAGTTCTTGTTTAAGGAAGTAATAAAAGCAATTTGTCATAGTTTTGTTTTTCCTATGCTATTGGAAACAAAATTGGCAGGGATGTGATCTGTACTCAATTTGTATGTGAAAAAAACCCCAACAAACTAGACAAATGAATGTGTAGCTCTGCTGTCTTTAAAGATGTATTTTAGGAACTTTCAGTGAAAATATGATGTTGAGTCTAGGCTTTGATGGTGAGGGAACTAGAGGCAATGGGTTTCCTTCTCTATTTTTTCCTTCTTGGCAAACGATGCTGTATAAAAATGTGCTTGAGATTAAAGCAAATTTCACAGGAACTGACCATTAAGATAGCATCTTTCTCCTGCAGGCCAGTCACTATTCCTGTGTTTGTGCTAGGAATTGTCTCTTTGGGAAGGGGGAGGGGGAAAAGACATGAAAGAAAGGAGTTGGGACAGCTGCTTCCTCTAAAAAAAGTATTTTCCCAGTGGTAATAACCTGGAATCTTAACAGTGCAAAGTCAGATGCTTGGCTGAGTGAAAAGCTGAGGGTTTTTTTTTTTATTAATGAAAGAGAAACTGAAACTTGTTTATGTTTTTGAGAGTAAGGAAAATCCTTGGACTTTTTCTCAGTGCAGCTGAGAGTGAGGACTGTAACAGCCTGTCAGGTGAAACTGGAGATTTTGGCTCAAAAGTGCTCTCTTTGCTTTGGGGTTCAGCTGCCATTTTCCAGCAAGGTTTCTTCTGGCAAGCACAGGCTCCTCTGGTTGGGGAATGCTGGTGCTGGGAGGGTGCTGCCAGGTGGGATCCAGGGGTTGTGGTGCTTCTTCTGCTGGCTCTGCATGCCATGGCTGTTCCACAAGAGCAGTGCTGCATGCCAATATCCCAGGTCACAGGCATACACAGCGAGCTTTAACTCCTCAGTACCTGGAGAGATTTGAAAGCATAGTGATGTAGAAGATTACAAAGTGAATACTTTCTTCATCACTTAGTTCTCCAGAAGAGGAGATAATTTGGGTCATGAGGTACAACTCAGATGGGTTTTGGGTAGTGAGGTACAACTCAGGTGGGGTCTGGGTAGTGAGGTAAAACCCAGATGGGTTTTGGGTAGTGAGGTACAACTCAGCTATTTTCTTGTGGGTTTATTTTTGGGTTGGTGGGTTTTTTTGGTTTTGTTGTTGTGTTGGTTTTTTGTTGTTTTGTTTTTTTTTTTTGAGAGAGAGAGCTTGATAGAAAATAGGAGGAAAAAAATGAGGTATAATGCAAGGCAAAAGAAACCCCTGAAGTGCTTATGGTAGCTGTACACAGTAAGCAGAGCAGTGAGACTCAGAGCTTGTGGCTGGTGTAGGCAGGCACTGTGCAGGGAGAGGCTGAGGACGCTCCTTGCCCATGCTGATCCTGCACGCCGTCTCGTGCCGCGTGTTGTGAAGCACGGAGAACAAAGCAGCTAAGATGCAGTGCTCAGTGAGGACACCAAATTTTCCTTGTGAACTTCCCAGTATTTTTGAGAACCTTATTCTCTTAAGTGCAGCTACCCATGATAAATATTGGGAATTACATAAAACATTTCTTTTTAAAGAGCCAGGCCTGCAAGCTGTCTTGGCCAGCTGTCCACTCCTCTCCCATAAGCGCGGCCTCAGGATTTTAATTTCTTATTCCACGAGTGGCTGGAAGCTTTTCTTGCATGCATGTCTTTGTTTCCAGAAGGGAAAGGCAGAATTTAGTCCTCTGGAAGCTGATTGTTAGGGAGTAGTAGAGTCCAGCTCATAGTGGATGTGGAGAGAGAGATGGGATTAACTGCAGAGAAAGGGTAGGCTGGAGTGAAAAGGCCAGTGAAAAGCCCACAGCCCCAGCTCTAGCCGGCTGGAATTCCTGAGCCATTGCCTAGAGAAAGGAAAAATCCATCTGGCACCTACCCAGGTTAGTCAGGGTAGGAAGAGCCATGCTTGGATGCCTTTTAACAAAAGTGGGAAAGAAAAACCAACAGTTCATCCTCCCCCTCCTGAGTTACCCAGAATATTGAGTCAAGGTTTCAGATTGGCATGCTGCTGTATGAGCAAAGGACAATTTGATGGGTTAAGGGAGTTAAACACCAGGTTGCTTTCCAGATCATTTGTTTATAGAGATGATCTGAGTGCCACCCACTGCTCTGGGACTCTATGTAAAGCAAACAGCCAACAGAACATAAACACCCTGGAAACAAAAAATTCATTTCCAGTCCCATACCCAGCTGTGATCCCTGGTTTTCTTGCAGTAAAATCATGATCTTTTTCTTTTTGAAATCAAAAAGTCTGCTCCTAGCAGTTCTGCTCTGGGAGGACAAATTCATTGAGTCCAATATGTGATGAATTATAAGATAGTCCTTGGAAGCTGTTAGGTAAAAGACACAAAACTAAACATTCTTGTTATTGGATTTAATGCAGACTTTATCTTTGGTCACTAACAAAGAGGTATAGAAAGCTCTGAAAGCATCTACACCTGAAAAATGAAATGCAGAATGTTCTTCTGTGAGCAGAAGGCCTTTGGGGAGGCTCTGGCAAGGCTGAGAGGAGCCAGAGCTACAGCTGATACTTTGATTAAAGTTGTGTTGCTTTGCTCTGCTGTTCCAGCACTAGAGATAGGGTCACAAAGCACACTGTGGGACATCCAGGCAGGGCAGCAAGGATGCAGGCAGGTTAACCTCAGCGTTATGGGACTGGAGTGTGGGAGAGATGTCATACCTACAAGACTGAGTTTTAGAAGCAATGAGAATATTTGTGATCAGATGAGGCCGGTGGCTTTTGTAGTCAAGAGTCCAGTTAAATGTAAATATGCATTTTGGTGTCCTTTGGAGGCCCTCAGAGTCTTGGTTCCGGAAAGTGAGGTGTGACTTCCTGTGCCCTAGTGTCAAGCAAAACTGCTGCCTGTAAATGATTTAGCATGAAAAGAAAATACCTCTCAGTCCATTTGTAATCATAGTGCCTTCAAGGGAGGACTGGATTAGGGGGAGATAGCTTTGCTCATCCCCTCTCTTGTCTCTTCACCCTTTTTGTCTCCCAAGTTGCCTCTACCCTTAGCAGAGAGGAGAGAGGAAGCAAAAGCTCTTCCTCTTGTAGCTCCCCCTGGCTCTGCCTTCACCCTGTCAGGTGGGAACCAGGGAGAGCTCAGCCTTCACCCTGGCTCCAGCTCTGGCACATGCAGAACTTTCAGACAGAAAGCTGGAGCAGGATTGCTGCTTAGCAGCACTGAGGGGTGCAGAGCCACATCTAGCCTTTATGGTACAGACAAGGAGGTGGTTTCACCTCCCTGGAGGGAGGACAGGAGAGGAGGATGAGACATGTGACACTCGTGGAGCTCCAGGTTGTAGAGCTACTGCTACCAAGCCTGCTGAGAGTTAAAACCGCTATGGAAGTGCCTACTGCTGCTTCAGCATCGCTCAGTGTTTGCTGTGTCTCACCACTGGTGCTATTTTTTGGTGGTTTACCAATAGATTTCATCATTTTTGCCACAGCAGCCTGAGCACAACTGGTACTGCTCCATCAGCTGCACCATGGTGCACACAGTGGCTGGAGCAAACAGCAGTGCAAAGCCCACAGCTGCCAACAGAGAGCTCGCCCTTGGATTGGGGGACTTTGGACCAGGCACAGAGAGCTGTCAGAATGGCAGTTATGGCTCTGGAACAAAAATATTGCTTGAGAAAAGCAATTGCAGCAGTGAATTGATGCTGATGTTCTTAAAAGCTCAGTAATCTTGGCCACGTGAAATTCAACCTTTCTTGTGACTGAAATAACAGTGAGGCTTAGGTCATGGCGTGGACTAATCGCCTGTAACATTTCATTTGCAGGAACCAAATTGTTCCTGAGTCCTAGCAGAGCATTTTAAAACCCCCACCAAAATAACTTAACATTCTGTTTCTTTTCAAGCAAGGGCAGCAAACCAGGCTAAATTATTGTCAAGGTTTCTTGGTCCTTAATTGCAGCCAGGCTGAACAAAGGGCTGTGTGCTGTTCCCCAGATGCACGCTCCTAGGGGCTGTGGAAGTCTGCGGGCACTGGGTGAGCACAATGCCAAAGGCAGTGCCCAGACCACAGGCAGATTTGCAGCCCTAGGGGGGGAAAGGAAACCCCATGGAGAAGGACCTGGAAGTCCTGGTGGATAACAAGTTATCCATGAGTCAGAAATGTGCCCTGGTGGCCAAGAAGGCCAATAGGGTCCTGGGGTGTATTAAGAAGAGTATGTCCAGCAGATCCAGGGAGGTTCTCCTCCCCCTCTACTCTGCCCTGGTGATACCTCACCTGGAATATTGCATCCAGTTCTGGGCTCCCCAGTTCAAGAGGGACAGGGATCTGCTGGGGAGAGTCCAATGGAGAGCCACTAGCATGCTGAAGGGACTGGAGCATGTGCCCTATGAGGAGAGGGTGAGGGCCCTGGGGCTGGTTAGTCTGGAGAAGAGAAGACTGAGGGGGGATTTGATCAATGTCTATAAATATCTGAGGGCTGGGTGTCAAGAGGGAGGGGACAGGCTCTGCTCAGGTGCACCCTGGGATAGGACAAGGGGCAATGGATGGAAACTACAGCACAGGAGGTTCCACCTCAACATGAGGAAGAACTTCTGCACTGTGAAGGTCACAAGGTCACAAAGCACTGGAACAGGCTGCCCAGAGGGGTTGTGGAGTCTCCTTCTCTGGAGATTTTCCAGACCCATCTGGATGCATTCCTGTGTGACCTGTGCTGGATTCTCCCCCCCTGCTCTGGCAGGGGGGTTGGACTCGATGCTCTTCAGAGGTCCCTTCTAACCCCTAACATCTGTGATCCTGTGACACCTGGCTCTGGCTGACCCTCCCTGTCCATGCCTGCCTGCACAGGTACCCATGGGGCACTGGCTGCCCCTGCTCCCCTGCCCTGATAGGCATCTTGCTGGGATAATGCAGGACTGAGCGCGGAGCTGCCGCCTGCCAGCCGCCCTGCGAGAGGCAGGCCCTGGGAAGCGATAGGCCCCGTGCCTGTCTGCACAGATCTCTTTTCTGATTCGGAATAAATGCCTCCACTGTCTTGCTGGGTGCACAGGCTGTGTCCTTCTTGCCCTGCTTTTTAAATATAGGTTTTTCTACCCCACAATAGAGGTGAAGGCTGTGGCTTGTGTTACGGCAGCATGGGCTGGACCTGGGAGGTTCGGGTCCAGTTCCTGGGGCTGCAGCAAACCTTCTTGGGGGTCTTGAGAGATTTCGTTGGTCTTCCAAGCCTTATGTTCCCCTTCCCACATCCTGTACCTCCATTCTACTGAAAAATTAGGGCTACCAGGATGACAGAGATGCCCTTTTTACAAGGAATCACATGGAAAATACAAGGGGCAATGGGTACAAATTACTCCTGGGGAGATTCTGATTGTAATCCAGCAGAAAATTTTTCACAATGAGAACAGTTAAACACTGGAATCATCTCCCAACTAGTGGATTCTCTTACACTGGTCAGTTTTAAGACTCAGCTTGACAGGATGCTGGGTCATCTCATTTAAACTGCACTAGCACCCAGAAAGGCTGGACCAGAGGATCCTTGGGGTCCTTTCCAACCTGGCATTCTGTCATTTTTTTTCTTGACTCACATGAAGTTTAGGACTCCATAACCTGTGACCCAAAGCCCACTGAAATCAGTAGGAAGCCTCCCATTAAGTGTATTCTATAGACAAGCAAAGACAAATGACTGCTTTGAGATGCCTTCCCTGTCTCTGACCAAAAAATGCTGTAGGCAGCTGACAGCTAATATGAAGTGTAGAAAACACAAATCTTGATTAATAATATTTAAGCTGAAGGCTGCAATCAGAGACCAGCTGTAGGAATACACAGAAAATACATAGAAAATACAACCCTGCCATAGCAAGGCTGAGATAGTAGCTCCACTGGGGATAAGATCCAAACCTCAGTTTTATATTTGGGGTTAGAAGTGACCTGCATCAGGAAGGAGGGTGAGGGATTCAGCACACCTACTGGGGAAGAGAGGACATTAACCCTTGAGAGCAGCAAGAAAAGCCTCTGTCAGCTCCCAGTGATATATAAATTACAAGATATAAAATCCCCAGGAGCATGGGGAGCAAGGAGGAGGAAAGGAAGGAGAAGGGGATCAAAGGAGTGAAGCTCCTCCATGTCAGGGATGTGGCTTTCAGCAGAGGCAGGATGGTACCCCCAGTAGCACTACGTGAGCCCTGCCTTTTTTGGTCAAGCGAGCTAAAGAGTTCAGGGAGCTAAAGAGATGGAAAAAAAAGGTGTGGCAGTGAGAGGAGGGAGTGGCACAGGAAGACAGGCAGTGGAAACAGGGTGATTTGGGAAAGACCATGGCTACCAGCGTGGGTGTTTGGCCTCCCAGAGACGAAAGTGAGTCATAGCCCCTGTCCCACAGCACTTGCTTGGGGACACTGGAAACAGCGAGCCCCTTCTGCTCAGCATCTCTGGTTAGCATTTCCTTCATGCCAGCACGGGGGCATTGTTAGGATGTGCCACTTGACACACAGTGAGCACCAGCCTGCCTTTCCCCAGAAGGAGACATGTTTCCTAACAGCACTGCTATTATTATTATTATTATTATACAGGAAGAGAAGCAAATTGCGTTTGTGAAAAAAGGAAAATAATTAAAATTCCATTACGGCTCCAATTCTGTCATCTTCCTTCCCAGAACAAGCATTAAAATTTTTATTAATAAATGTGCATTTACTGCTAACCTCTGAATAATCTCTCCAACCTTAATTTCTCCTCATTAAATCCTGTGTTGCATTTTGGCTCTTTGCTTTCCTCACTCGATGTGTTTACTTAAGGTATAATTTTCATATTAAATGTCTTCTCATTGACAAATTCCTCTTTCAAAAGTGATTTTTGAAGAATACCAATCTTTTTTGTTATTGACTTGGAATTTAAATGAGTAAATAGATAAGAAAATCCCCTTTTAGAAGGTTGGACTTGATCTTAGAGGTCTCTTCCAAGCTTAACGATTCAGTGTTAACTGAAAATGCAATTTTTTTAGCAGGCTGCTTCTTAATAACAATTTCAATAAATTTTAAAATCAAAAAGCCTGGGGAAAAACAAAAATTCATCCACCCCTTCCCCCCAACCTAAACCTCTATAAAAGTGGAAAAAAAACAAACCCAAGTGTGTATCCCTTGGAAAGAAAAGTAGTTGTGAATCATGGCTTTGCTTTCTGAAACTGGCATTCATAACCAATTTAAATAAAATTCAGACAGCTTTTATAGAATGTCAAAGAATAAAGATATGCCTTGTTCCAAAGGAGGGGAAGTGTGGGGAAATAAAATTCGTCGGATTTCCTTCCACAGAAATTGGAAAGAATATTTCCAAAGTCATCACCCAGAGCTATAAGTATTTCCTGCTTGGGGTCTGCAGGGCTTGTGGGGCACCCTGGCAGCTACCTGGGGGGAGCTGTCCCTCAAACCACGTCTCACCAGGGCTGGACCCACAGCACAGCCAGCCCATAAAACTGGCTTTAGTCCCCTGCTGCTCAGACCCTTTTGCACCTCAGCCTGACTCTCACTCATGCAGGGTGTTAATGAGCTTGGCCAGGCCTGACGAGATGCCTGCATAGAGCAGTGTGACTTCCTGTAATGCACTTGGCTTGTGCCACCTCTTGCTGCCTGTCTTGTCCTCCCCATGAAAAAGGAAAGCACTTTAAAGGTTGTGACCACTTTAAAAGCCAACCTACAGTGGTAAGGGATTTTGAAAATCAGGAGCCCATGCCTTTTTTTATTTCTCAGAGCTAGGATCCAGCCTATGGGAAGCAGACTTGAGAAGAGCTTGGCCATTTGACTGGACTGTAGGGAGGCTGGGGGGTGCTCTGGGATACCAATCTGTGGCCTCATCTCTTTGGGAATCCCCAGGACTGTGCAGGGCTTCCAGGAATGACGTCCCAAGAAGGCAGACAAATGCCACACAGTTGTCTCAGAGCACAGGGAGGGAGATTTGTCTGCAAGGAGCATATCTCACTGTTGTCTGTAGCAGACACCTCTTCTACATCTCAGCAGTGCTTTGGGGATGGGGGGAAAAAAAAACCCACCAAAATATAAATCCTGCATTTTAGTATAGAAGTTATTACCAATCATTACCTAAAATCTAATGAATTTCAGTCCTCACTTAATTGCTTTTGAGTAGTTCACTTAACTTATTAAAAAGAAGCAAGGACATACTCGTTTAATGAGCAGCAGCAGCAGCAGCCTTGGCCTAGCATCTGCCTACATTCCCTTTTCAATTAATCAATTATAGTCCAATGGTGTGTAATTACACATTAAGAAAGTTATTGGATATCTCAGCATGGCTGTCCCAGGGGGCTCATGAATACACTAATATAACACACCTGTAATGACCTGCTCTCAGATCTGCAAATTGCTCCCATTTCTCTCTCTCTCTCTCTCTCTCTCGTTGCTAAATGAAGATGAGAGCAATTACCATTAACTTTTTGAGTCACATCTAGTCAATGAGAGAGAAAAAAGATCCTTACCAGCATTCATAATAAATCTGCCTGTTGTTAGGAGTGTTGTAACTGCAGCAGGCAGCGAGCTGGATGGCAGTGAAGTGGGGTTGCACTGGGCTGGGAGGGATCCTGGGGCCAGTCTGGCCTGAGCACACACTTCACCTGCAGACAAGACAAAAAGGCAAGCAGGAAAACCTCATCAGGTCCCAACCCCAGTGTGCCTGGCTTGGTTCAAATCAAGCCAGACTCTGGAACTGATCCCTATGCAGCGGCTCTAAGTCTCTGCATAGCAACTAAGCCATGTTGCTGTTGTGTTCAGGTCTTCTTTTGAATACCAGAGAGAACAAAATTTACTATGCAAGGGCAGAGAGGCTTTGGCTGTGCAGGAGGATACAGTCACCAGTGCTCTTATTAATGCATAACAAATGAAACGAAGGAGAGGCTCTTGATCTGCATAATGAAGTCTGACAGATTCTAAATTGGTGATTTAGTCAACTAAAGGCTCCAAAAATGCTCTGTGGAAGTGAGCTTTTGATGGCTCCATAAGTCAGGCAGGGGATGATATCTGTCACCATTTTTATGGCTGTTGTCTTTCCCAGTGTGATGTTGGTGTGCTGTTGTTTCTCTCTCTGGGTAGAAATGTCTGCTTCCCTACACAAAGTTGTCTTGCTCATGCTTTCATTTGCAGGCTGGGGGCTTTCAGATGGGTGTACATGCAGATCAACCCGCAGCAATCTCTTGAGCCCAGATGTTCTTTACAAGCAGGGTCAATTTTGCTCATAGCAGTCTGAATTACTTCCATGCTGTACACCTCACAGCAAACTGGCAATAGCAACTTCAGTGAAACCTTCACAGAATTATAGAATCATAGAATGGGTTGGGTTGGAAGAGACCTTAAAGATCATCTAGTTCCAACCTCCCTGCCATATGCAGGGACACCTCACACTAGACCAGGTTGCTCAAGGCTTCATCCAGCCTGGGCTTAAATACTTTAAGGCTTAGAGCCCCCACAGCTTCTCTGGGCAACCTGTTCCAGTGTCTCACCAGCCTCATGGGGAAGAACTTCTTTCTGATGTCCAGTCTAAGTCTGCCCAACTCCAGTTTAAAGCCAGTGTCACTGTGGAACAGTTTAGTCTCAGCATAAATAATTCTGTAATGTAATTCATCATACTAGAGGTTACTTCTCTTTCTGAGAATCATGCACGTCTCCTTGTGCATGAGATCCCTCAGAATAACACTGCTGTAGGATTCAGGTGGCCAAACATTGCTCTCAGTTGCACTCACACTGAGGCAATGGATGTTTCAGTCTCAGCTTCAGCTGGGTCCCACATTTCATTCGTGTTTTCACCTGTGCCACACTTCTTTCCAGTTCTGCAGCACCTTGTGGCTTAGGGCATGGTTCAGTTCACGTTCACGTGCCTGCCTGTAGCATCTCAGGATTTGACTCTCTGGGTGCCACGGATAGTTAACAAAGGAAAGCAAGCACTTCTAGAATGTGATTTACTCAAAATAATGAGATGCTGATTTAGGATTGGTTAAACCACCTTCTAGATGTGCCTATATCTATTCATTAGCTAGATGAACACCTTCCACCTGTATTTGCCGTAGCTACAGCCATCCTTCGACCTGCATATTTCTGTGCTTGCCATAGCAGAGGGGTCTGCTTGTATGCTTGAAGCTAGGTGTCCACTGATTTCATGTTTAGATGCCTGGTCTCCAGCTTAGAAATGGGGATGCTGTTCTGTAATTGCCTTTGCATGCAGTTGGAGACTGAGATGAAAATGTTAGAAGTGCAAAGCGATTATCTATTATTTAATGTTGTGCTGTACTCCAAATAGCTAACACCCTTGGGATTTGCAGAGAAGTTCATTTATTATGAATTATCTCACACAATAGGAGAAAACAGGTCCTGAGATTTACTCTTAGGTATTTAAGTACAATTTGACTGCCCAGGCAATGAACAGAAGCAAGGAGAGCAGTGAGTGTGGATCCCACAAAGTGATCAGAGTGTGTATAGGTGCAATGCTCCCAAATTCTGCTCAATGCACAGGGACTGAACTTCAGTTTTGTGCCCTTTTTTTTTTTTTTTTTTGGTGAATTTTAAATTTGATCAGTGCCTGAATAGCAATTAATAATGTTTTAAACAGAGAAAGGAACACAGTTATAATGTAGAGCTTTAATATACCACACAGGCTAGTTAAACATTGGTCCTAAAATACTTTTGTGAGCTGGCTCTTAGGCTGTGCAGGTTTTGTGCCTGAAGGGGAGGAGATTGGTGCTTCACTCAGCTGCAAAAATGCCCGTCTAGCTGCAAAAATTCACTTCTAGTTGTATCCTCCAGGAGAGGTTGTAACTCTTTGCATGTCACTCTCCTAATTGAGCAATAAACTCTGTATTGTACTAATACTTTTTATTATGAGGAATAAACACACTTCTTGTAGACAGGCAGAGGAATAATTGACCACCTGTGGCTGGTCCTGATGAGCACTGCTGCACACTGCCACTGAAATGGATGTCTCCTTAGTCAAGAGCAGAAACAGGCATTTGCTGAGAGGTTTCTTTGTGGGTGGGAAGCTAACACACAAGATACATTTCCACTTCCTAACAGCACAGATTCCCAGCTGCCAGGGGAAGAATTGCTTGGTGCTCAGGCAGTTGCCGACCCTCTCTCTGTCTTGGAGATTCAAGGAACAGCCTCATTTGTTAAACACATTAAGTGAAGGGCCAGATTCTGGCTCGAGCCAGGCATCACTCTGGCAAGAGAAAGAAGGCTCAAACGATGTTGTGCATGTGATGTACTGCTGTGGCCCCTTTCTGCTGCCAGCATGGTGCAAAGGAGTCTCAAAGTGGATGAGAATCTGTCCCAAATATAGGTTTATGTAATGCCGGAAGCCAGCACTAGGACATTGTGTTGGTATCGTGTTACAGCTGGCCCAGCACCCGGTCATAAGGCCTGAAGGATGCTGGAAACTGAAGTATTAAGGAGCTGAGAGACTGGCTAAAGCAGAGACAAATGGCAAATGCTTCTCTTATCAGTTATTTTGCACTTTGCATTAATAAATCTCTGAGACTGTAATCTCGTGTAAGTTGCCAGATCCTTCAGGATCCAGTCTCAGGAAGCACAGAGTGCCATGAGCAAAGCACAGAGGTGACTCCTGGGTGTGCAGGCACCCACAGCACCTGGTGCCCCTGCCAGAGCACATGCCCAGGGAGGCACAGCATCCTCGAGAGGAGCTTGCACACCCTTACACGCACAGGGCTTGTGCAGGACCTGGAAAATGTGTTCAGCTTTATCTTATGCATATCCTATTTCTTCCTTTCTGAGAGGTTGCAGGGGGCTGTGCTTAGCAAGTGCTGTTCTCTGCAGTGGGTGTGCTCCCTGTTGCCAGAGTGCTCTGTGCTCTCATCCTTCCTATTCAGCATGCCACGCTTGTTTAATGAGGGATTATAGCTGATGTGCTTGCAGAGTCCAGCAGCCACCTTTGGGTCCCTTTTTCCTCCAGCACAAACTAGGGTTGGAGTCTCCCCAGCAGCAAGGCACGGCCAGGGCCTGGATGAGTGCAAGCTCTCCAACATTCAGATGAGATTAGAGAGATATCCTGCAGTCAGTGAAAGGAAATAACCAGAAGGCCTGGCTGCTGACATGCTCCCCACAGAAATGGAGATATTTGCCTGCAAGTTATCAAAATTCTTCCTTGAGAAATCTCAGCTGCCCTAAGTCACCACCCCAGTGCAGTGACAGAAGTGGTGGCTGTTCCCTCCAATGCCATTTGCTGTCCCTGAGCTGCTATCCCTCTGTGTCCACCTCAGTGCTCAGCCAGGAGGTGGGGGGCTGTGTGGGTCAGCTGTGATAGCTTGCTCACATTCCTGGAAAGCAGGCTGTGCTTGCTTCCATCCAGTTTACTATAATCCCACCACTGTTTGCCTCCAGCTCAGCTGAGTCAGTGTGAGTGCAGGGAGGAGCCATCATGTGGACAAGTTTGGCCCAGTTTCCCCCCTTGCTGTTAGAAAAACCTGCTGAAAGCAAATCTGATTAGCACAGCAGAGTAAATAGCCCAGCTGCAAAACGTTGAGGATTGCCACTCGTGCAGGTACCTTCTGTGCAGGAGGCAAAATGCATTTTTTGAATGTTTGTGCACTGATGAGCACAGCAGTCCATGGGCTCTAGTGACTGGCTGTGTCTTCCTAGGTGCTGAGCTAGCAAAAGAGTCCTGCAAAACCTTTTCAGAACCCCTTTTTGAGTTGCAGCACATCTGGTATGCAAAGCCCTGGTCCTGAACCAAAATCCATCCAGACGAATGCAGGTACCTGTGCTGGAGGTGCAAGCTGCTGTGGGCATGGGGACCTCCCAGTGCTCTCAGGGTTAGAAAACTGCAAAGAGGGCAAATCCAAAATAGCCTGGACCTTGTTGATCCTTCAGGAACTCTGTCTTAGAAGAGGAATTTGGAGACTGTCTGGACTGTGGCACTCAGAGGGAACCAGAAGTGTTTAGATTTCGCACATGTCTTCTCACTGCTGCTTGCTTGCTGGGTGGGAGTCACTCCTTTTCACAGCACCCAGGTGAGCTTTGGGAAGAGTCTGACTCAAGGCAGGTCACTCTGGCTTTGAGACTGATGTTTCACCTGAATATATTCACAGTAACAACCTAGGAATGGAAAAGACCTCTTAGCTCCTCCAGTCTGTGCTCTGATTCTAAAGCACATCTGTAACATGCTGTAGGCTGTGTGAGGGGAAGAGAAAATCACTTATTTTTCTGTGAATGGAGAAGCTGTGGGTATCATGATCTTGTCTGAGACAGTGTGTACTCTATTTTAGCCAACCTCACTCATCAGTGAAGGCTTTGGGGGCATTTTGAAGCTGTGCCTGGTGCCCCTGCCTGTAAGCATGATGGAGAAAGAAAGCTAGAGGAGGAGAGAGAGAGAAAAAGGACACAGACTTTTGGTGAGGGCAGGGAAGGTATTTGTGACTCTGTGCAAAACTTGCATGGTTAGGATCTTCCTGAGCACAATATGCTCTGGAGGATGGAGGGAATGGTAGAAATGGGATGTTGGGAGTTGAAATCTACCTGCAGATGTGGCATCGGAAAAAATCCAGAGCCGGCACGGCTATTTTTAGCAAAAGTGCAAACAGTGATAGATGCAAACAGTGATAGATGCCATGGGGCTGCTGTCACTAAAATTTGCCTATAAGCAACATATTCATATTTAAACAAGTCAGCTTTGCACATTGAAATGAGCAAACACTCAGACTGTGCTTGTTTGTTTGTTGTGCAGAAGCCATCAGCTTTCACTCCTCATCCCGTCACGGTGGCGGTGCTGCAGTCAGGCTGATGGATCAGCTGCACAGCCAGCTTATCTGCAAGGCCACCAAACATTGTTATCTTGCATGTCATGATAGGTTGTTCCCACTGGAAAATAGGAATTTGGGGCTGCCCTCGCAACAGTACCATCTTCTGCACGGCATTGCCCTGATGGTAAGCTCACTTGGCACAGTTTGTACTGCTAAGCACATCCACTGTGAAACCTGACACTGAGAGGCACATGAATAAAAATCACACAGAATCAGGAGAGGAGCAAGCATCAGAGAAGCTTTTGAAGGCAGGGGGCAAACCAGCAAGGATGGAGTTCCTGCAGTTTCTCTCCTGCTTAGTGGGGGCCTGTGTCACTTCTGGTAAAAGACCTCCAGCCTACACCAGCATTATACTTGGCCAATTAGCTTAGTTAGGGACCTCATATATATTTAGGTCTTGAAAAGGTCAGCAGCAGAGCAAGGCTGGGCAGGGTTTTTTGAAGCTGTAGGACTGGAAGCTTTGCTTCTAGCATCATTAGAAAATAATTGCTTGTGAATGTCCAGGGATTTCAATCTACATGTTGGAGCTCTGAAAAGGAGGGCAGGAAGCTTTAAAACGTTATTGCAACAGCTCCTGCTAATGTCACACTCACTGCAGACCCCATGTGAGAGCATGTGGGGTGTACCCAAGGGCAAGGCTGCTGCACCTCACCTGCCTCAGTCCCCTTAGGCTGGAGTCTCTCTCCTTGGGCTGCTCCTCTTGTGATTGCCCCCAGCACAGACCTGCTTCTCTGGCCAAGATCCACACAGGCTGTGTGTGCTTATCAAAAGCTGCAGTGAGGCAGGGATGGTCTCTGTGGCACTCCAGCTGAGCTGTTTGCACCTAAGTGTAGCTGCTACTCTTCCATTATAAATTATTTTTGCCCTTTGTTTTTGTGGTTTTCTGCTCCTTGCAACTTCTGCCTTTGACCTGTCTTCCCCTTCTGAGTATCTCTCTTCCTCTGTTACTGTCTTTCCTTTCTTTCAGTTTAACAATCTTCTTTCCCAGGTCCATGATAAATCACATAACTCATTTTTTATGCTCCCACTTGTTTCCAAAGTTCTGCAGTCTTTGGCTCTTCTGTGCTGTTGGCTGTGGAAAGTCCCCTCCCCTACATGTTCTAAGGCCTAAATGTTACTAAATGTGACTTTAGCCATCTAGAAGCCTGTTGGTTACTTGCTGCTGCTCACAGCTTGATTTCACTGTGTGACCAAACTAGATGGTTTGTGACTGAGTATCTTGCAAGAAGGAAGATTGCCTCCATGCCTGGTATCAGACCAGTCCTTAATGAGGAGCCTGTTCAGCCCTCAGCTCTGTCACAGATATTCCCTGCCACCTCAGCCAAGGCACTTTATCTCTCTCTGGCTCTGCTCACCGTTCAGGAAATTGGCATAATTGCACTTCTGAAGCTTGTGTGGAATTGCAGCCATGAATTCCTCCTGCTTGCTTTGTCTTTTCCTCATCCTTTTTGTCTGCACAATTGTCAGCTGGGATGAAAAGCCACTGAAGCAGAGAAGCCAGGGTCAGTGCAAAGGTTGTGCTCCAAATGGCTGGCCCAGCAGCTCACCAGATCCTGACAACAGTGATAGCAGAGAGTCAGCTTTATCATTTGCATGGCAGTCTCGTGTGCTTTGAGGAGCTTCTCATGCTACCTGTGAATAGCAAGCAGAGAAGTTTCCAAGGCAGGGTGCTCAGGAGTACACTGTGGTTATGAGGCTCCCCAGGGAAGTGGTTGAATCCCCATCCCTGGAGGTGTTTCAGAGACACAGATATGTGGTGCTGAGGGTTTAGCACCAGACTTGGTAGTTAGGTGATTGTTGGTCTCAGTGATCTTAAAGATCTTTTCCAACTGAAATAATTCTGATTCTAGGATTCTGTTGCAGGACAAAGAGATAAAATGGTTTTGTAGGCTTGTACCATGAGATTGTTAGCAGAAAATGTGGGTCCTTGAAAGTAGCAGGAGAGAGGCAAGGCAATTGCTCCTTCTGTAAAACCCGTCTCTGGTTCTCACCCCCGTTCTGCATCTTCTTTCCCTCACCCTGCCCATGAGAGTTCTGTGGCAATAACAAAATGCAGAGCAAAGGCAGCCTCAAGGCTGTCATTTGTGGCCAGGTAACACTCCTCCCACATGCCATCTCCTGAGCACTGATGGCAGTTCATTACTGGGGTGCTGCAAGTCAAGGTGCCTGCACACAAATTCAACAAGGATGCAGTTATTAGAGGGGGGAATGCCTGTTAAGCACACACCAAAAGCAAGTGGTGTCGTCTTGATTTGGCACCTGATTCATTATCTCTCACCTCCTGTGCCTCAGACAGCACCACCTGAGCCAGGAGCAGAGAACCAGCCCTTTGTGTATGAAGCTTGCTCTTAAAGCTACACCTCACAAGGAAGTGACAAGTGACATAACCAACCTGTTTTTAAAATCCCAGTGGGAGTGGAGTTTTGAAGCTTTCTCTCCATCTCAGGCAGGGAGCACAAGGCAGGTATGACTTTTGGTAGGTGGGTACCCATCCCCAGAAGGAAGCACGGCATGCAAGACCATTCACATACGGAATGTATGTCAAAAGGCCTTCACTGATCATCCAAATTATGCAGGGAGGAAAACCCAGCCTGCAACCAATTAAAATCTGTTGGCCAAGTCAGCTGAGAAGGTCAGCAGGCTTGGGCTTCTGTAGTGAGGGCCACATTGCCTACCAGATAATTATTGGGGCTTTCAATTTTGAGGTATCTCTTTAGCACTGAATTTTTCAAATCTAGTCAGTCAGAGCCTCGTATTTCAGGCTGAGGAGCACAATGCCAGGGGAGCGTCCTGCCTCGGTGTGCAGCCTGGGCACATTTATCATGTTCTTCCACTCTCTCAACCTGTAAAGAGTCCTTCTTTGAATCCTGTGCACTGCTCACCATGCAAGCAGCTCATTATCCCAGGCATTTCAAGACTAATTTATAGGACATTTGGTTAATTTGCATAAGCCATCCAGTACACAGAACATGTCTCTACAATAAAGTAATATGCCAAAATCAGGATTTATGTGAAAACACAAATACTGGGGACACACACACAGAGGATTTTAAAGAAGCTGTCATTAGAATCAATCTCTAACCCAATACCTCTGATAAAAAAAAAAAAAATCGGAATCCTGCCTCTCCACCTACTGTACATGAAGCTCCCATATAATTTTCTGCTTTGAATCTTGCTCATCTTTTTATTAAGTAAGATGGGTTTTGATCCTTAAAACAGCCTTGAAATCTGAATACTTGGCACTGTTGGCTTTGTCTAAAAAGGAAACACAGCCCCCCGAACTGAATCCAGATCGAGGGCTGCGTGTTCAGCTAGCGCTGTGAGGAGCCTCGCGCCGCCGCTGCTCTGATTATTACCTTCACACCAGAAACAGGAGGGCCTGTAATCCTTGAAACAGCTGACATCTGAAGTGCTGATTCTTCCTGTTCTTTGAGTTAGTCAGTCCTTGATCTCCATGCCTGGCATGCAAGCCCGGCTTTCACTGAAACCTGACCTCGTGGTGCCTTCTTCTGCAGCTCTGTTTGTCTTCTGCCATTCAGAAATGTGCAGCTTCTGTCTTCGGGACTCTGAATTAGAGCTACAGGGGCCAAAGGAGCAAGCAGGAGAGTTGTCATTATTGGATCCAATGCCTGCCCTTGATATAGGTGTCCTTGGTTTGGGTTATTTTTAATAATAATTACAAAATAAGAACACTGTGAGGCATTTTCTAAGCGAACCTTTCCCCTGCGAGCTGGCACTGGCTCTCCGTGATCTCTAACGCACGACTGCTTCCCCTCCAGCTGCAGATGGTGTTGCTCTCTTCCTAGCAAAGCCAGCCTGGGATTTGAAAGTCAAGTTGGTTTCTTTCTTCTCTCCCTAATATGTCTTCTGCCATTATAAGGCCTCTGAAGAGCACATTAAGTCTGTATTTACCCCTGTGCAATCTAATTAACTTCCAGAATAACTGTGCAGGTGTAACTGAGATCCCAGTTTGAAGGCAGCTTTGCTCCACTTATTCTAATTGAAGGAACTGTTTGGCCAGCAGCATTTCTATTAGTAGTAATGCTGTTTGAAAAGGAAATAACTTAGTTGGACTTTGGGAGTGAATTTGTAGGAATGCCAGCTAGAATTGCATAAGTGGATGTATATTACTTGTAAAGAGAGGCTAACCTGAGCTGGAAATCACATGTACAATAAACATGTAATCCAGATGCCATCGCTACAAATTCATTTCCCAGGGCAGAGCTATGGTTTCAAGAGCCCATTTCAGTGCTTTATTGTTCTGAAGGTTTGAACAGTGTTAACAGTTCACTTTGGTGGATCAAGTGTAGCTCCAGTTGGGGGAAAGCTGCTGGGTATTTAATGGCTTGGTCAGCTCAGAACAGAAGGCAATAGAGGGAAATAAGGTGTTGCAGGAAGAGAAGTCCTCTAGAGAAAGGTTTTGTGGTTTGCTGTTCTAGATTCTGTTGCTCCATTCTATCTGCTAATCTAGACTCTGAGGTTGGTGTTTTCAGTTGCAGGAATTTATGGTGTTTTGTTTTGTTTTGTTTTGTTTTTTAAATCAAACTGTACTCCAAATTGCATGGAACTGACAGCATTGGCTTGAACATAATGAATATATTCCACAGGAACAATACATGCAGCTTTTTGGTTTACTCTCATCCAACTTGAATCACTTTTTACTATTCTAAGATGTTAGAAGCACATTTTTTTCCTCTGGGGATTTACAGTTTCTCTTAGTGTTTTGATTACTTGTGAATAATTTGATAGAAACCCCCTTTCACATGTGCCTGTGATGTACAGCATCTAGCTTGGATTTGGTTTTTGACTGATCTCTAATAGCTGAAGCTACTGTATACAACATAAAACATTTGTAATGCTGTCAGACAGGAGAAAAATCTCTCTTCTGCAACTTGACTCAAATTTGTTATGTGTATAGCTCCATGAAGTTCAATAGATGTAAATACAGATTAATTATTTAAAAAGTAATAGGAAGGAATGAGCTTCCAAACATGTAGTGTTTAATTATTTAAAACCTGTAATGGAATTTCAACCCTCGTGCATACCTCAGAGCTCCCGTTGTGCTTGGACAAGTGCCTGAGGTTAACTGGCATGTCCCCACCTCCAAGACATCTCCCCACCTCCCAGTCATCTCCCCTCCTATATCACAGGGTGATAAATGTGAAGAACAGTCAATATTCTCACTCATGGCTACTAGGAAATGTGCCTTCCTTTCCCCTACTGCTATATTGCACCCTGCAATAAGCCATTGTTATTACAAGAATCATAGAATTGTCAGGGTTGGAAGGACCTCAAGGATCATCCAGTTCCAACCCCCCTGCCATGTGCAGGGACACCTCACACTACATCAGGTTGGTCAGAGCCACATCCAGCCTGGCCTTAAAAACTTCCAGGGATGAGGCTTCCACCACCTCCCTGGGCAACCTGTTCCAGTGTCTCACCACCCTCATGCTGAAGAATTTTTTCCTAACATCCAATACCCACTTCTAGTTTTGCTCCATTCCCCTCAGTCCTATCACTACCTGACACCCTAAAAAGTCCCTCCCCAGCTTTATTGTAGGCCCCCTTCAGATACTGGAAGGCCACAAGAAGGTCTTCTCAGAGCCTTCTCCTCTCCAGACTGAACAGCCCCAACTCTCTCAGTCTGTCCTTATAGCAGAGTTCCAGCCCTCTGCTCATCCTCATGGTCCTTCTCTGGTCACATTCCAACACATCCAGATCTTTCCTGTAACAGGGGCTCCAGAACTGGACACAGTGCACCAGGTGGGGTCTCACCAGAATGGAGTAGATGTGCCCAATAGCACATATGATGACTTCTGCTGTAATGCATTCTCCTTGGTGAGAAATGAAGACTTTGTGCCAAATTCAGCTCTCAGTTATGTGACTCAAATTGAAAAAACACCACTGGCTTCATTGGAGTTATCCCAGTTTCATCCTGGGGATACTAAGAATAGAGCTGATTGCTGGAAATAGCTGGGTGTCAGGTAGGCTGCAGCACTGCACTCTTTCTAAACAGAGGGATAAGCAAGACCTTTGAATTCGAACAGGAAAGACATGGTGGGACTTTGTATCTCCCATATCCATACCCTGCTTAGAAAGAGGTGGTGTAAGTCACCAAGGAAGAAGGTGCATTTTCTGTTCCTTGAGAACCAGCAAGTGTTTCAGGTGTGAGAAAAGCAACATAGTGGGGAGCTGGGGTGAAGGGCTGACCCTTCCTCCCTCAAGCATCAGTCACAAGTAAAGCTGGTTGCTGCCTACCACCCTCACAGCTGGTGGGTCCTGTCAGAGGAAGCCTGGCTTCACAGCAGGAATGTCCTCAGTAAAACAAGAGGGGCATTAGCAGAAGAAGACAAGGAAGTTTTCACACACATTAGTTCACCATATGTTTGGCTCTAAGCTGCAGTTTCAGACCTTTATAACTCCTCATTTATTATTTTTAAGACTAAAATTCTGGAAAACAGTGGTTGAAGATAGCTAGGGACCGAAATACTCATGGTGATTAAATCCTGCCTACTACAGACAGAGTATTTTTTCTTTTTATCCCCTTTTCCCTTTCTTCTCTTCTTTTCTTTTCTTTTCCCTTTCTTCTCTTTTTTCTTTTTTTCTTTTCTTCTCTTTTCCTTTCCTTTTCTTTTTTCTCCTTTTCTTTTCTTTTCTTTTCTTTTCTTTTCTTTTCTTTTCTTTTCTTTTCTTTTCTTTTCTTTTCTTTTCTTTTCTTTTCTTTTCTTTTCTTTTCTTTTCTTTTCTTTTCTTTTCTTTTCTTTTCTTTTCTTTTCTTTTCTCTTTTCTTTTCTTTTCTTTTCTTTTCTTTTCTTTTCTTTTCTTTTCTTTTCTTTTCTTTTCTTTTCTTTTCTTTTCTTTTCTTTTTTCTTTTCTTTTCTTTTCTTTTCTTTTCTTTTCTTTTCTTTTCTTTTCTTTTCTTTTCTTTTCTTTTTTTCTTTTCTTTCCCCTCTCTTCTTTTCCCTGGTCCTTATTTCAGTTTTACCTGTACCACATGGGCTCACCAAGAGTGAGCCCAACATTTGCTCAGAATAAGTCTCTCACTAGTGATGATTCTGTGCTGACAGGAGGGAGAAGGCAAGCTGGGTCTGTACCAACAGGCTCTGGGTTCCAGCCAGGATCAGTGCCTTGCAGCAAGAGAAACTGGAGGAACACAGAATGCTTCCCCCGTGCATGGCTGAACAATTTCCCTCACTTAGCTTTGTCTTCTCCAGCCCCCAACTCCAGAGGAAATGGGAAAATTAATTCCACTCTCCATGCCCAATCTGGAAGACATGTGACATGTCTTGGTCCGGGGCTGAAACCGATGTGACACACTGTTCCTTGATCCAGGCAGATTTGGGATCTGGCCCAGAGCTGTTCTAATCAAGTGTGGTTTCCAAAGAGAGCTGCTCCTCAGACTGAAGGTATTCTGGGAGGCAGGGTGCGTGTACCATTCCCAGAGTGAAACAAGCAAGGCTCGAAGTGTGAATCGCACGCAGGCAAATCTGGAACAGTTTTGACTCCCTTCAAAGGCCTGGAGACTAAAATCCAGCAACGCTCCTCTTGGAAAGTTTGGATCTCCCTTCATCCATTTTTACTAACAGTCAACTCAATCTTTCCCTAATCAAGTCAATCTTTCCCTAACATTATTTTTCCAAGTAAGCCTCTGCTGCAGTCTCTCAGGGGTTGTATAAGTTGGGGAAATGTGTGCAGGGGGTCTGCCTCAGGTGGATTGTGAGCCCCAGATCTGCAGCTGCTGTGACACACACAGCATGGTGGGTCCTGGCCTCTAAACATCAGTGCATGGAAAAGAGGAGCATTTAATAGTAAGGCCTGGAGATCCCTGGCCTATAGAGAGAGGTGGAAAACACCCAGGTATGTAGATGGATAGATAGATAGATAGATAGATAGATAGATAGATAGATAGATAGATAGATAGATGGAAGGAAGGAAGGAAGGAAGGAAGGAAGGAAGGAAGGAAGGAAGGAAGGAAGGAAGGAAGGAAGGAAGGAAGGAAGGAAGGGAAAGAAAGGAAGGGAAAGAGAAAGGAAAGAAAAAGAAAGGAAAGAAAAAGAAAGGAAAGAAAGAAAAGAAAGAAAGAAAGAAAGAAAGAAAGAAAGAAAGAAAGAAAGAAAGAAAGAAAGAAAAGAAAGAAAGAAAGAAAGAAAGAAAGAAAGAAAGAAAGAAAGAAAGAAAGAAAGAAAGAAAGAAAGAAAGAAAGAAAGAAAGAAAGAAAGAAAGAAAGAAAGAAAGAAAGAAAGGAAGGAAGAAAGGAAGTAAGAAAGAAAGGAAAGTAAAGAAAGGAAGGGAAAGAGAAAGGAAAGAAAAAGAAAGAAAAAGAAAGAAAGAAAGAAAAAGAAAGAAAGAAAGAAAGAAAAGAAAGAGAAAGGAAGAAAGAAAGGAAGAAAGGAAGGAAGGAAGGAGGGAAGGAAGGAAGGAGGGAAGGAAGGAAGGAAGGAGGGAAGGAAGGAAGGAAGGAAGGAAGGAAGGAAGAAAGAAAAAGAAAAAGAAAGAAAGAAAGGAAGAAAGAAAGGAAGAAAGAAGAAAGGAAGAAAGAAAGGAAGAAAGGAAGGAAGGAGGGAAGGAAGGAAGGAAGGAAGAAAGAAAGAAAGAAAGAAAGAAAGAAAGAAAGAAAGAAAGAAAGAAAGAAAGAAAGAAAGAAAGAAAGAAAGAAAGAAAGAAAGAAAGAAAGAAAGAAAGAAAGAAAGAAAAAGAAAGAAAGGAAAAGAAAAGAAAGATAGATAGATTCCAAAGCACCCAGAGGTTTATATTCTGTAAGCATTTTTCTTGTACAAGCATAAATCAGAAGAAACAACACAAAAACCTGTGGGAGTTGCACCACTGTAAAATGGTGAGAGGAAGAATCAGACTTAGAAGCCAGCCCTCGTTACAGGTAAATAAAGATTTCTCCAGGTTTCAGATTGCATTCCCACTTGCTGTTCTACACACTAATGATATTTCAAATCTGGATTACAGTACTATTCTCTAGACCCAGCAATACTGTATTTAAGTCTGAGTGATTTAATGGCTGTTCAGTGGTGATTTTGGTCCAGGTGAAGTGGTATTGGCCTGCAGCAATGCCTTAGGCTAAAAGCATCATCTGTGAGCAAAAAAACATTAACCTGCCCCTCAAACCACCTCATTATTACATTTATAGTCCTGTCAACTAACCTATGAGCCACTGGAAACATAATGGAGTGGGTTTTACTGTTATTTTTATATTCTCTTGAATATTAAAAAGAAAATATATTGGAGGGGAAAAAATGCAAGATATTACTAGATATAAAATCTAGACAGATGAGCCACATGGGTTATTTTCCATCCCATAATGTTATTTTGCTATATGACCAGGATGAAGTTGTGTTCAGGGAAAAAAAAAGTGAATATGTTTATTCAGGTACTGAATAAAAAAAAAAAAAAAAAAAGAATTAATGAGAGAATATAAATCTTCATCTGCTTCTGAAGGTACCTTCAGCTGTGGTAGCATGAGGTTGTCAAGGGTGAATATTTCTCATTTTGGACTACCAGTAAGATACTATTTGGGGCTTGTGAAGTGCCCTTTTCCTCTTTTGCCTCTTAAGTTTTCTTGTACTTACCAGTATCCCTAAGTCTCAAAAAGAATTTGATAGAAACATTTGCAGTGTTAATTGCTCTCCATTTTTCTTTTCCTGATTGCTGGGGCTGGGTGCAGGGAGTGTTGCAAAGCATCTTGTGTACAGGCTCTCTTTCCTCAGTTGACAGCTGCTCTGCAGAAGAAACTTTCTTGGGCTGCTGCTTGGTCCTGTTCTCCTGTCCCTGTAGCCCCTGCAAAGGAGCAAGGAGCTCCTGGCATGGCAGAGGTGCTGGCTCTCTCGCCTGTCCCCTGAAGAGGGGCTGGCAGTGGTTCTCAGCCCAGGTCCTGCAGCCTGGGCACTCCAGGGATGGAGAAGCTGCTCTGCTGCCTGTGGAGCAGCTGTGCAGAAGGTTGTCCAAGGACATGGAAATAAATGTCCTTATGAGGGAAGAAATGCATTTCCACTCTGTGAAGGAGAGGAAAGAGGATTTCCTAGTGCCACCTTCCCTTGCTGCCCCAAAGAGCTGGCAGGCACTGGACACTCTTAGGATGTACTTCTAAGCCCCACCTGCTGAAGCTTACTGAGATTCACAGCCTCACCTGATTGATGTAATTCTTGCTTCTGGCTGCTGTTTTTCCCCAGATCATTTCAAGACCAAGGGAAGTCTGAGAATGCACATCATGGGAAGCCATCGGATGAACCTGAGGCTTGATGGGAGCTTGAGAGTTGAACTTGAGACTCACTGGCTTGAGCCAGGGTTTGTTCTGCCCTGTAGTCTCTTGCATGATGTAGCTGTGCTCAAAGCCCATCCACTTGCAGTGGGATGAGGTTTCTCAGGGCCTGCATTACTCTTGGAAAGGGCATTGAGGCTTAGATGTCCTTTAGGCATTTCTGAAATGTGAATCTTGGTGAGCCAGGTTGTCTGTCATGCTGAGAGCATGCAAACCCTCTGCCTCTCTCCTCCAGTCTTGCCCTGCTTTCATCTTCTGCATCATCTTAATTTTATGTAGGACTTACTGCTGGAGTGGTGGCCTTAGCAGTACTGATTCAGCAGTGCAGCTCTTGCATGGTCCAAGAGTAAAACTCTTAACATTAAGGCTATTAAGGTTTAAATGCTGTCACTGTCCTGTGTAATTTCAGGCAGGAGGGTTTCTGGGGAGAAGAACTTCCCCCTTGGCAAGCCCCACCTCACCCTACATTAATTTTCCCTGAAGTTTCACCCTCCACATTGTGGGCTTCACCAGTGGTTTCAGATCCAGAGTTCCTCCCTTGGTTTCAAAGCCTCAGACTGAAGCTGAAAACACGGAGCTCAGCTGTTTATATACAAAATCAAATATGTAGCCACTCTGATGAAACAAGACCCAGCCTGGATCTCCACTGGGCATTAGCATAGCTTATATTCGTTGCTTTTGGCTGGGAAGATTAACCCCCCCACCCCCTTCCCAACATAAAACAAGGCAAGGCCTTTGAAAAGGCTCTGTTTTAAATACCACAGATGACAACTGCAGTGATTCAAAAAAAATGAACTCAATTAATCATTAGCCATTAATTACCAAATAGCTCTATTTTCTCCTTATGCTTCACATAGCTTAGACTTTGGCATAATCAGGATGAAAAATGGAGACAGAGTGAGTCTTGCATTTCAAGGGCAGAAAGTCAGTGTTTGCTCCTTAGAAAACTGTGCTAAGGATTTCCAGGTGGACAAGATGTTTGGGAGGGTTAGGTCAGGAGAAGGAAAAGCAAGAAGGGAAGTTTTCATAGAATCACAGAATCATTTTGGTGGAAAGAGGCCTTTAAGATCACCGAGTCCAACCATTAACCCAAGGCTGCTAGGTCACCACTAAACCATGTCCCAAAGCACCACATTTACAAATCTTTTAAACAAATGAAAAAAAGGGGGGGAAAGAAAGCTTTGGTCTCTTCTAAACAGAAAGAAACTAATTACAGGACAGTTTGAAGTTGTACTGCTCTGCTTTGTCAACTGTTTTTGCACAAAGCTCCAAACACTCTAAAAATCTGTTTCCCTTCACACCTAACGTTGCTATGAGCTGTACTGTAACCACATTCACAGCCTGCCTCAGGGTTCCTTCTCAGCAGGTTTCAGCTGGAATGGGGTTTTTATTTTTATTTTTTGGTAATAATCCCTCCATTCAGATGGAGCAATCGTTATCAAAAATTATCACAAGCCATCTTGGACAGAAAAATCCTGCCAGGATACAGATGCTGAAGGTCTTACACCAAGCACATGGCAAAGGCTGTCGGAGGCTGGGTGGCTGCTGAGAGCCTCCTCGCTTTGGGTTGTGCCTGTTACTAGCATTGCTTGGCATTTGGTTGTGAAAGAGCATCAATTCCCAGTCACAGCAGCTGAGGCAAGGACTTGGTCACAGTCATCTTGAAAGCAGATGCTGTGAACTGCCCTGCCTCTTGGAGGACAATCTGCCTCTCATCCAAGGACCCCTGGCCCAAATTCCCCTGCCCCATGAGCTAGCAGGCAGCAACTGAGGCGCTGGACAGGCAGACCCCTGTGTGCCCTGCTCAGGCACCAGCCGCGCCCCAGGCTACTCAGTTGCTCTCTGGAGGAAGGCTGAACAGGTCCGGGGGGTGGGGGTTCATTACCCTGGCTCTAAAGCCCGAGTGTGGCCCCTTTAAGTGCAGCAGGCTGCTTGCTTTGTGCCTGTGGGGCAACCTCGTGGCCAGGTCTGGGCTCTGCTTTGGGCGTTTCTATCAAAACAGAGCTAGAGGTGCCAAGAGGAATGGCTTTTACCCCTGCCCCCTCTTTGTGCTGAAGAAACCCGAGCAGTGCAGGCTCCCTGGCTGCTGCCTTCCTCCCTGCTCCCGTATCGGTGTTTCTGCTGATGCTGTGTCTTCTGAGTTGTCTCCTGGTGTAGATTGCTGTGTCTTTCACAGGAAAGAGGATGAATGATATCAAGTCCCAGAGCTTATAAGTAGCACGCTGGCGACGTGCCACTAAAATATAAATACATTAAATGTACTGAAGGAACCGTTCATTCTGTTGTTTAGGGTTGGACATGTCCCAGTTAGGTAAATTTAATCTTCCTGAGGGTTGTTGCCTTACAGCTGAACGAGATGATAGGCAGTTATCTGATTACTGATCTCTCTGTCATTCAGGGTTTGTGTTCTGGCATTCATGGTGTGAAGTGTGCTTGGCCAAGAGCAGCACTGGGAGTATTTTCCAAGGGAGGTGAAGGTGTGTTAGGAGATCTATTAGCACCTTGCAAGGTCCAAGTCTTTATCTCAGAAATGCTCGTGCTCCTTGCCAGTCACACTGCTCCTGGGGCCACCTCCTTTTGGGTACAAATGTAGAAGCTGGTTGCTTCACCTGTGTTAGGAAACAGCCTCATGGCATTTATTTCCTTCCTGTGTATGTCTGCTGCACTTCTTCCAAAATCCCCTGCCATGCCTCTGCTCCCACAGAGGTGAGGCTCAAGGCTCCCACTGCTTCCAGGGTGAGTGGAGGCTGGTACTAACCATCAGACCCAAAGGTGACTGATTGCTTTAAAGAGGAGTCTCTCCATTGCTTTCCAGGGCTGCTGGGTCAGGTCCCCTGAAGGCGATCCCATGGCATTAACTGCTGTGACTGAAGCCACTGAAACCCAGGGAGCTGCTGGCAAATCCACTGTGCTAACTGTTAGCAAGCGCTCTGCAACAGCTCAGCTCCTGATTGTAGGGTGAAGGGAAAGGATGAGGCAGGAAAAGGGAAGCAGAAGGAACAAATGAGCAGAGAGGTTTTGAGCTGGCTGTGAGGAACGACAATGTTCTGTACAAAATGCAAGGACTTTGAAAAAGAAGATGTTGGCTGTGTTTTACAGATAAGAAAATGTTATTTTATTGAGCAGAGAGATCTATGTTTCACCTATCACATCCGAACTAATCAGTGTAGGCTTTTAGAAGAGGTCTGTAATTACTCTGAGCACATCATTAGTTAGATGTAAAATGAATGATACTGCTCCATTTTATTACCCCTAGTGATATAGCCATTTGTATCATAAATTCATTGACCTCATCTTAAATGATCAATCCTGTAAGACAGACTTGATTCATTAATTCTTAAGTGGCATTTTTTCTCCTCCAGTAATTTCCTCCTCATTGTTAGGACCAGTTTTCTGCCTTTCAGTTTGGTAGTGTAAGACGTCATATTGCCTCTGTGTGACATGGACAGTTTATACTTGTGTCTTAAATAAGCACCAGAGACTTAGTGCTAAGTCAGAGAAAGAAAGAAAAAGAGAGAGAGAAAGAAAGAGAAAAAGAAAGGAAGAAAGAAAAGAAAGAAAGAAAGAAAGAAAGAAAGAAAGAAAGAAAGAAAGAAAGAAAGAAAGAAAGAAAGAGAAAGAAAGAAAGAAAGAAGGAAAGAAAGAAAGAAAGAAAAAGAAAAAAAGAAAGAAAGAGAAAAAAAGAAAAAGAAAGAAAGAGAAAGAAAGAAAAAGAAAGAAAGAAAGAAAGAGAAAGAAAGAAAGAAAGAGAAAGAAAGAAAGAAAGAGAAAGAAAGAAAAAGAAAGAAAGAAAAAGAAAGAAAGAGAAAGAAAGAAAAAGAAAGAAATAAAGAAATAAAGAAAGAGAAAGAAAGTAAGAAAGAAAGAAAGAAAAAGAAAGAAAGAAAGAAAAAGAAAGAAAGAAAAAAGAAAGAAAGAAAGAAAGAAAGAAAGAAAGAAAGAAAGAAAGAAAGAAAAAGAAAGAAAGAAAGAAAAAGAAAGAAAGAAAAAAGAAAGAAAGAAAGAAAGAAAAAGAAAGAAAGAAAGAAAGAAAGAAAAAAGAAAGAAAGAAAGAAAGAAAGAAAGAAAGAAAGAAAGAAAAGAAAGAAAGAAAGAAAAGAAAGAAAAGGAAAGAAAGAAAGAAAGAAAGAAAGAAAGAAAGAAAGAAAGAAAGAAAAGAAAGAAAAGGAAAGAAAGAAAGAAGAAAGAAAGAAAAGAAAGAAAAGAAAGAAAGAAAAGAAAGAAAGAAAGAAAGAAAGAAAGAAAGAAAGAAAGAAAGAAAGAAAGAAAGAAAGAAAGAAAGAAAGAAAGAAAGAAAGAAAGAAAGAAAGAAAGAAAGAAAGAAAGAAAGAAAGAAAGAAAGAAAGAAAGAAAGAAAGAAAGAAAGAAAGAAAGAAAGAAAGAAAGGGAAGGAAAGGAAAGGAAGGCAAGGAAAGGAAAGGAAAGAAAAATTAAATAGATGGAGATAGTAGATACACATTTCCCAGTGGCATTAACATCAAAACTTTGAGATCTTGTGTAAAATCAATGAAATAATTATTAGATATTTGATCCATCCAGGATGTTGGAAGGAAGAGAATCACAGCCTTTAATTTATGTGGCTTTAATTAATTTTCTCCAGTGATAAAATATACAGAACGGGCTGTGATCAATATGTGAGTGAGGCAGGCAGGCTTCAGAGTTTCTCATACCTCAGTGAATTATTGAAAACAGGAGAAATCAGCAGAGAATTTCTAAGCAAGATTTCTAAATATTTTACCAAGGAAGAGAAAATATTTGTTTAGCCAGGGGTGACACAGGAGCCCACTTGAGATAAACAAATCAATACAGCAATAAAATGCTGAAGTATTTCAATGAATTTCTAAACTGATAACTAATAAAATTAAATTATTAGGAAAAATGCCACAAGGTTTTTGGGGGCTTTGTCTTTCAGTCTGTTTAACTGAAGTCACTGAGGGGGCTCCTCCAAGAAAAACAAGGAGGCTGGGTTTGCTCTTCTGTATTTCTCAGGTGCTTCTTTGGCAGCAAATGTGCAAGCTGCTTTTCTTCCTTTGCCCTGAAGGAAGGCAAGGTTGAGAGAGGAGGTTCTCCTCCCCCTCTACTGTGCCCTGGTGAGGCTGTGTCTGGAATATTGTGTCCAGTTCTGGGCCCCTGAGTTCAAGAAGGACTTTAGGGAACTGCTTGAAAGAGTCCAGCACAGAGCCACAAAAATGATTAAAGGAGTGGAACATCTTCCTTATGAGGAGTGACTGAGGGAGTTGGGGCTCTTTAGCTTGGGGAAGAGGAGACTGAGAGGTGACCTCATTAATGTTTACAAAGATTTGCAGGGTAAATGCCCAGAGGATGGAGCCAGGCTCTGCTGGGTGATGCCCTATGACAGCACAAGGGGCAATGGTGGAAGTTGAGGCACAGGAAGTTCCATGGAAACATAAGGAAATTTTTTTTCACTGTGAGGGTGACAGAACACTGGAACAGGCTGCCCAGGGGGGTTGTGGAGTCTCCCTCTCTGGAAATACTCAAAACCCACCTGGATGTGTTCCTGTGTGATCTGGTATATAGGTGATCCTGCTCGGGCAGGGGGGTTGGACTGGATGATATTTCAAGGTCCCTTCCAATCCCTAACATTCTGTGATTCTGTGAAGTCTTAGCTGCACCATCCCAGGACCAAATCAGGGAAGCAACTGCATCTAAATCCTGTCCCACTCCTTACAGCCACTGCCTCTAGGGCTGGTGTCCTCCTTACCTTTCCCCTGCAAGCAGACACTGGTTTTGTGGGTGACGGGCCAAGACGGGCTTCATCCTGCCCCAGCCTGCCCTGGGAGCTCCTGGTTTTCTTGGGGTACGTGTGGATCCCCTCTGCCTCTGCTTAGCCCTTGAGGCATGAGCATACCTTGCAAGCAGCAGGAGAGAAACGGTGTGAATCCTGATTCCATACATGCAGAACAGCATGTCATGGCTACAGTATTCTCAGTCAGAAGTGACAGTAAGGGAAATTCAGCAGCTTTACTGAGTTCAATAACACCCTATTAACTCACAGCACAGACTCACAAATTCCCTGTTTGTCTGCTTGGAAAACATTGGCAAGCCAGAAAATTTCAGGAGGTCAGTTATAAGCTGTTTCCATCAGATGATCCTGTGCTGGCTTGCTGGGTGGGTGGCAAAAGCCATCTTGGTGCCAAATACCTGGGATGGTTCAGTGCCCACTGCTGGGTGTTTGTACTACATGCAGTCAGGGGTGCCCAGCTCTGGTACTGTCTGCCACTGAGCCTTCCTGGTGGGGCGCAGAGGGAGAGCCAATGCCTGGTAAAACCTGGGAGCCTTGGAAGTGGGGGTGCCCCTGCTCTGCCCTCTTGGGTGCACTCCTGCTTCCCACCCACCCCATGCCTGGAGGAGATGGGTGCACTGTGGCAGTGGAGGCATTTATTTCAATATCCTTTCTGTGCATTTGAGAGCCTTTTTGTACTCATTTTTTTAGTGCACTACATTGTCAGTATGTGATCAGTGCAGGGCTGGACTTGTCTGTAACACATCAGGAGATTTTCTTCCCTGTGTGGGGCACCATGCTGCTAACACGCCTGTTCTAATGCTGCACGCCTCGAGCAGCACCAGCACCCCCTCTGCTTCAGCACAGCTGGCACTGGCTCTGTGTCACCAAGCTAAAAATCCAGGCCCTGCATTCCCAAACTTCAAGAGTGACTTCTTAGTTGCTACTTCTCAGCTAATTATTTGGGTTTATTTAAATGTTGGGATAAAAATTTGGTGCTGGAGAGAGGGAGTGTGTGTGTGAGGCTGTGAATGGGGAGGAGAGGCAGAAGGGGGAATCAACCAGCAACCTGGCTGGATAACCAAAAAGCTGTAGAGATAAAATGAATGGGTGACTAGCATAGCATCTAGTATGTGCATGGGTGCATATAGAGATATATTAAAGATATAAGACTGCAAACTCCGAAATGTCACCACTGTTGATATACAAGGAAAGCTGAGAGTTAAATGAGATGGGTAATCAGACGCCTGACATATGTTGTTTTGAATTGTTTATATGGCCAATAGTTATTAAAATTAATTATCCTTTTAATGAAGTCTTTCCACTATCATTTTCTTTAATTTTTCTTTTTTTTTTCTTTTCTTTTTTTGGTGGTTTTTTTTTTCCTTCTGCACAAAAGATGCCGCCATTTCAAACCAAGCTAATGTAGACTAGTCACAAAAAAAAAAAAAAACCAACAACAACACAACAAAAAAGCAGAACAAACAATCCCAGGATGTCTTCTGACATGGTCATAGGCTCAACATGCTGCTAGGAAGCACCAAAAAAAAAATCTCTGTCAGTGGAGTATTTTGAGGACTAACGTAAATGACAAAAAATGGGGAGGGGGGAGAGTTTGTGTGTGTAAAATTCTGTCAGAAAAGTACGGCACTGAAAAATCTGACATCTGTTTATCTGTTTATAGCTATGGCAAGATTACTCATATTAATTCTTGTTTAAAATGCCATATGAAGGAAAGGCATTTGTGCAAACAAGAGTCATATTTGAATTGTAGATCATGTCTTCACCATCTGTGAGAGCTGTTGGTGTTGCAAAATTAATGTGTTAATGAAATCACAATAATTTCTCTGAAGTAATGGATTCTGAAGCCTAGAATGACTATTTTTTGAACTTTGGTGTCTAGTGGTTTACAACTGGGAAAACCTTTCACGGCTTAATTAGTTCTGCAGTCTTACTTTAAAAAAAAAAATTGGCTATGCCTTTGCCACACCAACAGTGACACAGGGAAGGATTAAATGGAAAGGAGAGAAACAAACCAGAAATGAGCCTGCAATGCAAACTTTTTGCTGTAGTATTTGAAAAGTTGCTAAATAGGCCTTTGCTTGCCAAGAAGTTTTACTCAAAGTGGCTCGTACACAAGAGTGGGCAAACAGCTCAGAGAATAATTCCAGCTTGCCAAAACATCACAAATGAGGACTATTCGGACCTTGCACAAATGTCCTGGCTGCTTCCAAGTCTCTCATTGGAATGAAGGGCAAAGGATGAATGATGCCTTTTGCTTCGTGATGCCATTCTCAAATACCACACCCTTCCCAACCTGCCATTTGATACCCTTCACAGGAAATGTTGCAGCTTAGCAAAAGTGGTTTACAATGATTTACAGCAACTTTCTGAGTCCTTTCCCAGCTGCCATACTTCTCATGTGGTGAGGCATCTCAGATGGTGCAGGTGTGCTTCAGATACCACTGAGGAGTGATCACAGCCATACTCCTACAGATGTTGTACCCTTGCATATGTGGGTGACAACAGTTTGTGCCAGCTGAGGATTCTTCTCTGTGGTATGTGTTTAAGATATGTAATGTACTGTGTAAGGTAGAATTGAGAGCTTGGGAGCCAGAAAAGGGAGTGACATTCAATTCACCAATATTTTGGAGCAAACCCTCCATGGTTTTCACAAACATAACTATTTTTAATTATTTTTTTTCAGCTAGAAAAATAATGTATTTAGAAAGCAACTTAAAAAAATACTTTTAAAGTAACTCTATGAAGAGAAGATGTCTTTTCTTACCTGATTTGATTTTATTGCTGTGTTGTAGGTATGTGACTGGTGTAAGCACATAAGACACACAAAAGAGTATCTGGATTTTGGGGACGGGGAAAGAAGGCTTCAGTTCTGCAGTGCAAAATGTCTCAATCAGTACAAAATGGACATTTTCTACAAAGAGACACAGGCCAATCTTCCAGCTGGACTGTGCAGTACATTACATCCTCCAGTTGAAAATAAAGCAGAAGGCACTGGGGTGCAGCTGCTGACTCCAGATTCTTGGAATATACCGCTAGCAGATGCTCGGAGAAAAGCCCCATCCCCAGCGTCTGCAGCTGGCCAAATTCAAGGTCCTGGACCATCAGTGTCTACCACTGCCTCTCCGTCTGACACTGCCAACTGCTCTGTCACTAAAATCCCCACACCAGTTCCCAAACCTATTCCCATCAGTGAGAATCCAAATATTCCGCCAGTTTCTGTCCAGCCACCTGCTAGCATTGTGCCTCCAATTGGTGTCCCACCTCGCAGTCCTCCCATGGTGATGACAAACCGTGGGCCAGTTCCTCTGCCCATATTCATGGAACAGCAAATCATGCAGCAAATCCGTCCACCCTTTATCCGTGGGCCGCCTCACCATGCCTCAAACCCTAACAGCCCTCTGTCAAATCCAATGATTCCTGGAATCGGTCCCCCACCAGGTGGTCCCCGAAATATGGGTCCCACCTCTAGCCCCATGCACAGGCCAATGCTTTCCCCTCATATCCACCCCCCCACGACCCCTACCATGCCTGGGAATCCTCCTGGATTGCTGCCGCCCCCCCCTCCCGGAGCTCCTTTGCCCAGTCTTCCCTTCCCCCCTGTCAGCATGATGCCAAATGGTCCTATGCCTATGCCACAGATGATGAACTTCGGATTGCCATCCCTTGCCCCACTGGTGCCACCCCCAACTCTACTAGTGCCATATCCTGTCATTGTCCCTTTGCCCGTCCCCATCCCCATTCCCATCCCCATCCCTCACATCAACGACTCCAAACCCCCCAATGGCTTCTCCAGCAACGGCGAAAGCTTCATTCCGAGTACCTCCAGCGAGACGCCTGGGGCAAAGCCAACCAATAGCTCTTCATCCCCTCGAGAGTCAAAGCAAGGATCGTCCAAGTCCTCTGACTCGTCACCGAGCTGCTCAGGCCAGTCCCTAAACCAAGCTCAAGTGCTTCAGGAGCACAGTAAAAATGAAGTTGTTGACTTGACTGTCAGAGCTAGTAGTCCAGTGAACAGTAAATTTGGGTTCCCCAGTGTGCTACAGGGTCCGCAGGACGGTGTGATAGACCTCACGGTAGGGCACCGGTCTAGGCTGCACAACGTCATCCACAGGGCTTTGCATGCCCAGGTGAAAGTTGAGCGCGAACCTAACAGTGTTGTCAATTTGGCTTTTGGTAGCTCAGACAAAAGGAACTGCAGCGACTGCAGGGACAACTGCAGCCCGGTGGACTCCAAACCGTTACCCTGCAGTGACGGAACCCACTGCTGCCCTGCCTCCTTGGTCTCCGGCACGCCGGGGCTGGAAGGCGGCGCGGCGGTCTGCAACGTCATCGTCAACGGCACCAAGAGCACCGAGGGGCCCAAGAACCCGGAGCCGCCCCAGGAGCTGAAAAAGCCTCAGCCCCCGGAGGAGCTGGCAGTGAGCGAGCTGGAGTCCGTCAAGGAGAACAACTGCGCCTCCAACTGTCACCTGGAGGGAGACGCTGGCAAGAAGGCTGGGGAGGAGCCCCTGGCTGGGGGAGACAAACAGGACCCCAACCTCAACAACCCGGCAGACGAGGACCATGCCTACGCTCTGCGGATGCTGCCCAAGGCAGGCTGCGTGATCCAGCCTGTGCCAAAGCCAGCAGACAAGACTGCCATGGCGCCCTGCATTATCTCAGCACCCATCCTCAGCACAGGGCCAGAGGAGCTGGAGCCACCGCTGAAAAGGAGGTGTCTCCGAATTCGAAATCAGAATAAGTAAAGGTTTGTGCCATCACTACTGCCTTCTGTCTGGGCCCCTCAAGTCAAGAAAGATGTTGAGTTGCTCAAACATGTCCAGAGAAGGGCAGCAAGGCTGGTGAGGGGTCTGGAGCACAGCCCTGTGAGGAACGGCTGAGGGAGCTGGGGGTGTTTAGCCTGGAGAAGAGGAGCCTGAGGGGAGACCGCATGGCTGTCTACAACTACCTGAAGGGAGGTTGTAGCCAGGTGGGGGTTGGTCTCTTCTCCCAGGCAACCAGCAACAGAACAAGAGGACAGAGTCTCAAGCTGTGCATGGGGAAGTTTAGGCTTGATCTTAGAAAGAAGTTCTTCCCTGAAAGAGAGATTGGCCATTGGGATGGGCTGCCCAGGGAAGTGGTGGGGTCAGTGTCCCTGGAGGTGGCACTTAGTGCCATGGTCTGGTTGATTAGTTAGGGTTGGGTGATTGGTTGGACTTGATGATCTTGGAGGTCTCTTCCAACCTGGTTGATTCTGTGACAGGATGGGGATTTTCAGGTCTGAGGTCAAACTCTGGTGTGGATGTGGCCTCTGTGAAACCAAAACAAAGCTGCCGATTGGAGTTGCTCAGCACTTTCAGAGGACGATTGGTATTTGTGTTTTAATACTGCTCTTAGTGTTGCACTGCATCTCTGCTCCTCACCACACCAGCAGCCTCATCACACCTTGCCTCACACAGCATTTTGTGCTGGTGCTGACTCTGAAGTTACTGTGCAGTGTATGTCAAAATCAGGGGGGTTCTGCCCAGGATGTGGTTCAGGTCTGAGTCATGAATCCTCTTGCTTTTTCCATCTGAGTTATGCAGCAGCTCAAGCCTTCATGATGATAATTGGAATTATCCTGCACCACAGCATAGAGCAGGACAACCCAGCTGCTTCCTGCTAGCTCAGATCCAATTGAATTACCAAATCATCATCTCCAATCATCTAACTTTGGTCTGCCTCCAGTTGCACCCTGGCTTTTAGCTGGGCTGTTCTCCAGGGATTGAAGACCCTCTCCCTGCACTTTCCTTCCTGAGGTATCAGTGCTTAGGGGTTGCCTGCTCTTTGGCACCTGCTTGCTGTAGCTTATCTCAGCAAGACCTGTGCCACAGGGCTTTTTTCTCTTACTGGGGTATCTACCTTTGGTGCAAGTCTCCCCCCCAGCCTTGTGTGTGGTGTGTATGTGGTTCCTAGTGGGGCTAGAAAGCAAGGCAAAGATATGGCCAAGTCCACCAACAACTGTAGCTTGCCCAAGGACAATGCTCCAGAAGCAGAAAATCCCCACCCTTCATTCCCTATTTCCAGCCTTCTGAATCCCTCTGATAAACCAGTGCCTCTGTAAAACTGTTAGCTTAATCTGAGTGTTGCTTCCAACCTGTGAGCAAGAAACAAATGTGATTGCATTTGTTTAGCTTCACAGGCATGGAGAGCTTCTTTCAGGCACAGGGAAAATGGTGGGTGTTGAGAGAAATCTGTTCAGCAGTAAAACACTGACAGTGTGCCGGATGTGGCTTGATGAGATGCCAGCTTTCGTTACAATCCCTGGAATATTCTGTAGCCTCCAGTAAATCCCTGTCCCTGGTAGCACAAATAGTGACTGCAGCGGTGCAGTATGGATACTGCCTGGAAGGGCTTGGCACCTACAACTGGAGATAGCAGCACAGGCTGTGGAATCTGGGCCATGGCAACATCTCCCTGCTCCATTAGTGCATGCTGATGGCACCAGTTAAGATACTGCAGTACAGTCAGGACTTCCTTTTTTGTTTGTGACTGCTGCATTCCCTGTGCTGGCTTCCATGCTGGGAACATGACTTCCCCTGATCACAGGCAGTATTTGTTTACTTTCTTTGGTGGAACAGGACCATTATTCTTTGCTCGGGGCATGTGCCGACACATGTTAAAGATACATATGTAAGAGCAGAGGGCAACTCTAATTTCTGGGACTAATAACTAACATATACAATACCTCAGAAGTCAAACGAATAGTTAAAATCTTTACAGACTCCCTGCCCACCCCTGAGGTGTGGATGGACTATATGGAAACCCCAGTGTGCCACCTCTGGGACTGGAGAGATTATCTCTTCATAAATGTATGCATGCTTTTGTCTAGGGGTTGTGATTGATCTAGTGAAAAGGCTATTCTCTGACTCTGTCCCTTCTATTTAATTCTAGGAGGGCTGTGCTTAACCCATCCTTTCCCACCTTGCACAAGCTCCCCGTAGCTGGGGTTTACCTCAAACCACTGCTAAGACACTTGCAGGTTTGTGTGCTGACACTGCAGTCAAAGGGGCCTGGTTCATACTATCTATTTAAGCTGGCCTAGACCATCCAGGCTGCAGTAGTGCCACCTCTCCAGGATGCCAATTCCATCATCCAGAGCCAAAGCCTTAAAACTCAGGAGAGTTCTGGCTTCACTGAGTTGTGCCTTTTTGCCTGTTGACACAATTGCACTGACATCACCTCACAGATAGTGTTTGACAGAGAAAGTGGGCAAGCTGAACAAGCTGCCCTGGAAAGACATGCAGGATGCTTCAACATTCAGTTATTGTCCTCAGTTGTTTGTATGCTCTGCATGTCAATATCTGCCACTGTGGTTGCCCTCAGGAATAACCATTTTAACCCATTCACCAAGAGTTTTATGTATTCCATTGCCTCACTGTAAGTGTTGTCTTACAGGAAAGATTTCAGGTTGCCAGGCAAGATTAATCTGACCCAGTACAGACATCTGGAACAAAGACACAGCTGAGCTAATTGTCTAAACTCCCTTTAAAATCACCCTAGAGAAGCAGACACCTCAAAGAGACAGCTGAGCTCATCCTGAAGTCGACAACTAAGACAGCTCAGACAAATTGTGCCCTAGGAGGGCCTATTTTTCCCTGCCATGAGGAAAACTTAGGGTGACTGGCATTGACATAGATGTCCCCATAGACACTAAAAGTGAAAAACCCCAGTCTAGGTGTCTGCCATGCCTTGGGTTTGTACAATAGCAGAGTATGTCATGGTGATGGTTGTTAGTCTGTGTTCATCCCTTCCTTTCTCCACAAAGGGAGAAGCTGTAGCCTCTGTGCAGGAGATATGAAACCAGGATCCTTGTGTGCTTCAAGGGAAAGAGGATACCCAAAGTACTCTGCAGAAATAAACAGCCTGACATCCCACACCAGCTCATTCCAGTGGGTACCTCGGTGAAATGTGGGTGGGTTTTGGACCCCTCAAGGCATGCACAAGTGATTAGTGCAGCCCTGATGACTCATTTGAGGTGAGGACTCTTTGGTTTCACACAGAGCCCTCCTTTTGCTAGCACTGGTAATAGCAGGGGGGGTGCTTAGATTTCTGGTCTCCCAGCAGTCTGACTGTGAAGGACAGGACTCAGAGCCTGCTTGTTCAGCAGGGACAGGCAGAGGAAGCAGAGAGTTGGTGTAGACCCTTACACAGCAGCCCTGACCTCTGCTGGTCCCATGAATGCCTTCTGCCCAGGCCTGGGGAAAGACAGAGGTAAAACCAGCCTGGTTGTGGGGAGGATATCTCATGAGAGACTCCCAACCCTACAGGAACTCTACCAAAACACAAAGAGGGTAGGAGCTGCACTAGTAACAGTGTTGGCTTGGAGATCGTTTCTATTGATAGTTCTGGCCATGCTAACCTGGGAGGAGGAGAAGTGCAGAGAATTGTCTTCTTCTGTCTTGTTCCCCACCCACTCTGATTGGAAAATCTGAACATATTGCCCTAATGTCCTACTTTTCCAGGATTTTATTTCCCATCAAATAGTATGAAAAGAAGGAAATTAGCCAAATATTTTTATGCTAGAGTTCTGGGCAGGCAGATTGAATTCGTGTCATAGCAACATGGACTCTCTAAAAAGGATTCAATGCAAGCATGACCTTTTGGGGCAAGTTGCCAAACTCTGGATTATTTAATGTACCGATTACTTGATTATTAGAAGTGCTAATCAGCAACATAATCCTGGATGTTAAAGTTTAGTCTGTCCATCAGGATGTGGACTGTCAAGCTGTTTGAGCTCGATGCAATTCAAGGAACTAGCAAAAGATGTCTCAGTGCCAAAGTCCTGCCATGATAAAAGAGTGAAGCAAGGGAGAATATTCTGTTGAGTGTTATTTTTTCAAGTTTGAGCAATGTGAGTTTCCAGAATTAGCAGTGATAGTGTTGCCTGCCTACATGCTTTACATCCAGGCAGGGTCTGTTTTAACCCTCTAGTTTTGGTGTCAAGGTTTCCTAAAGAAAATAAATGGAAACACCAAGGTCTGCTTGGATTTAACATGATAGTTATGGTAAACTAACTTAGAAAATTAAGTGGCAGAAGTGAGACTCACAACTAGCTTCTGTCTCTGTGTGTGTGTGTCTGTGTGTGTGCTGACTTATCTTATGTTGGGGGCAGAAGAGAGTTTTTCTGCTCATGTCAGCAGAATTTCTCCCAGAAGTAATAGAAGTGGTAGGAGTATGGCCACCTACAGAGCCAACCTGTATGTCCTAGGGTCAGAATCTGATGAGTTACAGGCCCAGGTCTCCATCTGTCGAGTCCATAGACTCTAGTTGTAAAAATACACACCATGCAGAACACTCCAGTTAGGGGCAGACATAATATAAATCCTGCTGTGAGCTCCCCTGCCCAGAGTGGACCAGCACAACCTTTCCTGCTCTGGTCAGGATTCCTGAGGCACAGGGTATAGCTATTAACCTTCTTTTCTGCCTTAAGAGGTTTTATCACTCCCCTGTCCTGGAGCATCTCTCTATCAGCATCTTCCCCTGCCCTCCTTGCTCTGGTCAGGATAGAATTTGACCTTAAAGATACACTTGAAAACAGATTTTCTACATTTCATATATTCAAACATATTTTTATGCTAAACATCTTCATTGACACAGTGCTAGGGGCCAGAGTCTTAGCTAATTTTAACTGGATACCATCCCAGTGGTGCTAAACTAATTTAAATCAGCAGAGTAATTGGACTTGTACACTTCACACCTACTCTTCTGGTTCAGAAGTTTCCCTTCACCTGGCTTCTCATGAGCCTACAGAAATTTTCCATGTATCCAAAAGGGGAGAGGAGAGACTGTTAACACCCCACAGCCTTAAGCACATTTGCTTGGAACTGAAGCATTGCCCTTGAGAGCTGCCTGGCTCTAGGCTCTAGCAGTATGATGTTACACTTCCAAACTGAGTGTGTAGTTTCTCAGATATATTAAATCAGAGAAAGTATATCCCAGAAAAAGAGAAAAGAAAAAGATGGTGAAGTTTAAAATGCCATAGTTCCAGGGTAGCTTTCAGCTCCCACATCTTGCTGCCAGAATGTGGGAGCTCTGACTGCTGTCTCAGGGGCAGTAAATAGCAGGCTGGTGGTACACTGCTGTAGATCACTGCACGCTCCTTGAAATCAAAAGAACAAGTGCTGCTTTCTGCTGGGTTCATCTTGCTTTGCCATGAAACCTCACAGGGCTCATGTTTCACATATGACATCTCATTCTTGAACACAGTTTAGAAAATAATTACAGCTGGTTTGATTTGCAAAGGTGGGGAGCTGCTAGGGTTTGCTGGCAACCAAAGCACGCAGCCAGAACTTTGGCCAGCGAAAAAAAAAATCATTGTGTGATTGAAAGAGCCACAGAAATCTGCAGAACCTGTGCTTTCCAGAAGCTGTAGCCTACCTGACAGCTCCCAGGATCTGGAACCACAACCTTCACAGATAATTTTGATGCCTACTTGCCTTTTTTAGTTTTAATTGTCTTGTGACATAAAAATTGTTTGAACTGAAGTCTGTGCCATTGCCTAAGGTGGCACAATCCATGTTCATACTGAAACAAGGAGTTGCTGGTAATTGTTCATCAAGCTCTAAAGACTGACCAGGCACTTCCATACATACAAGACCTAATGCTCTTGTTGGTGCAGAGTAGATTTGGCTGCATTCAGATGTGTTAAGTGTAAAATGGTCATAGAGTTAGACTCTAGCTCTCCACCAGTCTTGTGCTGCCAAACTACCAAAGACAGTGGCACAGTCAAAGTTTATGGGGGATAAAAGCACAACTCATGATTAAACACTGTCCCTGACCACAAAGACCATAGTAAAATGGAGAGGCACCCTTGTAAAAACATCACCTGAGACAGTGATTGCCTTTACATTCAGAGGCCAAGATCCTGGACAGTGTGTGTCTGATTGCCACTGAAATCTGATAAGGAGCTAAGCATCCAATAACCTTTGAGAAGCTTGACCCTTGAACAGCCACAGCCGACTTCAGTGCAGAGCTGTGAGCTCTGGACAGCTGTGAGCAGCTTAGAAACTATTTCTCAGTATTAAAAGCAGTGCCTGAAAGTGGGTTGGAAAGGAGCACAGCGCTTTGGAGGGCTGTGGTTGTGAAAAAGTTAGACATAATCAAGCAGTGAGCAACAGATTTGAAGATGAAATTAATTTCTGCCCAAAAAAGCAGTGGGAGATTCAAGCAAAGCTGTTTGAGCAAGAAATCAGGAGGAAATCAAACTGTGATGAGCAGGATTTTCTGAAGCACTTCTTGTTTCCAGATTACCTGCTGGGTCTCTCCCTCTCTATTTGTAGGTCCTGTCAAGCAAAACAGGCAAGTTAAGCACATTCCTGGGTGCCTCTATCAGTTGAGGCCTACTAATCATTGCCTTATTTGCACTCTTTTGATAAGGAGCTGCACCACACTGCTGGAACCAGAGGCTGTGTTTGCAAGCAGTGTGAGCAGCTCGTGAGAGCTGTGAATTGAAGCAACCTCAGACATTTTGCAGAACCCTCAACTATTCCACATTTGCTTCTACCATGAAAATTAGAGGTAATTAAATATGTGGGCTTGATCCTGTGTGCACTCAGCTCTTGGTGCCTCTAATGCAAGTTGAAGGTCCTCGGCACGTTACAGATCGAGGTCCTGCCTCTTGACTCGTTTTCATGGCTTTACTTCCCCAGACATGATTTTGGTATTTGAAAAGAATGGCATTGCTGTACAACATGTGTCTCAATTTGTAATGATATCCTCCCTGCAGCTGGCTTGTTTTTCCAAGTGTTTCTGAAACATTACTGTCTTAAACTCAAGCCAACCCTACAATAACAAATTATCTAGAAGCAAAGAAGCTGAACTGCGTTGGTCCAGAGGATGCCTCCACTCTCTGCTGCACTCCGTTTTTCAGTCCTGGTTTTGGGGACACACACACACACACAAAAATAACATTTTAAACAGGAGAATTAGGGACTGGGTAGTGCAAAGTGAAATAACTCTGGAGTTCTGACCTCTCTGGAAAGATCTGCATCCCATCATTGGTTGATTGATACTAAAACCTATGGTTAGAGCAATTCTCAACCATTTATTTGGAGCCCACGTGGTTCAATGTAAAACTTTGGTGTTGCCTGCTTATGCTCCAAATATTTAGAAGCTTTCCTGAACCACTTGTTCTGCCCCTTCAAAGTTGCTTATCCAAAAGGAGGGCCACAAAATCCCTTTCCCAGAGGAATCCTCCAACTGAGAGATGTTTGAAGACAAGCAGAAAAGAAACGATACGTGATGAAGGCACTCAAAATATGAATTCTGATCCTTAATTTCAAAGATCAGTTAAAATGCCAGTTCAGTTTTATTTCAAGCAGTTTACCAGTTACTGCTGAAGTGGATATCTTGGTGGTAGAAGTACTCATAGAATCATAGAATAGTTTTGGTTGGAAAAGACTTCTTCATCGAGTCCAACTGTCAACCTAAGACCACCATGGCCATTAAACCATGTCTCCAAGTGCCATTTGAACACCTCCAGGGATGGTGACTCCACCACCTCCCTGGGCAGCCTGTTCCAATGCCTGACCTCTTCCTGTTTTCTTGAGCTGGGAGGGGAAGTAGGAAACAGAGAAAATCTGAAACAACAGTTAGGTCCAGCAGTTCTGGGAATAAGGGAGATGCCCTGAGGTGCCTGGCACTGCACTAAGTTCCATGCCAGGTCTCACGCACTTGCTCCTTGTTTGTTCTGTGAGGCTTTTTCCTCTTCCTTCCCTTACAGTATAACCTACCTGACATTTTGGCCACCTAAGCATGCTCCCTTGGTTTTGGATGAGCCTGCATCTCCTCTTGCATCTCCCCCCATTAACCAGGATGGGGGCTGTGAAAACCAGGGAGAAACCCCACTGGAATGATGCCAGGCATGCAGCTCTGGATGGTTATGGATGGAGAGGAAATGTGGGAAAATGGAAACAAGGGAAAATATTGATTGCCTCCTGATATGGGAAGCTGAAACTTCACAAAAAAGATTCAACACAGCTTCTGAAAACATCGTCATCATCATCATCATCGTTATTGTTGTTGTTGCTGGTTTGTAGCCCACAATTGCATCTGAGATTAAAAAGCTAGGCCCAGGTGTAGCAGAGGTGAGGAAGAGGACTCTCAAGGGAGGTACAGACTGTCGTTCAGCAAGACCCCAATCATCACCATCCACTTCCTCCACATTACTACCCACAGCTTATCTGCCTTTTCCTGGCTACTTAGCTGACTTTACTGGAGAGATCAGCTTGGATAAGGAAACTGAGAAGAACCTCAGAATAGCCAAAGCCTTGTGGTTTGGGCCCACAGGAGGCTGCTGAAATTCAAGTTGAAGTTTCTATTCTGATTCAGACAAAATCAGAGGCTTCAAGAAGGGTTATCACATCACAGTGGTTGCCTGCTTTCAGGAAAGGAGAGTAGAAACTGTCTGGATTTGGGTTTCCTTTCGGTTTAGTTGTTATGGTTTTTGGTTTGTCAACTTTTTTGCAAAACGATCCTTGTGAAGTTTCAGCTTTATCCCAGCACAGAATGGGAGAATGAGACCAAAATTTGGCTGGGTTTTTTGTTTGGTTTGGTTTGGTTTAGTTTTTTCATAAGGAAAATCCTATCTTCTGCCACATCTGCACAGGAAGCATCAAAGCAAACTGTTTCCAGGCTTGCCCAGTGCACTGGTGCTGCACTCACCAGAGGGCAATGGGCCATGAAGAAGAGCTTGGAACTGATATTTCCACCATGTCCTTGCCACAGAACAAGGGCATGGATGGTGACACACATCCCTGTTCCCACCTTCACCAGCTTGTTTCAGGGTTCAGTGTAAGACACATTGAATGAGTCTGGGGATAGACAATACTAAACATACCAGCAAGGGGCCAATCAGAGATGGAAGGTGGTGAAACTTCTCCAAAGGCTTTTCTAGGAATAGATGCAAGGCAATAGGAGTCAGCACACCACAGATCTTCTGCTTTCCAGTTCATGTTTCTCTCTCAAGCTCCTTCCCTGGCTATAAGGTGACTGGACATGATTGCAAGCACAGCTTCTGGTGCATCCATACAAAATTCAGTCACAGAGCTGGGGGTGACTAAGCTGTCCCTACCACTTCTGCTTAGACATAAAAGAAGGGCATATCCCAAGCCTCTTCCCCAGTGCATTCCATAGAGTCACAATGTCTGCTCAGGTTACAGCTTGTGTTTCGGTCAGCAGGCAGAGCCTGAGTCCCATATCTGACCCAGAGCTGACAAAACCAGAGCAAGAGGGAAACACCACCTTCAAAATCAAGGGCTGGTGCCTAAGGAAGGCTTCCCCTGCCTCAATGTGGCATCCCTTCAGTTAGCTCATGAAAGCATAAATCATTAAGTATTCAAAGGGGAAGGTTTTAATGAAGAAACTTGAATGGTTTGAAGAACTGCCTGAAAATAATTAAATAAATAAAATGACAGAACTCTTACAAGTAACAGATGACTCCAGAGTGTTTCCAGGGCTGAGTTTGCTCCCATGCTGACTTTAGCTGCACTCTTGTGGTTTGCCTTCAGAGCAGTTTCCCTGGGAAAATAATTGCAGTGCCTTTACTCTAGGGCCATGCACGTCCCAGATGAAGCAGACCTCTCGTAGCACATCAGTGTTCATTGTCTGGGTGAATTAAGTGCTGTGCTAAATGATGGAAACTGCCAGCCCAGCCCACATCAACGGGTGCCTCAGCTCTGCCCACCCAGCATCTGAGTTTTTTCTGAACAATAAGATGTGAGTCTGGAGACAGGAAGGTCCAGTGGAGTGCAGAATGAGGGAGAAGCCACCATGGAAAGAGCTGTGGTGTTCTGCATGCATGCCTGTGTCCAAAGCCATGTCAGTGGCATGGCCTCCTGAGGAGGTAGGGCATGACTGGGGAGGGCACAGGGGAGGAGCAGCTGTTTCTGGCAGCTCTCTCTGCCAGCAGGAACATCCTGCTGGTGTGGTTTGTGAGGCAGCACAAGTGGGGATATGGGTATGGGTGAGTAGGAAATGCTCCCACAGCTGAGCTACCCAGCTCCTCAGCACAGAGACAGGGAGGGGAAGTGGACTAAGGAGCACTTCCAGCAACTGGCTCTACCAAGCAGGGCCAAGCTTCCCACCAAACTGTTACCAGGAGGTGCTGCAGGACTGGAGGTCTGAAGCAGCACCTGGAAAGAGCTGAGTGCTTGCAGAAAGGGAGGAGGGAAGCCTGCTGGGGAGGCCTTGCCCTAGCTACCAAACTGGCCTGCTGAACTCACTCTGTATGTTCTGAGCAAGGATTTCAATCCTTATGTGGCAGGGCATAAAGCAAAGAGGCATCTCTGCATTGGTGCAGCCTATTTCATAGCTGCCCACTGCTCAGGTTATGACTCACATCGACAAAGACCATCACTGGGGCTGGTACCTGCTGCTCAGGGGAGCACTCAGCCCACACAGAGGAGCTTCCAAGTCACCTGCTGGAGCTGGGGCAGCATCCAGCTGAGTTATCATCCCTTTTCCCTCCTGCATTGACTGCAGGATGGAAATGAACCCTCTTGCTTGTTCCCTTTCTGTCATCTTTTCTGGGTTGCCTCCTAGAGTTGGAGGCTACAGCCCTCCTCTGGCTTCTAGGTGGTCTTCCAATTCATGATCAGCCCAGCCCTGCTTTAGCTTTGGGAAGAAGAAACCCCCCAGTGTGCTCACCTCAGTACATCTCACATCAGCTCAACTCAGTGGCTTTATGCTTACAAACATTCTTCTTATATGGCTGCTGTAGTTTTTCTACCTGATCAGCAATATTTGGTGTGTGTTGAGGACAAGTTCAGCTGGGATGAAGAACACATCTTGCTCTCCTAAAAAAAAAAAAGGTGATCTCCTAAAAAAAAAAGGTGATTTGGGGGTTTGGGGAGGAGGTCTAAATAGCTGCCTTTGTTGTGCTGGTGGTGCACACTAGTGCTGGCACGAGGTGTACAACAGCTAAGTGTGAAGTGGGGATGACTCCAGTGTGTGCTCATTCCTTTAGAAAACTCTTCAGGCTAGGGATTTTGATTCTGTCACTTGCTGACTACAAAAATGCATTCACCAAAGGTAATTACTGCCCTGTGAGCCAATCAACAGGGCAGGTCCTTCTCTCCAGTCTGCACGTTCTGTTACACTGAGTGTTTCTGCAGCAGAGGGAAATAGACAGGACTTAGAAAGCAACAGATGTGGAGCAAGGCCAAGAGGGATATCCTCAGGTTGCATGGATAGTACCTGCAGTTAGCTCTGTCAGGGGAGATGTGTATTCACTGAGACTGGAGCTGTCTCTGGGTACTGTCCCAGTTTCTCTGTGAGATGGATCAGCCCTGTGCAGATGCACACCAGCCCATGCAATGAGCTGGCTCTGGGGAACCCTGGCACCTGCAATACTTCCTGTCTTACCATCATCCCAGGTGCTGGGAGATCCCAGTTCAAATGCTTCTCCTTCTCTGAGCCCACCTGTACCATGCAAAGAGCAGCACATCCCAAGTCTGTAAGACACACTGAGACCCCAGGGAGAAGGGTTCTGTGTGATTGCAAAGTATCATCATTCACCCGTGCTCCTGTAGGATGAAAGGTGCTCTATCAAACCCAGAGAATGAACTATTATTATATCAGTTTCCAGCTTTTTATCACAGGAATTGCTCCATTTTCCTCTCCAGCAGCCTGGAGGTTCTCTGTACCAACAGTCCCTGTGGCACAAGAGGCTTCTGAAGTGGTGGATTTATGTCCCAGGCCAGCAGTGTGAGCTCAGGTGTTGCCCAGCCTGCCTTCCACGACCCTCTCACTGCTCCTCTGACCACCTCTGCTTGTCTGCTTTGCAGGAACACTCACATACAGGGTACCTTGCATGGAGAAAGGGAGCAGAGCAATCCACATCACTCCACCGAATGACACCAGCTGGTCCTCACCACCCCTCTGGCTAAAAGTCCAGCAAAGACAGCAGCTTCCCGTCGCGAAGCCCCTCCGAGGAAGCCTCGGTCCCACGGGTGCCTTTGACCCCGAAGACAGCACATCATGGACCCACACAGTGTGCTCAGCATTCCTGCAACCACCCCTTTTCTCCTCCAAGGAACGCTTTTTTCCTCTTGGTTTCTTGCTGGGGGGGGATTTTTCACCCTGGTTTCAAAAACCACACGGACCAACATAGGTACTTTGCCCTCTCTGACTTCAAAGTTCAGATATTTGGGGACTGGACAATGAAACAATTTTTTTTTTTTTAATTTTTTTTTTCCTTTGAAAAACTGCTGTGGTTTTGCTGCTACACTAAGAATCGTGATTAGCATTGTATGGTTTTGGACCTATTCAAGTTTTGATGGGGGAAAGGGGTAATACTGGAGTAGCAACGCTTCAGAGTCATCTCTGTCCTACCCATGATGCACTTTTAAATGAAGAGTTAGAATATTTTATTGGCTAATATACTTTCCTTGTTATTTTTACAAAGGCCACCTTTATCCTTTCTAATGCCATATTTTCAGTGTTACACTTTTATGGCTTTTAATTTTTTTTTTTTTGATTTGACAGATGTAAGAAGCAGCATGAATAGTTTATACTGTGGTTTTTCAGAGACTGAATGCCAAGAGAACTCAGTAAATGTTTATTCTTCTCAGCTTTCTCTTTAAATTCCCCTAAATAGCGCCCCATTTGGGAACAGAGCAAGAGTGTTGAACTAAAGACCAAAATTCCCTCAAGGTGTAAAATAATCTGAGGGGAATATTTGCTGGGCGTCACGAAAGACTTGGATGAAATTTCAACCCTGATGGTTTTCAGTGATCCAGGAAGGCAGTGAGACAATCTCTCCATATGCATAGCCCTTTCATGATAATTAGAATGGTATGGACAAACCAATGAAAACAAGGGTAAAGTGAGAAAGAGCCCCCATGATTCTGTTTCACTGTTTGCTTTCTCCTGTCATGGTTAAGAGAAATGTGCAATTCGATCCTCAATCAGTGGGTGGAGGATAACAGGGTAGAATTTACTTGTGTGCACTTGTACAGTTGTAGCCAAGAGTCCAAAAGTACACTAGAGCATGTTATACTGGCACTGAATTGGTAAGAGAGTCGTGGAGTATCCCGTTCTGACAAAGACAAAAAAAAAAAAAAGGTTAAAAAAAAAAGACAAAAAAACCACAAAACCCCCACCAAAAAAAATTTCAAAAACAGACAAAAACTAAAAAAAAAAAAAAATTCAATTCAGATCACCTTGTGATTCAGTGTAACTGTTTACTAACTCGAATAAAGCAATTGTTCACTCTTGAGTGTTCAGAGCACACCTTTTCCATAAGGCTGCTGCGGGGAAGTGAGGAGCAGTGTGGCAGAGGAGCTGTGCCTCCAGCTGTTGTCAGCAGGGCTGGGAGCAGGGGAGCAGGGTCAGAGCCTTGCAGTGAAGGTGCACTATGAGCACTATGTATATACTGTATTTCTATATTTTCCTTTGTACAGATTCACTTAAGTCAAGCTACTGTTTTACAGGTGCTCCTTATTTATTAGAGCTGTGAAAAGCTTGAGAAAGACACCGGGCGAGTGAGCTCGCTTTTTAAAAAAACAAAACAAGAGACAAAAAAAACCTACAGAAAAAAAAAAAGAGAAGAATGAAAAAAAAAAAGAAAAGAAAAGAGTGATGGTGGGGAAATACAACAGCTCCTGAGTCTAGGGAGAGAGCACAAAGACAGACTGATGAAACATCTTCGAGAGAGCAAGAATCTGAAGCGCTCTCAGTGTGCTCTGCTTTCCTTTTGGGCTTGCAACGCTTTTCTCTCTCCCTGACTGGTGTCAGATTTATTAAAACAAAATAAATCTCCAAGAAAAAAAGAAAAAGAAAAAAAAGGCACTTCAATGTGCTGTTGTTTTATTATTCTCTTTGCAAATGTGCATTTTGTTTTATTATTATCTTTGCCTTTTTTGTGCACGTGGTTATTCGTTCTTCTCTACCTGCCTAGTCACAGACCAAACAAAACTCAGCCTTCAGTGTTCTTGGAGGCTGTATCTATGTCCCTGCCATTTTCATGCCTCCTTCACACCACTTCTCACTTTCTGCAGTGTTTAGTTAGCAGTTAGTACAGCACAGAGTTGGGTCCTGATTTCAGAGAAGAGCCCTAGAGGGATGCACTTGCTGCAGCTTGGTTCATTCCCAGGGGGTCCGTGCCAGTGCAGTTTGATCATGCTGCATTTGAGGCTGTGCATGGAGCGTGTTCTGCCTGCCTTTTGTAGGGACAGGCTTTGCCTATGCACAAGCACCCCCTGAAATCCAGCCTAGGTTCTTCAAAGCACCAAACTCCTCCCAAATGCCCCCCAAAACTCCTCAACAGCAACAGATTTGCAGGTCCTGAGCTATCTCACATGGCAGGTTGCTTCCTAAGCTCTTGGCCAGCACAGCCAGCAGTGCTGATGGAGGGGTTTGAAAGGTCCGGTGAGCTCCGGAACTCCTTCATTTCATTACCCAGCCAAGTAAGGCCAGCAGCAGCCTAAGCATGACTGCTTGGAAGGGCATGCAGAGCAAAGCTTGTCTCCCTAGTAAACAGCTTGCTGCATTGCTATTTATTCTTCTGAACTTGGCTGTAAACTGAAGGCCGTGTGTATTGATTCTGCTTTTGTCAGCGGTCCAGAATTGTTAGCACACATTTTCACTCTTCTGAAAAACAACAGACTCTGCAGAGAAATCTTCCTCTCTCATGAGCTGCTTTTTTCCAGAAACCCAATCAGCTTGTCAAAAATCATCAGGACAGCAGAGGCAGAGCGAGTGAGCTAGGCTGGAGCTGGCTTCACACATTTCCAATGATCACAAACTTACCTTAGCTTTCCTGAATGTTTGCCTGCCTTATGCTTTCTGAACAACTCACCCCAAAATCTGGAATCTGAACAACTGCTCTGGACAGTTAAATCTTTTCATTGTTTGCTATTTTAAACATACCTCCAGCTGCATATCTGGAGACAAATATCCAAGTACACACAAACCTTCAGCAAAACCCAGACCAAATGGTACCATACATTATGCAAAAGAAACCTGCTTTATTTTTGAGGCCAGATCCATCACTGACGAAATTAATGGAATCACAGAAAGGATGTAAGAAGGTCCTTTGCAATTAATGGGAACACCGAAGGCTTGCAGAACGGTGTTCACTGGCTGCTGACATTATTTATTATGCACTAAGACCTAACAGTCAAGCCAAGCTCTTTCCTGGAGAGCTCCCCATCAGAAAGCCAGACAAAGGAACTCCTGATGCACTGGGAGATGGAGGGGAAGGTTCTTGCGTGCAACAGCAATCACTCCAGCTCTTGCAACAGCTTGGAGATGGAGAGGTTTCCTGAGCAGAGAGAGATTTGCCTGCTGACTGCTTAGAGACCCAAGCTTTGCCTTGGGTCTCTAAGCAGTCAGCCCTGAGTGCATGTGGGGCAGGAGGGGAGTTTGCTGTGATCAGGCTGCATGGGTCCTGCTGCTGGCACTGAATTTTCGCTGTCGGTGAGAATGTTGCCCTCGCGATAAGCGGAGGTCTGCCTGCTGCAAACACTCTGCCTTCAATTCCTCCTGTGATGTCTGAGATGATTCTGTGGTATCCAGTTTTCCTCCCCCCCCCCCAGAATTATTGCACACGTGGCTCAATCCTGTGAATAAGAAGGTCCCTCCAAATGAAAACATTTTGTGCCTTTTCCATGCTAAATGATAGAAGTGAATTTCCTTTGTTCAAATAAGCGCCACAGGCCAAATTTGCAGGGATGCTTATCCAAGTGAGATATCCCATTCTGAGGTCCATATTTGGACACCCAAATCAACACTCAGCCAAACACATGCACGAGGCATTTCAGTGCCATTTGGAGCATCCATATATAGAACTGGATGCCCTAACTTCATTGCCTTTGTTTTAAAAATAGGTCTGGAATATGTAAAGGCATCATTTAATAACAACTATGACAAACATTCTGTGCTCAGACTGAGAACAAATTTGCTGGTGCTGGTACAGGTTGATTTCTCTGGAACCATTCTGGATTTACAAAGTTGTCACTCAGAAAAGAAATGGCCCCTTCAGTTGCTTTGCCTTCCACTCCCACACAAAGCTGATTTGATGTTTGGGATCTGTGAGTTAGGAAAGGTGGTTCTTGGGTAGTGTCCACACACTTGTGCAGCAGAGGGAGAGAAAGAGTTGGGAATTGGGTTGAACCTGCTTCACACTGAGTAAACTTGAAATGGGTAGCACAGCTTTACACAGGCTTGCACACATTTCACCTGTCCTTTATGTGGTCCTGGGGCAAAGAAATGCAATGGTACCTGGAGCAATCCTAGGATATTTTCCACAAAGCATAGGATGTACCAGGAAAACACAGAGAGCTGTGAAAAATTGAGTGAACAGAAGCTCCTGAATGTTTTCTTCAAGCAATGATGGGAGCATGGCCCCTCAGAGGTGCAATGGATGCTGGCTGCACTCTAACACCTCCAAGGGAGATGGGGTCATGTTGGCCAGCCAAGACCTGTTCAGGAACTTGAACTTCTGTGACACTGTGAGGAACTGAGCCAGCCACAAGGCAAGAAAAAAGAGAGTAACTTAGGCTGCTGACAGTCTTTGCTCTCAAAGATGTTCCCTGGTGTCTAAAGCATCACCAATCTGCTGGAGCAGGTGAGTATCCTGACAACTTCATCTGCTGCTCTGCTGAAATAGTTTTCCAAGGACATAGAAGTGAAGGTGCATTGAGCAAGACCTTTCCTTACAAATGATGCAAGCATCTAGAAGCTGCGTGTCCCTATACCAAATGCCCTGGCACCTGGCTGTCACAGGAGAGAGCCAACCTGGCCTGCCCATCCTAGGTGAGAATTGTTGGCATCTGGGCAGCCCACAATGCAGGTTGGACAAAGTCCAGACTGGGCAGGAAATCTTGATTATTGTTAGCTGGTAAGATAGCTGAGGGCACAAATGTGTTGCAATTCTCCCTTCTCAACAGGTAGGAAATATTCTCTGAAGGACCTTGCTGGGCATAGTTAGTAAAAGAAAAAGGCTTGAGGAAGAAGTGATGCTGCCTTCTTTTCCAGGTAAGCATTTTGGTTAGGGAACTTGCCAAGAGACTCAGCTTCCTTCTTCAGCTGAAGGAGTAGAGCTCACTCAGGCCCACGCAAAACAAGGTGTTGAGAGAGGCTCTCACCCCTTGCTGGGTCCCAGGCCAGGACTGATGAGTTTTAACATCTCCCCACCTGCCCACTGGGATATGAGCTATGCCGAGGAAGGCAGGAGAGGTGTCCTTCACTCCTAGTGGAAGTGGAAGAGGACATCTGCAGGGCTGGGAAGAGGGAGCACAGCCCTTGAGTAAGCACTTGAGGCTCTCTTCTGGAACAAGGATGTCTGCTTCTGCTCCCCAAATGCCTTCAGAGTTACTGCAGTAAATACTGACTCATTGCAGAGCCCAAAGGAAAGGAGCATTCCCTCATCTGGCTTTCAGGGTCCACATCAATGTTCCACACTGCTGGATGGGGAGGGAAGGTGGCCAAAGAGGTGCATGGGACTACAGCAAGGGTGGCATCAGTGGGTTGGCTTCAAAGCAGGGAAGCGTGCCAGGCTGGGCAGGATTGCAGCAGCAGCAGACCTGCCCCACATGTGCTGTGTGATTCTGAGCCTTCACATTACCTGGCCCTCTCCTTCTGGAGTACCTCAGGAGATGTGGTTTTCACTTCTTGCCAAGGGAGGTTGATTTATTGCCTCCCAGTCCCTGCTGTGATCTTTGGCATGACAGACATTACCACATACGTGAGGTGTCATGGTTGGGGTGGGGCAGGAGTGGGGGGCAGCCCACTCCTCAGCATGCAGGTAGCTTTCTGAGCAGGACTCCAGGTGCTGCAGCACAGCTGGGTGCTGGGGAAGGGAAGATTTAGGGGCAGGGACAGGCAGAGGGGCTGCTACAAACGGGGCAGAGGATGGGTGCCAGCCCACAAGCTCTTTGCTGGTCCACATCTAGGGGACGGGGCGGGAAGGGTCGAGTGGAGAGCGTGAGTCGAATTCCTTAATAACCTGAATTATAAAATCATTTCCTGTGTTAGGGGTTAGGAAAGAGAGCGAAGGGCCTGAAGATCTTCCAAACAGAAAACAGCTTTTGTTAAGGCTTTTGGCCTAAGGAGTTTGGGGAGGGGGTGGGGTGGGAAGGGAAAGTGCTGGCACATTTTTGGCTGGAAGCCTCCAACAACATATTTTTTATTCTAGTCTTTATTTTTCAAAATAAAATCATGGCAAGGCAAGCAACAAAGAGGGGGGAAGAGGGTGAAATTAGGGGGAACAGTACCCAAGTATTTCCCCCTTCTTTCTGTCCCTGCCATTAAACACACAAGGTCTCCTTTATTATATACAGTAGCAGGATTAAGGCAGCAGCCCAAAGGCCAGGAATGCAATGGGATACTTTTATACTTATTGATCCTCCTTTTAATTTTTTTTTTTCTTTTTAGGGAGATTGTTTTCATGAAAGTTTAATTCACCTTTTTTAGCTTTTGAGCCTAACTGCCACACATTTTATCCCTCTTCTTTGTGAAATGCTAAATCCATCGGTAGGTTTTAGTTTTCCTGGTGTAACTTTTCAGAAACTGTATATCTGCATAGCAACCCCACTGCAGGCAGCTTATGTCACGGTATCACATGTCAGAAAGATGAAAAGAACTCCAAATCTGAGCTGCTCCACAAACTTGTGTCCCCCCATTCTCGGGCATATATCTTCTGTACTTAATATAAGTGTCAGGAAGGCGGTTTCGAGGCCAGGGAGGTGCAAAGTTTTGCCTTGGAGATGACCAAAAAAAAAAAGAAAAATAATAATCAAATGACACATGACCTCCCTTTGGCCTTGTGTGGACAATCAAATGAGAAACAAAGATTGTCTTTTTTCTCCTCTCCCCACTCCCCACTGGCCCCCACCTCCCCATGTCCCTGTTGTCTGCTTCCAACTGCAACTTGAGCCTGGATCCTGAGCCCGGTGTCCAGATTAGAGATTGTTGACTCAGATTTAGTGGTGAAACTTGAGCCAGGCCCTGTTGATGGCATAGCCTTGAAGGAGCAGGTTTGCTTCAAGCCAAAAGAGAGATTACATGTCAGAGTAGAGCCTGCCTTTTCTTTATCACAAACTTCCTGATTTCCCTCTGTTTTAATAGTCTTGTGTGTCCCCCACCATGTGCCCACTTTCAATGCCTTCTATAGGGTGTCATAAATCAGGAAATTAGCAAGTGTGTAGCTGCCCTTTGCCACAGGCAGAGACAATGAGCTTGCTGTGTTTTTAACCAGTGGGTAGCACTTAACATAATCAATGGAGAGCTACGTGCAGAAAGGATGAAAAATTGGGTCTCACCCTGACCACTTACAGGGTATTTCTCATCACCCAAGCAAGCTGCTTTTATGAGAATATGACATGCCCTGGAAGCTCGCTCTCCATTTTGCAGGAGAGTCATTAAAAGAAATCATTACATGGGTTTTTTTTTTGTTCCTTGGCACGCAGGCTGCTTTTCCTTGGCTTCTGATTCCATCCATCTTTCAAGCGCTTCGTGCCTTTAGTAATTTATGTGCAAGATTTTTCCAAACCTCCAAATGTTTTTCCATTTGGCAAACCCTGTCCCGAAGCCTCCACAGAATGTAACTGTAGAGGTTTCTTGTAACTTCAAAACATGAGCCCTGTTAGCACAAAGATGCATCTAATGCTTGTAATCCTGTGCATAAAGAGCTACAAATTCATACAAGACAATCAAAGACATCCTTTTCTTCTTGGGAGTCTTCACCAGCCTTGCTGCTGTAACCCCTTACTTGAAGCACAGAAGGAGGATTTTCTCTCCCAGCATTGTTTTCTTTAACTATAGGTTTTGGAAGCTTTCTGGTACCATATGGAGAACTATTTTATTCGGCTGCTGGTAGCTTTCTCAATAGTGGCTATAAATTAGATAATATTCCTGGTGGCTGATAGCCACACTATCAGGCAGGCACGTTTGCTCTCACAGGGAAAATCCAGGGGAATTTGATAGAAAGGGATAACTTTCCCACTTCAGAGAATTTAGAGGGAAATGTAAACGGAAAGTTAAATGAAAATTTGAAGGGAAATGTAAAGGGAAAGTTAAAGGAAAATATAAAGGAAAATTTAAAGGGAAATGTAAAGGGAAACGTAAAGAAAAATGTAAAGGGAAATGTAAAGGAAAAGTTAAAGGGAAATTTAAAGGGAAACGTAAAGGGAAAGTTAAAGGAAAATGTAAAGGAAAAGTTAAAGGGAAATTTAAAGGGAAACGTAAAGGGAAAGTTAAAGGAAAATGTAAAGGGAAATGTAAAGGAAAAGTTAAAGGAAATGTTAAAGGAATAATTAAGGGAAAACATAATGGAAAATGTAAAGGAAAAGTTAAAGGGAAATGTAAAGGAAAAGGTAAAGGAAAATTTTACTCCCTACTCTAATACAATGGTTGATTAAAGAAAAATCAATCAAGCTTTTCAGCCTCCATTAAGTTCCCGGGTTTCTAGATTGCTTTTACAGAACGCTCCTCACCTTGCTCCTGCCCAGCCCTGGTTCTTCTGAGAGGAACACGTGCCAGTGGATGCCCTGCTTGGGCTTTTCAAGGGCTGCCAAGGAGATGGGCCGCTCACATGCATTCTGGGGAGACTTGAGGGAGTTGTCCAGCTGGATGAGCATGGGCTCAAGAAGCAGTTACATTGCATTGAGTTGCAATTGGGGCTGCTGTGGCTTTCTTCAGGAATGCAAAGGCAAAGGGAGATTCATTAGATGTATTTTTATAATGCAGCCCAGTGAGTGACATCCCTGAAGTGTAACCACCATAAAAGAGATCTTTCTTCAGCCATCCATGCTCACAGGAAATCACCAGGCATGGAGGAGCAGCAACAGGATCTTTGCTTGTGTTTATTTATTTTCAAAATCCCTAAGTAGTTTACAAGGTTGCACTATAAAATATTTCCATTTGTTGGAAGTCTCAGATGGGCTAAGTTCCTGCACAAAGAGTCTGTTTTGCCAGCAGAAATGGCCCCAGATCAGGCCTGACATATTATTTACACTGAGTTGTGCTCCATCTCTCCTTCTCGGCATGTACTGCCCTGCTTGCCCTGGAAATCAATGCTCAGTGAGACTATAGAGTAGCTGGTGAGAGAAGTAGCTTCACCAACTCTTCACCCAAACCTCTGCATCTACAAATGCATGTGCAAAGAACTAAGCTTAAGGAAGGGCAGATCTGTTGTCAGCTAGTGCAGACCCATCGAGTCCTCTGCCATCAGTCCTGACCTACCCTGGAAACAGGGAGAAGTGAACCAGAGCAGCAGTGGGGACTGGGTTTTTATAGAAAGTAGGATGAATGCTGACAGCTTTGACCATCCAGCCTTGCCTTCATTTCTACCTGTGTTCATCCAAAATACCTAGAGGGAAAAGGGGGTGAAATTCTTCCAGTGGACGTTCCTGCAATGGAGAACAGAGTCAGTCTTTTATACATCATTCCTCAGCCTGCCAAACTATAGTGACACTTCTGTGAGACACCCATGGCATCCACCTTAACAGCAGAAGACACCATCATGATCTGGGCTTTTATGGCAACTTGGTTGCTATTATATGGGCTGTTTAGTTTGGAAAAGAGCAGGCTGAGGGGAGACCTCATTGATCTCTACAACTACCTGAAAGGACACTGTAGAGAGGCTGCTGCTGGTCTCTTCTCACAGGTAATTAGTGATAGAACAAGAGGGAATGGCCTCAAGCTACAACTGGGTAGGTTTAGACTGGACTTTAGGAAACATTTTTCTCCCAGCAAGTGTGGTCAGGCATTGGAATGTGCTGCCCAGGGAAGTGGTTTAGTCACCAACCCTGGATGTGTTTAAAGGTGGTTTGGATGTGGTTCTTGGGGATGTGGTTTCGGGGTGAGCCTTGTAGAGTAGGGTTCTGGGTTGGACTGGGTGATCCTGAGGGTTCTTTCTGACCTGAATGTTTCTGTGATCCTGTGATATCATTTAAAAAAAAACCTATTCCCTGATTAAATCAAATTAAGGGTACTTTATCAGTATAGGTGGAACCACATTGTCTTCTCATAGTTTACTTCCAATTAAATGACTCTAGGGCTTTCTTTATCTCAGCTCAGTTGTCAACACACATCCAAAAAATAACATCTTGGTGTCGAAGGACAGAATGTGTGGGGAACACCACAAAACTGGGGTGCAAGCATGGCATTTGCCTAGCCTATCAAGATGCAGCATTTCACCATTTCCACAGTTCCTTTTCTGTTTTGGTTTGGTTTGGTTTTTTTCCCCTCTCTTTCATCTAGTTTTTATTTCTGACTGGCTGAGCACTTTCCCTGCTCTCTCAAACTCCTCCGCGCTGCATCCAGTTTGCTCTTCCAGAACCGATCGACTCGTACAGCAGGTCAGCACCCCAGCTGAAATCAGCCCAACAAGCCGACCATAACCCCAGCAGATGTTTGTGGTTTATAGGCCAAATGAGAGCCCCGCAGACCAGCGAAATACCAGCACCGCAGATGTGGAACCTGGCCACTCCACACCAGCAACACAAAGCCCCATCCTGCCCAGCCGGGCTGGGACTTCCAGAGGAGCAGAAGGTCTGAGAGACTAATTAGCCTGCAGAGCCAACACGCTGGCCTATGCTCCATCATTCTGATGGGCGCAACGTCCTTTAATGAAACGCCGCGTGAGTGAAGTCAGATGAGGCCCCTCTGTAACTTCACCTCTGAGTCTGGCAATCACCTGAGTTCATAATGTCCCTGGAATGTGCCAGCCGTCTACGCCAGGCTCTGCCACTCATCCCAGCTGGGCTGGGGACGGCCAACTGACCTCATTACCACAGCCCAAACTGCTCCTGTGCTCTGAATGTAAAGCAGGGAGCTATTAATGTGACACCACAGAGAAAGCCCTTCCTTTTTTCCCCCCTCCTTTTTTCCTTTTTAATTACAGATGCTGCTGGTAAGTAATGAAGAAATACCAGCAGCTCTCAGCAAGGCATCAGAGAGACAGAGGATGGCACAGCCAACCCTCAGCTGAGCTCTTTTGTTCAAAGCCCAGCTTATTTCTCTGCTGGAAAAGTTCTGCTGTGCTTTCTGACCCTGGCAAGACAGACATGGATATTCTTTGTGGGTAACATCAGCTCTCAAAATCTCCACACCTTCCAGGGCACCTTGCAGTATGGAATGCCACCAGAGCACCAGGAAGGTGTGATCTAAAGAAAAGCTAGGGGAGAATCTAGCATTTTGAACACAGAGGGACCTCAGTCACAGAACGGCAGGGGCTGGAAGGGACTTCGAAATCAACTAGTCCAACGCCCCTGCTAAAGCGGGTTAGCCTAGATCAGGTTGTGCAGGAACATGTCCAGGTGCGTTTTGAAAGTCTCCACCCTCAACCCCACGTCGTTGCTGATACAAGAGTCATTTTCCCATGTGCATTTCTGATGCTAAAAAATTTAAGACGAAACGGAGCTTTCTAGTGTGACGGTGTTGGAGTGGAGATGGAAGGGCAACAGTAAGGGATGCTCTACTGAGGAGGTCCGGGCTGGGTCAGGACCCGACCTAGCCGCCCGCTGCCGCTCGCTACCCTGCGCGGCTCCGCTCCGGCCACCACCCCCGGCCCGCGGTCCGCCACGGCGGCAGGCGCTGGCCGCATTGCGGCGCCACCTGGTGGCCAGCTGGCGGCTCCGCTAGCTCCGGGCTGGCGGCCGGTCCCGGGGAGGACAGGGATGAGCGGCCGGCGGGCCGCGGGTAGCTCCGCGCTCAGGCTTCTGCCGGCTTCGTCCCCACCAGTCGAAAGAAAAGCCGCGGCCGCCGCCTTTCGCTGCTCATCGCCCGGGGCGGACATGCGGTCTGGCAGCCACAAGGTGTCAGCCGCGGGCCGGGCAGGTGGCGGCGCCTGACGGCGGCTCCGCAGGGTGCATGGGTGCCTGGCCCGCAGGGCTGCGCCGCACCGGGCTTCCCGAGCAGGGGAACGGGGCGAGGGGGCTGCCGGCCGGGCCGGGGACCCTGATGCTTCTGTTTCGCCTCGCTGTGCTACTTCGGGGCTCGGGGCGGGGAGAAAATGGCCACCTAGCAGCGGCGGCGTGGCTAGGGCCGGAGTCGGGCGAGGGGTCGGAGCCCACTGCCCCTCCCGGGCTGCTTCACCCCATGGAGCGGCAGCTCTCCCAGCCCCTGCTCCCCGGGGGTTTATAGCCTTGTCCGTAACAGGACATGCTGGCCGTGGGTATTGTCCAGGGCCCTGCAGGGGAGTGTGGCTATTGCGAGCTCGGAGCTCGGCGTACATCTGTCAAAGCTGCCACAGATCCTGAACGCATCAAAGGCTTTGAGGCTCCTCTGTGTGCCGGGTCTTTAATACCGGCTTCAAGGGAGCTTCAGCTGGAATTGGGGACCTACGTATTAGATGATATAGGGGCAGAAATGCCACCACAAATCTCTGAGAGCAGTGCTGCCGTGTTTTGCATACAGCGGCACAGGATCACTGGGTTACATCAGCTTGTGTAGGGCTTCAAGGGTTTTACACTTGCCAACAGGTGAACCTCTTGCAGGGCTGCTCTAACAGCCTTAATCCCCAAAGGCATGGTCTGACTGAGGTCCCTACAAGTGATACCTCTCCTTCCCATGGGCAATCCTGCAGGTTCCTGTTCTCCAAGCAGTGATTCCTCACTGGGAGAGCAGTGCATAGGATCTGGCAGTTCCAACAAACCTGGAGTCGGTGTGCTGGTGAACTTTGCTGACATGATCCAACAGGTTTGTAAAGATGGAGTGTCTCTGTTGTAAACGAGCATGCATCATACTCTAAATAAGTCCCCTTTTATTGGTGGGAGACAGGAAACAAGAGAGTGATTAATTTGTTCCAGAAGTATGTGCTTAACTCATGGAAATAAATTAGGAAGCTTTTCTTTTTTTTCCTTCTCCTCTGTGTGTAGTTATTTATGATGTCTAGTGAAGAGCCAGATCCCAAAGCATTGTTCCCTAGGTGAAGAGCAGGAAAAGGATTTCTCAGTTGTTCTTCATTAAGAACTCTGGAGTTCACTGAGGAGTGATGTTTACCTGGGAGTAAACCTGTGGCTACCCCTTTGAAGGACTTTCAACAGCCTAAGAAAATGCTTTGTCTGCACCTAGAATTGCAGACCCTGGAAAGAAAAGCAGAGCACATTTTAAAGGAAACTATCTCAATCTGAGACTTGATCTGAGCCAAAGAATCTTATACATGTGATGAGTTCTTGGATTAGCCCTGATAATCCTACCTCATGTCGAAATGATCTCTCCACAGTTCTCCTTTTGTGTTATGCTTGTAGAGCAAAGGGTGAAGGCTGCTTCCCCTGTGTATGAGCTATGACAGCTAGAGAGCTGGGGTGGTGATTTTGGCAGAGGGAGGCCCTGTTGCAGTTAACTGTAAGGTTTCCAGGAGTTTCAATTGACTCTGGATCACACTTCTATGCAACTGCTTTTATACTCTCCTCTCTAAAGTATTTATGCACAAAGAATGTCTTGCTGAAGAAGTTTCCTTTTCTCAAATAAAAAGGCAGATTTCCTGCAGATTATATTCCACAGAAACAAAAAGAAGAGGTGTGAATGAGCCTTTCTATAGCATGGCCTGAATCAGGTGAGGTATGGAAAGCACCATAACCTTAAAGAAAGAAGTGATTAGACAGAATTTCACTTTATGGTTGGAATTAACCTAAATTGGCTGTAGAAAGCAACTTGAAAGATAAAATTAAACTCAAAATGAGTATTTATTTCATGTCCAAGTGGTTATTATTTCAACTGTGAACAGAGAAAACCAGTTATTTCTATCAAAGAGAGTGTAAAATCTTCAACCAGCAGTTCTTTAGGACTTCAAAAGCTGCTGTGAAGTCTCTCTGTCTTTAACTTTATTCCTGCTTTAAACATGTGACTGGAACCTGACTTTATTATAACTAAATAATTTTGATTCAGAAAATTAAAATCATCTGGCTAAATACTAACAACTGTTACCTTTGAGAGAAAAAAAAAAAAAAACCAAACTAAAAAACCCACAAACAAAACAGTTAGTTTATGAAATGAGATTCCCAGCAGGTCAAATAAAAGACTTTTTTGTTCTTGGCATCCTTTCCAAAAAAGTTCAAGAAACATTTGGGGTGAAAAGCAGTGGATGTGGTTTCTTCAAAACACTTTTCTAGATCTCCTGTCCTCCCTGTGTCCTTGACAGTTTACTTCATGGCTTTCTCCACCTTTTTCTAAGAGGAGAAACACATCTGATCCTGCTCTAGGCGTGACACTGGGGACAATAATGCTGTGACCCACAGGCCACATGCATAAAGCTGCATGCATCTTTATGGATGTTTCTAGGGCAGGCTCCATCCCATATAGAAAAAACCCTTCCTCAGCAGCTGTGAATAGCTTTGGAGTGATGGAACACAGCAGAGCTAATGAATTGCCTCTTAATACCCCTTCCATGCTTATGACAGTTAGTAAAGGCACTGGTGACAAGGTAATTTTTAATAGGATGAACAGTGTGTCAGAATACTAATAGGGCACTCAAAGGAGTGGCTTCCAGGGAAGTCACCTCATTGCTCAAGAGACAGAGGGACTATTCCCTCCAGCCCTTTTTCCTCACAGCTCCCAAGCACTGTCACCTATAATGATCCAAATCCTACAGCCTCTTCTGAACTACTGCTTAATTGGGGAAGTATTTCAGAGATAAAAGAGGCAATCCTCTAAGCCACTGAGCTTCCCAAGCCTTACTGAGTTGGGCTAGACTTGGAAGATTCAGCTGGTTAATGGTTAATTATTTGTGTTGCCTAAATAGCCCCTACCAGTGCCTAAGGCCGTCAGGGTCACAGGCTAGAGAGTGGGGAAAAGCAATCCCATCAGCAGAGAGCTGGCTAACACAGGGATAAGATGAAGGGCATCCCCTACAGACACATATCCCTGCATGGCAAGGGAGTACTAGGAAGTAGTAAGTCCAGGCTGGTGTTGAGCTAGAGCTGTGTGTACTTGAACCACAGGAGAAATAAGTGGGTGACAAGGGTGTGTCACAAACGTTGTTGGAAGTGAGAACAGGCTTCCGTGCAAAGGGAGGGGTGGAAGGATGTGACTGTCCTTCACAAAGAGGCAGGCACAGAGGGAGGGGTTGCTGACATCCTGCTGCTAACCCTTCACACTATGAGGATTTTTTAGCATTGCAGATTAATCTGAGGGTGGCATTACCACAGGGCTGGGGAGGCAGAGGTATTTTCAAGAGGATGCTGCGTTTGCAGAAGGACAAAAATTCAGGTTATGTTTTCCATGCCACAAGCCTGCTGTGAGCTGATAGTGACTGGCAAAACATCTGGACAGATTTGTCATCTTTGCTTCTTCTTCTGATGTCCCCATTGAGTGGCAGCCAGAGGGAGATTACAGGTCTGAAACTGACTTGGAGCTTCTGGGCTGTTCTGCCAAGGGTAAGGCAACCTCTTGCACAAGGGAAAACCAGATCAGCCTAATCCTTTGTCTATACACTGGTAAATGCTCAAGATACTTACACAGGTACTGGCATTTTGTGAGCCTTGCACATTTGTTTTTAACCCCTCAGTGCAATAAATGCAGGACAGGAGAAGGAATGCTACTGGTGGAATTATTTCCTGGCCTGATAGTAAAACTGTTGTAGCTTACCTGCTGGCAGTAAAAGTATCAAGGACTACTCTGTAGATAAATGCTCTCTGCTACAGATCACTGGTTTAAGGATGGAAGAGTGGAAGAGAAACACACTGAACCCTCAGCTTGGAAAAGTTAGTAAGTTTCACTGCAAATGTGCCTGAAATACATTGAAAAATTCTTCCCTTTTGCAAGGAACCCTACTCAAAATCAATGCAACCATTCACTATTAAAGCTTATTAATGGGAGAGCACGTTTGCTTCACAAGAACCAGCTGCAAGAGTCCTCTCTTACCAACCAAAGATTTATCTCCCTAGCAAAGATTTACTGCTCTGAGGGTAAGGTTGAAACGTGCATATCTGTATATCCCTGTAATTACAGTATGTGTCCTTTCAATTGCTTCATATATCTAGGCCCTCTGAGTGGCCTGATAGCTGCATGTCAGAGAGATGTTGTGAACTGATCCTTTAAGAGCCTCTGTGCTTAAATGTAATGTTCTCCACTGCTGGTGTTCCTGGGTTTAATATTAGTCTCATGCTGGTCACTGGTAGGGTTGTTAAACAGGAGCCAGGCAGCCTTTTGCAGATGAGAACTGGGGTTTAGGATTATTCTGTATTGCTCTCTAACCTTTGCCAGCAGCCCCAGCTCCTTGTTCCTAACCCCACCTGGAAGCTCTTAGCCCTGGCCTGGACAAGCTCTGCAAAAGTCACTGTTGCTGTTTGATTCATCCTGTGGGGAGGAAGGGATGTGGAGAAGGGGAGACAGAAATCAGCAATGAAAAGAGGAGAGGCACCAGCCTCGTGTCAGTCACTTCTGACACAAGAAGTTTCTTCACCCATGGTAGATTTGCTGTTAGAGGATTCTTTGGCTGTTCTTTTCTGTGCCTCAGCTATGCTGGATACAAAATCAACTGTCTGGCAATCTTCTAGCTGTGGTTCCAGAAACCTCCTTCTTTCAAGGGCAGAGGAGGAACAAGACACAATGGAACATCCTTTGCTGTCTGGCTGGGGCCCTGCACTGGGGATTACTCTCTGGATTTTGCAGGGCACGGGGCTGCCCTGCAAGGGAAGGCAACCAGGATCCAAAGGTTGTTTGTTTGGGAGTCCAACACTTTACTACACAACATCTCTGTCTCCTGTCAGGCAAGGCAGATGGTCCTGTCTGGGGAAACTTGGCTGGCAGTGGGAGAGCAGGTCCAGGGAAGCTGTCCAGAGCAGTGCTGTCAGTGCTTGGGGAACCCCAGACAGGATTTTCTCCAGGCATGCAGAAAACTCTCATCCTGGGCGAGTTGTCATGGCCTTTTACTCCCAGGCAGAGGAGATTAAACCCTGGGTTGAAAATACCTTTTTATTTACACATGCAAACCCCTTCCATTCTGCAGCATGCCCCTTCTGCTTCAGCTGAGCTCTGCAGAGCAGGGTTAGGTCAGGAAAGGCTCTCTTTGGGTTAATGTGTCTGCCCCAGCCTTACTGCAGGAAAGTTTTCATTAGGGCTGGAGCGTTGGTGACAGCTATGCCTAAGGCTGCCAAAGTGTTTCCATTATGTTATATCTCCCTGTTTTCACTTGCTTGCAACCATCCAAAAGTTTCACCTAGAAGGCTGTGAAATTTTCCAGGCCTCCTCTCTAGCTGGAGGTGAAGGGTTTTGTGGAAAGTTGGAATAATATAAAAAATAAGAAAAGAGAGAGAGAGAGAGAGAAATTTATTCTCCTTTTCTGAAATGGCAGCATCCAGGCAGAGGTGATCATTTAAGAAAACAAAGTTTAGTCAAGCAAACAGTGCTATTGCAACCTCAGAAATGACTGACACAGAATTTTGGATGAATTTCCAAATGTTTATTTTTTTTTTTTTTTTAATGTTAAGACAAACAGCTAAGTTTTACTTGGCCCCTTTTTTTTTTTAACCCTGCTGCATCCTTCCCTTCAGCTCAGGGTTTCTTATGCCTACCTTGTGCTGCTCAGCCTCCTGCTGCCTCCCCCAGCTCTCTCTGCCCTGGCCACAGCTCCAGCCTTGATACCAGCTCTGCAACCTGAAATTCCTCACAAATCCACTGAGCCAGACAGAGCCTGGATGGTGCCTGTGACCCACAGGGCTCTTCCCCCATGCACCTTTGCTGTCAGCCTAGTGACTGTTTCCATCACCTGAGGATAGGTTTGGTGTGCTAGGTTAAGCCCAACCCAGGAGGAGTGGGCTGAAAAAAAAATAGCCTCGGGTGGGCTGAAAAAAAAGTAGCCTCAGGTGGACAAAGAAACCTGACCCAGGTGGGCAGAGAGACCTGGCCCCCTCCCAGGGGAGGGGTCCCGGGGTCAAAGTCTGTTCCACTCCCACCTCCTGTCCACAGCCTATTTAAGAGGAGACCATTGCCTACCTTACCTCTTGTGCTGGTTTGGGGCCAGACAGATCGTCTCTTGCCCCGAAAGGGACAAAAGAATGAGACTCACACAAACGGATTGGAGAGTGATGGAAAGTTTAAATGGAAAAGCAATTGGTGAAGCTACAGAGAACTACAAACTACAAAGCATAGTGACAAAGAGTATCCCAAAACGTACAGAACCCCTCACAGAATTCCCAAAGGCTTCCCAATCCTTCCCTTCTCCCCACCTGAGGGTAAAGCCAAACCCCCAGGGCTCTTTCTTCCCCCTCCCACTGCTAGGCAAGTCTCAGGCTGGCCAGGTCTGAGACTGCCCCCCCCCTCCATTCTCCTCCTGGCATTAGGCCTAGACAGGCCTAAGAGGCCTTGAGGATACTCCCCCGGCATTACCCGATAAGAGAGGACATCTCCCGTGGGAGCAGAGAGGGAAGAAAGAGGAAGAGAATGACTCTGCAGATGGCCTAAACTGCCACATGCCACCCCTTATTTCATACCCATAATTCCTGCACCCAAAACATATCATCAAATTAGAAACAACTTTCAGATGACATGTCTGGCAAAGTCCAAGTCTCCATCTGGGCGTCCTTCCGCAGAGTCTCCCCCTCGGGCTCAGGTCACAGTTCAGTCCAGCTCTTCTCCCTCATCCTGTGGAACCTCCCAGCGACGCAGAGTTCGTTCTTCTGCACACCAGAGCTGTATCTCATGTAGCAGTGGCAGGGGGCACCCAGCCTAAACTGCCACACCTCTTTGATGCCCTGCTGCTGCTAGCCACGTGGTTGGGCCTCTTCCATGCTGTTCCACACACCCAAGGGAGCTGCAGCTGAAGAGCATCCATCTCACATCCAGAGAATCCTTTGCCAGCTGCATCTGGGTTTGTATTACCTCTTTTCCTTACACCTTTGTAACCTTCCTTTTATCCAAATGCCTTCCATGTTTTGTTAAACTTACCTTTTGACTTCCAAATCAGTTCAAGACTGTTGTTTCGTAGTTTTATCTCTCTCTTCTCCTCCTGCCTAATTTACTTTTCCCTTCTGGGAAAAGGGGAGGGAACCTAAATCTGTTGGGCTTTTTGGGGTTCCAGGAAAAGCTTAAACCACTATAGTCTGGTGATGTTTGGAAGCCTCTGTTGTGCTGGACTCTGCCTTGGGCTGGGTCTGGAAGTTGCAGTATCCTCCATGTGAGGCTTTAATGCCTCTGTTGTGCTGGAATGTGTCTTGGGTTGGGTCTGGAAGTTGCAATATCCTCCATGTGAGGCTTTAATGCCTCTGTTGTGCTGGAATGTGTCTTGGACTGGGTCTGGAAGTTGCAGTATCCTCCATGTGAGGCTTTAATGCAAGTACCTGTCCCAACCTAACGTGGTCTGCAGACATCAGATTGTTAAGCCACAGAGCCACGAAGCATGAAACTCTAGGTAATAAATTTGCAATGTAAAAATCAATTAGCATTAATAGAGGTTTTTATTAGCACTAAATGTAGGTGTTGTGATTTCTCTGGTGAGCATGGAAAGCAGAGAATTCTGGAGCTAACCAAGCTGTAAGAGTTGATCGTACTTTTTAATTCAGTTTGCTTCTTAACCTGGAGACTCTTGCCCAGATTGCTCATTTGAGATTGTTTCTGAGCTAAACAAGGGTTGTAGCTGTAGGTCTCTGCAGCTGCTGTGTGGAGCCATACAGTTGGCTTCCAATGAAGCAGTTCACATTTGAAAACCCACGCTTCATGGCTCTCTGCTAAAGAAACAACCAGCCAGCTCATCAACATTTCCACTAAGCAGTGAAGGAAACCCAGAGTAATCCTTTTCCTCTGAGGGAGCTGGGTTTTGTCTTCTTGTATAACACGTTGGCTTGGAGGTTTGCATCCTCTTTGGGGTAGTTTTCTCTGGGAAAGATAGAAGATAGATTGGGTAGTTTTTTCTGGAGAAAACAGAAGATTGGGTAGTTTTCTTTGGAGAAGATAGAAGCCACTGCTGCCTATGGCTGTTGGTGATGCTTCCTGCACATAGGCAGTAACAGGACATGGCTTTGGCTGTGAAGAATCCATTCTCAGTCCCTGCTGCTGGTGGGTGGTGGAGCCAAGAAAAATACCCAAGTCAATAAAGTCAAGACTAAGTTGAAATACCTCAAACTAGGTAATTAAAACACAGGAGACAGCCAGCTCCATGTGTGGAAATGGAAAATGATGAGAGGGAGATTCAGGAGAGAGAAAGACTAGAGAAAATCTGTCCCCTTCCTACTATCCCCCATCCTGCAGTCCAGTGTGAATTTGTTGTTTTCAGAGGAGGCTTTCTCCTGGCCCAGCTAAGCTTAGCTGACTATTAACTACTCAGGGGGAGATTCGTAAACCATCCTCTTCATAACAGGGCTAAAAATTGTAAGATCTGACTTTATGTTCCTGGTCTCTGCAGAGGATGCCAGAGCCTCTTCATTTCGGTGTGTGTGAAGGCAGAGATCACACAAAGCTTGCTGACAGGAAACATTACAGACAAAAGCTCATCTTCAGTTTTATGCCTCCTCTCTCCTGGTGAATGAGCTCTACATGATGAAGTAGGTGCTTTATTTCAGTCAGGATTCACAGCCCTAAACCTGCTGCAACAAAAGGTCAGAGCTTTGTTTGTTCAAAAGCTCAGAGGAGCTCAGTCCTTCTAAAAGGCAGCTTGGTGACAGGTCTTTATTTGGCAGGTTGGTGGCTGGATGATTTGATGAGTTGTGGAATAAACCCTAATAAATTTTCAGCCCCAGTGAGGTGATTAAAATCTGCAGCTCCCAAGAGAATGCTTGGGGGAAAAAAAAAAAAAACTCCCAGCTGAGGTCCTGCAGGTGAAATAAGCCAGAAGCTTTTCTTTTGTGTATGAACAAAGGTGCAGTTTCTTACCCAAGTGAGGCATTAGGAACTGCTGCTTGTGCCCCCCAAAAAGGCTGCTAGGGTCTCCAGGGAACTTCCCTGGTGAAAGCTGAGGTCCTTATGTCACCTTTTGGTGGAAGTGGCATTAAAATAAAAAGCTCTGAGGATGACCTTTTGGGACCATGAAGTAGAAGCAGCTGTTCATGGTAAAGGAGACATCAGTCATAAGGACAGCATGGCCAGCTCCATCTCAGAGAAAGGCTGTGGTGGTGGTGTGAGGTAAAACCTGCAGGACCTTAGCATCCCTCAGCCTCTACCTTCTGTCTGAGTTGTGTCAAATGCTCTAAGGGCTACCAGGGAGAAGGTCAAAAGCAGATAGACAGGAAGACACTGTTCCTTGCTCAGGAAGCCAAGCTGGAAAGTATCTGACTGTTGTGCATCCAGTGGAAGCTCTCTTGGTAGAGCAGTTTGGGAAAGCACCTCCAGGGTCAAGAGAGACTTCAAATACAAGCCAGGAGGATGCAGAGTTTGCTGTCTGTGATGATCACTGCTGCAGTAACATTCAGATAGATGTGTATCTATCTCTATCTGTAAGACAGCTTGTGCTACTTTACTGGCCCTGATTTTATGCTTTTACCAGCTGAGACTTCAGCTGAGTGCCAGCACCTGAGAAATACTGTGTACAGTTACTCATCAAGAGGAGAACTGTTGTTAACTCCCCTTTGCAGGTAGGTGGACTGAGGCAAAGCTCAGGTAATGTGGCCAAGGGAAGACCAAACCTGCTTGGCAACAGGAGGAGCAGAACTAAGAGCTGCAGTGGAAGTCACTGGCCTGCTCTGAGGCTGTGTGCAGCCTTTATCTTGTACAGCTGAGACAGAAAATGAGTTCCCAGCTTTCTGGAAGTGCTCCATGGAACTCAAATTTCATGCCTGAATTTGCCAGCTGAAATCTTGTTTCAATCCCAAAAGAGGGATCCACCTGGAAGTGAATTCTTCTGGTGGAAAAGACAAAGTTGTGAGAGAAGCAGCAAGCAATTCTAAGTGGGAAGAGGAAGGGAGAGGGAAGCAAGGATTAATACAATGTTAGTGGCTCAGTGAAGGAAAGCTACAGAGGTGCAAGCACAAGTGGGAAAATATGGGCAGAAAACCTAGAGAGTAGAGCATGGCCAAAAAACACAGAGTTCCACCCAGCAGGAAACTGTACATAGCTCTGAGCCATACCAGCAAAAGGAGATGTGTTAAGAGCAAGGGAAGTGAAGAAGAAAACATCAGACATCACCAGCCAGCATCATCCTGGCTGAGCAATCCCAGTGCCAAAGCAAACAGCACCGAGGAGTCTAAAGGCACTTTGGTACCAGGCTCTGACCCCCTGGTCCTGAGCCCTTCTTGGCTCCTCATAGGCAGTGAGGATGTTGTGGCATGCACAGCTTCTTTTGTGCTCTCCTGAGCCCACATATGCTTCTCCTTCAAAGCAACTCTTGCCTTTCAACTTTGTCCCTGTGAGGGCATAAGCTTCCCTTGGAGCAAAGCACAAGGACCTGCCTGGACACCATTATACCATCCCTCCTTCCCCAGGGGACCAGCGCTCTGTGTGTGCTCCAGAAAGGGGCTGCCCTGCAAGCTTTTGGTCCTGAGCACAGCCTTTGCAGCACTGAGAGGAGAGCAGGGAAACATCCCCAGCAGCGCCAAGGCCAAGGTTCATCTGCCTGCACCCACCCCACCACAATGTGCTCCACACTCAAACCAACATCCAGCAACATTAAATGGCACCCATGGGGGCTGCCTCAAGGCTGGCATGTGTTTGTCTGGATGCTTCTACACAGATTAAGAGTGCAGGGCAAAATCCCACTCTCACCAGTGTCTAGGTCTGGAGATGCTGTTGAAGATCCTGGGGGGATGCTAGGCATGGAGGCAGCTTCATATGAAGCAGTCAGCAGAAAGGAGGCTGCCACATCTCTGCAAAGGAGGAGGAGCTTTGCCTGAAGCAGCTGACTTCTGCATGGCTCTCTCTGGAAATGTAGATAAAGAAGATTTCATCCTGGAAAAAAGAGCCCTGCTGGTGAGTTGGCTGTTGGTGCTTTTCATCTGCCAGCTCCAGCCAAGTGGCTGGATGCTGAGTTGGCTGTGTCTGGGACAAGGAAAGCAGTACAAAAGGGACTGGTAACCAAGGAGTGCCTCCAACTTTCTAACCATAAATAAACCACATTCCTCTGCTCTTCTTTGGACAGTGATTGCAAAAATCCTGCTGCCTACTAAGAGAGCTGAAATCTGGGATGATGATTGCATGGGTGGAAGGAGGCCAGATTTGCAGTGCTGTAAGTGAGCACAAGATCTGACTGCCAATCAAGATGCAACATTCTCATGAAACTTTTGGGTTTGTTTTCCTTTCTAATGCTGTCTCAAGTGACTGAGGCCACCTTCTGATTTGGCTTACATCAGGCTTTAGGATGCTACTCATGCAGCAGCAGCAGTGTGCCTGAGATCAGCCCTCTAGCTTTCCATCCCTCCCACCCTCCCCTTCCTAAATATAAATTTCAAGGTGGTAATAAATACTGGAACAAAAACAACAACAAAAAAAAAAGAGAGATGTAATTTAAGTGACAGGGAAGCAAATTGATGCTGAATGAATGTGACACTTTCTCAATTTTCCTCTTGTTTTTCCCCAGTGGTGTTTTTTGTATTAAACATTTTCATTTGCAGATGAAAAAAAAAAAAAAAAAAAGTAATGTAAAGAACACTCTGTCTTCAGCACTGAGAAACATAGCATGTCATTTGTGGCTTCAGCCAAGAGTGATGGCCTTATTAGTAATGGGAATTTACTGATTAACTGCTGTTAGCAAAACATCATCTTCAAACCCCTTAGTCTGAGCCTGGCAGCAGCTCTGCCAGAGGGAGGATTTTTTTTTTTATATATATTTCATCTCAGGGGAGTTCTGGAGAAATATTTCTCATTTAAACAGCTTTTAGCCTTGGCCTTTCAATAATTTTTATGGTCTTGACTAATAAGTTAACAATTAGTTAAGAGCAACTATCAGCTTAATGTCAAGTCATTCACAGGGAAAAGTTCAAGGAGAGATGTGAGGCTGTAGCAGAAAACAGCTTCTTCTGGAACAAAGAGCTCCTGGCAGTTTGCAGAGCCAGAGGGGTAAAAATTGAAACTAAGAGAGAAATGGAAAAATCAGCAGTGGTGAGGGAGCACCTAGGGTCTGAGCAGGGCTGGGAGAGGGGCTGCTGGAGAGAGCAGAGGAGCCTGGATGCCCAGGGGTTATCTGTGCTCCCAGCCCTGCTGGAGGAGGCTGTGGCCAGCATGAGGGCACAGTGTGAAGTGATGTTTGCAGGGTGGCAGGGATTTGGTCCCAGCTGCAGCTCCCCCTGAAGTGCTGGCAGAGGGGGACAATACCACTGTGGTTGCTGCTGCCTGCAACCACACACAGCTGTCTGCTGTCTGGGGGTTGGAAGGGACCTCTAGAGATCAACCAGTCCGATGCCCCTGCTAGAGCAGGGTCACCCAGAACATACTCAGGTCCTACCACCTCAGACCCTGCTCTCCACTCTTGCTTGGGATGCATTTTTCTCCTTGATGCTCTCTGGGCACTGAGCAAGTCTGCAAGGGATGTGTATATTCTTTCTCTTAGCTTCTGTGCCAGATGTCACAGTGGTCTACACACAGCTGGGAAGGAAAGTGCTGCCCAGCTGTCAGTGGTGTGTGCAGTCAGGATGGCACTGGCAGACAGATGTGTTCATTAGGAGGAGTCTCATTGCCAGGGCAGGAATGGAAGTTTGCTTTTTTCCCAAGAGCTCTTGCACAGACAGATCTTGGAATTATTTACAGGGTCGGAAAAGTGCACACTGCTGCCTCCAGAGTAAATATCTGCAGCTCTCTGATCCTTCTTCTGGATGTGCAGAGTGAGTCAAAGGCTTGGGAAGCAACTCCTGCCTCCCCAGAGCTTCTTCCAGCTTATTATCTCATCTTGCCAGAACATACATTTTAACCAGTGGTTTTCCTCAAAATACAGGCAAATGCAGATCCTTCCCAGGAAGTAAATGGCCATGGCAAAGGTGGACAGACTGCTTGCAGAGATCTGAAAAGGCTGCAGTGCCCCTGGTATAGGGCAGTCCCCTTTAGTCTGGTAACACCAGATAAACTCTCTGTGCAGGGGGCTGCATAAAGCTTGATTAGATGCCATATCCCAGCTCTTGGACCATAGGTGCTTAACAAATGTGGGAGAGGTAGACAGCTGTATGGACAAGTGGCTGGTCTTACGTGGGCCAGTTCTTATCCTGGGAAGGACAGCCAGGCCACTTGTTGCCATCACACCAAGTAATTAGGGGAAGAAAAGATCCTGCTACCCAGAACAATTATAAAGTGTTCCCAAATCTTCTCTCTGCTTTGCACAACCAGTTCTGGCCAATGCTGTTCCCCCCTCTCTCTCTCTCCCTGCTTGTATATATTTTTATATGTAAATGTATGTATATAAATACATATATTCATCCACTGCCTGAAATCTAAATCCTAGTCTGCAAGGCAGAAATGCTGATGTCTTATTTCCTTGTGTGATTCCTCATGTGAGCCCTGACTGGGATCTTTAGACAGAATAGTAAATGAAGGTGCCACGTGGCCCATGTTTTTCAGTGATCTCCAAGATCAATGCTGGCTTCCTGAAGTCCAGTCTACTCTACAGACTTCTTATAATCAAAGGAAGAAGCTTTCTCTCTCCCCCCAGTATTTATTACAGACAGTGTCTGAGCTTCCAACCAAGGCAACGGAGCACTTTGCAGGCAGAGAAACCAACGATGAAGTTAAATTGCTTCACCTCAGAAACCAGGCTCTAAATGACTTCAGACAGCTTCTAAATATATGCAGTCTGAAGGAAAACTTTCTTCTAGCTTTAAAGCCTGGAGATAAAAGAACTCTGGTGGGGAAAAAAAAAGGGCAAATTTCTCATAGCCAGAAGACCCAAAATGCTGCAGTGGATTGTTGAGGGGCACAAGGGAGGTGTATGGCTGAGGTCAGACTTGTTGTATGAGCTGGGTCCTAAGGCATGGCCACATGCCAGGGGAGAGGACCCTATGGCCATCAGTGGATTGGCCCAGGTCTGGGTGCCAGTTCTGCCTTAGCAATGGGATATGTACTTCCCTGCTCCTTCTCCTGTCCCTCAAGCAGAGGCACAAGTGACAGGGCACAGCTGTGGGTCTCAGCATGGGAAGGAATGGCAGAAGAAGAAACAATTTTAAAACATTTTGGTGAAGTCTGCCTTAAATTCAGGATTCATAAAGAGGGGCCAGAATCAGTAAAAGGGGTGACCTGAACCCACATTCATTCACCTTCTCTGCAGCATTAGGTTTTGCAGCTGATTTCTCTCCGATTACAGGGAGCAATAAGAAGATAGGACCCAAAGGCTATTATCTGGGGGCCTGTTCTCATCTTCACTGATGTGGATGGCAAATGGACCTCCAGGGAAACTTCATCATGCTGTAGTCTTGATAACATCATAGAGGAAAGTGTAATTAAGGGGCAGAAGAGAGAGGAATCATTCAGTGCAATGTATTTCTTGTATAGCTCGAGCTGACTCTACAGAACAGAGAAAAGCATCTCTTATTTTCTAGAGGAAGTTTTTTACTGGTAGTTGAGCAGAGCTTTTTGGAGGTTTTTTTTGGGGGGTGGGCTTTTTTCCCCCAGGCTTTTTATTGAGACATTGCTGGAGTATTCCACTGGCTGCCAGTGTGTAAAGTGGGCAGATTGACCTTGAAATACTGTGGTCTTGGGACAGATCTTGCTCTTGTTTTCTCCCTAGTGTGAATCCAGAATAACAGTAATGACTTCAGCTGAGCCACTTCAGATTCACATCAGCATAAATGAAGGCAGAGCCTGCCCATGAGATGCAGCCTGAGGGATCTGCCTGTGTTGTACCCCTGCCTCAAACTGACACCCTAGCCTTAATTCAGGGGAGAACCAAAGAAACTGCTTGCCCTGCAAATGAGCATTGATGCTAATGTGTTGCAGTGGGGATTTATCAACAGGCTTGACACCTCAATATCCATCTCTTATTTGCATAGCAGAGAAATGTGAATAAAAATGTGAGATTAGCTCTGCACTGGTCAGGATAGGAGGCAGTTCTGGCATCAGCAGAGCTGCAGGCTCAGATACAGGGAAGCTGGGAGGTAAAGATGCTTGGTGTGTCCAGAGCACTGCAGGTGTGCAAAGACTGAGGCCAGGCCCTTGTTTAAAAAATAGAGTTTATTAGATAAAACATACATAGAACCAAGTAAATCCAAGTCTTTATTAAAAAATACAGAAATCATTTTGCAATAGTAGAAGAAAGTACTGGCATTTTTGCTTTTTTTTTTTTCCCTATGAAAACTTAAAACTGAAGGTTTGGGACTTTTTTTAACTATCACAGCCCATCCCCCTTCGTGCTACAGTCTTCAACGTATTGCATCAAACTGTGAAACCCAAGCAAAAATCTTCTGTTTGACAAGATAAAGAACATTCAGACCAGTAACACTCAGCTCAGTTAAGATGCAAACAGTAGCACACAGCTCACAGAACAGTCCATATACAGCTATACATTAAAACATGCCTCTAAATAGTGACAGAGAGTCCACTGGGAGGAGTAAGTTACAAACAATAAACCCCAAGAAGAAGAAATTCAAAAGGCATCACAGTTGTTGAATGCTTGTGTTGGTCTTTCCCAACCATAGTGTGAATTGAAAGCACTCAAGGCTCAGAGTGAGTGTATTGGACCCACTCACAGAGAACATGCCAAGTGGGCAGGTGATTTCTGGTGTGGATGTGTGTGAGGTGTACATATGGCATGCAGCAGGTTCCTATCTGTGATGAGCAACATTTGTGCTGCCTCTCTCCTGGGGAAGCAGGAACACCTTCTGCCGTTCACAGTGGGGTGTGGAATGTAGGCTGAGAGAGTTGGGGCTGTTCAGCCTGGAGGAAAGAAGGTTCCAGGGACACTTTGAAGCTGCTTTTCAATATCTGAAGGGGGCCTGCAGGAAGGTTGGGGAGGAACTGCTTAGAAGGGTCTGTGGTGATAGGACAATGGTTTGAAACTGGAGCAGGTTGGACACCAGGAGGAAGTTTTGCACAGTGAGGGTGGGGAAATACTGGAACAGGTTGCCCAGGGATGTGGTTGGGGTCCCTTCCCTGGTGACATTCAAGATCAGACTTGATAGGACCCTGAGCAACCTGCTGTGTGTACATACATCAGACCATTGGGTCTATACACCCAGGAAAGCACACACCTCCACAGCTGAAGACAAATCACTTCAATGAAACCCTCTAAGGCAGGTGAGAGCAACACTAATATGCTTTTTCTCATAATCCTGCTGCTCCTGGGACTCCAGGCATTTTATTTGCCTCTTATTCTCACCTGTAAATTCCACATTCATTTTACTCCAGCTCTCCCCTTGTCTGCATAAAACTGTTCAATATAATGCAGCATTCACTGCTGGAGATGATTTATTAGGGGAGGTGTTGATAGCTGAGAAACCCAAGTATTAAAGGGTTTGCATTGCTTTTCCACTAAGTGGAACTTAAGGGACAGATGCCTTTTCCCTGATTACTGTTAGCATCATGTGGTAACCCTGACATGATTAATAACAAAGCCTATATGTCACCTTTAGTAAGAATTCTTGGTCAAAAATGGAGAAGCCTTGCATTAAGAAAAGTCCTGGGCATCTAAGCAAGCCAAATTGTTTATCACCTCCTGACAATAACAGAAAAATAGAAGTCATGCTAAATATGGTGCTAAGCAAAACAGACGGAGAGCAGGATGAATATGAAGTGCAAGAATTACTCAGGCTTCACAGCTTTAGCAAGTACCTAGCTCCAGAAATGCATCTCAGGTGGTCAGCTTGAAACAAAGCTCAGGTCTCATGGCAGGGAGACAAAGGTGCAAGCTTGGCACAGGCCTGCATTGCTGCACTGGGACCTTGAGGTGGCCACAGGGTAAGATGTTTGTTTTGTTCCTCTGTCACTGAAAGCAGGCAGAACAGAAGAGTGCAAGGCAAAGCTGTGTAAAAGATGGATACAGAAGTCCTGACTGTTCTCTCAGCAGTGAGTGTGACATCAGTACCCTCTCACTGACTCAGACAGGAATCAGCTTGGGCTGGAGAAGACCTCTAAACTCATCAACTCCAACCATCGACCTAACAACAGTCTAGATTTTTGTCAGCATCAGAAAAGAAGCAGCCTAGAAAAGTCCACACAGCAGGACAGGATTGAAACAGCTTGGAAAGCTGGGTGGTGCTGTGCCCTGGGGATGGGGCAGGAGCTACCCTGGGAGAGCAGTGGTAGATGCACTGATGGGATGGATCCCACCTTTTCCTTCTGGGGGAGCATCACTCATGTCACAGCCCATGAGGCTGCTGCTGCTAACAATGTTCTGCTCCCAGTGAAACAAACTCCATGAGAGGAGACCAGGAGCCTGGTGACAGCAGTGTGGCAGTGCTGGTGGAGCCAAACCAGGCAGAGCAGTGAGAACACGTGGGGCAGTCTGTGCCAAGGGCTTTCAAGACCTATCAGCCTTATGCTCACCCCACATCAAGTCACAAGACCTAAGCCTGAAGTCAGCATGGCTCAAGTCTATAATCTCCTCACAACAGCACAGTTTTATTAAACAGGAAAACTTTTTCTTTTTTTTTACCTTCTATTTGTAATATAAAGGCTGGCAGGTGAAGGAAGCCTGCTGAGCTGCTGTGCATGAGCTGATTCCTCTGTGTTGAGAGCAGTCCCAGAAGGGAAGCCTGTGCCACATGCTGGAGAGGCTCCAGCTAGCTCCTATGGGGTTTGGATGAGTGCAGTTTTCTAGTGCTGTGAGATGTGAAGATGGTGTGTCTGTGGGTAGTAAGTGGTAAATTTGGGAGTGACTGAATGCAAGATGATGTGAGTTTGAAGTCTTGATTGTAACCAAATTGTATGTTTGGGTTTGGTTTGGTTGTTTTTTTTTTTTTCCCTTTCTGGGAGATTTTGTATATGCTTGAAAAAATTAAAGCAGCTATGCAGTGACTTGATTTCTGATGTCCCTTAGAAAATGCCTGCTTCTAAGGTTCTACAGTACCAAGAAAGAGATGTCACCTACCTTTCAAGATTAAATATGTAGTAGATATGTAAAAAAAAAACCTCCCAAGATTATAAAGTGCCTGCAAGATGTGATGAAAGCAGCCCTGCTTACAGAGCTGCTGCAGAAACTGAGCCTTATCTAGCAAATTACAGAACATTAAAAAAATCAAAGCCCAGTTAGCTCTGAGACCACTACACAGCCTGATAGCTTCACATACATCAAAAAGGCCCTGCTCATGCTTCACCAGCCTTGGGAGCTAATGGTGAGGAGCTGGAAGAGCTCAGAGCAGCATTTAAAAACACCACTAAAAAAAAAAAAAAAAAGTGTGAGCAGGAGCTGTGCTATTTTGTGGCCTGATTTAAGGCTGCCACCTTCCAGCTGGATAGAAACTGTTCTGCTCTCGTCCTTCACACTGTTTGGAAACAGAGATCCACAGCCAAGATCTGATCTCATTCCCACTGGTAGAAGTCTGCAGTAGCCCCACAGAAGCTCCAGTCATTACTCCAAGCTCACACCTGTGCATCCATGTGTGACTCTGCCCTGCCTTCCTGCACGTAGTTCAGCACGCAGCGTGCTGCTGCAAATATGGCAGTGCCACTTGCCACATGGATTTCCTCACGACTCTGAGTGGAGGCTTACAAGCACGGCCTTCCCTCACTGCTGATTTTGTCTGTCCCACCACCTCCCCCCAGCTGGCCAGCACTGCTTCTCTTCTTCCTCCAGCTGGACTGCTCTTTCCTACCTCCTGGTGCCCTGACCGTTGGCAGTGGGCACCTCTTCTTTCCAACCAACTTTCTGATGCTGGCTGAGAGCAAGCTGGACCTTCTCCAGGACTGGGGGAGCAGTGCTGGTGGCTCTGTGTCTAGCATACATCAATGCTTGCACCTGCCTAATGGTGTGCCATTCACAGGGCCAAGCCTGGTCCATGTGGCCAGCAGCAGCAGGGTGGGAGCCAAGGGTTCATGCCAGTGTAACTGGCACTGGTCAATGAGCATCTAAGCAGCTTGAGCACCAAGAGGCAGCACAAAGGTGGAAGGTAGAGCAGAGAACTGCACTCATCCAGCATTCAAGTGCTGAGCCTTTAGTGAGGTATTTATTGCAGCCAGTTAGTTAAAAAACATCCTCAAAAAGTGCCTTTCACGCTGGCAAATGAAAGCAGTGGAAGGGTTTGGTTTTTGTTGGGGTTTTTTGTGCAAGATGAAGACTATGTAAAAAAAAAATATTCAGGCAACCTAATTCAAAGCTGTCAGTGCATGGTAGTCTTTGTCACAGCAGAACTGGCATGAGACTGTCCTCTGAGGGGCACTTGAAAGAAAGAGGTTGCAGAAAACCACAGAGAAAGAGAGAGGGGAAACACAGACATGGAAGAGATGAGCCAAAAAGATAGAGAAAGAGTTGCAGCAGGGGTGAAGGGGACACATATGTGGTCACTCAAAGATGGAAAGCATGGAAAAGAAGAAGTACTGCAAGAAAGCAATAGAGGAGAAAAAAATGGAAGTTACTACAGTGGGGGATAGGAATGGAAAGGGGTGGGAAATTCCAGGGGCAAAGACTAGAGAGCAGAGGAGGACTAAGATGAAGAAGAATGAGGGCAAGGTGAAGAACTAACTGACCTTTAAAGGCCCATTTGGGTGCTGTTTTTCAGGGGCATAAGGAAGATTTGGCCAAGGGCTATACAAGGAATGTCACAAGTGGACAGCACAGCAAGAAAGGCTGGAATATGGGGAGGAAGGGAAAGGGAAAGGGAAAGGGAAAGGGAAAGGGAAAGGGAAAGGGAAAGGGAAAGGGAAGGGAAATGTTTTCCTTGAAATACTGATTCTTACCAAGCTGGTCAGAAACATTCTGGATGCTACAGCACATTAGAAAAGCTATGAAGAAGACAGATAGGTTTTAGAGACAATCATTTGGTTCCAGGGGAACCTGGGCACATGGATCAATTCACAATCCTGCCAGTGCAGCAAATGCTCAGGGCCATAAAACACATTATGGATCAGGAAACCATCAGCCTGTGGGATAGAATTAATCATGAGTCTTCCAATGACTTGGATTCACTGCACTTCAAAAGTCCTTTTTCTCCTCTTTTATGTTTCAGCTGAAAGACACTGAAAGCTGTGAAAGTTCTCCACTCTGAAATGTCCTCATCCCTGTCCCACCTGGATTTCAGGTTTTTCCCATTCTCCACTCTTGTAGAGGCCTCTGACAGTAGGCAGTGGGTTGCCTACATTTCATGTTCAAAAAGAAAAGGGCAGCACGATCCCAGTTTATACAAGATCAAGGGGAAACTCTGGCCAGTAAAGACACAATTCCACACAGGGGAAGTTCAGTACAAACTCTGAGACAGGGCACAAACTCCATGGGAACCCCAAGGAGACCTGGGACTCTTCCATTTTTTGCAGCCCATCTTTCCTAGGTGCTCTGCCCTGCTCTCATTTCGCTCACTTCACAGCTTGCCTGTGCAGCCAGGGAAGCCTCTCTGAGCACCACACACACACACACATGCTCACACACTCTCCTGGCCAGCCTCAGATGTTGCTTTTTGGCAGCTGCTCACAGACCAGGAGGAGGAAGGCTCTGCAGTCAGAGATGTCTTCTGAAGTCCCAGGAGCTATCCCTGTCTGATTATGGCACGACCAAGAGACTTAACCCTTTGAAGTATGATGAAGTGCTGTGGATGCTGAAGGAGCCAAAAATTATGGGTCACTGGGACTGCTTTTGAAAAGTTTCATTTATACATTCCACCTAGGGCTGTGCCCCAGGCACGTGAGGAAGTCTCCCAGTGAAGTCATGCTCGGCTCAGGGCAGGGTTCTGCCGAGCGGCACGGCCGAGACCCTCGGCGCACAGGCTTTGGTTTGCAGTGAAGTGGAAAACCCAAACCACCCTCCACGAAACGCGCAGCTAACACACAAAGCTAACTGGAGAAGGTGTTGGGATCAGGTAGAGGTGCAGCTGGAAGAGCTCTCTACCAGGAAGCCAGCAGCTCTCCCCAGAGCGGGGTGGAGGGGGCTGGCCAGCGGCGGCTGTCTCTGCTCTGTGTAAGGGAGAACGCAAGAGGTCGTTAGGCTCTGGTTACTGTGGGACGTGGCTGAAGCTTGACCTGGTTTGTGAGCCAAGCCCCAGTCTTGTGAATCCAACAGAACAGCTTACGTGGACCTCAGTGGGACCTGGGTTTGGCCTAACACGCTTTATTTAGCGTCTTGAGTGAGGGAAACATTTTTCTTTAGGTTACAGTTGAAAGCTTCTTGGGTTTCAGCTGAAGTCTTCTGGTGGCAGCGTATCTCACACTCATATTTCTTTTTTCTTTCATAAATCACATTTCTCCTGCTGCTTAGCCTCTGACCAAAACCTGTCTGCTGGAACTGCAGCAAACCTGGCTGGTCACTGATGTCCCTGCTGAAAGCAATCCTCTCCAACCACGCCAGGCATGCTCCAGCTGACCTCCAGGCTACCACATCCCCACCCACCCCTCTAGCTCCAGGCACCTGGAGGGGTGAAGCAGAGGCTCTGGGAGCAAAGGGTGACTGTAAATGCCTGTTTGCAGAGCTGTCCTTCCGAGGCACAGGGATTTGCTGGAGCTGGGGCCAGAATGAGTGAGTTGTGTGAGGGTCTATAAGATTTGGGAAGTCCAGATGTGATAATACCGCTGCAGCCACAAAAGAATTGACAACAGGAAGCGTGGCAGCTGTTGCTTATTAGCATTAGTACAAATTACACAAAGCAAATTGCTAACAGACATGTTTCCAGAATATTTAACTCATGGTGGTGAAAGTGGCCCTTTTTCAAGCACATTTTTTTAGATTTCCAGGGGAATCGGTTTCCAATCGCCTGTGAAGGGAGCAGGGGTTAGAGAGCAGCATGCAACTACTGCAGCGCATCAGGGGCAGTGTGGGCAGGGACCTGCCTGCTTTCTCTGGTGAAGGTATGCAGATTGGAGACCACATTTCTTGGAGAGAGAAGGAAAAGCTGTATGGCTCCATAGGACCCAAATACTGGTGATGAGGAGTGATGGTGTGTGAGCCCCGTTCTGAGCTGCTGCACACACCAGGGCTTGGAAAGGGAAGGAGACTCTTGCTGACCTGCCATTTCCCTGAGTTTTTGCTCCCCAAGTGCTTATTATGCCTCATTTCCCTAGCAACCCCAAGCCTGTTGATGGGGAAGCAGTCTGTGCCAGCAGAGCCCTAACACAAGCTCAAGAGGGTGGATTTGGAGACCAAATCTGCACAGCAACAGACTGAACATGCAGAGCAAAACACTGGAGTGCAACCTGTGATGAACAACTGACAGCATAATCCTCGGCACTGAAGCCCTGGGCACAACAATTCTCTGCAGCCAAACTGGTTTCAAGCCAGGGGAGTGGCTGGTTTTGGTCCTGCCATAGCTGCCACCCCAGTGGGCACCTCCTCTGCCTCCTTCCTTGCCTCATGGGGAAGAGTTGAGTGAGAGGCTGCAGTTCAGAGTGCCTCAAAAGCATTTAAGTTTAATTGATACAAAGAGAGCATGTCATTATCCCCTCCCTCCCCAGTGCCAAGCCAGGACCAGTTGCATCCTGGTGGATATCAGATCCCAGAGGTGCTCCTCCATGGGGTGAGCTGGGGGGGGATGTCATCCAGGGCTCATCTGGATGGGAGGAATCTGGAATTTTCCCCTCCTGGTATCGTTTTCCAAATAGAAGCCATGCAAAGGAAGAGAGAGAGGAGCAGTAAATGAAAGAAGGCACTAATTAACTGAAGGGTTTGGGGTATGTTGGGGGGGCAAGAGATGACAAATTACTCATTGAGTTTGCTCAGCCCTGGAATGGTGCAGCCAGGAAGGGGAGAGCACTGCAGCCTGTGGGCAGGAAGGTGCCTTGGGATGGCTTTGCTGGGGTAAGAAGAAAGACCATCCATGGCTGCTGGAGCTGGGCCAGGATTTAGAGCTGCTCCCTCTCCAAAACCCTACAGCTGCTGCCATGCTGTCCTTTCATCCTGCCTTGCCTGGGCAGCACTGTTTGAACTGGAGGATGGTTTGTGCTCCTTCTGCTCATCCAACAGAGGCATCTTTCCACCTCAACAACTTCATTGGCCATTTTCTTACTGTGTGCTGATCACTGCTGGGTTTGCTGACAATGTTCTGCTTCATCTCTCACAGATATCCTTTCTGTACAAAGCAGAGGAATGTACTCAGGAAGGCTGCTGACAACCTGCAGAAATTCAGTGATCAGTTTGAGGGCAATAAGAGCCCAGAGTGATACTTTCCATGCTGGTCCCAAGGGTGCCTGCCTGCATTCATCATGTTGAGGGAAGCTGCTAACACTGCAAAGGTGGCTGTGCTCCTCAGCCTGCCAAGTCAGACAGCATTGGAAGCATTCCCACAGGCATTTCTTGAACCTCAGTTAGGTCTGGCTGGGGAAAGAGGCATTTGTTGGTGCAAGAGAAGAGGCTGTGACAGCAGGTGGGTGGCAAGGCAGTGTCTGGCCACGCATGGTGCAAGAAGATGATCTGCCTGGGACCACTGGCTCCATGCTCCTAATGCCTGGCACCAGAGCAAGGGAAAAGCTCTCCCCAAATCCTTCACCTTTACCTGCTTGCCTCTTTGGGTTTTAAAGCAGCTGTTCACAAAGCATTGAAATTACCTAAAGCAATCAAAGAGCCTTTTGATCCAGCTATGAGTGCTTAGAAGTAGAGAAAGAGGCAGATGCATTGCTTTTAAGGGTGCACACATCCACCCACCTGTTGGGAACAGTTCAGAAGTACAACTGGGCTGGCTGCAGTCTGAAGTGAGAGCTCTGAACAGAATGGAAAGTGAAGGAATTTGTACAAACCCTGTCTAGAGCAGCAGCTAGTGGAGAAGCAGCTGACAGACATCTCCTGGCTCTTTAGTGCTGGTTCTGAGGAAACATACTTGTTCTGGCCTGACACCCTCAGCACAGCACAGCTGCTTAGCTAACCTCTCTGACAAGACTTGAGAGAGAAGAATTAGTTATAATTGCAATATTACTGCGGTGGTGTTTGCCTCCTAATTGCCTTTGGGTGAAAAACAAAATAAAACAAACAAACGAACAAAAAAAAAAAAATCAAACCAAAACCACAGGAAAAAGAACTCAGACAAAACCAAAAAACAACAAACAACCAAAGCCAACCAACCACAAACCATGCAGTGAGGAATCTTTGTTATAAACATATAAAATTATTCACTGAGTGCCTCCCCCTGTGCAAAAACAGAATGTTGAATGTCATGGTCTGGGCAGTCCTGTCGTAGCTACAAGTGTTGTACCAAATAAGAAGCAGCACTGAGTGTACAGATCAGAGACATACATAAGAATTATTTCAGCATATTAAATGCAGAAGCATCATTGCCCCTGAGGAGTCTGTGTCGGTGTCATCAGCCCTCTGAGCTGTAATCTCTGGAGTAAGGCAAGTGGAGGGAAGGGGCGAAACACAGACCTGAATGGGAAGGATTCTCTCAGCAAAGTCATTTTTGATCCCACTGTCAGAACAAAATGTGAGGTTAGAGATTCTCCAGGAAAATACTATAACATGCAAAAATCTTCTTGGAACAAAAAACAAAACAAAACAAAACAAAACAAAACAAACAAACAAACAAAAAACCCCAAAACACCAAACAAACAAAACCCCACACAAAACCAAACAAAAAAAAAGTTCCATTTCCAGAATGTCAGAATGGTGTTTTGACATGCTGAAAAGCTGTGGTTTCAATTAAATAGAGTTTTACAGTAGAAAGTGAAGTGCTTCTATGAAGAGTTTTGATTCTGACAGAGTGGGATTTGCCAGCATTGAAGCCACCTGATAAATTCTAACCAGATTTGACTTCTGGCTACTGCCAGGTGGAGGGTTTCTAAGTGGAGGAATTAATATCACCTTTTGGTTAAGTAAGTTCAACATTATCAAGGAGAAAAAAATAGATCATTTGAGGACTCTCTGAAGGTTGAGGACATTTGAAACAGGAAAATTTTTTACATCTTTTAGGGATCTTTGTGGGGAAAAGATTCACCTTTTAAAAGATTTAAGAGTGAAAAATCAACTGTACAGGTTTGGTGTCGATGTGAAGTCACCTCTGCCTCAACCAGACAGCTGGCTGAAGACATTTCCATTCTCTACCCCAAGGTGATGCAGATGGGTGTTACCTTCCAAGCATCAGCAGGTTTAGGGGTCAGTATATTACATCACTGGGTAGTAACAGCTTTTCATTTGCCACCTTTGCTCAGCTATTCCTGTTAAAGGTGATCCAGCATGTAGACAGGGCTTGCTGAAAGCTGGGCAGTCCTGTAAAGATCCAGTCTTGCAAATGTGTGCAGTTAAGAGGTTTTCATTTGAGGGAGCAGTCCCCAAGAGGTTAGTGAAAGTCTTGTGGGATATGGTTTCCCATATGGTGAAGGATTTTCAGGATTAGGTCTTGAACTGGTATCTTTTTGTCGGAGTTCTAGTCTAGCAGCATGCATCAAGCTGAATTTTATTCCATGAGGTATTTTTGGTAATACTCTGTTGTGTGTAAACAAGGTCAGACAGTGTGATGTCTTGCATGTTAGCAGGACTCCATTTCTCAGTTCACCATAGAATGGGTTGGGTTGGAAGGAACCTTAAAGATCATCTACTTGCAGCCTAAAGATCATCTACTTCCAACCCCCCTGCCATGGGCAGGGACACCTCCCCAGACCAGGTTGCTGAAGGCCCCATAACTCAGCTGAGGCTAGCTCTAAAATGACCTGCATGAGTGGTGAACACTTGCCACCTCTCCCTGTCACACACTAAGGGTTTACATCATAGGGATGTGTCCCTTTGTCATCCTCCTTTGTGAAGAATGAACATCAGGGCATACCCACACCACAAACTGCCTCCTCAGCATGGGTCTGGTCCTCTCCCACCTGGCTACGAGAAAGACCAAGGAGCACCTTTGGGATTAGAGCAAGAGGCAGAAGAGCATTACTTTTCATCCACTGGAGATGGAGAACCCAGCACCCCTGCCTCTGTGCTGAAAGCCACAGCACAGTCGGGAACCAACCCTGCAGCGTCCACCCAGGACTTGACCATCATTGCAAAGTGCAGAGGATGTGCCCTGCAGTGCCAGCTCCACCTGGGGAGAGCTCCTCCCCAGCTCCCTCGCTTTCTAAAAATGCAAACAAAACCAAAAGCAGAAATTCAGCTTATTCTTAGAGTGCCACAAAGCGCACGCCAGACAGGAACGGCGGAGGGAAGGGAGCCGAGAGCCGAGCGCCAGACACCGTGGGAGCCAGCCTCCGCCTCTGCAGCCTGACGGAAACATCCTGTCAGAAACACTCTGCACTGGGGCTTTGCTTGAATTCATTATCGGTGAGTAGTGACAGGCTTGTCCTGCCGGGAGCCTGCGAGTCCTTGGCGCTGTTTAGGCTGTGCTCCATAGGAAAGACTGGATGGGCAAAGCTCATCAGATAGGGAGCACCATGGCAGCACAGCCCCGGCCTCAACCCTATTGGGGCTGCTCCCTCTAGTGGAGATAAAAGGTACTGGAGCTGCGGAAAAAGCCTGTCCCCGTTTTCCACTTTCTAAAAAAACTTCTTTCCTCTTTCTTTCTTACCTTCTCTCTTTCTCTCTCTTTCTTTCTTTCCTTCTCTCTTTCTATCTCTTTCTTTCTTTTCTTCTTTTTTCTGTCTTTCTCTCTCTGTCTTTCTTTCTCTCTTTCCCTTCCTTCCTCCCTCCCTTCCTCCCTTCCTTTCTTTCTTCCTTCCTCCCTTCCTTCCTTCCTCCCATTCTCTCTTTTTTCTCTCTTTCTTTCTCTCTAGTTCTCTTTTTCTCTTTCTTTCTGCCTTCCTTTCTTTCTCCTTATTTCTCTCTTCTTTTTCTTCCTTCCATCTTTTTCCCCCATCTTTCTCTCTTTTCTTTCTCTCTCTCCTTTTTAATTTCTCTCTTCTTTTTCTTCCTTCCATCTTTTTCCCCCTGTCTTTCTCTCTTCTTTTTCTTTCTCTCTCCTGTTTCTTCCATATTTTGTTTTTTTTACTTTTTTTAAACTGAAGAATTCAAGTTTCCCAGACAGTGCAAGTCATGGGGCAGTTCCCATCAGACCACAAGTGACCAAGAACAGGGCTTTTCCAGCCCTAGACTATTGGGAATGGAGCTGAAGCCCAGCTGATACAGGTAAGCCCCATTGGCAGGTGAGTCCCTCAGCAGTCCTCAGCGTATGCCACAGCTGCATTTGGTTTTGATTTCCCACTTCTGATTACAAAAATAGGACTTCCTATAATCATAATAATAGCAATGATACAAAATAATTATTGTAAACCTACCCTTTTGGGCAAATTATTCACATGAAGCAGCCCAAAAGACCTCACTGGATTAAAATAAAAAAAAAAGGTGACGATGCACAAAATGTTAAAAAAGACAAAGTCTTGGTTAAAAAAAAAAAAGGGGAAGGAAAACCAATCTGCAGGAGAATGCATTTCCATAAGGCAACATGTTACCTTCAGTTTTCCATCTCGATTTAGGGCAAGTTCTGTTGTTGTTGTTCAAGAAGCTGTTAGAACTTGGCTTGCTTGAGCTTCTCGATGTGGTAACAGAGTTTCAGCGCAGGTCCCAGTTTCAGCCCCAGGTATTTCATGACCATGTCACTTTTCAGCAGCAGCAAAGCGTTGCCATCAATCTCCTGGTTGAGAAAGAGAGAAAGAGGATCAAAATGTGTTCACACACACCCTCCACCCCGCTTCCAGTGCTGCATCCTCACACCTTAAACTAGGAGAATCAGAACGAGGATGTCTTAGAGCTAGCTGAAATGTCGTGCACTTTGAAATCTGAGTTGGGATAGAAGGAAACTCTAAAGGAGGGAGTAATCAACTGATACATTTTGTTCTTCAAGGCACCATAAGGTTTGTCTGGGCTTTAAATTATTTTGCAATTCAAACATGAGGATTATTTTAAAGAATCAGGGTGGCTCTAAGCTCAGTTCTGAGAAAAGCTTGAGTCAGCCTTGAGAGAAGGGAGGGAGAGATGGAAAGAGAAATGGATGTGGCCTCAAGAACTGCTTGTAGGGCACCTCTGAATCTCAGTCCCAGCTTTGTCCCTGGCTATCTGCATGTTTCACATAGCTCCAGTACACATATCCAATGCTATAGATGTATATCTGTTTCTTTTTCTTCAGCTGAAGGTGGTAGTAACTTATTTTCATTGAATTTATTACAAAAATTTGTTCAAATGTAACCCTCATGTAAGTGGAGGAAATTGACACCTTTATCCCAGACCTGTTGGCTGGAAAGCCTTTTGAAATTACAAAGTGCTGTTCTGAGCAGGGAGTAGCTTGGGTGCACAGGGAGACAGATTCTGTTTTGCCATGGACTGTAAAACACAGAAGCTTGCCACTGTCCTTCCTTGCATCCTAAGATTATCTGTTTTTTCCTGGATCTGCTAAAAGTATTAACACTCACCCCAGTCTCCACCAGGCTTATGTACTTGGACCATCAGAGCTAAAAGACAGCTATTAGGAGTGTGTGCACATACACACTGTGTGTGCACAGGTACACATACACACACGCTAATGTTGCAGTCTCTGTTCCTCTGTGATCCACTACCTACTAATTAAACAATACTATGGATCCTAGTTTGCCCTGATAATTATTATTCCATTCAGTGGGTAATTTAGCTGGTGAGCAGTTAAGGTCAGTTCCTGATTAACTCAATCAATTAATGCTCTTCATTTTGTAGCCCCCACTCTATCCATAATAGAAGCTCTCTTCACCTCCCCCTCTTCCTCCTATTGTTTTGAGGAAGCTAAGGGAAAGTACAACTGAGTGTTACCTGTAATTAATATTTGTGTAAGAAAGAAAAACAAAAGTCCTGGAGCTGTGATGCCACAGGGTAAAAACCCTGTCAAGGGTTTGGTGTGGAGGTGGCTATTCCAAAATGTGGAGTTCAGCATTTTATTTTTTCCTTTATTATTACTGTGTAGGGGTCAAAATGAAACTCCATGACAAGAGTATGCCAGAGGGAGCATTCCTGCCCAATTAAATATCCCCTATTAGCCATGTCCCTGTGCAGATTATTAGCTTGACTTCTCTACACTTCTACTGTGCCAGCCCTTTTACAAAAAGAAAGATTCTATTGCATGGTCCCCAAGTCTGCAGCAGTCCCACCAGAAGAGCTCAAACCAGATCTGGTCCAATGTCCCATGAGTTGAGATCTGGCTCACTGCTGTGTTCCTGCAAAGGGGTGGGAGCAGCAAGTGTATGAGCTGTGAGATCATGATACAGTGGATACAAAAACACAGTTCTCACCTGAAAGAAAGAAGATTACTGTTTGTGATGTTTGCTTCTTGTAGCACTTACTCTGAGGATACTGTTGAAAAAGCAGAGGAGCCTCTAAACAGCCTTGTGCTGTGCAAACAGGAATTGCACCTGGTGGTGGATGTCCCCTGGCATGAGGCTTTTAATGAGAAAGACTAAAGTCTCCATCCTCATGGATGTTGAAGCACCTAATTCTGAGTAAAACCAAGGGCATGAGGACCTATATCCTGCTTTGTATATGGAGATATGTCTCCCTTCTCTTGTATTCTGCAATCCCATGTAGAGACTCCAGCCCTTGTAAGGCCACCACCTGTGACCACTCAGTGCTCAAACACTCAAGAGGAAGGTCTAGAGAAGGATGGATGCTCACAAGCCTGCTGCCTAGCACTGGTGGAGGCAGGCTGCTAGTTGAATAATTCTGCTGAAGTCAAAGGGGTTTGTCTCCTTCACACATGCATTTGCAAATCACTGGCTGTAATTAAACTGCCAGACCAGAACATTGCTTCCATCCCTTCCAGCTCGAGGTTTCTACCTGCTGATTTCCTGTGCTACTCTTTCCCCTCCTCCATCTCCCCTCCCCCAGCCCATCAAGGCTTCCTTGCTGAGGCAGCACTGCACAGGGCTCTCACTCAGTGTCACCAGGAGTTGCCTCTCAGGCCAGCAGCTCCTTTGGATGAGACCTGAAGATCTATCAGCTCCAGGCTGGGCTGTCCTTGGCACACAGCCCTGCCAAGGGAGCAGCAGAGAAAGCTAGCAGGCACTTTCACGGTCTTTTTGGGCACTCTCAGGAGCCACCTGTGACACAGCTCCTTGGATGTCTTGGCAAGAAGAAAAGCTTCTTGCTGCTGGTGGGAAGAACAGAGCCAAAGCCAGGCCATCCTGAAATGCCTGTGGAGGATGTGGGCTGCACCTCCTGACTGCATGCTGGGGGAGCTGGCTGCTGGGGCCATGGTCAGCACCCAAGGGCTTAGCAGGGGCAACCTGGTCTAGTGGAAAGTCTTTCTGCCTGTGGAAGGTGTTTCTGCCCATGGCAGGGCCTTTGAAACTAGATGATCTTTAAGGTCCCTTCCAACCCACACCATTCTATGACTCTATGAATACAGCAGTGGGAGAGCACACTGCAGGATGTCTCCCCCCAGCCACTCCTTCCTGGTGGTCCCACCACCCTCCCACCATTCCCAGTGTGAGAGCTGGGATGAGCTGGTTGCCAGTGCAGTGATTTCAGGTGGTGGCTGGGGCTCTGGCAGTGACAGTTAAGTGCTCCCATGTAAATTATGCCCCTGCTTCACAGAAAGATGGAACATACAGGAAGATGTGGCTAAGGTTAATGGACTAATCACTTGTCTCTCACCCTGAGGTCTCCATGCTAATCCAGATGAGTTCTGAAGGCTGAAAAATTGCAGGGACATATATCACTCAGAGGAGTAATTGAATTGAGTTGTGTGGCAGTCTTACCCAGGTTCTCACACCTGTGGCATATTTTCCAAGGAAATCAATGATAAGTAGAGCCCATGGGTGCTGGGTGTTCAACAAAGGATGACAGGGACAGCCTTTAGAGGCAATTTAGCTTGATCTCCTTGGTCACACAGCAGCTCTAGTGTTGTGGCATGTTCCACTGCAGCTGGCCCATGGCTGCCTGGAGCCTGTCACTGCCTTGGTGCTAGAAAAAAGCTTTTTGTGCCATCCCTTTCTACAGGTGGAAACTAGGGGGGAAATGGTGCTTTTGCATTGTCCTTATCCGCAAGCTGAACTTCAAATGTTCACCTGGAATCTTTCCTTTGGGATGTACCTGCATGCCTCAGACCAGGGCAGTTCTTTTTCCCTTGCATGAAGAGCTTTCTCTTGGTGCACAGTCACTTCTGATGGCCTCAAAAGCTCATGCTGAAGCAAGTTCCTTTAAATCTGAAGGTGACCTGTCTGCCTGGTTACCCCATGGCACACACAGGCTGTGTTTTCAGCAGCAGCATTCAAGGCAGGTCTGACTCCTCTGCAGGAGGCAGGGAAAGTAGGCTGGCACCTGACCTGTAATTGCAGATTTGGTCCTGGCACCACCATACCTGCCCTGTTGTTCTCATCCCACCAGCCTGTCTGCAGAGTGGCAGATGGCCTCATTATCTATCTAGGGTGAGCAGACACCAAGGCCTGTGTTCAGCTTCATTTTCATCTGCTCCTCAGACACCTCCTCTCCTCAGTGTCTGGAAACCCTGCAGCCAGAGTGTAGCTGAGAGTCCTTCAGTTGTTTCCCTCAGCTCCTGCCTGCAGCCCCACATTCCCAATTGTCCCTGCTGGCAGGTGGACAAGGAGTGGGACCTGGTGATCAAGCCCTCTTGCTTTACAACCTGAGCTGCTGTTCAGGAGTGAGGGCTGGGGAGCTCTTCTCATTTATACCTAGGTCTGGGTACTTACATTCAAAGCTGTGACCTCCAGCTGAACACAAATGAATCACTAAAATCCCTTTCCATAGCCAGCCTGAACTCACAGAGAGAGGAGGCTGAGGATGCTATCAGATGCATTGGTGCCAGCTCCACACACAGCTACAGAACAAGGAGCACTGGATCTGATGTGTGTTTACAGTCTGCCCTTCACTAATTAAGGCTAATATCATTTCCACCACTGGAGACTGCCTAGCAAAAGCAACTACCACATTCTCCAGTGAGTCAGCAGATCTGGAAACTTTGGTTAGACAGTTACACAATACCAAGGGGGGAAGGATTAAAAGCTTGGCAGTTTGGAGCTTCCTCTGCTAAATATCTAGAGACACACAGAACATACTCTTCAGAGGAGAATCATAGGTATCCTGATGGAAAAAAAAAATCAATGAAATGAGACTTTTTTTTGTGCTGATCTGACACTGAAAAATGAGGGAGGGGGAGGGGGAGGGGGAGGGGGAGAGGGAGAGGGAGAGGGAGAGGGAGAGGGAGAGGGAGAGGGAGAGGGAGAGGGAGAGGGAGAGGGAGAGGGAGAGGGAGAGGGAGAGGGAGAGGGAGAGGGAGAGGAGAGGGAGAGGAGAGGGAGAGGAGAGGATGTCTCTTGCTTTCAGTTACCCAGGAGCAATATGGAAGCCTTCTACATACGTGTTTTCTGAAGAGCTCCACATGAGGACCTAAGGTGTGAGGGTCTGCATCCTTCACAAACCAAATCACGTCATCCACCGTCCAGGTCGAGGGATTCTTGCTTGTTGGCCGAGCTGGGTCTTGTCGAGCTGGGTCTTGTCGTTCTGGTGAAGGACTCGAGGCTATCAGTACAAAGAAAAGCCCACAAGGGCACATTAGAATGGCATGCAGTGGTTTCCTTGGCTGGGGAGGGGTGTCAGGGGTATGGCAGCCTCACTGCAACCCCAGACACTGGGTGTGTGTGGGCAAGGGTCAGCCTGAGGTGGTAGGGTGGGGAGAGAAGGGCACTGGGAGCAGTTTCCAATCCGACTGCTTATCGGGAGGCACAATCCCAGCTGGTGAGTGTATTAAAAAACATGAAACCCTCAGGTCCCTGCTGGGAAAGGAAAAAAAAATGTGCCAGCTGCCAGGCTCTTCAAGAGAGCTGCCTCTGCTGTCTGATGTGTGAGCAGCAGGGAGCTTGGCTCAAGAAGACACCACCCTGCCACCTGGAGAGAAAGTGCTTCAGCACTGCACAAAGGAGTTTGCCATTGCCTGCAAAGGCTGGGGGATAAACCCAGGGTTTAGCAAACAGGTTTTCTTCTTCTTCTCATTTGGGTATCCAGACTTATCTCAGAGCTTAAAGGAAGGTTTCTAGTCCATATCCTCCTAATCTTAGGCTCTCACAAAACTGATGGTCCCCAGTGAAGCCTATTTGGAAAGCTACTAAAACATGCAAAGAGGAACATTGCAGATGTGACTTTTTAATGGCCTGAGCCCTGATGATTTAAGGTCACTTTGGCTTGCTGTAGCTTTAAATCATGTGAATAAAGGCACATTGGAATGAAAGTGCATTTATGTTTTTATTCTTAGTCTCTGCAGAACCATAAATCTCAGCTTCCACATGAATGTAACTTGCACCCCCACTTACAGAAGAGCTCTATTATGCTGGGTTACAGGAAGGATGTTTAAATTTGTTTGTATCCACACCAAGCAAACTTGGAATTAGCAGGCAGCAGCACACAGATGGATAAGATATTGCTTGCCCAGACCTGCTCATCTCTTCCTGTTAAGGCTTGGTTTTAATGAGGGGCACAAATGGTAAGTAACAGACACTATGGAAGACAAAAAAAAAAAGAAGCAGAAGAGTGCAAGCAGAGGGAGACCACAGATACCTAAACTGCAGCCCCAGGTAGCCAAGGGGACAATCAGAGGTGCTGAGGAGAGAAGAGCTGAGCTTTCTAGAGAAATATTGAGCTTATAGAGGCAGACAAAATGTGTGAGAATCCCCATGCAGGACTTAAACCACAAATTGTTTTTCACTGTGAGGTGATGGAACACTGGAACAGGCTGCCCAGGGGGGTTATGGAGTCTCCCTCTCTGGAGATATTCCAAACCCTCCTGGGTGCATTCCTGTGTGATCTGGTACAGGTAATCCTGCTCTGGCAGGGGGGTTGGGCTGGATGATCTTTTGAGGTCCCTTTCAGTCCCTTAACATTCTGTGATAGTGTGATCCTGATGCATGTGAGCAAACAAAGTGGGCTGGGTTTGTGGCTTCTGCACGTTGTCACTCCCTTGCCTCCTGCAGAGCTGTGCTGGTTTACATTAGCTGAGGCTCTGCCCAGCCATGCCCAGCAACAGCTGTGTGTGTGCATTTCTTCCTGCCACCACACTCCTCTTACAGTCCCATGCAATGGCTGCAGGAATTTTGCAGAGCTGAAGGGTGCACTCCAGAAAGCAGCAGTGCTATGAGCATGCAAGGCTGGTGGATGGGCTCCATCATGGGAAGTGATGTAAATGTGATGCTAATTACACTCTCATTTGCTAAGTCACTGTTCTGGATATAAAGGACAAGGCACAGCCGCAGGTCCACTTAATTAGACAGCAAGGATTGGTGTTTGTGGGGGCTCAGGTGACCCTGGGCACTGCTCACAGGATGAGTGCAATACACAGTGGCACAGACACCATCTGGAGCCCTTGGCATGAAGCAATGAAGACAAAGAGTGCAAAGCCAGCAGGGTAAGTTTGGGCAAGCCCTGCATCCTCAGCAACAGGGAGTAACTTCCTCAGGGACAAGGGAGAGAACTGATTTGTCCTGGAGGCAGAGGGTGAGCATTGCTGCCCTACCTGCTCTGCTGATGGACGGAGTGACAGCTGATACGTGGAAGTACTGGGCACCTCAGCAAGGGAAAGGTCAGGGAGAGGGAGAGGGAGAGGGAGAGGGAGAGGAGAGGAGAGGAGAAGAGAGGAGAGGAGAGGAGAGGAGAGGAGAGGAGAGGAGAGGAGAGGAGAGGAGAGGAGAGGAGAGGAGAGGGAGGGAGGGAGAGGGAGAGGGAGAGGGAGAGGGAGAGGGAGAGGGAGAGGGAGAGGGAGAGGGAGAGGGAGGAGGGAGAGGGGAGAGGGAGAGGGAGAGGAGAGGAGAGGGAGGAGGGAGAGGAGAGGAGAGGAGAGGGAGAGGGAGAGGAGAGGAGAGGGAGAGGAGAGGAGAGGGAGAGGGAGAGGAGAGGGAGAGGGAGAGGAGAGGGAGAGGAGAGGGAGAGGAGAGGAGAGGAGAGGAGAGGAGAGGAGAGGAGAGGAGAGGGAGAGGAGAGGAGAGGAGAGGAGAGGAGAGGAGAGGGAGAGGAGAGGAGAGGAGAGGAGAGGAGAGGGAGAGGAGAGGAGAGGAGAGGAGAGGAGAGGAGAGGAGAGGAGAGGAGAGGAGAGGGGAGGGGAGGGGGAGGGGAGGGAGAGGGGAGGGAGAGGGAGAGGGAGAGGGGAGGGGAGGGAGAGGGAGAGGGAGAGGGAGAGGGAGAGGGAGAGGGAGAGGGAGAGGGAGAGGGAGAGGGAGAGGGAGAGGGAGAGGGAGAGGGAGAGGGAGAGGGAGAGGGAGAGGAGAGGAAGGTTTATCTTTGCCCAAAGCACTGCAGAAGTTTCTGTGCTCTTGCCATAATATGGTTGGGGGGATATTTTTGTCCCTACTAAGCATCACATATTTTTTTCCCTTAAATTTGTATGAATGTAAGCAAAGTCCAGGGGACTTAGCCTGGGATTCACACCAGGCACAGAGAATGCAGCCTCCAGCCTGGTGACTCCTGCCCGCAACCTGCTGCTTCCAGAAATGCCGGGAAAGGGCAGAAGGGCAGAGGGGAAGAGAAAGCTCTGAGAGCAGTTGGGAGCCTTCACAGGTATTGAAAATATCTGCAATGAAAGGAGGGGGGATGAGAAGAAAAGGTTGAGATAACAGGGGATTTCTATTCACTCCTTTGCAATCTAGCAATCGATAGCAGAAATCTGACTTTTTAAAGACAAATATATAAATGACCTTTCTGAGGAGACCACCTGGCTAGAACTCTTCCAGGCCCTGGCAGGTGAAGATAACCCTTTCAAATCCCTATCTGAGGTGTAATATAATAATATGATAAAAAACAAACAAACAAACAAACAAACAAACCCAATGATTATGTGTAGATATTAACTTTCCAAAAGTTGTTTCATCTTTATTTACCTACCGAGAGTCAAGTCCTGGCTTCTCTGCTGCTTTTCCATGTGTTACTTCAGTTCTGTTATTTTAATTGTGGTTTAGGGGATACCTGTAACTGTTGTTAGCAAAACTGGGATCCCTCCAGCTTGCAGACAAAGATCTGGAACACAGTGTGCAGCTGATGAGTCTGGAGACAATCTGGGTTTCCAGTGATTTTTTTTTTTCCATATACTTTGCTGCTTAATTTACTGTGCCTTTTTACCATCACAGTTTGTCTATTTAAGTGAAATCTCTCTGTTTACAAAAGCAAAGAGATAATTTCTGTCTGCACAAAGGCCTGGGGTTTGTTTCAACAGCATCACTTCACTGAAAGGTGATATTAAGCTCAGCAGAGTTTGATGGCAGCAGGGCAAGTACCAGACATTTTTTTTTTCTTAGCTGAAGGTATTCACACTTTTAACCCAAGAATTAGATAAATGAGGAAGTCTCCTGTCTCCTGGGTATCCTATGCCATCCTGTCACCAGAATTAATCAAGATGATAATGAACACTCAGATTACAAAGAGATGGGAGTGCTCACCACCAATAATTATTTTTAAAGATCGTAATCTGGGGCAAATCCAATTTCCTGTTTTTGACAGGTGGCAAAAATTTGTCAAATTAATGGAATGGGATATGGAAATTTAGGTAATCAGAGGGAAGCACTTCCCCCTCCTGCCTGAAGCAGTGCTGAGGAAGGACACTGAGGAGGTTTCTCTGCTGGGGAAGTTCTCAGAGCATCCCTGTCAAGACCATTGCCCATGCAGAAGTGGCAGGAGATAGCAGTTTGGTGGCCAAAGCCTGGCAAACCCCATGGGAAGGCATGGTCTGGCTAGATCTGAGCTCTCACCCCACACAGACATTTCTCTGTCCCACACCTGTGGCCTTAGGACCTTCCTGAGTGGGAGGATGGAGAAGGAGAAAGCCAACAGGCTGCAGAGGCAGGTCAAGGAAACCTGCTGCTAAAATGGGGTTAAACCTGTGAAAGAAGGAAGGATAAATAACAGACTCCCTAAATATGTTCTTGGCAAACAAACAGAGCCCAGAGGGAGTACAGTCATTGATAGATAAGAGTGGAAAGGGAGTGACAGATGAACTTTAATATTGCTGCAGGCCTAAATGATTTCATTACCTCAGGGGAAGGGGGTGGGAATGAAATTTTAAAAGGTTCTCTCTGATTGCACTGGAGCAGATAATAAGGAGGAGCAGATCCACTGAAACTAAGCAGAAACAGCAGACCCTCGAAGGCACAGAGAAATGGGAACTATTCTGAAAAACAAACCACCTCCCACTGTCAACAAGCACAGGAGGAAGGCTTGGTGGAAGACTTTCCTAAAAGTCTTGGGCACACCAAGGAGGAGGGGAAGAGAGGCATAGGGAAGGCAGGTGTGTGGGAGAACACCACTACAGGGCATTCATGGGCATGGTGGGGACTGATCAATCACAATCATTAGATTGCCCTGGAAAGAAGATTGTTTAGCACATCCATTTGAACTGGCAGAAGTTTGCTGGAGATGCCTTGCACCACCTGGCTGGTGGCCTCAGCCCTGCAGTGTGTCTGGGCAGAGTCCCCACCCCACCAGCACAGGGGCTGCTCCTGCTCCCAGCATGGCATGAGCCATGGCAGGTGCTCCTCTGCATGAGCAGCCCAGCATCCACCTGCATGAGATGTGACTATGGACTGGTGTTAAATATTTAGTTGGGCTTTTCTTCCGTTGCCTCTTTTCTACAAGAGAGAAAAAAAGAAAAAAGGCAGCTCCCTGAAAGCACCAAAACTTGCAGGCTGTAAATATCCTCAGAACAGGGAGACTGAGGAAGGGCTGAAGAAGGAGCACCCAGCACTGAGCCCCCAGTGCCATCAGCAGCTCCTTTGCCACTGCCTTGGGAGGTGCTGGATGAGAGAATCATAGAATTGTTTTAGTAAGATCTTCAGGTCCAACCATTCTCTAGCTCTTCCAAGTCTGGTGCTAAACCATATCCTTCAGCACCACATCCCTGCAGTTCCATTTCTCCAGAGATATGGAGATCTGCAGAGAGATGGATCCCCAGAGATGGAGATCCAGCCCCCCCAGGCTGCTTGCAACATCATCCTGAGGGGGGGAGGAAAGAACAATCAAACCCTGACTCCCCCAAATGTTTTCAGGAAATCAATGTATTAACAAGCAGGATTGCCTCTTTAACAAAGGCCCTGGGGTGATAATAATTAACTGCTAATATTGGATAATAAAATCTACATAAAAATAACAAGCTAGAGGGCAGGGTTAAGGTTATTGCATTGTGGTTGAACATGCAATCCTTCATACTTGGAGTAAAGGCTTTGTTTGTTATGTCAGCAGGCTGGGAAAGGTTTATGACGTCCTTGATTATTCCTTTCCTGATTTAAGAGCTTCAGTTTGGCAAATGATGTCAGGCAAGTGCACATTTATCTGGTAGCAGCCCCAACCGGCTTTCTGAAATGAGATTTTTTTGTTGTTGTTTTTGTTGTTGGTTGGAATCTTCTTTTTTTCTTTTTTTTTCTTTTTTTTTTTTTTTTTTTTGCATAATCATGGAGAATTAGGCATCAAGCTTCCAGCTGCATTAATGAGAGCTCTGAGGTTTAATCTCATCCATTCTGCTTGAGGGATGTGCTCTGCTATACACTGAGATGTGCTTTGTGGTTATGGGTTGGGTGTTTTGGGGTTTTTTTTTCCCATGATCTCTGCTCACTGTGATAAAAAAGGCAAGTTATTTTTTTGTTTCAAACCTCTCCATAAATAATGAGGATTGGTTTGAGGATGCACAGAGAAATCTGTCTGCTTTTTAATGAGCCCTGCCCAGCTCTGCCTTGCAAGTCTGCAGACTGAGGAGGATAAGAACAGAGACTGGCATGCACCACTTACTGACTCATCTTTGCTCACTTATGATTCAGCAGCATGGAAATTATTCCCTAGCAAGAGGAAAAATGCAGAACCATAGAACTGTTTTGGTTGGCAAAGCCCTCTCAGATCATCAAGTCCAACCATAAACCCAACACCACCATGGCCATCAAACCGTGGCCCCAAGTGCCATGCCCACACACTTGTTGAACACCTCCAGGAGTGGTGACTCCACCACCTCCCTGGGCAGCCTGTGCCAATCCCTGACCACCTCTTTCCATAAAGAAAATTTTCCTAATCTCTAACCTAACCCTCCCCTGGTACAATTCCAGGCCATTTCCTCTCATCCTATCACCTGGTACTAGAGAGGATAGACCAGACCCCACCTCACTCCAACCTCCTTTCAGGCCTATGGTGTGGCCACTCTGACTTTTCACTGGGTTCAGTTCTGGAAAAAGAGATCTGCCATCTTTGAGGTTTTCATTTTGCAAAGACTGCAGATTTTGTGGGAAGATGTGCTAAAAGAGAAGGAGCTGTCTCCTGAAATTTAGCTTCCTGCTCAGGACAATGCTGAGCTTTCACAAGATGTTGGCTGAGTCTGGGGAACCATGACGTTCAGAGTCAAAAACAAGAAAGTAATGCAGCTGAGCCAGCTTAAAGAGCTCTGATTTTAAGCTTCAGCCCCTTGAACATAGCCCCCAGTCCCTGATATGAAGGCTTTTCCCCACACAACACATTTTTAAGGATGGGAATTAGGTGGATGCTGAACATGCATAAAGTATTAAACAAGCCACTTGAGGGATGCAGGGAAGACAAATCTAGGAAGGGTTCCTGAATGTGAATTCACCTCCTCTGGGTCAGGAAGTCTTTGAGCCACTCACTTCTGAAGGTGGAAGGGGGAGTGGGGAAGCACCACCATCCCCACACTTATCTGTTTCCTGGGGGGGTGCTGCTGTCTCCTGCTGGAGACAGGATGTGTGGCTAGACATGCAGAGACTTGCTCTGAACTGCTCTGACCCTTCCTGAGGGCTGAGATCACCATGGCTGCTCCCAAGCAGAACGATAAAGACTTTCAAAGCAAACACCAGCACTGCTAAAGCTTGGCTCCTGGCAGCTGCCAACTGAAAATCTTGACAAAAGGGTCCCAGTTCTGCTAGGAGGAAGTTCTGCTGGGGAAGCAATGGGAGAAGACAAATGAATGCAGTGCACAGTGAGCCTCTTGTCCTCCCAGCACCTGATTGCACCAACCCGAGAGGCATGGAACAAGATCTGAGACAAAGGGCTTTTAATTTCCTTTTCTTTGTTGTAACTTGAGGCCTCTGGGTCTTGGTGACAACCTTTTACAAGCTGTTTGCAGCAGGACATTTCTCTACTAATCACTTTGCTTTGAGTACAGTTGACTTCTGTAAGTAAAGGAAGAACCAAAGACTCCCCTGTGGTCTGGGTGTGAGGTAACCCAGGGAAACAGGAGTGCAAAACTAACAGCAGAGGGATGGTGTGGGGCAGATATTGAATGCTTCAGATGACAGAATTGGATAAACAAAGAAAATGGAAGGATAACTCTTGGTAATACATATTTTAAAAGAGTAATTACAGAATCAGAGAATTGTCAAGGTTGGGAGGGACCCCAAGGATCACCCAGTTCCATCCCCTCTGCCATGGGCAGGGACACCTCACACTACCTCAGGCTGCCCAGAGCCACATCCAGCCTGGCCTTAACAGCATCCAGGGATGAGGCTTCCACCACCTCCCTGGGCAACCTGTTCCAGTCTCTCACCACCCTCATGGTGAGGAACTTGTTCCTAATCTAAATCTCCTCTCCTCTAGCTTGGATCCATTCCTCTCAGTCCTATCACTACCTGACACCCTAAAAACTCCCTCCCCAGCTTTCTTGTAGCCCCTTTCAGATACTGGAAGGCCACAAGAAGGTCTCCTCAGAGCCTTCTCTTCTCCACACTGAACCACCCCAACTCTCTCAGTCTGTCTCCATAGGAGAGGAGCTCCAGCCCTCTGCTCATCCTTGTGGCCCTTCTCTGGACACATTCCAGCACCTCCAGATGTTTCCTGTAACAGTGGCTCCAGAACTGGACACAGTGCTCCAGGTGGGGTCTCATGGGAGTGGTGTAGAGGGGGAGAATCCCCTCTCTTGACCTGCTGGCCACACTTCTCTTGATGCAGCCCAGGATACTGTTAGCTTTCTGGGTTGCAAGTGCACACTTGTGGCTCATGCTGAACTTCTCCCCCACCAGCACCCCCAGTGCTCAGGAACAAGAAATAATACTGACATTGGTGGGGGGTGAGGGACGTTGAAGGAATTATGCAAAGCTCTGCAGCTACTGGAATTGGCTCTGAAGTGGCTACCAAGCAAGAATTTGCAGAACCACTTGCAGTTTCCAGGGGAAATGCAAGGGCAGAAAGGCAGTGGACTGAGCTAGTGGTAGACAAAGGGGCTGGGAGATCCAGCAAGGCTTCTGCAAACAGCAAGGCTTTTCCAAAAATCATCCTGAAGTGACAGTAGAGTCCATTAATACATGAAGAGGGGAAAGAAATTAATGACTTAAAAATGGCTGAGACACTCAACTCCTTTGTTAGATCTATCTTCAAGATGAAAAATGCATAACTGAAGTTAGACTAATTAGTAAGGGGTGAAGACACTGTTAGAATCACTGCTGATAAAGAGCTGTTAATGGAGAACTTGGGAAATGCAAACAAAGATGAAGTTACCAGAAGTTCAGGGAATTAGCCAACCCATTTGATGAACCCAGGTCATTTCCAGAGAGAAAAAAAAAAAGAAAAAACCAACATGGCTAATAAGGAATAGAGCTAATGGGCTGAGCTTCTGACCCAGCAAATGTAAATCCTAGCAGGGGAACTGGAAAAAATAATAAATAACTGAGGGAAGAAGAAGAAGGGTTATTGAATGCAGTGGTTCCCATGGCACCCCTGGAATTTGCAGATAAACTTCTTGAGACTTTGCTTCCTGAAGGATAAGAGAGCCTCGAGCAGAGAGCTAATGTTTGTAAAAACAGACAAGGTTGGCTGGCCAGTGTTTGTGGTCCATGCTCAAAGGGGTGGGATGGAAGCAAAACCCTTGCAGTAGGGACAAATATTTGGCTTTGCTCTGTGTTGTATGCACACAGCCAATGCCAGACACAAACAAAGGCACCTGTCTGTGGGCAGCATCAGTCTTGAGGGGCAATACCTTAGGCAGATAGATAGACAGACAGACAGATAGACATTTATAGCTGTAAGTTGATAATAACACAGTTGGGAGTGCCTCACAATCCCACACAATGTATCTGTTTATGTAATTTATATATATATATAGTAAAAAAGCTATTAATTAAATAGATATTAATTAAATGTATATTTTAATATTTTAAAAAATATATTATATTTATTAATTAAATATATATTCATAGAATCATAGATTAGTTTGGATGGGAAGGGGCCTTTAAAGGTCATCTAGTCCAACCCCCATGCAGTAAACAGACACATCCCCAACAAGATGACTTTGCTCAGAGCCCCATCAAGCCTGACCTTAAGCATCTCCAGGGATGGGGCCTCCACCACCTCCCTGTACAACCTGTTCCAGTGTTCCACTACAATCACAGCAATTACTATGTTATTAAATTGTGTCCAGTTCTGGGCTCCCCAGTTCAAGAGGGACAGGGATCTGCTGGAGAGAGTCCAATGGAGAGCTACCAGCCTGCTGAAGGGACTGGAGCACTGCCCTATGAGGAGAGGGTGAGGGCCCTGGGGGTGGTTAGTCTGGAGAGGAGAAGACTGAGAGGGGATTTAATAAATGTTTATAAATATCTGAGGGCTGGGGGTCAGGAGGGAGGGGACAGGCTCTGCTCAGGTGCACCCTGGGATAGGACAAGGGGCAATGGATGGAAACTACAGCACAGGAGGTTCCACCTCAACATGAGGAGGAACTGCTTCACTGTGAGGGTCACAGAGCACTGGCACAGGCTGCCCAGAAAGGTTTTGGAGTCTCCTTCTCTGGAGGCTTTCAAGACCCATCTGGATGCATTCCTGTGTGACCTGTGCTGGATTCTCTCGTCCTGCTCTGGCAGGGGGGTTGGACTCGATGCTCTTCAGAGGTCCCTTCCAACCCCTAACACCCTGTGATCCTATGATATATATATTTATATAGGTGTATTGATATTTATGCCTGTAAGGTGTTGATAACACAGCTGGGATTGCCCCATAATTATCCCTAATGCATCTGTTTATGCAATGAATGCCAGCATGACTGAACTTTCACTGGATGCTGAACAGGTTGATTTGGGGGTTTTGTAGGTTACTATTCCACCTTCTGAAGGTCTGGATGGATGTCAGCCTATCCATCTGGATGTCAATCCATCCATCTGGATGTCAATCCATCCATCTGGATGTCAGCCCAGACCTACCTCACAAACCTCCCTGGGCATTTGGAGGTGAGCTAAGGCTCCAGCATGGCACCAGCACAGCAAGACACATCCTGAGTGGAAAATATTCACTCACCACTTCTGTTTCCTTCACTATAGATCCCATTCCTCATTGGGCTGGAGGTCTGATGCCGCAGGCCAGGAGGTGAGGACCCCACTGAAGACATCTGGGTGGGCCAATGGCTACAGGAGGAGGAGGAGGCTCCAGCAGGACGTCCATCTGCAGGACTCTGGCGCATTGCATACATGGAGCTCATGCAACCGAAGGCAGGATCGGCAGGATCCACACCCAAGCGCTTCACCTTGGCAGGCTCAGCCAGGTAGTCCTCAGGTATGGCTGTTTCTGCTCAGGAAGCCAAGGCACAAAAGAAAGGTCAGTAAAACAGAACCAATTTTAATTCAGCCCTAGAAAAAAAAAAAACAAAACAACTATTTTTTTACCAAAATTCCTTCCCCCCCCCCCCTTCCTTTTTTTTTTTTTTTTGGCAAAATGTTTAACTTCATTTCCAACTTTCTGGCTGCAGGAGGGATTCTTGCTGAGAATTAATAACTAATGAAGGGAAGCACAACTACTCAGAAGTCAGTAGAGTCATAACAGGGAAACTGTATGACTCATCTGTGTCAGCTTAGGGCAATATTCTCCGTGAAGTTCTGGGCCCCTGACTGTCGGGTCCCATTTGCCTCACAGTGCTCACCAAACGTCATCAGACTGGGAGGCTGTGCAGCTATTTCTTGCTCTGTCTTTCACTTTAAGACATTGAAAGTCAAAAGGAGGAAGGCAGAGAACAGGACAGGCAGTTTGTTGGGTTCACAACACCTGGCAGTCAGCAGAAGGGACTGAAGGCAATAACCCAAAGCATTCTGGCTGCAATTAACAAAATTAATCAGAAAATATCCTCAGTTGCATACAGCCATTGAGTATCCTACAAGGAGAAGAGACTGGGTGGCAGAGGAGCACTCCCAAGGTTTCTCACAGGCAGGGATGGGTGAATGAGTCACTTGGAGCCAGCACCACGGATGGATGCAAACCACTGCTCCAGGCCCTCTCCTCTGTGCTGCACCTTGCACACCATGTAGGAGCTGCTCAGACTCCTCCCAATAAGCCAAATTTTGCACTTACAGACCTGTTTCAGAGACTTATAGACCCCACCCTACTCTGCCCCACTTTGCCTGGAGGTCTAATGCACAGGCATGAGGCAGGTCTAGCCCCAGGTTTTGCAGTACACAGATTGATTTTGCCAGTTTCTCTCAGACCTAGGTCCAATTTCATCTTGCTCCCCTGCCTGGGCTGAGACCTCAATGGCTGCACTATTGTCCTCCTCTGGCCAGCCCCAATCTTCTCCCAGCAGGTTTGATATCCAAGGTCCTTTCTACTTTCATAGAATCACAGAATTGTCAGGGTTGGAAGGGACCTCAAGGATCATCCAGTTCCAACTCCCCTGCCATGGGCAGGGACACCTCACACCAGATCAGGTTGCTCACAGCCCCATCCAGCCTGGCCTTAAAAACCTCCAGGGATGGGGTTTCTACCACCTCCCTGGGCAAACTCAGCAGAGTTCAGCTAACACAACATGAGCATAAGAGAGATGGGCATGAGACACTCTGAACCTTTCTCCCTACCCTCCAACAGATGCCAAAATTGTATGGCAATTGAGCTAAATACCTTGCTTTTCAGACTCCTCCCAATAAACCAAAGAAAATCCAATCAAGGCCCCTTATTCAAAAGAATTTAATTACTGTGTAGAACACTTGCAATAAAAGCCTCTTACACATAAAGAAGATAGCTCCTTCTGCAGCATCCTGCCTGCACCACATGGAATAATTATGCCTCTTGTGAATCATTACCTCTTTATTCCAGGAAAAGAATGCTCTTTTAATAAGATTACAACATGAAGAAGCCACAGACTATCAAAACAACAAACAGTACATTAAGAGAGACCTGCTTCATAGATGGCACAGGGCTTTTGTGATCTAAAGGACTCCAAGGTTTGTGAGCAGACACCAGGGGGGTTCTGACTGATGTCAGAGTCCCTCAGCACTCTGTGAAACAAGGCTTTGTGTGGGTGAAATCTCCTCATGGGTTGTGTATGAGACTGTGATGAGGAGCTTGACACTATCAGTTCAGTTCCTGACCCTACCTATGAGGCTTTTTTTGATCTAGATCCATTTATTCCACATGTCTCTGCTTTGGGTTCAAAATGGGAATAATGATGCCTATTGCCATGGACCACGCAGGACCTTCCATTCATTAGCTGGAAACATTCCCCAGGGAAGGTGCTGTGGGAATTTGAAAAGTCACAGTCACGTCTTCATTGGACAGGGGGGAGCAGGGATCATCTCAAGCAGCCAGGTGTCAAAGAACCCCTGCTCTTTGAGTTGATAAGAGCAGTTAGCAGACTACAGGAGCAACTCATCAGAATCCCCTCCTCCTGCCCAAAAGAAGCCTGTGATGAATTGCAGGAGACTGTGCACTCAGGAATGGGGGTTGCAGGTTTAACTCATACAGGTTGAAGAGGTGTTGTGCTAAGGCACAAAACTGTACTGCCCTGAGAAACCTGATTTTGATGTGATATAAAGGAGAGGGAGAGGGAGTCTGAAATCATGAAAAAGAGACCAAAGGAAGATTTTTTGCCAGAGGCTGGATCCCTATGCCAGTGAAATTTTTTTGCCTCCACTTGTGGGTAGGCAGTACCCAAACAATTTGCCTGTGCTGTAAGATTGGACTAAAACCTCTCCAGTGTACCACGAGACTTCAATCATCCCTAAGCACTTCACAAAAAAAAAAAAAATCCTATATGGGTTATTTATACACCCCAGCACCTTTTATTATTAAATCTAATCTATTTGTCAGCAGCTAGCTTGTGAATTTATTCTACCTTTTTACTCAGCTTGGACAATAAAACCAAGTTGATCTGTTCTCAGCCAGCTTCATTCCCTTGTTCTACTGCATTAAACACAATGTGGCTGCTGTCTGGGCTGCAAACACTGCAGGGAAATTGTTTAAATAATGAAATAAAATTGTCTATGCTGAGGTCCTTGCAATCAGGGCACCACTTGATTTTAGAAGATTCTCTTAAAAAAAAAAATAGATTCTGGCTGCTAACTGAGTGGCAGCTTCTCCTTGGGGGATTTCGGTTGCCACAAAACATTTTTGAGCAACTAGGACAGAGCGAGACAAAAACGTGGTGCAGTAAAGCCTCAAACTAAGCCCTGGAGAATTCCCTGCAGGTTTTATCTCCACAATGTGGCTGTGGTTTCAGTGCTCATATTATCTACATTCAGAAGTGGAGGAGGCTTATTTACATGTTGCTGTTCTGACTGACCAGCTCCCCCTCTTTTTCTCCCCTGTGGGTGCAGTGGTGTGTTCCTATCACCCACGCAGGTGTTATCCCCCAGACAGTCTGACAGCCCTGAGCCCTTGCTGCCAGCTGCCTCTCCCTTCCTGCCTCTCTGCTGCACCCTCAGGGATGCTGTGGACCCTCAGGGATGCATCTCTGTGCCACTCTGCCTTGGTGAGCAGGAAGCAATTGAGCTCTACTGCCACAAACCAGATGTCCCTCCCTGTAATGCTTTCCTTGCCCAGCCAAATCGTGACAGCCACAGAAAAGGTCCAGTCCCTGCCCAGCCATGCAGGGTGCAGCTGCATGCAGCAGAGTGGTGCTGTCATGGTGGAGGAGCACCTGCTGAGGAGTGACAGCAGATGTGCTGCATGTCTGGATGGGTGATGGAGCCAAAAGGAATGGGCTAGTGCAGTAATCCCAGAGTAAATCACAGCAGGCAGAGCTGGAAAGCCTTCATCCATCACAGGAAGCTCTTATCTTTAGATAGATGCATGCAGGCCCAGGCTGTAAGGGAGATAAGGTCCATGGTCTGTGTCTGATGACAGAAATGTGTGAGGCTGTTTGGCAGACACAAAGTTCTTTGTTTAATCTTTTAGGAAGTGATGTAAAGCAGAACCAAGCCATGTCTTTCACACTCTTTAACACTGTTTAGATCTTCCTGCTCTCTCCCTCTCCTGCTTATACTAGATTGAACTGATGCTTGAGTTTACCTGAAGTATTTCCTTCATTCCTGCAATTTATTTTTGTATTCCCCTGCTTTTTTGGTCTTTTTTCCTCCCATGAAGGCTGAGAAGCAGATTTTCCAACTTCCATGGTTGCTTGAAACCATCCCCTCCCACTTCCCCTCACTACCTCCCAGGTGAGTGCAAATACCATCCTTGGGTGGAGAGCTGGAGCCAAACTCAGGAGCTACAGAATGCAGGCAAAGATCAAACCATACAGGGAGACTCTCAGCAGGGTTTGGACACTGTGGCTGCCTCCTCTCAAAGTGACTGGGAGATGAGGAAAGAATAGCCCTGGCTGGGAGAGGAGAGGTCTGAGGAAGGTATGATATCATGCTGCTTAAAATATGGAGTTCACATCTGCTCAACCCATTACAGGAAATATATTGCAGCACTTAAAGAGGTGCAGGAAGGGTCAGGGGGCAAAGCCCAGCACTGAATGGTAGGAGTGAGGAGTAGGAGATGACACAAAAAAGGAAGAATGGGGGGGAAGGGCAGGGCAGGGAAGGGCACGGCAGGGAAAGGGAAAGGGAAAGGGAAAGGGAAAGGGAAAGGGAAAGGGAAAGGGAAAGGGAAAGGGAAAGGGAAAGGGAAAGGGAAAGGGAAAGGGAAAGGGAAAGGGAAAGGGAAAGGGAAAGGGAAAGGGAAAGGGAAAGGGAAAGGGAGCCTGCCTCCATCCTACTCTTTCTCTACTGCAGGCTCTGCCGTCAATTCAGATACCCAAAAAGAGCAGACAAAGTTTTTATATTAGACTTTGCTGTGATTGGATGGCTTGTGCAGCTCCTCTGCTCCCTCTTTAAGAGTGACCTTAATATTTTATTTATTGTTTAAAGGATAATGCTCATGATAGAGGAATATATGAGGCAATAAATGGCCTTTACAGGTAATTAAATGCTGAAGAGAGCTGAAGCTATTGATAGCTGTAAAAGCCATTTATTCTGAGTGCACTGAGAAGCCAGGAGCACTGCTCCTCATAGCATGCAACAAGACAAGATTAAACAAGCCATGGTACTAGAAAGGGAAAAAACAACATTTTTCTTGCCCTCTAAGGGCTTGAATTTTCTAAGCTGCTGTTTATTTCATGCTTGGAACCAAAAATATTGATTGTAACAATGTGTGGTTTTCTATCATGCTATCCTTTTTTCTTTTCCTGGCTTTTTTTCAGAAGGGCTTTGTAGATGGTGACAGGGATGATTGCCCTTCTTGGACAGACACTCCAATAAAGGCACAGCAGGGAAAGGGGAACTTGCCCACACAATCAATAGGGAAGTCTCTGACAAAATCCAGCTCCAGACCAGTGTCTTGCCTGCCAGTCACACTCTCACAGTCATTGCTATAGCACTTCTCCTACCAGGGCCTGTAGACAGGAATCATTTCAGCTGGAGAGAGACCTTTAAGATCACTGAGACCAACCATTATCTAACTACCAAGGCTGGTGCTAACCCATCTCCCTCAGCACCACATCTTTGCTTCTTTGAAACGCCTCCAAGGGTGGGGATTCGGCCATCCTCCCTGGGGAACCTGTTCCAGTGTTTGAGAATCCTTTCAGAATTCTTTCAATCAAGAAGTTTCTTCCAATATCCAGCCTAAAGCTCCTCTGGTGCAGCTTGAAGCCACTTCCTCTCATCCTATCACTTACAACTAGGGAGAACAGACCAGATACCCACAAGAAAAGACTGACACCCCTAGAGCCCACCTGCCTGTACACAGAGGCACTGATGTGCCACAGACTGCCTCTAGGTCCTGCTGTGCTTCTGCTCCATCTGGGGCCCTCCCTCCAGCCACTGCCACAGGAAGAGATCCTCTTCTGTGCACAGTGACAGGGGACACCATGTGGCATCTACCCATGCAAACTGGACTTGGCCATGGAGAGAGGAGCAAGGCTGGGGTCTGTATTCACATTCTGGCCTTCCCCACTGATGAGGTCAAGGGAACAGGATGGCCACAGGAGTCCCTGCATAAGGCCGAATCTGCTGCAGCTACCTGCAGCCATGCTCTGCATGGACAAAATTACCAAACCCTGAGGTTCAGAACAAAAAGAGCAAGGAAAGGATTGACTCAAAGGGAAAAGAAGATGCTTAGCAAGTTTGACACTTCCCACACAAGAGCAAGGACTTCAGTTTTTGTGCCCACCAGCAGGTTGGCAAGAAGTTTTATAGCAAACCTGTTTTCCTCTGAAAAATAAGTCTGGCATGGTATGGCTGCATGTCAGCAGTGTGTAGGTGCTCCAGAAATGTCCCTTTCTCACCCAGGCCTCCATCAGCTCAGCATGGGACAACTAATGAAAGCTGAATGCAGAGGTTGTGGATGAAGGCACTTCAGAGGGTCTCTGTTGGCTTCCCATCTGTGTAGATCCTGGCACACTTCAGAGCGTTTGCTGCAGAGCTCACTCAGGTCTCGCCACCAGCCTTTAGTTCAAATTGCACTACCAGCCTCATGGAAGATTCTGGGGTGCAAGTGCAGAGATGCTTTGGACCCATATGCTGTGAGGCCAGGTAACATCTCAGCATTTGCTGTAATGCAGACCTGAAGCTGGGCACTTCCCACATGAAGTCTTGGGAGCTATCTCATACCTGCTGCCCAAAAATCGTTCTCATGAGCCAGAAACTCCTCTTACAGCTGAGAAAGAGCCATGGAGAGTGTCCCCAGATGTGCCAAGACGAGGCAGTGAAGCCACTGGTGTTGGGAGAGGGCTGGAGAGGGATATTCACCCCACATGCAGGGCTGCTGGGTGCTGGTGCAAGAGGCATTGGCAGAGCAGGTTGAGGGGCTCAGGGGCAGGAAGAGTAGCACACAGCCAGCAAAGCCCAATGCAGAGGCTAGTGGGTACAGCCCAGTGAGTGAGTACTTCCTGAGCATGTAGTACATCCTTGTAAGCAATAGAAGCAAATACCAACAAATCCCACCTGGCCTGTGCACAGCCATTAGCATCTGGCAGCTTGCTGTGAGCAGGGTTGAGTAATGGCTGTGGGGCTTGTGCTCTGGGGCAAGGTCAAAAGGGGACTCCTGGATGGTGTAAGTGGATTAATATGACTGGACACGATGCAGGCTTCTCCTCTCCCTTCTGCCAGTGTAAATCAAGAGTAACTGCACCAAAGTCAATACCTGTGTTGGATTCATTGGCACACAGGGGCTGGAAAGCACAGGCTTTTAAAAGCAAGAACATCTCCATTACAAGCTGGAGAACAGAAACAATGAAAGATGTGGCTGCTCTGCATGGCTTCCTGTGGTGCTTTGTTATGGCTCTGCTCCTTCCATGCCAGCTCCATCCCAACAAGTGCCCTCACAGACCTGTCTGCAGGAGGGTTTCCTGCTGTCCTCCTTATCATTGCCACCATAGGGGAACCTCACCTCTGCTCCATGCAGCTGAGTCCCCCCTGTGCTGACCTTGCTGCAGAGCAGTGCTGGCTCCCCAGGAGGTGAAAGGAGACTCTGGCAATGCAGCATGAAGCACAGACACAAGTGGCTCAAGCCCCAGTGCCTCTAACCGGAGTTATCCCACTGGAGATGATGGACAGGAACATTCTGTATCTCCCTGGCTCTGGCTGGAAGCAGCAGGAAGGATTCAAGGCCATCACTGCAGTTCCTGTGCTGCACAGCCACAGATAGACAGCTCCTGAACTGGGCATCAGCTGCCCTGGGGAAGAGACAGCTTTTCCCCTCTCCAAAGTTCAAGGGCTTTACATGGCAGAGGTAATTCATCCATCTGTCCTTTGGGACAGAGCAGGAATCCAGTAGGTGGATTTTCCAGACACTACCTGGACAGAAACCAGCCCCTGGCTCTCCAGCCTGCATCCCAGGGCCCACAGCAATGCAGTGGGTTAGCTGCTGAGCTCCCTCCCACCACCAGCCACCCCCAGCCCCACAGACAGGCTTTGGCAGAGCAGCAGGGGTTCACCAAGTCTGGCACACCTGCTCAGTGGGCAGCAGAGAGCTGGAATGAAACAAGGGCAATCAGATCATGTGAGCCTTGTTTCCTTAGGAGAAGAAATGAAAGAAACAGCGAGATATAAAATAGTAATAATTTTGAAAAATGATCCTTAGGAGTGCTGGGGGCTGCTCAGCACTGTGGCTCTCAGCTGAAAGCCTCCTCTAGAACCACTGGCAAAAATACTGCAAACCACCCCTCTGGATGGGTCCCTCAGGGTCCTGCATTTCTTTAGCATACGGAGTACAGGACCACAAACCCCACAGTAACTTCTTTAGCCCATTCAATCTTGATCCCAAGCAGCCTACCTGCCTCCATCCTGCTCTCATACAGCTGTGGGCTTTCCAAGGCAGTGCTGTGCTGCTGGAAGGGTTGGTTGCTGAAGAGGTTGTCACACAGGAGGCTGCGGCACAGCTTCTTCAGGAAGCGCAGGACATACCCGATGCTGTTCACTGCCAGCAGGCTCAGGAGGTGCTGCTTCCCCTCAAAAGAAGCTGAAACTGGGAAACAAGCAGGAGAAATTCAGTACCTGGGGATGAAGGGCAGAGGAAGAATGAGAGCAGTGGACAAGATTTCACACAAGTGTTTGTTTTTACATCATTCCCCCACCCGAAGTACAAAACAAACTGGAGGAGCTTGAGGAGCTGAGGGACCCTGATCACCTTCTCCTTGGAAGCGGCATGGCCAGCTGTGCAAGGATTTCTGATGCATGAATCCCCCTGGAAACCATGTTGTGTGACTGCAAGGAGGTAATTCTGATACCCTGGGCCAAGGAAGGGGAAAGAAAGTGATCTGCCAGTGACAAGCTAGACACTGACTCCAGCAATACCAAAGGGTATGAAAGACATTGGAGAGACAAAAATGAAAGCCATGGCTGTGAATGAAGGAAAGGTACCAAGGCTGTACTGAAGAGAGGGCCACCAGTTTCATCATGGGTCTTTATCTACTGGTTTAGTTGCATTTACAGACAAGGGGAGGCTGGCAGTGGAATTCTATCCAGAATTCAGTATGAGAAATCCTCCATTAAATTGGAAGTGGTTGCTTGTGAAAGGTGATTCAGGAGATGGCAACACAAGAGACCCCGAGCACTGAAGAGGAATGAGCAGTGATCTGTGCTGTAAGGTAGGAGAGGAGAACTGAGAGAGTGCAGAGAAAGGATTGGGTGATCCTGAGCTCTGCAATAATAACAATGGTTTAAAAAAAAAAAAGTACATACACGATTTTTTTTTTTTTTTTGAGAAAGCACAACATGGCCTGATGGGAGGAGAAATGATGGGCACAGGCTCAGCAGATGCCCATGAGCCACCAAGGTGACACAGTAAGGAAAAAAATTGAATATATTTCAAAGAAGTACTGAACAAAGCATATCCAGGAGAGACAGAGGAGCATCCATTCCACGATATAAAGGCCTGGTGAAAGCTCAGCTGGACTGCTTGGCACCATTCTGCTCACTCAGAATTCACATTTGAAGAGGTGCGCAAGCAGGCTATGGTGAGTTTCCAAGCTGCTTGTCAGCCTGCTGATGTGAACAGGACAGCTGGGACAGTTAGGATTGGGAATCAGCTTGTGACAGCTTCAGGCTGACGCCTAGGAAAATTTTCCCCAGATTGAGTAGAAAAGTGGAAGAATGTAAATAAATTACCATTGGATGTAAAAGGGAGAATAATGATAAAGTCTAATCACACAGAATCACCCAGGTTGGAAAAGACCTCAGAGACCGTCAAGTCCAACCTAATACCTAACCCCTCATGACAACTCAACCATGGCTCCAAGTGCCACATCCAATCTTTTTTTTTTGCACACCTAATAATCCCATTGGTCTGATAACTAACATAAAGTTAGTTGTATAAACTGCCTCTTTCCTTTGGGGCTTCTTCACTCTAGCAGTGGCTAGCTGGTGGCTTTTGCTTGGCTGTTGCTGACCTTGGCTGCATTCTTCTTGTGGCTAAGTACTAACAAGCTACTCTCTGCTCTTCTCTCTCTTTTACCTTGTATAGGGTGGGGGAAGGCAGCAGGGAGGGGGAAGCTATTAGTAGCCCCCTGGTTTTGCCCAGGGGTAGGGGTTCTTGTGTTGCTTATAAATTGTGAATATTGTGTATTTTGTACATCTTCATTGCATTCCATATTCCCAGATTTTCTTGTGCCTGCAAAGAGAGCTTCATTTGCTTTCCAACTGAGCTGCTCTGGCAAATTTTAGTTTTGGGGTTTTTTTTTATGGGGGGGATGGTAATTTCAACCCACCACACAGGTTAAGGTTTCAAGCACTTCCCAAACAACCACCAGCCCCTTGCAAAAGTGCTTTACCTGACACCATCTCTCCTCCATAGCCCTGCTTGATGAGGGAGAAGACCTCCTTCTGCTGGAGCGCGCAGTTGATGCAGGCTTGCACAGCCTGCTGCAGGGCTGCCGATGGCCTCTCAGGCCCAAAGTGCTCTGGGAGCTGCTGCACTTTCTTCCTGTCGAGGTATGGCCCCAGGTTGGCTTGTTTGTTGACATAAATGCAGACTGTAGGCACAAAATGCCAAGGAGGTGGTTACAAGCTGTCCCTGAGAGCACCCAGGCAAACGCTGGGTTTAGACAGAATGGAATCATAGAATCCTTAAGGTTGGAAAAGACCTCTGAGGTCATCAAGTCCAGCCATCAACCCAGCACCACCATGCCCACTATACCATGTCCCAGAGTGCTATGTCTACACGTTTTGAACACCTCTATGGATGGTGCCTCCAGCACCTCCCTGGGCAGCCTGTTCCAATGTCTGACCACTCTCTCTGCAAAGACATTTTTCCTAATATCCAACCTAAACCTCCCCTGGTGCAACTTGAGGCCATTTCCTCTCGTCCCATCACTAGTTCCCGGGAAGAAGAGACCAACCCACCATGCTCCAACCTCCTTTCAGGGAGCTGTGGAGAGTGAGGTCTCCTCTTCTCCTCCTCCTCATTTCACAAACTCTTCCATTCACCAGCAAACCACTGCCCTTTGCCCTGGCACAACCAGGCTTCTTTGCCCTCATCACCCATGGTCTAAGTGAGGCCAGCTGAGTTCAGACCTTGCTGAGTGTCATGGGTGAGGATAAGCTACAGCAGCTAAAGAAGTTCCTGAATGTGCCTGGGGTCTGCTCTCTCACAAACTACCTTGTCCATGCAGCTGGTGACCAGAAAAAATGGCCAGGGAGTGCAGGATGGTGACTGCCAGAGCTGACCTTACAGCCTGAGGTGTGTCTCAGTTTGCTTTTTTTCTCTGTGTGTGTTTTCAGATTAGTTCATTGAGAGGTCCTCTGAGAAGCACTGGTCTGAGATTTGGGAATCTTTGGCTCCTTGCTGCTTCTGCCTGCAATGCAGCTCTAATTTCTGGAGGGTTATGCTGCACTGTGTGGTGGCAGAGACTCTGGTCTTTGGGATCTACCTGACCATCCATGTCCAGCCCAGCACTCTGCAAGCTGCATCACCTCAGGGGAAACTCTACACAGGATGCTAAACCCTCCTGTGGGACCACAGCCATGTGACTGTGCTGCATAGGAGGGCTGCTCCTGTGGAGAGCCCAATATCCTCTTGCACATAGAATCACAGGATCATAGAACTGCCTTGGCTGGAAAAGACCTTTAAGATCATCAAGTCCAACCATTCTTTAACTACCAAGTCTGGTGCCAAACCATGCCCTTTATACCATTGCCTCCAAAGGCAGTTTTTCTCCCTGCCAGCAAGAGCCCCCAAAAAAAAGAAATAAAAAAAAAAAAATCAATGTTCTCTTGCTAGTGTGAACTGATTTTAAGCTTGGCTAAGACTAATTACATCTTGAAGGAAGCAGAGCTTGCACTGTGGTAACTAAGGGCGACTAAGACACAGCCTAAAGTCAGGCTAAAGTGAGACATATTATAATAGCTGGCTGAGTGTGCTTGAGCTGTCATCTTTCAGACAATATAACATTAGCCTCTGACAGAAATCAGATATGTGACAAAAAAAAAAAAAGAAAAAAAAAAGGCAAACCCCAAAAAACCATCAAGCAAAGTGGAGGACATAATGACAGCTGTGTAAAGTTGGAAATAATTTACAGTTTGCATCACCCTAATGAAAATCTAGTGCCACTCTCACCCTGCACTCTGCTCTCCCATCTCTCAGTGAGCAGCAGAAGGGGCTCAGGCAGTGTCTCCTGGGTGAGCAGGAGGATAACAGCAATCACACTCATCACCAGCCAGCCTCCCAGGTGCAAACAAACACAGGGATAACACTCTGGAAGGCAGTAGCAGCATGCATGGCTTGCAGGGGGCTGTCAGGCTGCGATCTTTCCTGGCTCACCACCATGCCAAACCTCACCAACTCTGCAGGATGTGGCTTCTGCCATGAGAAGCCCCTGGGTTTGCCTGGGGCTAGGCTGTGGAGCAGGAGGGATGGACTCTGCAGCTTGTAGGCAATGTCCTGGGTTTGTGGCTGGGGAGTGGGGGCCCCTATGGTCCTTTCAGTGCAGTTAGGTTGACTTCAGCCTGCCCCCACCTCCTGCAAACCCTCTTCTGGTGGGAGCCTGCATGCACCCTTGGGAAGGTGCTGGTGGGAGAGAGACATGCAGACAGAGGTGAGGGGTACTGCAGCCACCAAACCCAAAATGACCCAAAGAGCCTCTGAGACCTGGTGAGGCTGTGGACTGTGCCAGCCTGTCTCCCTCTGAAAGCAGCAGAGGGCACACCTCTCAGGGCAGCACTGTGAAACACCACTCAGCTGATGTTTGCCAAGCACTTTGCAGTCTTCACATGTGGAAGCATAAATGGGAATAAAATATATTATTAGTGTCATTGTCACTACATTTAGTATCAGTCTGCTACCAGAGCAGATGGAAAACTTCTCCTCTGTGCATCCCAGCTAAGAAATAATGGGATTTATGTGTTGTGTTTAGATTCTAGCGTTATCTAATCCATTTCTCTGCTGAAATCTCCGGGTAAATCAGCTGTCTTGTTGATTTGCCTCTCATTTACATCAGTTTGAAAGCATCAACCTGTGTTACTTCTGGTGATATAAGCAAAGGGGGAAAGAATGAAGAAGAAGGAGGCTGTGTTTTCCCTGCCTGCAGTCAGACATGGCCAAATCTGCTGCTGTGGCTAAGGCAGTGGGGTCCATGTGCTGGTAACCCTGCCTGCAGTCAAGCTTCTCTCTCCCCACAGCTGTAAGGGATGCTTCATGTGCCCCCTGGGGCTTAGCTTGGTGAGTGCTGGGTGTGGAATGGTGCAGCTCACAGGATGTTTGCGTCTGCGTTTCAAGAGCAATGGATCTGCCACCTCCCCTAAATTGGACAGGAGGCTGTTCTTTGTCACTGGTTGCCAGTCTCATGTGCAAACCCTCCCACTTCCATGAGCTCTGCCTGTTCTGGGAAGCACGTGGTTCCTCATCACACCTTGGCCAAGGAGCACTTGAGGCTGGGTACCTGTGAGAGCCTGCGGGGTGGTCGAGGTGGGGATCGTAGCTGCATCCTGGGGGATTGAGCTAACATCTGGCTCTGGCGTGCTTCTGGGGGGAGAGATTGCTAAAGGAGTCATCAGGGCACGAGCCTTCAGCTGCGAAAAAACAAATAACCAGTTGGGTAATGAAAGTATACACAAGACATTGCAATTTTATTCCGTGTATGTCACACCCCATGAACTCCTGTTCATTAGCAATCTGCTATTGCATCACTCTCTCCTGGCCAGGAGCATCCATTCTGCTCCCAGGAGGATACTGGAGCCTGAAGCCTGACTGATTTGCAGCAGACAGCAATGCTTTAAGCTACAGGATGCAAATATTATGCCACCCACTGGATAGTTATTTACACCTGAGCAAATTGGGTCTAACACTCTACCAAATCAGTGCAGCGGCATTTTACAACCCATTTCATGTGGGTGTAAACAATTCTCTGCAACTCAGAAGAGGCCAGGCCTTTAACTGCATCATAATTTAGGGCCAAATTCTGCTCCTGGTTACAGGGATGTAGATCTTGTGTAAATCCAGCAGCACCAAGAGTCTACTTTGGGCTGACACCCATGTAAATAAGCTCACCCCTTGGTCTGCAGTGTGTCATTATCAGGTAGTAAATACAAACCGCTGCACTGTTGCACTCAGCAGTCTTTGTGATCTGCAGCCCAGCTTGGAGAAGTGAAACATGCTGGGAATTTTAGGGTGCAATATCACCATGTCTTTCTGTTGCTGGCACCTGGCAATTTCTCACCAGTCAGGTGGTGATCAGGTCCTCATAATTCCAAAGGACCTGAGGGGATCACTCTTGTTTTTCCCTCCACTTTGAAGCGAAGTGGTGGGGGAAGCTGAGCCAAGCACACAGCTGGCTGGTTGATAGCTTGAGAATCATAGAATCATAGAATTGTTGCCTTCATTAGATCAAAATAAAACAATGCCTGATTACAGAGACAACACACTAGCAAGCACAGCTTAAACACCTCCTGGACACTGAAACCTTGAGTAACCCCTGGGTATCTCTAAGTGTAAATCTCAAAGTATTCAACTTAAAGATGTCTTGCCTTGGACTGATTCTTCTCTACCCAAAAGCCTACCCAAGCAACCAGCTGACTGATTGAGAACTTGGCAGAAGAGAGAGCATACACATGGAAATGAAAAGAAGTGGAGAAGAAGAAAGAGAAAAGGAGACAGACAAAATCTGTCAGAGCACATTGGGGAATCCTTGCAGTAAGGAGTTCAGCTCTTGAGTATCACATGTCAGAGGTTTTGATATGCACAGCATGAGATAGAAAAGGCAATGGCTGCATCCAAGCAAGATGTACAACCAACCCTCCCACTCTTGTGGACCTTCCACAATGGAAAAGAGGTCAGAGAAAGCTGGTCAGGGATTTAGGGTAGGAAATAAGTGTGCTGCTTCACCAGAGTCACAGTGCATTAGATGCAGAGAGAGCATGGGCTTTGGTGCCATTGGTGCCAGCTGCAGGCTTGTCTGACTATGCCAAGGACAAGAAGGACCCTGCTGAGTCCTAGAGCTTCTGTTTACAATCCACACAGCCCTTCAGAGCAGACAGGATTCATCTAGCTGGTATTTCTGTCATCCCACACCAAAAAACATGAAAGACAGGGAAGAACATTTCCCAGACAGGTTTTTTTTTCCCTTCTGAACAAGTTCTCTGCCAGCTTGTAGAATAAAATACAGAGGAAAGAAGTAAGATGAACCATGATGCAAACTTTCCCTGCCCTTTTCTTAAACCACTTGGATCACAGGTCCTCATCTTTATGGCTCCTACTTCTCCTGTGTTGGTTGTTCCTTGTCCTAACAAAACACATAAAAGGAAAGTTCAGCCCATCCACAGGGGCCTGTGCCCTTCCAGCCAGCAGCACAGAGACACCTCTTGGCCATGAGAACTTTTGCTGGAGCAAAACCCCTCCAGCCCCTGCAGATGTGCAGCAAGAGGAGTGCTTGTGTGGGTGTGATCCTGCAGTCTGGACTCCTGATGGTTGGGCAGAAAGTTGCCATTAAACCAAACTCACACCAGGGAAGCACAGAGTTCCCAAGTACATATTTTGGGGCTCTTGGCTGTAACTTGTGCTCTCTGTGCATTTGGCTGCAGGATAGGAGGCTCAGAAGGAGACAAGTCAGGGCTCAGATCAGTCACCAGGGCAGAGAGGAGTTCAGCACTGTGCTGGCAAAGGCATAACACAGTCCAAGGTCTTTCTCACTTTTCCTTCTTGTGTCATGCAATACTTCTCTTTCACATAGCAAATGATACAGGGGAGTCTGCAGGCAGCCTCCTACATCCCCTGAGTGTTTTGCAGTGAGTGAGGCAGGTAACCTTAACAGAATGATTGCAACCTTAAAATCCAGGGCTGGGGCACAGGACGGGTGAATAAGCAGGGCACTGTAAGGTTGTCTGTGCAGCCTTGGTCCCACTGTGTCCAAAGCCTGGCTGCTTATTTGTCATCATTAGGAGTGACTTAGAATCATTCAGTTGGAAAAGGCCTTTAAGATCAAGTCCAACCATTCTCTAACTCTACCAAATCTGGTGCTAAACCATGTTGCTCAGCACCACATCTCTGTGGCTTTTAAACTCCTTCAGGGATAGGGATTCAACCACCTCCCTAGACTTGTAAGGCAGCAGGAGGACCTGTGCCCTGTCATGGAAACTGTCACTCCACATGTTGTCCTGCACAGGGTGACTCTCACCTACCCACCCTGTCTGGCAGGAGCTTACAAGGTCCTGGCCAAGCACTTGCCCTGGGCTGGTGCCACCTCCAGAGGCAGAACCTAGTGCAGTAGCACAGGGGACAATCTGCCCTCAGGCTGCTTGGCTGGGGCCATCACTTCATTGCCCTCTGGGAAGGATGTGGTGCTCTTTGCTGCAGTACTGCCCTGTGCATGTCACTCCAATGTCCTCTGACACACAGAATCCCCCCAGTATGCTCACAAAGCCTTCCCTGTAACTATGTAGACAGCTCTTCAGGGCTGCCCCTCACATACAGCCAGAGAAATAAACCCAATCCATCTCCTAACCTCCCTCCTGGCTGCCAGAACAGACTTTTTGCAAGACATGGAGGCAGTCAGAAAGAACATTGCCTTAAGGGAAAATGTAGCATTTTATGGCAAGCAGCTCTGCATAGGGTACAAAGCAGGTTTAGGAAAAACAGTTGATGAAATTTTATCATCAAAGCTGAAAAAAACAAACAACCACCAAAAAAAAAAAAGAACCAGGATCATGAGAAAAAAAGGTCTCTGCTTGGTGGTGAAGCATGATAAGATGCCATTTCAGAAAGACACAGAGCTTCTCTTTAACATCAATGAACACAGGCAATAGGTCCTCTGGCTATAAAGAGCATGTGATTAAAAAATGTCTGTTATTCACATCTTGGTCAAAATAAATTTAAATCTAAGCTGTAAATTCCTAGTTTGCTACAAAATTCAGAAACATTTTTCCATCTGCTCTGTAATAATTCAGCTCTCTGGTTGCTATAAAGCATTTGGTTGTCTGCCATTTGGGCAAGGAGTCGGTTCTGAAACTGCATCCCACGGTGTCTGAAAGCCATACAATTAGCCAGCTAATTAAAGCAAGCCAGAGTTCCCCATCTCACACAAACAAAAATAATAAAAGAAACCTTTGGCTCACTCTGGGGCAGTGGTTTTTGAGGGAGAGGGGGTCACTTCAGCATGCAAAGGTGCCTCACAGCAAATGTCACTTTGTATATGGATCCCATAGTGCAAATCAGCAGCGCCAGGCCAGATGCCATGGATGCTACACAGCTGATGAGTGTCAGCTCCAGAAACTCAAGCATTGCTTATATAAGGATGTCTTGCTACTTGTCATCCCTCAACAAGAGATAACATCATCTCAGATTCAAAAAAGTGTGGCCAGCAGATCGAGAACCAGAGAATCACCCAGGCTGGAAGAGACCTCCAAGATCATCAAGTCCAACCAATCACCCAACCCTAGCTAATCAACCAGACCATGGCACTAAGTGCCTCAGCCAGGCTTGTCTTAAACACCTCCAGAGACATCGACCCCACCACCTCCCTGGGCAGCACATCCCAATGGCCAATCTCTCTTTCTGGGAAGAACTTCTAAGATCAAGCCTAAACTTCCTCCTGCACAGCTTGAGACTTAGTCCTCTTGTTCTGTTGCTGGTTGCCTGGGAGAAGAGACCAACCCCCACCTGGCTGCAACCTCCCTTCAGGTAGTTGTAGACAGCAATGAGGTCTGCCCTGAGCCTCCTCTTCTCCAGGCTGAACACCCCCAGCTCCCTCAGGCACTCCTCACAGGGCTGTGCTCCAGACCCCTCACCAGCCTTGCTGCCCTTCTCTGGACACATTCCAGCATCTCAACATCTTTCTTGAATTGTGAGGCCCAGAGAGAGGTGATTCTGCCCCTCTGCCTGCACTGGAGACCTCACCTGGAGGTCTGTTACATTGCTCTGCCCCATGCTTGCCCAGCTTTGCCTCCCTTCCTGTGTTTCACCTGCAGTCCCAGGAGAAAACGTGTTAAACCCTGCAGGAGGTGGAGAAGGAGCATGGAAATCACAGACCTACCTTGTGGCCAGGTTTTCTCCCTCTCTTTTTTGGGATCTTCACGACTGGCAGAGCACCTGCAGGAGCTGAGTAGAGGTTGTGGACAGCCACTTTGATGGGCGCCGCCTGGAGCGGGGGCCGCCCGCGCTTCCTCCCCACCCGCCTGGGGGATGGCATCTCCCCGGGCTCCAGGCTGGGGGACAGGCACGGCAGGTGACTCATCTGCCCTGGGACTGCTGATCAACCAGAAGGGAAAAAAGGGAAAGAAGGAGAAAGAGAGAAGAAAGGAGAAAGAGAGAAGAAAGGAGAAAGAGAAGGGGAAAAGGAAAGGAAAAGGAAAGGAAAAGGAAAGGAAAAGGAAAGGAAAAGGAAAGGAAAAGGAAAGGAAAAGGAAAGGAAAAGGAAAGGAAAAGGAAAGGAAAAGGAAAGGAAAAGGAAAGGAAAAGGAAAGGAAAAGGAAAGGAAAAGGAAAGGAAAAGGAAAGGAAAAGGAAAGGAAAAGGAAAGGAAAAGAAAGGAAAGGAAAGGAAAGGAAAAGGAAAGGAAAAGGAAAGGGAAGGAAAAGGGAAGGAAAGGAAAAGGGAAGGAAAGGAAAAGGGAAGGAAAGGAAAAGGAAAGGAAAAGGAAAGGAAAGGAAAAGGAAAGGAAAGGAAAAGGAAAGGAAAGGAAAAGGAAAGGAAAAGGAAAGGAAAGGAAAAGGAAAGGAAAGGAAAAGGAAAGGAAAAGGAAAGGAAAAGGAAAGGAAAAGGAAAGGAAAAGGAAAGGAAAAGGAAAGGAAAAGGAAAGGAAAAGGAAAGGAAAAGGAAAGGAAAAGGAAAGGAAAAGGAAAGGAAAAGGAAAGGAAAAGGAAAGGAAAAGGAAAGGAAAAGGAAAGGAAAAGGAAAGGAAAAGGAAAGGAAAAGGAAAAGAAAAGGAAAAGAAAAGGAAAGGAAAAGGAAAAGAAAAGGAAAGGAAAAGGAAAAGAAAAGGAAAGGAAAAGGAAAAGAAAGAAAGGAGATGCTTTTATTTATTCATCACTTGAGGTTTTTCATCCAAAGGCAGTTTCCTCCTGCTGTCATTTTCCCTGGTACCATCAATCAGCAGCAAGAAATACAGCCCAGATCACAGAAATCACAGAAATATTCAGGTTGGAAAAGACCCTCAGGATGACCAAGTCCAACTATTAACCTTACTCTACTTTAGGGTTCACCCCTAAACCATAGCCCCAAGCACCACATCCAAATCACCTTTAAATACAGCCAGGCTTGGGGACTCCACCACCTCCCTGTGCAGCACATTCCAATCCCTGACCACTCTTGCTATGAAAAAATGTTTCCTAATGTCCAGCCTAAACCTACCCAGTCGTAGCTTGAGGCCATTCCCTCTTGTTCCATCACTAATTACCTGTGAGAAGACACCAGCATCAACCTCTCTACAACCTCCTTTCAGGTAGTTGTAGAGATCAATGAGGTCTCCCCCCAGCCTCCACTTTTTCAAACTAAACTTACTCATTTCCAGTCCAGGAGCACACCAGGGCAGAAAAATGAGTCCTGTGGATCTGGGGTTATGACAACACAGAAGCTGAGGTACCTCCGAGGTAGCAACCCTGGAGGGGAATTGCCAAACCTTTACTCCCTGCAGTTTTACAGCACCTGCTTTACCATGCATGTTAGTAGTGGGCTTTTGGATGTACTCCATCAAAAGCTGTTAGTTCACCACAAGCCCAAGCAGTTGATGAAGTTGAGCAGGGCTAATGGAGTGGAACCTGCTCTGTTTTCCTCTGCCCAGGTTTTAATAAAGAAAACAAATACACAGCCACTGAGAGAGCACCAAGAGAATATAGAGTGTCCTCCACAGCTTCTGGCAAGGGTCATGTTCTAACAAAGGTCAGTAAAAAAAAACCCAAAACTGCATAAATACATTCTCAGATGCTGGTTGTCCAGGCATCTGCTCTCCTGCACATGGGCAGAATGCTAGTCCCAGTCCTGCCTGCACACAGTGTTAGACATCAGGGTCTCAGCAATTCTCATGCCTCTGTGATAAGCTTTGCAGTGGCTGATGGCTTCAATTTCATGCTCCCTCAGGCCAGTGATAACAGAAGACTCCCTGCTCTCCCTTTGCACAGAGCACACTCATAGCCCTCTCAGCTCCAGAGAAAGCCCAAAGATGTATGCTCCAAAAGTATGCTCAAAGCTCCAAAAAAAAAAAAAAAAAAAAAAAAGGCAAGTAAAGCTTTGTTACTACAAACAACTACAAATCTACAAATCTACCCCAAACCTGCAAACTAGAAAATCTACACATTTCTCACAGTTTCAGAAGTCAGTGTGATTGGACTGATTAGAGTTGGCATCGCTGGAAATAAAACTGGGGCTGCTCATCCCCAGAGTGGGAAGGGTACCCCCTGTGATAGGGGTCTCTTTTGACAAGGCTCTGTAGCAGGAAGGGCTTCTCTGCTTCAGTAGCATTGGAACAGGCTGCCCAGGCTGCTGCTGGGGTCACCATCCCTGGAGGTGTTCAAAACCTGTGTAGACATGACACTTTGGGACATGGTTTAATGGCCATGGTGGTGGTGGGTTCATGGTTGGACTTGATGGCCTTAGAGGCCTTTTCTAACCAAAATGATTCTATCAGAGACAAGTGGTTTGCCTTGTTAAAGCTTTGTAGGCAAGACTGACTAAGCAGCAGCTCACTGCTCTACTCTTACCCAGTCAGCAGCTACACAGGCTGCTGTAGGATAAGAAAAACTGAGAGCTCCCAGCCCTACCCTCCAGTAAATGCTTTTATTTGCAATATTTTTACAAACTGAGGGGTTTGCAATGACACAAGGGGTATCTGCTCAGCCTAGCCACATGCATTACACATGACAGGACTTAGAGACTGACTGTGAAATCTCCCATATTCAATATCATCTGACTCAAGCTCTCATGCAAACACTGAATGTTTAACATCAGAACAAAACTGCAGTGCCCAGTATACCATATTGTCCAGGGCCACTGTGGTTGAACCCTCTAGGTGTGCTCAGCCAGCTTGGGAACCACCTCAAAGCCTGCCATGAGGCTCTGAGTTTCACCAAATAAAAGACTTTTTTGTGCAGGGAGTACACTCTCAGGGTTAAAAGCATCAGGCTTGCACAGCAGGAGTCAAATGGAAAGTCTCTGTCTATCCTGAGCATCACTGCTTGCCTTCTGTCTTCAGCAGTCTGCATTTTCCTCCCTGTGGTGCTTTCTTAGGGACACCCTTGGTGCCTTTTCCACCTCCCAAAACAAAACATCCCTGAGATGTTTCTTTACAGGCTGGCTGCAGGCAGGGAGTTCAGCAGGGAAGGGAAGTGCAAGGATTGCCCTGGGTTGGGCACAAAAGCGCAGTGTGAAAGAGCAGGGCTTCAGGCTGTGCAGTTTGCTCTGCTTTATACAAATCCTGGCTGCACAAACTTCCATGGAGGAGCTTGGCAGGGGCCAAGGATGGCATTACCCAGGCCAGGCTTGCTCCCCACCTGGGGAAGAGCAGTGGTTCCTGTGGCAGGGGCCACTGGTGGCCATGAGGCTATGAGACAGATGGGGTGGGTGTTCATTGAGCACCACACCGCATTGCCTTTGATGTATTCTTCTTTGAGGGTGATGGTGGCTGGTGGAACCTCAGAAACTGCAAGTTACCAGCTCCTGAAGCAAAAGAGCAGAAGAGCTGCTGACCTAAAGCACTTCTTTGACTGAAATGCTGCTTTCTTTGCAGCTGATGGAGTACCAAACATGTGATGGTCAGGAAGCACACCAAATATTAGCCATCACAATATTTTTTGTCCTCTCTTTCTCTACTCTCAACACCTGTGACACTGTGCCTTGGAAAAAAACTCTTCAAATTCCTTGTGCTGACACACAGGACCCAACCGAACTGTGCCCAAAATGATCTCAGTGTGCCAGATCTGAATTGATACAGCAAAGACAAGAAGTCAGCTGCAGTGTATAAGCTGCTGATACTACACTTCATTGCAAACCTAAGCATGACTTGGTTCTGCTTTCTTTCCCTGCTAAAGGAAATGGAGAGTGCCTTTGGTGGCACTTACTGTGTTACACTGCTGCAGAACCTGGAAGGCAAGCATGGTCCTCAACAGTGCAGGAAGACAGCAGGCAGGCAAAAACATGCCTCTGACAGTGTGAGGTGACAGCATGACCTCCTCTGACAGCCCAGAGAACACTCTTGGGCAGGCTGGGAAAAAAACACACAGTCAGATTGTGGTTTGGCTGGAGAGACCAGAAGGACACAAGGGCTTGTTTGACAGCTCCCTGACAAAGTCAAAATTACCTCAGAAGACTTTCCTGGGGCAGTTCCAGCTGCTGCCACAGCCTGGGCTTGACCCACAGCTCAGCAGCTGGAAAGCTTGCTGGCTTCAGGGCAGGTTAAGAGAACTTGATGCAATTTAAAGGCAAGTTCAAGGAAGGAAATTGCAGCCTAGCACCAAAGGCACCGCCTCGGTTCAGGAGATCACTGCAGGACAAACAGCCTGGGAGAGTATTTTGGGAGGGAAATCAGTACACACTTGCCCTGCCCTTGCACTTTTCCTCAGGCACTACTTTTGGATGGCTGAGGATGGTGCAGCTTCAGTCTGACCTGGGTCTATCACTTTCCTGTCCTTAGTGTAAAAATAACAGCAGGAAACTGCTTTACATTTATGGCTTCTCATCACTTAATGCAGGGCTAGACACAGGGCAACCTTTCCTTGCTTGTCTCTCAGACATTGTCATCTGGAAATTTCATTTCCAGTCCTGCCTGACACATTGCCCCACCAGATCTCAGAGAGGAGGCAGCAGGGAAACATTTCTCCCCAGCCCAATGCTCAGGCAAGAGCTGCAGGAAGGGAGAAGCCTTGTTCCCTCCAGGCAGCAGAGCTTCTGCTGTGACTCTGGAAGATCCTGAGGACCACCCTGTGCACAGTAGTCTGCTCCCATGGAAAGGCAGGAAGGGGTAAAGAGAAAAATATGTCCTAGACCAACACTGTAGGATGTTTCTAACAGCCTGTGCTTGCCCTGCATCATGTGTTGGTGTGTGATTAGCCACACAGCTCAATGTGCTGCCAGCTGCAGCTGAGAGTGGAGCTGCAGTCTGTGTCTACCCAAGCTGAGCATTTTTGATGGACTGCAAAGATCTGTTCTTAATAAAAAATAAATGCCTGCAATAAATGCAGCTTTTAACCTGTGCTCCAGTAACTGCAAGGGCTGGAGGTAAAAAAAAAGTCACATAAAGTTTTATATCAGTCATTTCAGAGGATAATAATTTAAACTTGGTTTACACCAGATCTCATGCAAAGCCATGTCTGGCCTGGCCCAGGCATGATGCATAGGGAAGGAACAAGCTCTTCATAGGGAAGGAACAAGCTCTTCATAGGGAAGGAACAAGCTCTTCACAGGGAAGGAACAAGCTCTTCACAGGGAAGGAACAAGCTCTTCACAGGGAAGGAACAAGCTCTTCACAGGGAAGGAACAAGCTCTTCACAGGGAAGGAACAAGCTCTTCACAAGGAAGGAACAAACTCTTCATAGGGAAGGAACAAGCTCTTCACAGGGAAGGAACAAGCTCTTCATAGGGAAGGAACAAGCTCTTCACAGGGAAGGAACAAGCTCTTCACAAGGAAGGAACAAGCTCTTCATAGGGAAGGAACAAACTCTTCATAGGGAAGGAACAAGCTCTTCACAGGGAAGGAACAAGCTCTTCACAAGGAAGGAACAAGCTCTTCACAGGGAAGGAACAAGCTCTTCACAAGGAAGGAACAAGCTCTTCACAAGGAAGGAACAAGCTCTTCATAGGGAAGGAACAAGCTCTTCACAGGGAAGGAACAAGCTCTTCACAGGGAAGGAACAAGCTCTTCACAAGGAAGGAACAAGCTCTTCACAGGGAAGGAACAAGCTCTTCATAGGGAAGGAACAAGCTCTTCACAGGGAAGGAACAAGCTCTTCATAGGGAAGGAACAAGCTCTTCACAGGGAAGGAACAAACTCTTCACAGGGAAGGAACAAGCTCTTCATAGGGAAGGAACAAGCTCTTCATAGGGAAGGAACAAGCTCTTCACAGGGAAGGAACAAGCTCTTCATAGGGAAGGAACAAACTCTTCATAGGGAAGGAACAAACTCTTCACAGGGAAGGAACAAGCTCTTCACAGGGAAGGAACAAGCTCTTCACAGGGAAGGAACAAGCTCTTCATAGGGAAGGAACAAACTCTTCATAGGGAAGGAACAAGCTCTTCACAGGGAAGGAACAAACTCTTCACAGGGAAGGAACAAGCTCTTCATAGGGAAGGAATAAACTCTTCATGCCTTAAGCCAAAGAGAGATGCAAAAGTGCAGCCATAGAATCATTAGGGCTGAAGGAAACCTCTAAGATCAAGTGCAACCACCAACCCACCACCACCATGCCCAATAAACCATGTCCTGAAGTGCCACATCTACAGAGTTTTTGAACACCTCCAGGGATGGTGACTCCAGCACCTCCCTGGGCAGCCTGTTCCAGTGCCTGACCACTCTTTCAATAAAGAGATTTTTTCCTAATATCCAACCTCAACCCCCCCTGGCTTGAGGCCATTTCCTCCTGTCCTAAGTTAATTTCCTCTCCTCCACCTGAGCAGACAATTTCACAGCAGCTGAAGGAGAATGCCTTTCAGTCCCAGTCCCAGCTGCAGCAGGATTCTGACCCAGGAATCCCGTCCAGCACTTACAGCCTTGTCTCCAGCTCTTGCTCCTGCAGAGCTTCATGTGTCCCAGATCAGCCCACCAGCCATATGTGGAAGAGATGGAAACTTCTTGTAATCTTGTCTGTCTTTCCTTCGGCTGTCGCTCAGCAGAGGACACTCTGTAGGGGGGTTGCAGGTTATTAAATGGGAGGGAGGGGATATTTTCCAGCCAGTAACAGGACTATATTCCCTTCTCTGTGCACAGCAGGGCAGCATTTTGACTGTGACCACTTGGAGAGGATGGCATGTGGAGTAGGTGACCAAAATGAGAAGCATTGCTTGATCTGGAAGCAAAGCTTTATACCTGCCTGCTCCTCTTGGGGGACATGAGGCATGACACATCTTTTCATCATGAATACCAAGGAAGCACCACACAGTACATGAAAGGTAAGTGTTTGGTGAAGCAGACAGTAGCAGGTTTTGCTAATAAAAGCATTAAATCAATATTCTCTGCATGTCTGGATGTGACTCCCTGATGGTGTTGCATGGAGAGCACTCATTTCACCATTGCTCAAGGAAAGGTCTGGACAATTTTTGGCCCTGGTATGAAATTCTTCCACAGCTAACTGCAAAGGTTTTTCTCTTTTCTTGCTTATTTCACTGGGGATTTAAATGAGAAGAAACTGCTTCTCTGAGGGATTTTCTTGCCCATTTTGACCCCAGGAAGAAAATTTCTATGTAAAACTCACATCCCAACCACCACCACACGTCAGTTTCTGTGAACCGAGAAGGGACAGCTGAAGGCTTCTTCATGAGCCCTGGAAAGCACTGAGCAAACCATGTCCCAGTGAGCAGAAAAATCACTAACATTGCTGCCAGGGGTGCTTTGCTGGCCCCTCCAGGCTCACAAGTGGCAGATCCCCTTCAGAAAGGGTCCTGCAGCAGGTTGGCTCTTCAGCTGCTGAGAGCAAGTCCTGCAGGGCTGTGAGTGGTGTCTCCAGTCACTGCATTGTGGTGGGGAAGGACTGGGTCTCACACAAGCAGTGCCCACTGCTGTACCCTGCCCTCTTCCCCCTCTCACCACCTGGATGCCTTACTGAAGGCACAGGGAGCTGGGAGGATTTTTCAAAATCCTGACCAAAAAAAAAATATTGATGGCATCTGTCATTTTCCTCATTACTACAAGCAAAGGAAAGCAAAAATTGTTCCCTCTCACAGCCTGATTTTTTTTTTCAAGTTAAATTCAGCAGCAGTGACAGTGCTGTCCTTGAGGAGGAGTTCTTTTGAAGGATTGCACCCTGGTGACAGCAGGGAGGGCAGTAGCTGCCTGCCTTCTTGCACTCAGGTTTGCTTAATGAGCCAGAAGAACTTGAAAACCCTGGTGAGAATGGGACCCCCAGGAGCAGCTGAGGCCAGCCTTGCCTCCTGATCTCACCTCTCTTCATTGGCCCTGACATTTGGTGTTGCAGATGAGTAGCCTGTGGCAGGGGATTGAGGAAATGAAACTCTGCGGAGAGCGAGCAGGGGCAGAGCACCAAAGGAGAGATGTGAGAAATGGATGCAAGGAGGCCACAGGAGTGGCAAGGGTCACTCTGCTGAGCTGGGCAAGCAAAAAAGGCAGAAAACAAAGGCAATGCCTTCCTTTTCCTTATGTTACGTGGAGCTACTAGCACCGCTGCATTGCAGAGAAACAGGAATGAAAAGTGGTTGGAGGCAGACTGCAGCCTCCACTAGCTGCAGGAGGGGGTGGAGGTCCTCTTGCAGGTCTTTGCCTCAGACTGTACTTTACAAGTTGCAAGACAAGGTCCCAGCAAAACAACTTGAGCCCCTCCACCCCCTGCCTTGAAACCTCCTGCCTCAGCACTTCGGTATGCAGAGATGTGCCCTGGTTCAGCTGGGACAGACTCCCAGCCCAGCCATGGGCTGCAGGCCATCAGCAGTTTGGAGTCAGGCAGGACAGCTGACTGGGGTTGGTTGCAGGTGTGTCCCACACTGCCAGCATCACACTCTGTATAAAGAGGGATGTTTGCTCAGGAGAGGGAGGGCTCCTGCCAGACTCTCCTGCCTGGGATCCTCATTGAGCTTGGCTTCTGCTCCTCTTCCTTCTCCTGCTCTCAAGGACAGCCTTCCTGTTGAGTGACTGCTGCACCTTTGCTGGGCTAACTTCATCTGCTTTGTGTTAACATTGGGATTAATTCTGCTGTTTTATTAAATCCATTTTCATTTCAGCCTCTGAGCCTTCTCTCCTTTTCCCAATCCCCCTTCCCTGCTGGGGAGGGGTCACTGGGTGATAGAACAGCTGCCAGAGTTTAGTCCCATGTATGGGCCAAACATGGACAGGTGTTCTTTTGATTTGCTTTAAAAAGCCTCTTAAACCTCCCTGTCTTGAAATCCTAAGGGTGGTAAAATGTAGTGAACTGCTGGTGGAGCAGTCCAGGAGCTGTGCAAATCTTCTGCAAGCCTGGAAAAGCAGGATGCAGAGCTGAGGCCAAGGGCTGAGTGTTTTAAGTTTGGTATTTATTAAACAAGTAGTTATGCCTAGAGACTTCCAAATCTCTGCTTGCCAAGCCTTCCTATCAGCCTACCTCCACTTCATCTCCTCACCTTCCTCACCTCACCCCAGAGTCCTCCCCTCAGCACTGCCAGGCTGCAAATTGTCCAGAGGGTGCCAGTCCTTTCCCCATTGCCCCTGCAGGCTGTTACACTCCTGCTCAGGAGGCTGGTGAGATGCTGCATTCTGCACCAACATCCCCTTGGATGCAGGCAGGTTTGATGGAGGGCTGCTACCTTTCCAGCTGCAGTCAGCTGAAGATACATCCCAGAGGTCCTCCACCTGCTTCCCGCTGCTCTGCCTCTGGCCATCTGCAGTCTTGGGACCAAATGATTTTTCCAGTGACTGGGAGAACTGCAATGCAAAGCACATCACTCTTCTCTCCTTCAACTCCCAGACATGATTTCCAGCACCAAGATCTTCCCAACCTCAATTTCCCCAGCTCAAACCCCGAATGCTGGGGATGTGAAGATACCCAGGACATCTGCCATCAGTTAATTAGATGGCAGTAAAGCAAAACTTTCTGTCAATACCTGAATGTCTGTAGCCCTGATAGGGCTGCAGCCTGTAAAATGAGGCTGTGCTGCTGAGGCAGCAATTAAATTTAAATTGGGCTTTGTATGCCAGCAGGTCCTGGTTCACATATTCAGCCAGGGAGGTGCTGGTTGCTACGCCCTCGCTGCTGATCACACACTTTGCCAGTGGAATTTACAGGTTGCTTTCCAGGGCTCCCCTCCTGCCATTAACTTTGTTACCAGAGCTCTTGCACAGTTAACAAGCTCACCCTCCTTGAACTGTGGGCACACAAAGCACTCTCCTATTTATCTACAACCTTCAGGCCAGCAAGGACAGCACCAACTTCTCTTTTGAATGCAGCTGCTTTCTTCTCTGGGTGCAGGAGCCAGATGCTTTCATCAGCCATAAGCCAGGGATCCTCTCTGCTCCCTGTTAAATTGTCAGGGGCAAAGATTTGGAACAAATGAATTCAAAATGAGCAACATTTATATTGTAGCCATTTCACTTCTCCAGCTGAGTCTCTAATTGGCTAATACTCATATTTTTTCCTCTCACTTGTCTGGCAATACTCTGGCCTCTTATTTTATAACTTGCCTTTTTTTTTTCCTTCCCTTCCCCCTCCCCAGTTTTTCATAGTTTTTACATTTATGGGAGGTAGTCATCCAGTGTATGCCATAAATGGGATAAGCTTCCCAGAGCTGCTAGCTCAACTTCAAGGAAGGATGCTCCATCCCTGGAAACATTCAAGATCAGGTTGGATGGGGCTCTGAGCAACCTGACCTTGTTAAATAGATCCCTGATCATTGCATGGGAGTAGGATTAGGTGACCTTTAAAGGTCTCCTCCAACCCAAACTGTTCTATGATTTTAGGGATACAAAAATCTAAATAATTTCCATTAAGCATTTCCAGCATTTTCCTGAACCAGCCATGCATTGTCTTTCCTGCAGGAAAAAAAAAAAAAAAAAAAAAAGGTTGCACCTATAGAATCACAGCATCAAAGAATCAATAAGGTTGGAAAAGACCTCTGAGATCAAGACCAACCATCAACCCACTAAACCATGTAGCAGGAAGAAGGAGCAGGTACCTGACAGTTCAACATATTCAAGTCAGGTGGTGGGAGATGGGCAGGGAGAAGAGGCAAGGACCTCACTTCTCATAAAGACCAGGGTGCAACAAAACTTCTCCTGGAAAACAATGAAAGAGGCTGCATCAAGGTGGAAGAGATAGAAAGGAGCAAAAGAGGCAGACTCACCCCAGTGCCTGGGCACTGCCCAGCACACAGGAGCATGGAATTCCAGTCCCTGTCATGCTCAGCACCAAGCAAGGTTCTCTCTAACTACACCTCTACTACTAAAGAAGAGCAGGGCTAATGTGTATGTCTGGAGACCGGGGGTACAGCACAGCTTGCATCCCAGTGTCTTGGCAGAGTTGCATGGAGAAGCCTGGAGGAGTCCAAGCAGGATGCTGTGAAATCACCAGGGCTGATGTGCCCATTTGGGACACCTCCCTTTCTCATTCAAATATCCTCACCAGGCAGTCTGAGCAGCAAGCAGCAGTCCATTCTTTCTCCTGTTCCAGCCTAATGGGTTAACATGCTGGGGACCCTTGAGGGGCTCAGCAGCCTTCTCTGATCCCCCTGCTCCTCCATCATCCCAGGTTCTGCCTCCCTTTTTCTCACCAGTAACAGCCAGCCACTGCCTCTGGGACCATTTCTCTCCACCACCACCACCACCACCACACTTGACTGGACAGCACACACTGTAATAAATAAATTAACCCCCTAAATCCAAAGCAGTGATATTACCAAAGCCAGTAGGGAAATAACTTTTCTGGGAGGGCAGGAATCTCACACAATTCTCACATAAAGTTCTCCTTGTTCCTTAGGGAATCTGCTGCACTTCTAGATTACATTTTGAAAAATACTACTTATAAAAGATTCATCCTTTTCTGGCATAGGCTGGAGGAGCTCTTACACTTCTGTCTTTAGACCACAGCTTCTGAAGATGCTCAGAGTTTGCCCTTCCACACACAGGAGATCTGTTTCTATTCAAACCACATCGTGACAGCATAAGTAAAAGGATGCTCATTTCATCGAGGAGGAAAACATTTGCATCCCTTGCCACAGTCTGCTGTGTTAACAAATGTTTATAAATATCTGAGGGCTGGGGGTCAGGAGGGAGGGGACAGGCTCTGCTCACTTGCACTCTGTGATAGGACTAGGGGCAATGGATAGAAACTACAGCACAGGAGGTTCCACCTCAACATGAGGAGAAACCTCTGCATTGTGACGGTCACAGAGCACTGGCACAGGCTGCCCAGAGGGGTTGTGGAGTCTCCTTCTCTGGAGGCTTTCAAGACCCATCTGGATGCATTCCTGTGTGACCTGTGCTGGATTCTATGGTCCTGCTCTGGCAGGGGGGTTGGACTCCATGATCTTCAGAGGCCCCTTCCAACCCCTAACGTCCTGTGACCCAGGACTTCTTGGGAGCGAGGCAGTCACCTCCATTGTCACCATTTCCCACTCCATAAGAAAAAACTCTGGTGCCCAAGTGACCACTGGGCAGGCTGGCAGAGGTTGGTGGTGGTGTTTCAGGCCATCAGCTGTGATTTCACCCTGGCACCCCCTTTCCTAGGAAGGCAAAGCGTGGCTGCTCGCAGGCTTGCTGGCTGCTGGGGTGCTCAATCTGCCTTTGTGGGAGGCTGCAGGTGGCTCTCAAAAGGCAGAGCAGACACATCTGGAATAAAAAACATGCTGAGAAATTGCAAAATATCCCAGAGCTAAGATGGAGCAGTGGGAACATCATGTGGCAAGTTAGCAGGGTGTGACTCATTGTGACTGGGGAGCAAAGCTTTGCTGACTGGGGCTGGCTACTAAAGCACACAGCACCCAGGGGGAAAGTTTGCCCCTGGCTGATCACATCTGTCATTCATTTTCTAAATGAGCACATAACCTGCACTTTTCAGAGCTGTTTTGATCCATTTCCCCCCTCCCACACACCCCAATCTCCCCTTTTCTAGATGGTTTTAACACCCTGTTTGGCCACAACCCTGTTTTCACCACCTGAAAGCTCAATGCTCAGAACAAACCCAGAGCAGGTGGTTCGTGTGCTGCATACCTCAGGCAACAGGCTCTGCAAAATGATCCTGATTAAATGTCAGCTTTTAGCTGCTCTCTAAAAAACCCACACACACCTCAGATGAAAGGTCCCATTGAATGCACCTCCAGTTGTTTTGTGCTTGCAAGTGCCTGGCAGTGGAAGGCACACTTCCAAACCAGCTCTGAGGGTGACTAGCAGAAAGCTTTCAGGCTTGTTATGGAAAATAATCACAGGGTTGGGTCCCCACACAATTCTGACACCACCTCCTTTCAGGTAGCTGTAAGAGAGCCAGAAGGTTTCCTCTCATCCTCCTCTTCTCCAGACTAAACACCCCCAGTTCCCTCAGCTGCTCCTCACCAGACCCTTCCCCAGCTTCATTGCCCTTCTCTGGACACACTCCACGACCTCAATATCCTTCTTGAAGTGAAAAGCCCAAAACTGACCACAGCCTCCTGCCTGCCCATGTAGAAAACCACCTGAATCAGCCCTGGACAGACATTCTTGCTGCACACCACCTAACCTGATGGAGAGATAAAAGCCCTGCCACGAGGGCAATGGGAGCTCACCTGAGCAGATCTTTCTTATCAGCAGTGCCAAGCAATTGAGCTCCTTTGCCAGCTCAGTGTCCATCCCTGATGTCAACAGAGACTGCACACTGCTAATTGTGTAAAAAGAGTGGGTAAGGATGAAAGATCAGTCATAGCTTTTGCAATATTGTCTCCCAGTCTAATAACCTCGTTTCATTAGAAATCATGGGTAGCAAGCATTGGCAAGCAATTTTAGTGTAACTGGTGAAACACCTGAGGCTGCAGGAGTTTCACCAATATCTCCAACGTTATAAATGCTTCTGAAGTTGAAGCTTTCTCCCAGGAGTCTCCTCCAGCACCACACAGCTCAAAACCAGCCTATCCCAGAGGGCTGGCAGGGCCAGCCAAGCAGCCCCTGAGGGCTCCAGGCAGCCAGCAGCGAAGCTCCCAGTGCTGCAGTGGAAATGTCCACCCGGGGGGAAGGCACACATGATCTGATGCATGGGTAGAGCCCATGCCGTGCTGCTCACTGCTCTGCACCAGCACGGCAGGAGAGCCAAGCTTGATGCAACCAGAAAGGTCACTGCAACCTCTCCTGAAAGCCCCTGCCGGCAGCACAGGCACTTGCATCAGGGCTTTGGGTGGGAAACAGGGAAAACTAAGCTGGTTTCCTCCAGCTGCTCCAGGAGCTTCCAAGGGACAAACCTCTCTTCTCTCAGCTCCTGTATCCCACCCAGCGAAGCTGCCCCTTCTCCCATATGGCTCAGCAAGGAGTCAACCCTGCAAAACTTCTCTCCCCCGTGGCACCTGAAGCCTGAGGGGCTGCAGCCCCCTCTGGGATGTGACACCACCCCCACCGTGAGCAGCACTTTGCCCATGGTAAGGACAATAGGCGGAGCACCAGCAGCAGAGCAGCGCTAGGGACTGCTCTGCATCCTTGTGACTGGCCACAGGGCAGTGAGTGATGTCTATTTACATACATTATGGTCTGTTCCCCCATCGGAAGGAGATTTGTGTAGATAACTTCCATTAATGTTAAAGGGAGTCGTTCACATAAATCCTCAGCACATTTAATGGGCCACCAGCCTCCTCTGAGCAGTATTTCGTGCTGCTGCATTTAGCAAGCACAATGTAAACGTGGCTGGCTTAATATGCAAATAAATTCAAGTATTTACTGAGCCATAAGAGGCAGTTACTCAGCACATCTCTCACTCAGCCTCCACAGAGAAATAGATGGAGGCTGCCAGATGAAATCAGAAGACAAATGCTACAGACATTTCCTTCAGGCAACAGGGGAAAGCCCTGTGCCCCCGGTGCTGAGGTGGGACCTGGAGTACCACTGGGCATCAGTCTGGGTGCAGTGCCAGTTCCAGATGTGGAGCAAAGCAGGTCTTGACTGGCATGCACTTGGGGGAGAGCTGCAGGCAGCCCTAGGCAGCTGCCCATCTCCCAGGCTGGGACTTGAGACCTGCAGGGTGCTGGTAGGAAGGTGGCCACTACTCACATACCAGGGCAGGGTTATTGGAAGAATGAGACCTTGGGCTTTCCCCTGGTCTGTGCCAAGTGCAGCCCCTTGGCCTCCTGTCCCCAGCCTCAGCAGAGCTGTATGGGCACCAAGGGTCTGTGTGTGCTGTGGTGCAGGCAGGAGCAGGCACCCTGTGAGGAGCCAAAGCACCCAGAGCACTGTAGCACAGGATCCTGGATGCTCCATGTCAGTCACACTTGTCATACATCACAAAATGCCCAGGAACACTCCTGGCATCCCACACACACAAATACCCAACCTGACCAGAGCAACAGCTGCCCCCTGAGAAAGCTTTGTCAGTCTGACATTTCCAAGGCAGGTGCCAGGTAAGAGGAGCAGGAAACCACAGCCACATTCCTGGCCCTGCTGCCAACCAGGGACCACGAATGGAAAGGAAACCCCATCCTTGGCATCCCACAAGCCAAACTGAGCTCAGACAGGCAGGGAGCAAAAGGCTGGCATTTATAGCACCATTTCTGCTGCACAATGGGAATCACCTTGGAAGATGGGGTCAGGACAAACGACAGGGCACTGGCAAACTGTTGAGCTCAAGAGGAATTATTCATCCTTCAGTTGAACATAATTACACATCCAGACTCTCTCTGGGCAATTCTTTATATTCTTCTTTGCACTAGCTCCTGAAGGGAGTCAATCTTAATGAACTACTTCCAGTTTCATCATCTTTATAGGGCTTTATTAATAATAATAATTTTTAAAAAGGCATATGAGAAGTTTAGATGTTTCATTAGTAAGTGTTAACCCCTCCTCCACTGCACATCAGCCTTCCTTTTGTCAATTCAGTGACAGGAAGCCTTGGTGCAACGAGGTTTGCTCAGATGAGACATTCTTTTCCATTTTATTAGTCAATAGTAAATTTAATCAGTACCTTGAATGAACCCACAGATCATGACTCTACCTGGCAGAGCAGCCTGCAATCCCCTGGCACAGGATTTTGAATGAGACTTTTTTTTTTCCCCTCAATGTACAGCAAAATAAAGAGAAAATTTTACTTCCTGTGCACAAGAACTCAATGCCACGTGAGGCAACTTGCTAGAACAGAATTAATGCACATCATTAAGGGTTTTTTTCCCTTTCAGGTGAGCCTGGAATATTTTTCTTTGCCTAAGTAAAGCCATTATTGGTCCTTGCTCAGCAGTCACCTGTTCAGTGCACTTAAGGGTCAGCTGGGAGCATTCTCTGTAAATAAAGCTGACTCCTCCTTTGCACCACTTGAAAGCTGCAGGGAGAGAAGCAGGCCAGGATTTTAGGGAATTAAGGTATTTTTTTTTTAATCATTATTATGTTTTCCTTTTACAAAACACCATGATGGCATTGAGAATATTTCATGAAAATCCCCTGAAGAAAAGAGAGCTTTGCTGACTCCAGCACTATCAAATATCAGCATTCTGCTTCCTTCCATTTCTAACAGAAATCTTTGCTCACCAACTATTTCCTGGAAATCTCTTACCCAGATTCTGCTTTCATGCCTTGGGTTCACTTCCCAGGCTCATGTGGGTTCTCTGCTGTTTGGCAGGTGGAGGAGTGTGCCTGGGTCTGTAGTTTAAAGAACCCCAGATGTTCCCAAACCAATCATAAGAATATTGGTTAGGATTAATGGTGTGAGTTCAGCCTGCAGCAGCCCCTGGATACCTCTGATCAGAGCCCAGGGAGAAGTGGCTGTGTTGGGCAGTCAGGTAAATCATCCCCTGCAGGGCTTGGGTCAGCTCCCACCAGAGCTGGGTGCTGGGGGAGCCTGTGAGGGTGCTGACAAGTCCTGGCATGGCCAGAGAGGAGAAGGATGGACACATCCCCACCCAGGGCAGCCCACATCCCAGCAGCAAGCCCCTTGCTCTCCTGCCTCATCCCAGAGGGGCTGGGTGAGAGAAGCAGGCAGGAGCCCAGCAGGCAGGGGCTTGCCTGTCTCCTGTTCTCAAGTGAGCAGCCAACTGTCCCACATCCCTCTTCTTCACCCTACAGCTTATGCCCTCTTTTTTTTTCTTTTCCTTTTTTTCCCTTTCCCTTTTTTCTTTTTTTTCTTTCCCTTTTTTCTTTTTCTTTTTTCTTCCCCTTTTTTTCCTCTTTCCCTTTTTTCCTTTTCTTTTTTTTTCTTTCCCTTTTTATTTCTTTCCCCTCTCCCCTCCCCTTTTTTTTTTTAATGTTACCTTAAGCTCAAGAGAGGGCAGGTGCTGGGGAGACACCTGTGTAAGGTCACATCTCAGCCTCCTGAAGCTGAGGGTGACACACACACCCACAGTGTTTTTGTTATAAACTTTTTTTTGGTTTAATATGCATTAAAAAAAAACTCTGTGTGAAGCACAGAACTAAAGGAATAGCTGAGGGAAAAGCATCCTACTGCCATTTCCTCTTTCTAGGTACCACAGCCACCATCGAGCACCTGTACAGTCATTTGTTCCCAGCAGGTGAGAAACCTTTAGGGCAAGGCACTGATTGCCTAGGAAAGAAAATTGCCTCTTTCTACCCATCCTTTTCCACAAAAGGTAGGAAAGTACTCATTAAACATTTCCAGTAAAAAAAGTAACATCAATATCAGAGTTACTGTGCTACATCAGCCAAGTATCTATATCAAGGCACACCCTGTGCAGATTTTCTGATCTAATTCAGCACAGCTACTTTACCTGTTGGTTGATGCCTTTATTTTTTCCCTGTCCTTCTTCCATGCTCCATCATTAAAAAGTTTGTGCCCCTGCAAGCCTTTCCAAGCTGGAGATCACTAAGCTAAATATCTTTCATGATGGGACAGAGAGGCTCTACCTTATCTGGAAAATGAGTGATACCTGAATGAAAATTGAAAGTCACCTGCAGCTGGAGAGGACTGGGAGACACCTCATCTAAATAAGATCAGAAACCCTCAGCTTGCAAATCCCCAAGCCATGTCCTCAGCTGGTGTCAGGTGAGGCTGGAGCCAAGGAAGTTGTGCTGATTGACACCACAAGCTGATAGAGCTTAGCTGGAGCTGGGACCAGCAACAGTGAGGTGGAGGATGCTGTAAGTACTCTTGTAGCACAAAGACACTTTTCAGACTCCAACCCTGCTCCCATGAATAACAACATCCCCACATTTTCTATGTATGTGTTACTTAACCCCTCTTTACCTGCTTTACATTGCCCACTGTGCCTTTTACTCAGTTTGAAAAGCCCTTGGTCTGTCCCTGAGCAAAGAGCCTGCAGAAGCCCTTTGAAGCAAACCCAGGACTGAACAGAAATCCCCCTCCAAGCTGAGAATTCAAGCAACTTTCCTTCTGCAGCTCACCTGGTTAACTTTACACACCTGCCACGAGCCTGGCATGCACCAAACCCGAAAGCAGCTGCTCCCTGCACAGAAACAAGCCCACAGCCATTTCCAGCTGTGGAAAGAGAAGCAGTGCCCAGATCTCAAAGGATTTTACTCACTCAACCACGCTGAGCTTCACCCTTGGGCAGCAGGCGGTGGGCTGCAGGCTGGGGCAGCTCGGAGAGCTCAGGAGGGACTGGCAGGGCTAGCGGGGCGCGAGCACACATTCCATCCCCCTGCTCTGTCCTCTCTCAAAGTTACCTTGAAATCACCTGGAAAGACAAACATAAACAACTCTGCTGAAGTGTGCTCTTCAGCATCACTCAGAGCTAGGTGCCTGTGAGCCTCAAAGGCAAAACGCAGCACACGAACAGCATCGCTCCCTTTGGTTATCAGTTAAGGATAAAAACCCCACTTAGCATCTGGTTTGAAGATATGAGGAGGTTTTAATTAAACTCAGTGCTCTATGGAGGATACTGACCACCCCCACCACCCCCCAGAACCAAAACCTGTGCTGTAAATACTGCCTGCTACGTACATCACAAAAGGAGCTGCTTTTAAAATGGAAGAGGCATTTTTACCTGGCAGCAAAAACCACCCTGCTTAGGTTCAGCTTTGGCAAAGCCCGGAGCTGCTCTGCATGCAAACTGCTCTGTAGTCAGAAGTCTTCAGCAACTAGTGCACACACACTGCCAGACACACAGACAGACAGACACACGCTCCAGCAGCACACCTTGAGCTGCTGCTGCCCCTCTCCTCCCACGCACTGCTCCCGGGGCCAGCTAAAGCTGTGCTTCGGTGAAGAGAGTCTCCAGGTGAGAAGTTACCACACAGAACAGCACAAGGAGAACTCTCCACCAAGGCTCAACAAGAAACATCAGGCAGAGAAGAAGAAGCATGCTTTCCCCTTACCTATTGCTTAGCTTAAACCACTGAGCAGTGTCTTTAGAGACCCCGGGCACTGGCACCCACAGGGCAGAGGACTTTCAGCACAGTCACACACACCCCAGCAAAAGCCTTCTTCTCCCTGTCCCTTAGCACAGTGCAAGCCTCCAGCAGCTCAGCTCTCTCCAGCTGCAAACATCTCATTAGACTAATGCATTCAGCACAGGCAGAAAACTCGATTTACCATAGCTACAGCAATGAATTTCCATTACGATGACAGCTTCAACCACATCATGTCCGGAGCAGCAGCCAACCACTGCCTTTTTAAAGAACACACACACAGCTCACACGCAGCAAAGCCAGGCCTGCCCTTTGCTCTCAGCAGCTACACACAGAACAAATTTTGCCTTTTTTAAAAAAAAAATATTTATTCATTCATCTATTTCAGAAACTCCCCAAGCTGAAAGCTGAAGCCATTTGGACTCCCCAAACTGAAAGGTGAAGCCATTTGGACTCTCCAAGCTGAAAGGTGAAGCCATTTGGACTCCCCAAACTGAAAGGTGAAGCCATTTGGATCCCCCTCCCCCCAAATAAAATCAACTAAAATCAAATAGCAGCATCTTTTGCAACACTGTGCTTCGGGCTGTGCTGAGCAGAAGGGGTGTTTGCAACATTTCTGGTTTGGCTCCCCCTCCTTTGTTGCCATGGAAACCAGGCTGTAGCATCAGCCCTTTGTCCCACTCCTGCAGCAGCCTGGCCCTGAGGCTGAGCAGAGCTGATGCTGGCAGGGGTGGGAAGGACCAGGTGCTTCGTTTAGGATAATTCAGGTGGAAATCAAAGGGAATAGAGTTTGGGATCTTTTTGCCAGTGACACTAGAGGGGTGTGTGTGCACAGTGCAGCTCACACACACACCCCTACCTGTACACAGACACACAGGCAGCTGCCTGTGCAGATCGTTTGGCAGGAATGGCCAAAAGGTATCAAGGAACCACAGAAGAGTTTTGGTTGGGAGAGACCTTACAGATCATCAAGGCCAGGCATTAATGGGCAGGCATTGGGATGTGCTGCCCAGGGAGGTGGTTGAGTCACCAACCCTTGGATGTGTTTAAAGGTGGTTTGGATGTGGTACTTGGGGATATGGTTTAGGGGTGAACCTTGTAGAACAGGATTATTGGTTGGACTTCGTGATCCTGAAGGTCTTTTCCAACCTGAATGTTTCTGTGATTCTGTGATTAACCCAGCACTGCCAGGTCACCACGAAACCACATTCCCTCAGCACCACATCTACACCACAACACAGCAAGATAACAACTATCACTGGCGTTGGGGCAGGATGCAGGAGCAGCTTTTCACTGTGTTTCCAGTCTCTCATCCCAGGAGGCACCAGGTCTGCCCCCATTTCATACAGCACTAGCAGCAATGACCACCCAAACCAATAAATAAGTCTGTACAACATCTGATGAATAGCACTCATCATCATCCTGCCATGCTCCATCAACTGCATTAGATCAAAGTATCCCAGCCAAGGGGTTTGTCACACTTGTCTGCAAGTGCTGCACAGCTCCCTGCTGCCCACTTCACATGCTCACATACCCTCAGTATGCTACTCAGTACCTATCACAAGCTGAAATGTGCTCCCCACCTTTCTCTTCAGTCTCATCAGTGCCTCATCAGACAGGCTGGCAGCTGCAGTCACTGGCTCTTCTGGATTTGGTTCCTGCACACTGGCTTTGTGCTAGCCTGCTTTCACAGGTTTTAAGGGAGGTACTTTCAACCTGTCACCGCAGAAGACGAAATGAGCCTTAAACCTGTTTTATTCACCAAGGAAGAAGAGGAAAAGCAAGAAATCCTAGATCCTGGCCCGTTCATACCACTAAGAGCCAGGCCTGTGCTGCTGCCCTTCCCTGGGAACAGGGGGAAGGACAAGCAGCTGCTCACCAGCAGTGGGGTGAGCTCAAGGATCTCACCTTGCTGGCAGTCACTGGTGGGCAGGTGCTTGTCCTTCTCCCTACTCCCAGGGATGGGCACCAGCAAAGCCCTGGCTCTTGCTGGTATGAACACTCCAAACGCTACCTTCTTTCTTCTGCACCTACCACTTGCAAGAAGAATAACTGATTGGACTGATGATCTGACTGGACTTGATGATCTTAAAGGTCTTTTCCACTCCAGGCAATTCTGTGATTCTGTGAATAAGGGTGGGAGAATGCCCATGTGTTTATTTCTTCGTAAAATCATGGCTGTACCTTGAAAGAAAAAGAATAATAATAATGAAATGTGGTGGATCCAGATGAAACAAGGTAACACTTTTGATTTTCACTTGCCTTTCTGTAAACTTCACAGACGTTGTAGATGGGGGTGGGGAGGGGAAGTATTATCAGCACAGAATTGGAACAACAGTTCTGCTTTCTGTCTTCTGCTGCTGCTACATGAAGTCTGTGATACTCATAAACACACTGGGTAGGGAAGCACCCAGTGCTCCTCAGCCCAGCCTTCAGAGAATCACAGAATGGTTTGGGTTAGAAGGGACATCCAAAGGTTATCCACTCCAACCCCCTGCACTGAGCAGGGACATCCTCCACTAGACCAGAACCTTGTTGAGCCTGATCTTGAATATCTCCAGGGATGGAGCCTCCACTACCGCCCTGGGCAACCTGTTACAGTGTTCCACCACCCTCATGGTGCAGAACTTGTTTCTCACATCCAATCTAAATCTGCTCTTCTCCCATTTCAAACCATTGCTCCACATCCTATCACTGCAAGCCTTTGCAAACAGTCCCTCTGCAGCGTTTTTGTAGCCCCTTTCAGGGGTTTGCCTTCAGGAAGGCCACTATTAGGTCTCCCCAGAGCCTTCTCCAGGCTGAACAACCCCAGCTCCCTCAGCCTGCACCAGGCAGGATGGCACACAACAACCCACAGCTCCCTTTGCCCACAGCCAGCATTAACAAATTCCCACAGCTTGTCACTTCACCTCCAGCTTCACCCTATCATTTAAATCGTTCCATTCTTTCAGCAGTCACATTCAATTACCTTCAGATTTCCAGGAAAGCAGAAAGCAGTCAGGCTAGGTGAGAAAGGAAATGAAATATCCCAAAACAGCTTAGGTGGGTACAACCTTATTTGCTATTTGGGCAGAAGATGAGCTTTTGCCAGGGAGGCTTGGATCACTTCTCTCTGCCACCAGCAAACACCTGGCTGCCAGGGTGACATTCACCCTACCAGTCACTGCTGCACAAAAGGCAGCAGCAGGGCTGTGGGGGCAGCTGTCAGCCTGGGTTATGCCCTGTACAGAATTTTTTTTTTTTTTTTTTTTTTGCTGCATCTTTATTAAACATTTCAGTTTAACAGGATTTTTGCCTATAAATCTTTCTGGATGATGAATCAATTTCGTGACACCTACCTTGACCCTCTTCAACCTTCCCCCATGCTTGTGCAGATAGAATTGGTTAAGTTATGGTGCGGTCCAGCTTAAGGGAATGAATTTAAACAATTACCTTAATTACAAGAGTGGTGTCATCTTTCAAGAAAGCTGGTCTCCAGGGAGGACAGCTGCTGAGAAGTCATTTAGACACACGAACCTCAGAACACAGTGGTGAAGGGGGGCTGTGACTCCAGCCCCGGCCACCACTGCTCCCTGCTCACACCTTGGCTCCTTCCCACTTGCCTGGTGGAGAAGTGGTGAGACAGCAGTGCCTGGGTAAGCAAGGAATCTCCAGACTGCCAAGGCTCCACACCAGCCACCAGTCGTCCCCTGCCCAGCTTATCCCTGGAGGTCACCTTGAGTTCATCACAGAATCACAGATGGTGGAATTGGAAGGAACCTCTGAAGGTCACCAAGTCCAACCCCCTCTGCTAGAGCAGGATCACCCAGAGTAAATCACACAGAACATGTCCAGGAGGACTTTGAATGCCTCCAGAGAAAGAGACTCCACAGACTCTCTGAGCAGCCTGCTCCAGGGCTCTGTCACTCCCAAAGTGAGGAAGTTTCTCCTTAAGTTCAAGTGAAATCTCCTGTGTTCTAGTTCGTACCCACTGCTCCTCACCCTGTCACTGGCCACCACTGAGAAGAGCCCAGGCCCATCCTCACGACCTCCACCCTTTAGACACTTGCATGCAGTGGGAAGATCCCCTCTCAGTCTGCTCTTCCCCAGGTTATGTGCAGGTTGCTGAGTTTGGGTAAAGCTGCAGAGACTCAGCCATGCACTCCAGCAACTTCCTCAGGAGCCTGAGCTGAAAATTAATCCTGAGACAAAGGGAAACCCCCCCCCAAAAAAGCCTGGCAGCAACCTAGATAGGCAAGGGGTGGTAGGGCAGGGCTTCCACCCCACTCAGATCACCCAGGCCCTCTGGCCACCCCACAGCCTGCCTTGCCCCCAAGGATGGGATCCGGACTGGTTCTGCCTCCTCCATCCCCTGGTGCAGCAGCCGCTGCAAGGTCACCCAAGCCAGCTCCCCACCTCCACTCACTGCTCACTTGAGGGCACGATTATTTCTCAAATCACTAAACATCAGGAGTGGCTTTGTCATTTGCTGGCTTCTTTATTACCTTCATTGATTTTCAAATATTTTAACGGCTCATCTATTGCTGTGTTAAAGAGCTCAGAAAGGCAATAAAGACTCACAGCATCCTCGGTGATAAAAGAAACAATCCTCTGAGGGGCTGAAACTCTGCTTTTCCCCTTTCCTTCTGAGCTTCTTCCAAGCCAAAACAAAACAAAACCAAACCCACAAGGGATTTCACCCAAAAGGCTGAGTGCCTGGGGGAAATGCCTGCACCCAAAGCAGGCAGGTAGAAAAAGGTTGCAATAAGCAATAGGCAAAATTCTGGAGCACCAAAGCGATCTGCTGCAGCAAAGAAACTCAGCAAGCTTATTCATGCCCTGTAGCTAGGGAGCTTGACAAGTGGTCATCTTTTGTATGGTTGTTGACTGAGATGGCTGGCCATGGGCCATGGAATCATTGTTTTGGTTGGAAAAAACCTCAAAGGTCAAGTCCAACTGTCGACCAAAACCCTCCATCCCACTAAACCATGTCTCAGAGTGCCATGTCTACTCATTTTTTTAACATCTTCAGGGATGGTGACTCCATCACCTGGGCAGCCTGTTCCAATGCCTGACCACTCCTTCACTAAAGAAAATGTTCCTAATATCCAACCTAAACCTCCCCTGCCACAATTTCAGGCCATTTCCTCTCCAACCCAATGCATTCTGTGATGCTACTTCTCACACCTGAGGGAGATGAAAGCCAAGAAAGCCACTCCCAGCCAGGGATGCAGTTCCAAAAATCTGTTCTCCAAACATTAATGACTACAGCAAGAAGGAAACTGTGCTTCCCCCACAGGTTGTCCCCAACAGCCACTGCATGGCTGTGTCACAGAGGGAGCCTCTTCCCCAGACTGAACACTCGCTCGCACAGCAGGAAGAGAAGGAGGATGTAGAGCAATGGTGCCATCTCCTGACTCCTGCCAGAGTAAGACAGCAGCTGGGGCAGGCTCAGCTGCCACCCTCCAGCACAATTTGCCAGGGACAAAGCCACAGACAGCAATTTCATCTCATAACACCCTACACAAATGTCGAGGTCCAGCAGATGTGATTTTTCTCCATTGCTAAAAGAGCAGTGCAGATGGATGGCTCTGTGCAAGAAATGTTTGTATACTCCTTCCCCTTAATTCAATAGAAGAAAAAAAAATTCACTCACTATCCAAATTCACAGTAATTATATTTTTTCCCCCCTCTTGGCAAGTGCTCTTTCTAGTCAATATGCATGCAGAGTCATGCTATAGCATAGCTATTTTTTATTTAAAATTACATATGCCAGTGTAGTTGATAGATTTTAATTAGCTGGGGAGTTGGATAGCCATCAGCAGTCAGGAGCTGTATGTTGTTTGCATACAAACTCAGCTGAGAAACTTCCACACACAGCATCTGCCTGTAGAGCTGAGGAGGGGCAGACCCTCTCTGGCAGCCAAACCCTGGTACAGTTTTGAGCCTGTTCTGTGGTGATCATGATCTAAGGGCTCAAACACCACAGCTCTTCACTTGGAGGAAGGCAAGGGGGGATGGGTGGAAGAGGGCACTTTGGTGACAAGGAAGGGTTTAGGAACTGAAATTGATAGGTTGGACTGGATGATCTTGGAGGTCTCTTCCAACCTGGTTGATTATGTGATTCTATGAAATGCAGCACTCCACAGAATCACAGAATGGACTATTCAGCCTCTATTGCAATGATTCTATGATTCTATGAAATGAATCACAGCATGGACTATTCAGCCTCTATTACCATAAAGAGGGCAACAAAAAATTTAAAAAAAGGGATCAAATACACCTAACAAATCTACATCAGGAGGGAACCATAAAAAGATATGACCAAGATAAAGCCTAATGTGAGGAAGCGAACTGCCATGAGTAAAACCCCAGAGCTTTGGGAAGAAGCAGCTGTACACAGCAGTCCCTTCTGCCACAGGATGTTTAAGAGAAGCTAATGAACCTAAATGAAGTTGCTCAAATTGCCTTGTGGGACCTTAGTCCTTGGGGACCAACAGAGCACCAGGTTTTCCTGTGTCTCAGTTGATCTGGAGGGACCTCCCTGGGCTAGGCAGTGAGAGTGGACCAACAGCTGGGAGCAAAATGAAGCAACAACTACCACATCTGTTCAGTTCAAGCAACTGAAGTGATTGGCAGTTGGGTCTCCAAATCTTGCCACCCTCTCATGGACAATGTCTATTTTGCAGCCATTATAACATAATCTCAGCTAATGTGGTTTACAACCAGTAATTAATGGAGCTTCAGCTGTAAGGAAATTGATCCTTCAGTTTGAGTTTAATTTACTGCACACACACACACATATATTAGGAAGCACAGATTCCATAGCTGGGATCTGGGCATGGAGAGAGAAAGGGCTGTGCGCTGGGAAGACAAAAATAAAACACCCAATAAACCACAGGCTTTTGGCCTTCCACACCTCCTGCCCCTGAATCATCTCCTTGATGGGAGGATGGCACACAAATAAGTTTCAAGTATCTCAGTCCAGATGCTCGGAGGTACGAGGCAAAGTCCCTGCTGTCACTGCTATCCCATTTCCCTGCTGTGGGAAACATCAGGCTGGTGTGTGAGTGAGCATGGCCTCATTCTGCTCCCTGCATACACTTGGGCATGCCTCCATCAGAGGGAGCAGGGTGGGTTTCAGGGGTGGAAGGGTACAGGCTGGAACAGCTACAAAAGCTGCTGCTTCTATGGCACAGACATGAACAACTCCAGCCATAGAGAACTGTGCTGAAAAAGCCAAGACCACCTTTCACAGAGAGGACAGCGGCTCATTTGCAGCCACTTAGCTTAAAGGTGGCCTCATGCCAGCCTGGTCTTTGGATCATCTAATAGCTGTGCCCAAGCAAAGCCAAAAGCAATGCCTGGGCAATCCTCACAGTCCCCAGTCCCAGCCTGGGGACTGCCCTGCAGGCGATACCCCAAGCTCTCCAGCTTTTCTAGAGCCTCTCCCCAGAATGCCTCCAGCTTGGTGCCATGAAAGACCCAGCTATGGTGCTTGCATAACAAGGAAAGCACTCATACCTTAAAGAAAAGGTGGGAAATGAGAGTCAGTTGCTCCAGGTGGTCCATGCAGCCTCCTTTGTGCCACAAAATTCCACAGATGTGATGCAACTGTAACACCTTCCCTGTTTGATTCCTGGAGCATCTCTGTGGAAGGCTTGCACGCAGGGAAAGGTTGGAAACGCTTCCTGACTCAGCACACACTTCAAACTAAATTCCAAGTGAAGCATATGCAATTTGGCTTAAAAGATATTATCATTAGTTTTACAATATATTGTGTTAATTAGATTTATTAATAGGTTTCATTGCCAGTAACAGTTCTGTTCTTTCACTGAACAAGAAAAAGAAACAATTTTGGCAAGAAGTTATTTCTACAAAGTAACTCATGTCTGTGTGGGCTCAGATTGCACCTTCAAAGAAAACACTGAGATGGAAGAAAGGAACACGATGTTTTTGTGCACAAATGTGGTGTCCCTTCTAGAGTTCAGCACTGAACCTGAGCCACAGAATCACAGAATTGTAGGGTTTGGAAGGGAGCTCTGAAGATCATCCAGTCCAACCCCCCTGCCAGAGCAGGGTCACCTAAAGCAGCTCACATAGAAACACATCCAAGTAAGCCTTGAATGTCTCCAGATACAGACTCCACCACCTCTCTGGGCAGCCTGTTCCAGTGCTCTGCCATCCTCAAAGTAAAGAAGTTCCTCCTGGTGTTTAGACGCAACTTCCTATGCTGAGGTTTATGCCACTACCTCTTGTCCTGTCACTGGGGACCAATGAGAAGAGCCTGGCCCCATCCTCCTGACACCCCTCCCTTACTTTCTTCTCTCCTATGTGTTCCCTGACTTGCTAAAGCCCCAACACAGCAGAGCCAGCAAAGTCCTGCTTACCTTTCTGAGTAGAAATCACTTCAAGCACACACTCAGCCTCTCAGCCAGCTCTCAGGTGCTCTGCCAGCCCTTTGATGAACCCCAGGAGATGAGACTGCCCTCGCCCTGCACAGATTTGAAGGACAATAGTGCCAGGGGCATTTTTAAATGTCTCTGTGAAACACAAAACTCAAGGGACCTGAGCACAGCGTGGATGCCCCCAGGTACCCTAGAAATCACCTCTTTTTTTTACTCATGTAAAACAAAGTCTAAGGCTCAAAATGGACTCATTAACACCCCAATTCCTGCTACAAAAGGAAGCTCTGCCTTTCTTTCTCTCCCAGGTTTTTATCTTTAAATAGGAATTTAAATCATTCCAACCTTAAAATGGGTTTCCTACAGCAGTTTTTAACTGAAGAGTCAGGAAGGAGTTTTTGGGGGCAAACCCCTCAGGTACAGGGGCAATGCATCCCTAACAATGGAATTTATTTAAAAGAAAAGGGATTTTTAAAACCTCCATTTGTGCCTTGCCCTGCCAGAAAGGTGGAAAACAACCCCAAACCTACAGCTCAGAACATACTAAGCATCCCCTGGAAGTATCCCAGGGTTTCCTGAAGAATTCCATGCCCCTGCCTCCCCCTGCTGGAGCGTGGCCTGGAACTGCACCTGGGCACTCAGGAAAGCTCCTTCCCTTCCTCTACAGCTTCAGGGTTTTCCCACTCATTAGACATTTGTGGTTTAGAAGGGGTTCATCAGATTTTTGCACAAGTGTAAACTTTTTGGTCACCCAGAACAAAAGTAAAGTTTCTTTCAACGTTAATTAACCATTGTCAGCACTGGTGGGGGCCAAACAGAAGGTTAACTCATTTTACATCAACAAAGTAATCCCATTCTGGTGGTGCTCCTTTTCCCTACACATATCTGCTTCCATAAATCAACAAGCAACGTTCATCTGCCTTAGATCTAATCCATGGTGTTTCCCTCTAACTCTGATTTACACACAGAAGCTGGGCCAGAAGGAGCAGGGCCAGTTGTGCTGCATCACCCTCCTGGCCTCTTCTGGCCACCCCCCATTTTTGCCTCCTTGGAAGTGACTTCTACAAGCCCTGAAGGCAGATGCAGCATCTCTGCTTAGCTGGACAGCCTACCTGTGCGCATGGATTACTCTCACCTGGAACAAAAGGATATGAAAATCAAACACTGACAGCAGAGAGGCAGAAATAAAACTGTTCACACCGAAATGCTAGATGCTTCCAAATGATGCTTGGACCACCGCTGCACAGAGGATGCAGTAGCAAGGCAGATTTTTTTTTTTCCTAGACATTTTTTACTTTTCGGTTACTAGTTCAGAGTTTCAGAAAGAGTTAAGTGTAAAATTGGCTGAGTTCATTCCTAAATCCTATCAAAAAGCAAGGCAGATACAGCAATGAGGGCAAAATGCTGCTGCTTCCTGCAAAATCTTCCCCATCCTGAAACTGTTACTCGAGAATTAGTAAATCCTTCCATTTCGAATTCTTATTTAAAAAAATTGGTTATTAATGGACACACCACACAAGAGATCAATCAATTCAATAATGTAGCAATGTGACTGAACAGCCCCAACTCTCTCAATGCTGTCCTCACAGAAGAGGTGCTCCAGCCCTCTGATTGCCCCTGTGGTCCTTCTCTGGACAGGTTCCAGCACATCCAGATCCTTCCTTTAACAGGGGCTCCAGAACTGGATGCAGTACTCCAGGTGGGGTCTCACCAGAATGGAGCAGAGGGGGAGAATCACCTCCCTTGACCTGCTGGCCACACTTTTGATGCAGCCCAGTGTGCAATTGGCTTTTTGGGCTGCAAGTGCACATGGACTGCTCATACTGAGCTCATATTCATTAGACTTCTTTGTTTTTCAGAAGGATAGGGATAGAATCCCTGCCTTGCTTACAGCCCTGCAGGAGACTGAGGTAAAAAAAAAAAAAATAAAATAAACCCAACCAAACAATTCAAAGAGATGCACACTATTACAAATGCAAACAGCCATCAAATTGTCCAGTTTATTGATGGGAATTCAAAATTGATACAAAACATGCCCTCTTTGCATGTTGTACTTCACCCTTCCAATGGTTCTGACAGTGTCAGGTAGACTCAGAATTAATATACTCCAGCTTTCAGCAGTACCTTTCAGAAAGGCATTACACAAAAGCCACCAACTTAATGTCACATGTGGTCCCAGAATCACTTTCAGGCATTTTTGTTTATCAAAAGACTCAGATCTTCTGCTGATCTGATGAAATAAAGGCTTAAAAATGTTTTAAGCCATTAAATAAGTACCCTATGGCAGAGTCTCAAGAAAGTTCATGATTTCCATTATCATCTTGGGCATATAAAGGCAAAAGTCTTAAAAAAGCAGCCCTCCAGAATTTATGGAATGTGGCAAATGGCATGATGCCAATTTATAATGACCAAGTGAAGTAAACCAGAGTTTTAAAGCTATGGATGATGTGAGCAGCAGCACAGCAAAATATTTAATGAATACCACAGAATTAATCAAGTTGGAAAGTTGAGCAGATGTTGTCTCAATCAACAGAGATCTGTAATGTCAGAGAGACCAAAGACACCTAAAATAAATTCCTAATGCAGAAAGAAAAACCTGATTTAAAGTTTGCTCCTAGCTATTAGTCCCTTTCATTGGACCCTAGACTTGATCAGACAATACATAGCCCACACTTTCAGACATTTATAATAAAAAAAGCTTTTATTTTCAGTTGAAACAAATGCACCATCCTGCACTTGAAGGCTAGAATGAGCCATAAGCATATTCCAAAGTTGTATCAATGGCAACAGATTTGTTTCACCTCCACTGAGAAGTTACATAATGCACTCTTAATTGGTAAAGAAAACAATGAAATTCAGCCTTCTCAAAGCTTCTGTACTGGGTTTCTTGGTTATTTGTACAGTTCCCACAGTCAGACCAAGAGTTTGCACTGTATGCAGATAGTGTAGTCAATCAATAGTACTGTCTTAATCATCATCTTCCTCCTCTTCCTCTTCCTCCTCAAAACTGTCTTCAAAGCCCTCGCTGTCTTCCTGGTCCTCATCACCTTCTATTGCTGTATCCCACTGTGGATGATTTTCTGGCACTGGTTTTGCTTCATGAACTTCCAGCTGTAATTGAATAAAGAAAAAGAAAGGAAAGACAGGGGGGAAAAAGAGTTATAGACAATATACAACCAAATTGGGGAAGAAAAAAAACAACCAAACTCACTCCCCCCAGAGAATACAAATTAAAACAAACCAACCGACAAAAAACAAACAAAAACAAAACCCAAACCAACAACACAAAAAACCCCTAACAACAAAAACCCAAACCCAAACAAAACTGACAGCTTTTTAAAGAAATAAAACAAAGCCAAGCAAACAAAATCCACCAAAAACTCCCCAATACCTAACACACACCCCAAAAAGAAAAATCAAAACAAACAACAAAACAAACAAACTAAAGCCCAAACAACCCAAAACCAACCAAACCAAAGCAATACAAACAAAGAGCAAACCACAAAAGCAAAACCACAGACCAAAAACTAACAAAACAAACTAAACCCAACCCAATCCAACCCAACAACTGCTCCTGGAGATAAGGCATGCTAGGTTTTTCTCATTAACTGGGTGTATTTAGGATTAAGGGCATGGAAATGGCATGGCAGAGCTCAAAGCATAAAGCCAGAGCAAATAAATGTGAGAAAAGGTGTATGAAGACATGCAGGCACTGGAAAGCATCACAAACTTGAGTCCCACTCATCATAAAGTCACCACTACTGGCATCAGATTAAAACTGCTTCTGAGTTCCTCCTGGCCACTCTTAAAATTAGGAGAGCTTGAATTCTTAAAGCTAACAGGACTCTGGGGGTTTTAATAGCCATATGAAGCAGCTTTCAGTGTAACAGAAATACACAAAAGAATTGAGCATCACCTTCAGTGGTTTAATCTGGTCCAATCCCATGTAGGAATCCGATCTCAAATAAACTGTGTACTGATAGTTTCCAGGCTTGCCTGGTGCTGGGAACTTCAGCTCTACCTACAAAACAGAATTCACACTCTAAGTTCTTGCTGCTTGACACATTAGAACAAGCACCTGAGTAATCTAATGAGCAGTAAACACCACTACAGAATACTACTTGGTAATTTAAAAGTTTCAGACTGCTTTGAAAATCTCTGCACAATAAAATACCTGCATAAGGCAGACAAGAGCCAAGGATAGTTGCTTCCATGAAAGTTGGGTGATCATCAAGTCACCTTTTTTTTCCCCCCCCTCAATTACACCAAGTAACTTTACATAAAGGTCAAAGTTTCACCACACTGTATGCTTCTAACACCCAAACAGGCTAAAATATTTTAGTCTGCTGATAGCATGAGCTTAGCTCTAGTGTTGGAAATTGAACATCAAGTCTAGTGTGAAAGAAAAACATCTCCACCTCTCAGAAAAGCAAAGAACACAGCCAAAGGTTACAGCCTCAGAAAGGTTCATATAGCCAAGGCTAATTAATTTGTCACAGCCAGCCTCTGCTTTACAGAAAAAAAAAAAAACAACACTGTTTCTCATGGATTTGAATGACTATCTTTAAGAATTATCATTGGGGGCTAATAATGATTTTCATTATTATTTCATCAGCTTTTGGTATCAGGAAATTAAAAAAAAAAAATCTCTGTTCTGCAAAAAAAAAATTTGAAAGCCATCTTCCCCCCATTATCAATTTTCAGTTTAAAGGCTGTTCTCTGCTTTTATCAGGAGAGGAAATTTTGGTTTTCCATCTTGAGATAAGCACAAAAAAAAGTAAAATCTGGAAAAAAAAAAAAAAAGTATTTGCATACCATAAAGACATTTCACAGAATCACTAAGGCTGGAAAAGACCTCTCAGATCATCAAGCCCAGTACCCCAAAAGAAAATTGAAGCTGTTTACCTCTTCTTTATCTTTTAGTGTGCAAACATGATAGGGCATACATATTAGCATCTGCTCCTTCCGATCTGCAATATACAGCCACCACCACTCCTGCTTTTCCTTGCATAAAGGAGACAACAACAAACAAAACACAACACTCAAACCATCAGGACTATTGAAGCCATACACAATGATGCAGTTAATTATGATTCACTGGGCCTTAGAATAAAAATCACAGAATGGGTTGGAAAGGTCCTTAAAGATCATCTAGCTCCAACCTTCTCCACAGGGGCATGGCCCAACGAAGGCCAAAACTTGTAGAGTTGTAAGAAATGCTTTTCACAACAATTCTCAGTGATTTCCTCCCTGGAAAAACCATCTCCTGTGATTACAAGGCATAAGTTATTTTCTCTCTAAGTTTCAGCATAAACATATTGTCAATCTGCTTGACAGCTGTAACAAAGAAGAATCTTACAAAGCTCAAGTGTGTATTTCCTAGCCAGGGGGCCTCCAGGAATAGAAGGATAAACAGTAGGAATAGTACAGATGAAGGAGAGCTACAGAAGCTACATCCATCACAGAAATGGCTACTTGCCATTTTGGGCCTCTCTTAGGACTCTGAGTACAGGAAAAAGGCTCTCCCATTTGTATCACGACATTATTTTTGATGTTACCAAAACACTGTGCTGACTCTGCTACACATTGTGTATGTCTCCATCACTCTAAGTGGCAAGGAGTGTTTTTATTTTTTTTCTTTCAGAACAAAGATCAAAACTGTCAAGTGGATTTTCACCAAAAAAAAAAAAGTAAAAAAAAATAACAGCCATGGAAGGGGTGGGGGGAGAAAGAGCAGAACAAATTGCATTCATTGATCTATTGCTCATAGGAATCTATGCCGTAAACTCTTAGAAGTGAAGCTGCTGACCCCAAAGTGCCACTGCTTCTTTGGTTTTTTGTTTTTTGTTTTTTTTTTACAGAAAGGACAGTTGTGCAGCAGTGTCATTTTCCTGCCTCTTACTGGGTGGAATTTCAAGTTGATGCCTGTGAGAATTTGAGAATTTGGCAAGCTAACAGGCAAGTGGGCAAAGTGCCCTTTAACAGATGGGTGCAAGGTTTGGCATGCCAGGGAACCAGTATGTTCATAAAATTGGAACACCAGGGCCAGTTCCTACCAAAAAAAAGTCAAAACTACAATCTGTGCAGTTTCTGGATCCATGGATGCAGAAAAGAATTATTTAGGAACCTGCACAGATTAAAGATGCATCTCTGGCAAAGTAATGAACTGCCCAAGAGCTGAGATGACACAGTACAAAGGCTCCCTCTTGAAAACAAGTAAAACCAGGCTCAGCCACACTTAGACACCCATCAATTCTGGAAATGCAGATTCACAGATCTCAGGCATTTTAACTCTGCATCTGTGACCTAGCCATGACCACAACACACACAATACTCTGAATCAGATGTTGCAAATCAGTTCTGCCTGAACATGCTCCAACTGCAGCTACAGCTACATGCAGCTCTCAGGCAGTCAGTGAGGAGAGGCTGTAAAATTCACAGCTGCAGTGCCATGACAGAACACATGTGTCTTGCAGGTTCCAGCACTCACTTCAACCCCAGATTATTTACTTTTTAGCACAGTATTTAGGTTTTACCACAGCACCCAGCAGCAGCTTGGTTACACACGGATGAAGCAGATTTCTAAGGAGTAGATATAAGTGAAGTCTCTGAAGGAACGCTCAGGAGCAGTAAAAAAATAAATATGAATAGTTAGCACCCCTGTGGCACTGGGCAAGGCAGATACTTACTGTCTGAGCTTAGGCTGATGACCAAAGAGCTTAGACTGATGGCCAAAGCCAGCTGCCTTGGCAGCAAGGAGGCATTAAGACCCTGCTGCATATCTGACATGATCTAAGGCAGGCAGCCAGAAGAGCAGAATGCCAGTACACCTTTTCCTGTTCTGCTGGAGTGCTGCTGCAAGCTCTATTGAGTGATGGGAGGGTATCTAATGCTGTGCTTTCCTGACACTTAAGATCAGCCCTTACAGAACTAGATGCCATGAAGCCACATAACTCTCAGCTAAGGCCTCCAGGAAAACATTTTCCTTGGTTTATTTGTGCATCTTGTCTGGCTCCTTAGCAACACTTCTTGCTTCCCACACTTGGCTTTCCAGTGATGGCAGACCTAGGTAAAGGCAGCACAGGAACAGTATTATCACAAGCATCCAACAGCTGTGCAGAGTACAGACATAAAGAACCTTGGGGATTGAAAAGAAGGAGCAAATGTACAGTGCCTTCCTTTTTTTCTCATGTCTTCCTGTTCTTCCCCATCTCAGCAGTCTCCTTTAAACCACAAGAGGAATCATAACCTCCCTGTTACTGGAAAAGAGAGCTCCTAGCTTTGTACCCTAGTCATCCAGCAGGGAAGCAAAGGAAACCCCCTAAATCACTGGCCTGGAAAGTTAAGTGTTGCCAAATACTCCTTCCTCCTGGTTCCAATCTGTCCACCTCTCAAAAAAAAGGCCTAACTTAGGTGCTCAGAACGTGTAACCTATGCCTTGACAAAATCCCACCTTTTCAAAGTTTCATTGCTGTAATGTGTTTCCAGACACCTAATGAGTGTCCAGCTGTTGGATAAGCAGCAACTGATGTATCAGAACATACTTTCACCAGCAAAGCCTGCTGTGAAGTCACCTCTGCCTACCTACTGCACTGAGTCACCCTCAGACATCCCTTTCTCTAATACCCATCCACACCTGACCTGGTACTTTGGAGCTCTAGAGGAAAGACAGTTCCACAAGTGGCTTCCACTACTTCTAGCACTATGCAGGGGTAAAAAGTCTGCTTTGCCAACCATCTCCCACAACTGCCCACTGTGCTGCCACCACCCTGTTGTGAAGAGACTTCAACTCAAGCAAAAAAACTGCTGACCCAAATGATCCCCAAACTCTCCTGTCATGACTTAACACAGGAAGGGTCAGGACTTCACCATATCAGAGGCACTTGCACACACATAAAAAGCAAATATTCTACCCTCAATTCCTTATTAGAGCCACTGCAGTGCTTTCACTTCCATAAGAAAAATAAAAGAGAGAGAAAAAGACTATAAATCAGATCCCTATGTCTCTGCAAAGCTTCATTCTGAATCTATCCACATGTAGCAGATCACCATGAAAAAAATAGAATTATTGCATCAAAAAGGAACCTCAAATTCTATGAATGTTTCTAAGTCTCTGTGGAGAAAGAAAAACAACATTAAGTTTTTGGGAAAGCATCTGAAGAGTTTAAGAGGAATTTACAAATTAAGACTTGTTTTTAACATCAGCATTTTTTCAAGCTATATATTGTGGGTTTTTTTTAAAGCCCAGTATTTACATTATCTTAAAAAAAAAAATCATTCTATGACATGAATTCTCATTTCACAGCTGTAATGTTTTGTATTACCTCAGGAAAAAAAAGACTGTAAACTGGATGTGTTATCTTTGACTTGGTTTCAAGAAGGGCTCGTTCCTTTCTCTGTATACTTTGCTGTAGTTCTTGCCACTCCTGTCAAAGACAAGTTTAAGGAGTTATTGTGCTCTAGCCAGCTTCTGCATTAAAGAAAAAAAAAGAAGAAACTCTAGCCTATGGAAATCATATATGACAAACTCTCGTGCCACACTGCACATCATAAGGGAGAAAGGCACACACAGATTAAGTTACACAGTACAATTAAAGGCAAAAAAAAAAAAATAGTTAAGCAACAGTAAAACTAGAAACCATAAATATTAAAAAAACAACCCCAAACTATCCCAAACACAGATCTGCAGGGCTGGCACAGATTCTTCAAAACTCAATTTTTACAGCATTGCCTACAGTCACTCACTACCTGAGCTGCAAGAGGGCTGATTGTGAGCTTGAGGACTCTTCCCATCAGCAGCTTATTCTCACCTTGTATGGGACTTCCAGCTGTCAATCTTGAATCTTCCACTTTAAGACCTGTGGTGCAGAACTCTTCTACCACCACAATGCCTCCTTGTCAATAACAGTTTTAAATTACTGACTTAACAATTAACAATTTAGTAAGCTCATGTACAAGTTCAGTCAACTGCTGCACCTTATGCACTAACAGCCTCTGCACATAAAGAACTAAGTTCAAAAGAAGAGACTTTATCTCCAGATCTGCAGCAGCTAATAATCAGATTAAGCTGCAAGAAACACCACAGTCAGTGAAGTTAAGAGCTGGTTTTCACATCTCATTTCGAAGCTGTCTATGCTGCAAAGGCTCTTCATTGCTTTCTCTGAAAGACGCTCGCAGTAGCAAAACTCTTACGCCACAATGAGGTCTGAAAATCTCTGCAGAACTGATAGTACTCCTTCATCTTAGTGTTGCCTAGCCTGAGGGGATGCTAGAGGATTAAAATGCATTTTCTCTCAGCCCCACAGGCAACATCACCCTTCGAGAAAAAAAAAGAAGGCTTACAGCTTCATCATCTTTGTTTTGCTTCTCATCTTGCTCTCTGTCAGAGTCTCTGTCACTTCCATCATCTTTTTCACTTTGAGAGTCTCTGTTTGTTTCTTCTTCTTCAGATTCACTCCCTTTATCAGAAAGCTCCTCCTCTTCTTCCTTTGCAACTACTTCCTAATGGGAAAAAGAAAACAAACCACACTTCTAACTTAGTTGGTCTACATTATTGTACTACACAGCATTCACAGCACCTGTCTTAAGGCATAGTCCTTATTTCCTATTTTGATCTACACTATCCTGTGTCACAGATTATGCCTATGGGGAAGATGAATCCTCATGTGCTAAGAACAGGGAAATAATTTTCCTTCTCGATATGGCACCCACAACACAAATAGTATTTCATTCTAGGGCCACATTTCAGAGAGCCAGAAGAAAACCAGAGAGGATAGAAGAAAGTACCAACAGCATAGCCCATGAGGTGCAGAAAACATCATGCAGTGGGAGCAGAAAGACACTAAAGCTACTTAATTTACCAGAAAAAAAAAAAAAAAAGACTGATTTCAGTTTTTCCCTTTAAAGGAAAAGAAGAAGTTACAGAACACTTCATCTCCCAGAAGGCAGGGTAACAATAACTATGAAGCCAGACTTCTGAAGTAGTTGGGCACAACTTCCAGCAGGCCACTGGAAACATTTCTGTGGTGGTTCCCTGGCTTACTTTACCAGTAACTTTTAAATGCAAAGGGGAAAATAAAATAAAAATTGCTATTTTCAGAAATTTGCTTTACACTAGCACAGAATGAAATGTAACATATACAAAACACTGATCAGATTAGGAGTAATAAACTGAACAAGATTCCCAGAGCATCAGTGAATTTCTGAGCTACCCCATTAGCTTGTTTTTGCTTCTGCTGTTTCGGTGGCTGCAAAGAGGGTGGCACAGGTTTCTTTTTCAATGGCTTCTTTTTCTTTGACTTTGAAGCTTTCTTGGTTCCTTTATTCTTTTGCTGCCATCCTTTGCTCTTAACTTTGTTGACATCTCCTTGCTGTAAAGGAAGAAGCATTTAAAATATTTATCCTGTTCATTAAATTTCAGGCGTTCGCTGCACTTTGAGCATTTTAAGCTGAGAACCAAAAGTTAAAAGGCATAGCTCAAGACAGTTCAGTAGGCATCTCTAAAGAGAAAAGGAAAAAAAGGCTCAAGAAGCACATAAGTAACTCAGGAACTGCAAGTAAAGTTCTCTTTAGCTAGCAAGAAGATTCATTCTTCACTTACCCCCTCTTCTGTTGGCTGCTCTTCTGCTGCACATATAGACTGCTCCTTTTCAAACACTTCCTGGTTAGAGAAAGAGGTGAAAGGAAACCACGAATGCCTCTCTGTACACCAAAAGAGCAAATCTTCATTCTGTATTTCAACTTAAAACTAAAATCACCTTAATCAGGCCTGAAGGTTTTAATCATTACAGCAAATTCTTTAGTCAGTGACAAACACAAGAGGGGATGAAGCAGATCAACATTTCAACGCCATTTCCAATGTTGGGGTTGGGATTTTTTTCCCCCCCATCACTGGCATCATCAAGAATTTTAGTGCAACAGGTCAAAGAGCATGTTTTAGAAAGCATAGAAATCCTTGATCACAAAAGCAAGCAGTAGTAAAATGCAAGTTCTGCTCTAGTTGCCAGAGCATTACAAACTTCAACAGCTGCACTGCTACTCAGGGCCATGAAACAAATCAAACCAGAAACACAAAGTGTTAAGGCAAAACACAATGTTACTATTATGTAGCCTGGAACTTCTCTATGTAAATGGATTTTTTTCAGGCATTTCTTTCTTCAAAACATACTATATACCATTAAAAAAACCCAATCCATCAGTCACAAGGAGCTGTCTCATACAAAGATGACAAATAGGAGCAACATATCAAAAGCTAGCTCCAGTTCTTGGCTCATAGTGCCAGAACAGTGAAGCTCACATGGAAAATATCTTAAATGAGTTTTCTATATGCTGACAGACATTATAATGAATTTCTAAGTACAGTTCAAGTTACTCACAACTTTCAGTTTCACAGGATGTTAGGAGTTGAAGGGGACCTCTGGGGATTTTCAAATGCAACCCCCCCTGCCAGAATAGAACCTTGCAATCTAGTGCAGGTCACACAGGAACTCATCCAGATGGGTCTTGAAAGTCTCCAGAGAAGGAGACTCCACAACTTCTCTGGGTAGCCTGTTCCAGGGCTCCATGACCTTTATAGTAAAGAGGTTCTCCCTCATGCTGAGGTGGAAGTTCCTGTGCTGTAGTTTACATTCATTGCCCCCTGTCCTATCACAGGGCACAAGTGAGCAGAGGCTGTCCCTGTCCCTTCCTGACACCCAGCCCTCATATTTACATACATTTATTAGATTCCCTCTCTGTCTTCTCCTCTCCAGACTAAAAAGCCCTTTCTTTCATTTGTAAGATCCAGCACAGTGATCTTGTGCTTTTACTTCATACTCACTGCATCCTCAGTTGTCCCTGAGGTGATGCATTCTGACATTCCAGAGACTGCTCTGTGCTCAGCTGGCTCCCCTGGCTAGTCTGATCCTCAGCTCTAACACCCACCCTCCTGTGTCTCACCTTAGAGGCATAACTCCAACTTTGTTTACTTAGACAATTATCTGATGCAAATATTGGCATTTGGTTAGGTTCTTGTTCAGACAAAGTCATTACTGTGTTGGAAGCTAAAAATAAGCACATGTTAGAAGTTTAACTACTGGGCTGTAGTATTATTTTGGTTATGCCATGAGGATGATTGCAGGACTTGAGCATCTCTCCTATGAAGAAAGGCTGAGAGACCTGGGACTGTTTAGTCTGGAGAAAAGAAGGCTGAGAGGGGATCTGATCAATGTCTATAACTATCTGAAGGGTGGGTGTCAAGATGAAGGTGCCAGGCCCTGTTTGGTGGGATGCAGTGACAGGGCAAGGAACAATGGTTACAAGCTAGGACACAAGAGTTTCTACCTCAACGTGAGGAGAAACTTCTTTACAGTGAGGATGATGGAGCACTGGAGCAGGCTGCACAGAGAGGTTGTAGAGTCTCCTTCTCTGGAGATGCATTCCTGTGTGACCTGCCCTAGGTGATCCTGCTCTGGCAGCAGGGTTGGACTCAATCTCTGGAGGTCCCTTCCAAGTCCTAACACTCTGTGATTGCTACCCATTAAGCAGTCCACTTGCTTCACATGGCACTGGTGTTACGCATATTCTGCTGAATTTCTTTCATAAAAGCATACAAAACACCCAAGAGATTTGTAACATTGAGCCCTCAAAGTGAAATCAAGCACTGCCCTAAGGACTTGAGGGCATACTTTATTCTAGTTCAAGAATTGAGTTTCTGAAAGTCTCTTTTCCTGTTATTCACAAACCTCAGGGCAGTATCACTTGCCATATTCTTTTACTGTTCCCTAGACAACTGCAACAGGTCAGACTGGACTTTGGTTTGATTCCAGGAAAACTTTCTCATTCAGAAACAAAACCTGAGAGGATTAAGAGCACAAGTTCTCCATTTCAAATCTGAATTTTACAGTTATATTTACAGAACACTATGTTACCTTACAAAGAAGAATGCTAATAAAGCATATACTTGCAGTTACTCTGAAGGAACAGGCATCCTTAATACTTACTGCCATGGTCTGTCTTGTCAGAGTGACCAGAACAGTGACAAGAGAACCTACTGTAATATTGTTGCTGTCTTCATCATCCAAAACTAGTGGAAAAAAGAAAAAGCAACACATCTATTAAAAAGCTTTAAAAGCCTTCCCCCCCCCCCTTCATTAAACACTGTTTCTGCTGTGTCTAAATACAGTTTACAAATGTCAGAATTTTTAACAAAAGAATATTACAAAATGTTATTTAATGAGCCTCTTACAACCTTAGACTGAGGGCTGGCAAACTATAAACCAGCAACTTTGACTTTGAAATTTTAACTGTGTGAAAGAAAATTCAAAGTTATAGTTGCTGAGGGAACCATAACTCTCTAATATTGTGCATTATGTATTTGAGCAGGAAAGTTCAGAAACATGAAATACTGCCCACAGCCAAAGGGAGCCATTTATATTTTTGTTCTGGGAATCCTACCTTTGATATTCCTGACTTTCAGATGATTAACAGCTCAGTCACAATGCCACATTAAAACCAAATAAAAATCAGAGAATCATAGAATTGTTAGGGTTGGAAAGGACCTCAAGGATCATCCAATTCCAACCCCCCTGCCATGCGCAGGGACACCTCACACTGGATCAGGTTGCTCAGAGCCACATCCAGCTTGGCCTTAAAGACCTCCAGGGATGAGGCTTCTACCACCTCCCTGGGCAACCTGTTCCAGTGTCTCACCACCCTCATGGGGAAGAAAATAATTAAATGCATGATTGTTAAAACAGAAGGCAAAGGAAAAAATACCATGAGGGTATGTTTCTATGTACTTTATCTTGCCAGGATATAAACCTCCTGCAGAAGAGCCTGCCACTCAAAAAAGCATGGAATTTCCAGGCCACGTGACTTAACTGTGAGCTGTGTTTCAGTGTCCTCCAACAGCTTGCTGACAACAGGCTATCAAATTACCAGGAGAGCAACATATACAGAGCAAAAGGACCTCCTCCTCACCCTGTGGTTTTATATCCATAGTGACATATGGAAAGCTGCCAAGGACAGCCATGACTTCTTCATATTTCTTATCTTCTAGGAAGTGCAGCAAATTGCGACGATCAGACCCCTTCAAACTCACCAAATCCTGAATACTTTTGATTTTATACTGAATGCAAGGGGGAAAAAAAAAAAAAAAAGAAGAGGAAAAAGAGAACTCAAATGGTAGCAGAGAATACAGTCCACAAACTCTGGATAATATATCACTTGTGCCCCTACATTACTGATAAATACATACCAGTTGATCTGCTCTTACTGGGAAAAATCCCCACAGCAAATCATATTTGAGGAAAGCAACACATGTTTTGAGAAACAAAACAGAAAGGCTGCATTCAAAGCTTCAGATCTCCAGGTCTGAGCACTGATGTGTTCCTCACACACCACCCTTTACAAACTGGTTAAGTTCCTTCAATATGATTACTTCAGCCAGCTGAAGGCTGAGCCAAGAAATCTTATTGAGTTCTTTGGAGTACTTCGGTGCTTTGAGCAGGAACAACTAAGCAAAAAGTTATTTGCTTGGTTCCCCCCCTCCCCAAACAGAACTGCAGACAAACCTAGAACCTCTTCTTTTAAAGTGATCCTTTTAAGAACTAAAATGCTAAACCCAACACAGGTTTGTCTGAACATCTGATTACCTCCCCATTATAAATGTTTTATTAAAAACAACTTCACACATCCACACAAAGTGATCAGAGCTGGAGGGGACTCTGGTTTTGAGCAGTTCAATGCATGGGAATTCCGTACAAACAAGTCTAATAAATTGGTCTCTTCCCTCATTTAGGAGGAAGGATAGATGGGATTATGAGATAAGCTGCAACAAATTACCAAGTATTATCTATAGTTTTATACCTTTTTATGATTGGAGACTCGCCTAAGATTGTCTTCTTCAATGTGAGGCAGCTGCAAAAGGGGAGACTTGAACTGCTGGAGTCCCTGGACAGTCATCTGGGAAAGCTTCATGCAATTTTCCAAAGATCCCAAAGATGGAGCACGGAACTCCCTTTCTTGAGGAGAATGAAACAGACCATACCATTTTTAATTGGGTTTTTCTTCTTACATTTTTACAATGCATGCTTGTATTAGAGACTACAGGAAACCTAGCTCTCAGTCAACCAACCAAAAGAATGAGGCATCTTAAAATGTTCAGCATAATTAACTAGGCAGCCTTTCAACTCTCACTGCAGCCACACAGCTTCAACTACATTTTCTTCTACTTAGGCTATCACAGCTGAAAAGTAAGAAAGGGAAAGACTTCCACCCAACATTGCCAGGTTTCCACAAATTGCTGTTAAACTGTGTTGGATAACCATCCATTCATAAAGAAGACTTCTCAAAACTCTGCTTAGAAAACTCCTTTCAGCATTCCTCCACAAGCTCAAGAGCTGCTCCAAGGAATTGGCAATTTTGGGGTTGCTCTATATATGCTTTACCATGAAACAGAAAAATAATTCAGATCCTTATCTGAGAGCCAAGAGGAGCTTAAGCTACTGAAATCTTTCTCTGAACTGCTATGTGGCATATACCCAGAATAAGAGAATGGTTGGACTAGATCTTAAAGGTCTTTTCCAACCAAAATGATTCTATATGAAAGAAATGAAGGCAATTTTAAAGCTGTATGGCAGAAGGCTTCCCTAATTTATGATGCCTGTCATTTGATTTAAGACTCTTTCTAGATCTTTGCCTATACTTTAAAATCTTTTCTGAGCTACACAATTTCCAGCATCATTAGTAATACTGCTGGGAACAATCTTCCTTCAAACCATTCCTGTTAGGACGTCATCAAGGCTTGTTTTAGGAGTTTGGGTCTAGTAAAGATGAACCAATGAGCATTACTTGATGGCAAGCAAAATGATCCCCAAGGCTGACATTTCAAAAATGCCTTGCCTATTTTTGTTGCAACAACAGATTGAGATCCAAGTCTCAGTTTCTTTACACTTCAAGCCACCATCTCCAGCATAATTGCCTTTTTACAGTAAAAATAAAAGCTTAAATATTACATTTTGATTAAATTGTCATTTCTACAGCAATTATGGCAAAGCACCTGCCACTGAAAGTTCAGGAGGGGGAAAAAAAATAACAACCCACATAGCTAGCTCACCAGCACAGGAAGCAGAAATGGAGAAATAAAAGCAACAGACAAAGAAATGACAGCAAAGAATGAGCCAAAACACGAGTGACACTTTTAGGAGAGGAGGAAGAACTGTGAAAGTGCAAATTAAAACACAGATGAACAGAAGGTTCAACGTCTCTTAGGCTAAGTGTTTTGCTACCAAAAATGGTCCAGACCTTTAAGAAAAGGGTTTCAATTGCATTTAGGGAAAAACTTTTAATTAAAAAAAAAAAAAAAAAAAAAAAGAAAACCCACAAGGTGAACAGAGATACTCAAGATTTCAGAGCAGGGCTTGGTGGCAGCAGCGGCATTTCAATCTTCAAAATGGGAGAGCTCTCTCATTACAGTGAAAAGAGCAGAAGAACATTTAGGCATTTCTAAATACCACAGGTTAAGCTTCCTACAAGAAGCAAAGACTTTATAAAGCACTGCAGGGAAGAAATCATATTTACCAGTTCTAATGACAGAGTTTTTCTTACCTTCCCGGCTCCGAGCCATTATGATTAGCTGGCAGATCACATTAATCATTTCTTGAAGCAGTGCAGGACTCTTCTTCAGGATAAACTGCTGATCTGCAAGACACAACTGGCTGCAATTATGCTGCACTTCCAACAGGGAAGAAAACAAAACAAAAAAAAATGGGGGGGGACACTTTACATGCATTGAACATTTAATGGTTCTTATATCAGTGAAAATTGACACAGCCATCCAGAACATCCCCTAACAAAACAGGAAAGAGCAACTGCCAAGAGGGAACAAACTTCATGTACCAGACAAGCAGCTTCCACACCAAATGAAGAGGTACTTATTAGAGCCATCTGAGAAAGCAACAAGATGGCACAGACTATTTACAGCATTATTTTTTTTTTTGGTGATCACAGATTTTTTTGTTAAAAAGCATTTTTTAGTGAAACACCAATTTTGGGGAAAATTGTCCTTTGTAAAGTACTAACTTCTGACTATGGATCTGTGAGAAGTTCTAAGTCTAAAGTGCTGAGGACGAGGAAGTATTTTCAAATACCTCCTTTTAAATTTTTAAATACTTAAAATTGACCTTTTTTTCCTTTTGAAAGAAACTGGAAAATTGGAATCAAAGCATCTTCATTGTTTGTTTGATTCAGGGTTTTCATTTGCATTCAAACACAGAACATCCCAAGTCAACACTGGACCAGGCTGCCCAGGGAGGTGGTTGAATTCCCATCCCTGGAGGCATTCAAGAGACACAGAGGTGGTGCTGAGGGACATGGTTTAGCACCAGCCTTGGCAGAGTTAGAGATTGGTTGGGCTTCATCTTAAACATCATTCCCAACCAAAACAATTCCATGATTCTGTGGCTGAAACTGAAGAACTGCATTTAGAAACATTGCAGTTTGTATATTCCCAAGTATGAAAACTGCAAAACCCAAGCACAGATGTAACTGATACTGTAAAGTTCTAACCTTCTCAACCCTGCTTTACATAGTGAAGGGAAAAACTCCAAAAACAACCATGACTGGAAATGTTAGAGAGAAATAGTATGCTTATCTTGGATTTCTTTACTCTGAAAAGCAAATACACTTCTAATACATAACTCTTTAATCTATTACAAAGAAAACAACATCACCAAAAGAAAAAAAACCCAAACCAAAACAAAAACCAACCACAAAACGAAAAACAAAGCTTGATCAAAGTCACATTTGCAGCCCCAAACCCCCACATTTCAAACTAGGATATTACAGGGCTATCAAGAGAATGAGAAAACCCTCTCCAGCCAGGGGAGAAGCCACTACCTTCTTCAAGGACCTCAGGAACTTTCATCCTGGCAAGATGAGTCAACAGCAGAACCCTGGCTTTCAGGCTGTAAGGGCAGGTGAGTGGAGGCTCGTTCTTCTTCAGATTTATGCCACCAATTTCTCTGATGAGCTAAAATAAAAGATAAAGACAAATAACCATTTTGGTGCTAAAGGGGACAAATACAGGAGGAGATCAGGTTGCAAGGAGAAAAAGCTATTCACAAAACCAAGCCTTTCAGTAACTTTTCCCTGGAAAGATGAACATTTACCATTTTTATTCATAACACAGCTCCAAAAAGTAACTTTAAATGCTTTGTTCCAACGTGTGGGTGAGGGAGGAAGTAAAGATTTTCACACAAGAAACTCACCTTATATAGCAGTGAGTAAATTTGTATTGATAGATACCTACGTTTAAAGTTAGATTTTGCTCTGATGGGTTACAAGATTCAATCACATTGCTAAGGTATTTCTGTTCAATTCAAGAGGCACTAGCAAAAAGAATCATCTTGAGGCCTTTCACTCATCTAAGAGCTAGACAACTTCATCAGAAATAGTCCTGGACTGTATCAAAAGAAGTGTGACAAGCAGGACGAAGGAGGTAACTCTGCCTCTCTACTCTGAGACCCCACCTTGCAGTAGTGTCCAGTTCTGGAGCCCCCAGCATAACAGGGACCTCAAACTGCTGGAGAAGGTCCAGAGGAAGGCAATCAGAGGGCTGCAGAACCTTCCCTATGAGCACAGGCTGAGAGAGTTGGGGCTGTTCAGCCTGAGGAAGAGAAGGCTCTGAGAAAACTTATAGTAGTCTTCCAATACCTGAAGGGGGCTGCAAGAAAGCTGGGAAGGGACTTCTCAAAAGGGACAGGAGGGAACGGATTGAAGCTTGAGGAGGGCAGATTTAGACTGGAAATTAGAAAGAAATTCTTTACAGTGAGGGTGGTGAGGCACTGGAACAGGTTGCTCAGAGAGGCTGTGGATGCTCCCTCCCTGGAGGTGTTCAAGGACAGGTTAGATGAGCCCTTGAGCAATCTGGGCTAGTAGAAGGTGTCCCTGGCCATGGCAGGGGGGTTGGAACTAGATGATCTTTAAAGGTCCCTTCCAACCCAAACCATTCTATGAATCTATGAATCTAATGTCACAGGAAGGAAGGTTAAAAGCTGGATCTCCCTGGTGGGCTGATGACCAAGTTCAGTATGTAGCAGGATGAGGGAAACAAAACAAAGACAAAAAGAAAAAACAAATGGACTGCTGCTTCTGGCTGTAAATGCATTAAGGATACACATGGCAAGCATCATTCAGACTCCAGAATAACCATGACAAACCATGGATATAAACTGATCACAAACATGACTCCTCATCACTGGAACAGCAAGTTCTGGAACAGCTTCTCAGTGGGATATGGTAACAGGAGGCTTGGCTGCCTTTTAAATAAAGAATTATTAAATGTAAAGGGCTTGCACAATGCCAATGCTTGCAACAGCACAGGAGAAGAACTGATGATCAAGGTGAACTTCCCCAAGAACAACCCTGCTGAAGAAGCTCACCTAACCACATTAAAAAAATCCACAAGAAGATAAAGCATTTGTAAGAGAATTTAGGAAAGACGTATCCCAGCCTATTTTGTTTTTGTTTAGGAGATGGAAGGATGTTCATGACTTGAAAATTCAACTGTGTGCAAGAAAAGGTTCAATCTGTGGCACTACCCCCTCTCATTTTGCAAACACAGATCATTTTCATTGAAGTATTTTTGTACAGTGTGCTTTAAAGTTCTCCAAGCCAAAAATGTTAGTTTCTGATCAATAAGATTTCCTAAAACTCTGCTAGTGATAATTACTTGCCACAGTATGCATTATGGCATCTGTTGGGAAGACTGGAAATGAAATGGGGAAGTGGAAATGAAAAGGCAACCAGAGGGGAGCTGACATCCATGGAGGAATCTTTATAATATTTAAAGATATTACTAATTCAGACATCAGATAACAGTTCTATTTCAGTATGAACACATTTAACCAGATCTATGTTAATGATTTAAAAGGACTTTATCAAATTGCAGTCACCTTCTTATATCAATACTGAACAGTTATAGGACTGAGATGAATTCCCTGGTTAGTTCACCCCTCCCCCAAACCCTAACCCAGCAGTCTCTCTCTCTCTACATATATATATACTCCCCAAACTGATTCCATTTAAGCTATTATCACCAATTCATGCTGTCTTCACTTTAAAAAAGACAACCCAAACACCACAAAACCACACAAGTCTAACTTCTGATTTCTGTTTCTGAAGAGACACCGTTGCATCTCAACAAAACTACTGCCTTGAACTTGAATTCTGTCAAACACCATCCCCCTCTTCCCTTGGAGGGATCAGTGATTTAGAAAACACCTCCTGGTATAACTCACCTGTGGGATCTGAACGTTGTCTGCTGGTCTGCTCGTAGCATCTTTGTTGTACTGAGGATCAAATTCGGATGCCCCTGCCAAAACCATGATAAGCCCTGCAAAGAGAATTGGAGGCAGACAGAGAAAATGTCAGCAACATCCTATGCCAGCCAGTTATTTCTTCAGAACCCTCAGTTTTACAACTTATCCCCAGCTCTTCCCCCAACAACCCTGCATATCCACGGTCTCTGTTTAGTGGATCAGTCACTACTGCCAGAGGGTAAAAGAGGCAAGAACCAATGCCTGGCACAAGACAAAAGAGATCACTCAAGGCTCCATTTTGCATGGCATCCAGTCCAGCATTTGTCTCTAAATGTCTTCACAAAAACACAGCCAGGATTCTTCAGGACTGGCAGACATCACTGCACAGCAGTTTGCAACTGCATGCCCAGAGAATCCTTCCTCTCAGCAATTCCTGTGCCTGTGGCAGCACCACCATGTGTGTACTGGAGGGGAGCAGGCAGGAAGGATAAAGTTTCAACTCAATTTTCTGTTCAGCCAACACTGAAAAAAAAAAAAACAACTTTAAAAAAAAATTCACCAAACCCCTCCTTTTTAATTGTCAGGAAAAGCAGTTCAATAAATAACCCTGCAAAGAAATTCCATGGACTGCTCTTTTCCCAATGTGATTAGGAAAAGCCATACTACCTCAAAAGATTCTGTTATGTAATTCAGCTGGAAGGAGGACACAACAGGGTATTAAGAGCTTTTTTTGCTCATGAACACACCAGATGCCTCAGCCACAGACAAGAGAAAGCTCACCCCATCATTTGCTCCAGTTAAAATAACCTTTTTCAGCAATTACTCAAGCTTTCTTCTTACGTTTTGAGCAAGCCCAAGTTATTTTTGCCCACTTGCAGTGCTCAGTGAATTCCACCTACTAACAATTAGTCAAGTTCCCTGAGCATCAATTTTCACTTCTGTTCTCAAGTATCTATTTACTTCCTGAGTAGAGTACATTGAAGAGTTTCAAACAGCTATAAATACTTTCCTATTATTTAAGATCCACAATTGTGGATCAAGAAAGGAAGCTTTGTAATGAACTCATTTGTCTTGAAGCCTAAAAAAAAATACCTAACACAAGGCAAGTCATGCAGATTTGTCTCACTGTTGCCCAGTTTGGCAACCCTTGCCCAGGCTTAAGCCTTGAGTGTTGCCTCACCAGTATGGAGTTCACAACCACAGCATCACCAAATTGTCAGGGTTGGAAGGGACCTCAAAGATCCAATTCCCCTGCCCTGGGCAGGGACACCTCACACTAGATCAGGCAAAAGCCTTACCTGATCACTATGTGGTTTCTCTAAGCCATCTCAGCTGTGCCTCATTTTTCATTCAGACAGCCCAACAGATCTCAGTGGAAAAAAACCTGCCCTGCCCTTGACCCCAGGACTCCCTGGAAGTGTTAAGTCCTTAAAATAAGGCCACTTCAACTTTTTTTAATCAGTCTGTAGGAGGAACAAGGCAAACCTCAAAGCTATGGTTCTGACTAAGGTTCAATAACCTACCCCTGACAACAAATTTGGAGAAAGTAAAGAATGGATTTGCAGCAATCTCCCTGAACTTCTTTAGAAGTCTCACCCACTCTCCCCTTCCTCCTTTCTCACTTAACTGTTTGCAGAAGGGATAAAGCAGGAGAAAAAGGCAAGGTGGAGGGAATAAACTGGACTGAATTTCACACACAGAAGTCTGTGCATTCAAAGACTAGAAAGCAAACACATTTCCACCCATTTATCTCCTAGACCTCTTGGATTATCAGTGAAGCATTTCTGTTCAGTAGGAAAAAGGTGTAAGCAAGAGCATGTTTCCACAGCAAATCTAAAGCAGTTCAATAGGGTAAGAGAATATATTTATGAACTCTTTTTAGATATTTTTGGGGAGTTTCTTTACTCAGCTCTTCAGTTGCTCTGAGTATACAATCTAGTAAAATCCACTCCACAACTAGCTAGTACCATGCTAGTTCTTCAGGCCTCCCAACTAAAAGATCCAATTCTGCACCAACATAATGCATCTATAGATTTTCCCTGGAAAAGGGTAGTGTTTTTCCCTTTAGAAGTGAGCAGAGAAGAAAAAAAAAAATATATCAGGAACTATACACACGTAACAAAGTAACATGAACTTGACAGTAAATTGTTCATAGAATCATAGAATTGTTCAACAGAAATTTAACTATGAAATAGGTAAGAAGAGAGAGCCAGAAATGCTACTTCACTCCTTAGTGATATAAAAATTTTATGGCAGCCCCTAGAAAATCCCCAAAGCCTATTTTATTGCACTAACAGAAGAAAACACACAGACAGAGGCTGTGCTCCTAGGAGCCACACAGTAACTCAGGACTACAGGCAGCTCAGCATGTTTTTCCCAAGAATAAATAACATTTTTTTCTTTTTTTAATGTAGAGACAGAAAGACACAAATACAGATCTACAACTCCCTCTCCCAAATACTTAAACCTCCTTAGACAGTGCTCTTCACCTGGGACAAAACGCAGGTTTTAAAAACACTCTAAAAGACCCCGAAATGTTCTTTTAAGCTAACAAAGGCCTACGAAAGCAGAAGCATCTTAACATCAGCAGCAGGAGATTTCCAGAGGAACAGATCAGCGTTTCCAGATCTCTTTTACTTACTTTTCATGTCCATGTTCCTTGTTTTGTAGACAAAATAGGTATATATCTGAGTTGTCCGGATGAGAATCTGGTCTCCACTGTACCGTATGGATCGGTACCACCAGGAACCCTGGGACACGGAACAAGAACAAACCAACATCAGCTTGGATGAAGAACTGAAAACAGCTCTGCTGGAACACCTCAGGTCTGTTCACCATCAGGTAACAAGCTGCCCAGGGCTGTGGTTGAGGCACCGTCCCTGGAGACATTCAAGATCAGAACTGATGTGGTCCTGGACAGCCTGATCGAGCTGGAGATGTCCCTGTTGACTGCAGGACTGCAGGAGGGGCTGGACAAGATGACCTTTGAGGGTCCCCTCCAACTCGATGCAGTCCGTGACTCTCTCAAGTGAACTTTACCTATGTTCAGGTCAACTGAATTTCAGAAAGGAAAGGGAGACAAAAACTATTTTCTGACACGTTTTAAAAGCTCATTGATATATTGACCTGAGAGACCCTGGGGCTGCCACATCCACCAGCGAGACCCTGGGGCTGCCACATCCACCACAGAGACCCTGGGGCTGCCACATCCACCAGCGAGACCCTGGGGCTGCCACATCCACCACAGAGACCCTGGGGCTGCCAGTTTTTACGTCATCTCTAGCCTATACAATTCCCCTCCAGCAATGCACATGCAGAGAGCTTTATTTTTGCTGTTATTTCAGTGAATCCACTCAGCAGTAAAGCCAGTAGGTGTATTACCTCATATATAATGTCATAACTCCTTACTGTGCATTCAAAATCAAATTCCATTTAGACAGATGAAGGCCAAACCAAGAACAATAGAAGAGATTTCTGTCAGCATAAGAAAATTTGCAAAAAAAAAATTAATTTTCTCTAATCAGAAAATGCTTTTCAGAAGCAGAATCTGAAGGTGGCCCAGTGCCCTTATGGCAAAATTTTCAGAATTAAGCCATTATGATTGAGAGAAAAGATTTTCCACATCTTCAGGAACACTCCAGTAATTCCCTCATTAGCATTACAACAAATTCTGGAACTCACTGTACAGTGATTGTACTCTAATATACTAAAGAAAAATAGTGTGCTGGGTTATAAATAGCAGTCTGGTCACTGAACTCTTCCTTGCAAGCAATGCTCACTAACAGAAGAAAAACAACATCCTAGACACATCCCAATCTATTGCAGTGTTTTATAGCAAGTGCAAAGTGACAACAAGCAGCAAATGATGCTTACAACTACTAATTTAATAGGCAATAGTGTGAAGTCCCCTACTACAGCAAGAACTCTGCAATTTACTTAATTTGGGAAATGCTCCAGGTCTGGCTCCTCACAAGATTGCCTTTTTCTTTTCCCCCCCCCTTTTTTAATACATTAGGTTTGGTTCTTCAATGAAAAAATGAGCCCTGACACAAAGTAGCACACAACTTCGGTTTTAAAGTTTTTTTTTTTCTGCAGAGAAATTTAGATTCCAATCCCACAGCTATCAAATGTTTGTCTTAATATAGGCACTGGAAGAATAAATATGACCATAGGCAGTCCATGCAAGAGGCTGCCCTAAGTGCTTTTGCAGACATTTTGTCCCTCTTGCCTCATGTACAGGACACTATTTAGGTCAGTGGAGGTCTATAAAGGAATAGATCTCAGTATATTCCTTTGGTGTTGATCAGGACTCAAAGGGTGGAACTAGCCTTACCTTATTTTAGATGCCTATCTCAGACACAGAATGAGTACACTGTGGTTAACTTCAGCTTCTTTATTGATTCATAAAAGAGAAACAGGCCCATTAAAGGGATGAATCATCCTGTACATCTACTCCAGAATGAAATGGTAAAATGACTTGCTCCATAAAAATGACTACTCCTCTCCACTGACTATAAAAGAAATTTACAGTGACAAGTCTGAATGCAGCAGTCCACATCTGGCACAGGGGTAAGAACAGGCAGATGATGTTTTTCTCTGCTCAGGACATTTCTTTGTAAGAAGAGAAAGGATGTTTACTTCCCCTTGAGCTATGATAAACCTGGTGTAAATCACCACAAGTGCATGTGTACAACAAAGCATCAACAGACACCAACGTAAAAGGGAAGCTGGAAGAACATGTAGACATTGTACCCTGGATTTCAGAATTCTTATTCAACAACTTGTTGAAACCACCACATCTGATTTTCTATACTAAATCTTCAATTATGCAGAAAGAGAAGGGATAATGCCTGGCTGAGTCTCTGCATACAGAGATGCAAGTAGTTGCCAAGACCCCAGGAGGCTGTCTCAAATGAGGGTCTCCTTTGCCAAAACACGAAGGTTTCTGGGTGTTGATTTTCTGCCCCTTTCCTCAGGCCATTCCCCAAATGCACAATCACTGACTAAGGGACATAGTTCAAAAAGCCATACTGTAGGGCAAACCTCAGCCCTGAAATACCACTCACCTAGGAACTGATCCCTCACACAAACAAATCTCAAGGACAGGCATCTCAGGGTGTACAGAAGATCAATACAAAAACTGAAGCTATGAAAGCAGAGGCAGCCAGGAAAAACCAAATCAACAACCTGCTCCACATGAGTGATCACTCCAGTATCATCAGCTGCACACATCTCAGTCTTGGCTCTACAGTAACACCACTGAAAATACTCCTGAGTTCATCACATTACATAAATTTTTAGGTGATGAATGACAGAAGGCACAAGGCATAACTCAGTCTAATTCTTGCAATATCTGATACTTTCCCTACAGCCCTCTCTCTGTCATGGCACTGCATGCTTTGGTGGAAACTCCACAGCAGCTACATTCTTTCCATAAGATAAGAAAACACCCACACTAAAAAAAAAAAAAAGAATAAAAGAAAACATTTTGTTTGCTCAGTCTCTCCATGAAAGGCAAGAATGAGTAATTCCAGTTATGTCTCAGCTTTGTTTACAGCTTGGTTACAGAGAGGAGAATACTATTTAGATGATACTTACCACAACAACTGGAAGAATAACCATAAATGCTAATCCATATACAAGCAAAACCTAGAGAAAAATGATGAAACAGTGCATTAGATACTTCAGTTACTCAATACCACACTTGTTTAATCTTTATCCTCAAACACAGGCAAACATTTTTATTACCACAAGCTTACTACAAATTAATGCAAGCTTATTGCATCACACCTTTCATTAGTTCAGAAGAACAACCTAGAAGTGGTATAATCAGTTGGGGAGGGTATAAATAAGGAGTATCAGTTTAGTGTATGCAATCTTTACATTTTCTCTGGTGGGTTTCTTTACCAATTCAAGAGCTGGCAGCTAAACCGGGATGCACTGGACAGAAACATTACCACCTTAAAAGAAATCAAGCAGGTAAGGCAAATACTTTGGAAGAAAAAGAACATGTAGATGCTGCTTGGCTACAGCACCACAGGCAAACCTAATGGAGTCACAGAAATCCAGCAAACAAACAGTTCTGTGTTTCCCTGCAACAGAAAACAGAGGTGGCCGAGGTCACCACAATACAACCTTGCTGTCACTGCAATGGGATCCTTCCAAGTGTAGTAATACTTTACTCTCAAAAGTTGGATTTCAGCTACTCTGACACCTTTGACTCCTGAAATTTGTGTCAAACATGCTTGTATTAATTACTTGTTCTACTTAATTATGCACATTTTGAGCAAAAACATTTTGGACACTAGGAAGAAGGTCTTGACTCTGAGGATTGTGGAACACTGGAAGAGGTTGCCCAGAGAGGTAGTGGAGGCTCCATCCCTGGAGTCATTCAAGGTCAGGCCTGATGAAGGTCTGAGCAACCTGATCTAGTTAAAGATGTCCCTGCTTGCTGCAGGGAGGTTGGACTAGATAACCTTTAAAAGGTCCTTTCCAACCCAATGCATTCTATGATTTTAAGGTGAACACTTGAAAGATCCTTTCCAAATGTTGAGCTAAGTAACTTGACTCACCAAAATTGAATTTTTCTGATCCACAATCCAAGCTGGCAGAGCTATACCAAAGCTTGTAGCTGTAGGATGAAAGAAAAGAGATTTGCTTTCAAATAATTGCTTTAAAGTTTTCATTGATTTCCAAAATAAAAGAATTACCAAAAAAAAAAAAAACCCTAAACCACCAACCCACACAAAAATCTCCATGCTTAGCCCTCCAATCAGCACAATTCTAACAAATTGAGCAAAATCAAAGGAAATTAGAAATTCACTCTACTATGCAAGAAAATAGCAAGACTTCAATGCAACATCTGAAACAAAGATTTTAGCTTCATGCAGTGCAGTGGAATAGATAAGCAGGATTTATTAAAATACAGCAAAACATTTCTCACAGATGGAAGGATTTCTGAGCTTTGCCTTGCAGAGTTTAGCAGTTTAAAACACACAGTTGGGTGAGTAAATGAACTACAAGACAACTGAGTAAAAAGTTGTGTTAGCTTGTAACTTTAGGGAAGTGTTCTAAGCTGTAAACTGTAGCAGCAGAATCCTCTGCCAGTTCATTTTTTGGTGTGATTGGTAATAAAGGATCACTGCTCAGTTCCAAGAGTCAGGCTTCTCTAACAGCAAGATCTACACAAGGAGCAGAGAACACCATCACATAGTTTGTCTTCAGACACTTTAGTGGCAATAAAGTGAACATCACAAACACTACTCATTCCAACACCAAGTTCCAGGAAATCAAGAAAAGAGGGGGAAAAAAAGACTCTGCAAATCTCTAGGGGTTACTTAAAACCAAAAAACCACAAGAAGCCACCAAACAAACCATGCTTTCCTCAGCACTAGCAGATTTCATGAGGACTACTGCCTTAAATAAGGACAGGCTAGGACCCCTATGTACTTAGATGCCATTCTGATACTGTCCCCAGCAGACTGTGACAGCCATCAGTTCAGCCAGCCAGTTGTCATGCACAAACCTAATGTGACTCCTATAGTAGTTTCCTGCTTAACTATATTGGTAGTAGTAGCTCTGCCTTTTTCTTCTGTAAGCAGAAGTGCCTTTGGCAGGCCATGACCTAGGACAGCCAGAATTTTTCTGAAGGAAGAGGGAAGATTGTTTCTTTGAAAACAGTGGTTCAAGAGCTGAGGGTCTTTTTCCCTTTTAAACTTCATTTCCTACATTGGGTGGATATAATTCAAAAGAAGAATTTCCCTCATGTCATCCTGCAACTTCACAAGTTACAAATTCCATTTATCACTTCTAAGCCTTAACTCATCCCATGCAGTTATGCAGCCTAACTTCTTCCCACAAACTGCAGGGCATCAACAAGCAGAGATCTGTGAAGGCCTGACCTAACAAGAGAGCAGATGACTGCTTGTAATCAGTATCAGAGGCAACCTGATATACACAATATTCTTCCTCAAAGCTAGTCAGCTTAAACAGTGGTCACAAAGATGTTTTAGGAATGACTCATCAATTGCAAATAGGAGGGGTGGGGGGAGGAAATCTATTTAGTTTCAGTCCTAAATTGTTTTAGTTTGGATCATCTATTGTAAAACTGTAACACATGATCATCAGGATTATTTTCATGTAGCTGCCTGCCCAGGAACAATCAACCAGCATAGGACTCCTCAGGATGAAGGTGGCAAAGAGCTACACTCAGACAGTACTGCTGCCAGCAAATGGAAGGCAGATGTGTACACAGCATTTATTTAAATGCTAGCATAGCCTCACCTACATCCCTTTAAAGTGTGTTTATTGCATTGTGGCTAATTCATTTGTTAATATACATTTACAGTATCTGATCAAAGAAATGCTTAAAACTGGCATGTTTCTAGTAAGCATTATTCTGTTTGTTACTCATACCTCCTTTTAATATTGGCAAGTCTCCCCAGATGCTTACTGAAGCTGACTAAAAAAAAAAATATACTTATTTTTTAAACAAACTCTTTCCTGCCTTTCCACCACCCCAGAACCAGTTTCACAAGCAAGTTGATTTGCTGCATAGCTTCAAATCATAGGCAAAAGTTATTCTATGTATCATTAAGATCTGAGTGCTTCCAAAACCATCAGATATCACACAGCTCAACACACACAAATTACAGGACTGCTGTCATTCACAGTTGTTACCTTGTGGTCCATCTGGATTACCAAATTCTTCCCAATTCTTTCGTGATTCTTCATCAGTTAAGCTAGGTTCAAGAAGAGATATTCAGTTAGAAAGTAGTAGAAAGAAAATTCCTAAATCATTAGCATACAGCAACTTTCAAACGTGGCAATGCTTCGACTGTCCTCTTAGAGATGGTTTGGCAAGCTAGACAGCTTCTGCTATTGTTTGTATGAAATCTGATATAAAACAGTGCTGCTGTATGCCTCCATGAGACACAGGCAACTTCTTTCACCACTCTGACAGCAAAAGAAATCAGACACAGAAGGTGCCCCCTTGGTATAGGAGAGGGAGCAACCACATCTGCCTTTCCTCAGAGTGACTGAGGACTCACCAGCAAAGAGCACTTTTCAATGCCAGGTTACAGGTTATAGCAAATTTTGAAAGACAACAAAGGTTGAAAACAAAATACACAAGAGCAGTTGATACAGAAGTTGTCCATAGGAGCTTTTAATTCTCTTATCCCAGACTTTTAGCATGTGTGTATTTCGGTTTTTCCCCCCTGGAACTCCCCAATTTCATATTTAAGAGGAGAGAATTAAATTAAGACACTACCTCCTAGACCTTACAGTTTCTATGCCTGCTCTGAAATGACAATTTCTTGGCAATAACGTAACACCTCAAACAGTGTCTCTGTTACTAGAAGGCAGAGCACTGCTTCAGGAAAAAGAACAGCAGGCACTCACTCCTTCACTACATGGAAGATTTTGTCTCATGGAAGAAACCCAGCAAACGAGTCAGACATCTCCTGACTGCTTCCAAGTCTCACATTTGTTAACAAGCAGACTCATTCAATGGGCAGCTTTCTTCCTTTTCGAGACAGTCATTTACATCAAGGCATGCCTCTGCCACAGCTCTTGCACTATCAAACTGTATCACCAAGCTTTTGAGTGCTGGCTTGCAAAGCAAAGCAGAGGGATGTTTCAGGGGCTCACAAAGCAATGCCAGAACTGTACTGCAGTGCCTACTGAAGAGACTTTCACAGGAACACAGATGTGGTTGAGCAGAAAGTATCATTTGCAAACTGCTCGAGTGAGCTTGCTGTTGGTTCTTCTCACCTCACCCCAAACAGGACTCTCAAGGTCAAACACAGACAACTAACTCCAAAGCAGAAAGCACAACACCAAACAGAACAAAAAAAAGAAATGGGTAGATTCAGATTGGATGTTAGGAAGAAATTCTTCCCCATGAGGGTGGTGAGACACTGGAACAGGTTGCCCAGGGAGGTGGTGGAAGCCTCATCCCTGGAGGTTTTGAAGGCCAGGTTGGATGTGGCTCTGAACAACCTGATGTAGTGTGAGGTGTCCCTGCCCACGGCAGTGGGGTTGGAACTGGATGATCCTTGAGGCACCTTCCAACCCTAACAATTATATGATTCTATGATCTGGTACTAGTCTCTTTTCAATGGTGTCCTGTGATAGGACAAAGGCCAATGGATACAAACTGGAATACAGGAAGTTCCACCTCAACATGAGGAAAAACTTCTTTACTGTAAAGGTGATGGAGGTCTGGAACAGAAGGTTGTGGAGCCTCCTTCTCTGGAGACTTTCCAGACCTGTCTAAATGTGTGGCCTGCCCTAGGTTCTGCTTTGGAGGGGTATCCCTGCCCATGGTAGGGGGGGTTGGAAGTAGATGATCTTTGAGGTCCCTTCCAACCCAAACCATTCTATGAATCACTGAAGAGTAGAAAAGAACAAAAAGCTCTCAACATTCCATGTATGAATGACATTACTAAATCCAAACTCATATCTTGTTTGTGGAAAAATTCAGTAAAAAGGGATTTCCTTTATACAGAATTCTAATATTAGACATCACCTATCAGATATTTAAAAAAAAAAAAAGGCAGCTCTGAACACAGGTAAGGTCAAAAAAACACTCTGGAGAAAAAGGGGAAAAAAGAACTATACAGGTATCATGAAATAGTCACCAAGTAAAAAGGTAGGCAACAAATGAAAGGGGACATGGGGAAGCTGAGAGAAAACAGAGTCAGAATGAAACACCCTTGTCACTAGATGGGAAGAGACTTAAAATACTGTCTTGAAATGAACAGTCTATTTCTTTTTTAAGCAGTGCTTCAGAATTGCTGTGACAGGGCTGGCTGGTTAAAAACCACAACACTCATTTTGTTCTTTGTCATCTTTAAGACTTAATATGCATCATACTCTGGAAAGCCTTTTCTTAGCTGACATGGAAGTTTAGTACAAAGACCTAACACCTTACAGCATCCTGACAGTTGCTAAACAATTAAATTCTCCTTCCTGCCTTGTACAGAACAAATATGCACTGAACTGAGACATGTTTTGACTTTCATTACCTATCTGAAAACACTTTTTTTTCTCCTGGCTGCTTAGATCATCCCTGCTACTGCCTGAAAGGTTTCCCTCCCCATAATATCAAGTTCCATTTTTTAAAAGGGAAATGACAAAACCCCAAAAAGAACCCAGAAACTTACGCTGCATAGGCCTTGGCAATCCTCATGAACATAACTTCATCTCCACCTTTATCTGGATGGTATTTCAACGACAGTGCCCGGTACTGCTTCTTAATTTCTGATATGCTTGCTCCCTTCCAAAAAAAAGGAAAAGGTTGAGTTCATTAATAAATCATTTCAGTCAAACCCCTTCTTCCAGATCTCTATTCTAAAGTAGGTTGTGCAGTATTCCTCTGAGCCGTTCGATGAACTACAGATTTATGCTCTGCTATAGGATGGGGAAGCTGCAGAATGATTGCATGGAAACATGATTATATTATTTTTCTCATAACATTTTTGTAACCATTACATTTTTAAATCAAGTTAGAAGTCACTGTCTAATAAAAATTAAAAAAAAAATCCATTCAGATGACTGGGTATTTTTTTTTTCCTGGTCTACCCTGTTCATCCCATTCATCCTTCCTGTCTGTGTGACAAATCTTTGCCTAAACATATTCATGACTACAAGGAATTCTTGCTTGCAATATTCTATTTAAGCAAGAGTTCATAGATCAAGAATGATGGCTCACTTGCAGCTTGTAGGCAGAAATAAATCTGTCAGTCACCAGGAACAGTGGATTGCCCTGCCACTTAAGAATGCCTTTGACTAGACTCATCCTACCCATAAATTATTTCCAACTTCTTGAACAAAGGGAATGCATTACCTCTATCTGAGAAAGAGACTGATTTTTATTCTACTACAGCACATTGTTAAATAACTCAACATAATCCCCAGTGCATTAATTTTTAGACTGGACTGTGAACTTCACTTCTCAAGATAACCCAGAGAGCTTTATAGTAAGCGCAGGTAAAGTTTTTCCAGTAAGCTACCTGCTAACTTTCAGAGAACCATTACCATAGGATCTTTCCAACATTTTGTGGTAGAGAAGTCCAGGATGCTGACCTTAACTGCAGAATAAACACAAAACTTACTGAAAGATGCTCACAGAATCATAGAATGATTTGGGTTGGAAGGACATCAAAAGGTCATCCAGTCCAACCCCCTGCAGTCAGCAGGGACATCCTCCACTAGCCAACAGTGTGCCCAGGTGGCCAAGAGAGCCAATGGCATCCTGGCCTGCATCAGGAATAGTGTGGCCAGCAGGAGCAGGGAGGTCATTGTACCCCTGGACACAGCACTGGTTAGGCCACACCTTGAGTACTGTGTCCAGTTCTGGGCCCCTCAGTTTAGGAAAGATGTTGAATTGCTGGAGCATGTCCAGAGAAGGGCAACGAGGCTGGGGAGAGGCCTTGAGCACAAGCCCTATGAGGAGAGGCTGAGGGAGCTGGGAGTGTTTAGCCTGGAGAAGAGGAGGCTCAGGGGAGACCTCATTGCTGTCTACAACTACCTGAAGGGAGGTTGTAGCCAGGAGGGGTTTGGTCTCTTCTCCCAGGCAGCCAGCACCAGAACAAGAGGACACAGTCTCAAGCTGCGCCAGGGGAGGTTTAGGCTGGAGGTGAGGAGAAAGTTCTTCACAGAGAGAGTGGTTGGCCATTGGAATGTGCTGCCCAGGGAGGTGGTGGAGTCACCATCCCTGGAGGTGTTCAAGAGGGGATTGGACATGGCACTTGGTGCCATGGTTTAGATAGTCATGAGGTGTAGGGTGACAGGTTGGACTCGATGATCTTTGAGATCTCTTCCAACCTTCTTGATTCTATGATTACGTTGCTCAGAGCCTTGTCCAGCCTGATCTTCAATATCTTCAGGGATGGGGCCTCAACTACCTCCCTGGGCAACCGTTGCAGTGTTCCACCACCCTCATGGTGCAGAACTTGTTCCTAACATCCAATCTGAATTTGCTCTTCTCTAGTTTGAAACCATTGTCCCTCATCCTATCACTGCAGGCCTTTGGAAACAGTCTCTCTGCGGCCTTCTTGTAAGCCTCTTCACACCCATCTCTTCATGCCCCTAGTAACATCTCTGGCTTTAACTCTGCTTGTCCTTAAGACAATGTGCTTTATCACTCTATCAGTTCTTGGAGCATTCTGGTATTGTTTTCTTTGCCTGGCTCAGTGCCTTGAGCGTGTGTACAACTTTTCATTAATAAATACTAAGTTACAATTCACTATACACTTCTTTTTTGTTCTCTCTTGTTACTTGTAGAAATTTGCCAAAGATGACAAAAGAAAATCCTTGGATGACCTAATGCCTAAGCCTGGTTTGTTTAACTGAAGTCAACCCAGATAAATGAACGTTTCAGCTGCATGGTTCCAGCAGATACCATTCAATAACAACAATTTATCTCCTTCCTGTGCGTCAGTGAGAACAGGTCAGCAATCAGTCATTCACAGAGGAACACAGCAGAATTTAAATAACACAGCAGGAAGGTCTTGTTTTACCTGTCTAGCTAGAATCAGGCTAGGAACAGCAATGATGCCTACCCCCATCCTGACAAGCCACATCACTGATAGCAAGAAACAGAGCTGTTAATGTTCATACACATGTTAAGCTCTCTCACACCAACAACACACATCAAGTTTAGTCAAAACAGGTCCAACTCAACATTCTTCCCTATTCTTCTGTTGAGCTGTATCTACAGTCTACTTCCTTGGACTGGAGAGTAAAATGTGCCTCAGAGCAGGACTGAGAAGGTGACTATTAGTATTCAAAAGAGGAGCTTTATATCAGGAATTAATAACCACAGGCAGAGAATTTGCTTGTGGTTAAGATGAAAAGACTGTGACAAGACTAAAGAAGAGTTTAAGAGATATCCAAAAGGTCTGTTTGTCTCCTCAGGATATGTAACTTTTTATAACCAGGCTTTCAATACAAATGAAGTACTGCATCTGTTTTCTAGGCAAACTCTACAGCCTTTTTTTGTCCACTTCTAATAATATTGGCTGGTTAATTACTTAGAATTTGCTGTCTGTGTTCACAGATGCAAAGTAACCTTTACTACATCAAAATGAGTACCACCAACATCCTTCAGTGAAACAAGAAAAGTATTGGGACACAACAGCTGTGAATCAAATAAATCCCCATTCTTCTTTATGCAGTTTATTCAGCAGCATCCCTAAAAATGGCCATTGAGAAGGTTTTTAGAGGGCATACAAAGCAAAATAACTTGTTTGCCTGTACCAAGCAAGGAAAACAGCATCAGAGTAGGATTCAGAATAGATACTGAAAAACTCATCTCACTATCTTAAGGAAGTCATTAGAGTTGTGATACTGAAGTTATAGATTAGTATAGATACGGGCAAAGAACATCTAGCAACTGACTTCACAAGATCCAGCAGATGCCAAAGGTGAACAAAACCACCAAGTGACATTCACCAAAAAGTTAGTTTATTTTGTTCCTTAACACCCCCAAGCCTTCCATTTGTCATCTAGACATACACTGAACAGTTAGAGTAGTCCAGAGTAATGAAAGGTGCTGTTACTTACAGGATCCAAATGTAAAACCTCATAGGGGTTGTATTCTTGATACTCTCGGTCCGTTTTGGAAACTTTGTATGCAAGAAACAAAAATAATGCCCAGCCAGCAAGGAGGACTATTTTCCTGTTTGAGGGGGGAAAAAAAAAAAAGGAAAGGAAAAAAGGGGGAAAAAAAAAAGCATTTCACATGTACAAATCCACTGGCTGTAGCATAACTCTAAAAATAAACATAAGAAGCCATTTAATCTCAGTCTGCAAGAAACAATATAATAATAGGAAGAAATATTAAAGCAAGTTTAAGGATTTCAGCTGTAACACCACTTCTGACACAGATGAAACTGCTCCTGACATCTAAGCCACTTCTCTTCCACTTTGTTTTTTTAAACAAAGGCAACTCACTAGCAATACAGACTCTTTCCACTTTTTAAACCTCTGTCCTCAGCAGCTATATAATATTTCCTGTTTTTAAAGGGTGACTTTAACCTGATCCCAGACAAAGTCAATGCTTAAAAAAAAAAAAAAAGCTAAAACAGAGGCATAACAGACAGCAAAATATTTTGAGGATGAGAGCAACCAACAAATAAATGAAGGACATAAACCCAGCAGCTTTGAATATACAAATCTTTGTTGTTATTTGAATATATATGCTTACATATTAAATATTTAAGCCAAAAGACATTCCCTGCACCACTCATTTCAGCGAGGGAGGATTATTTTTTGGAACAAATAAATGCATTGCTTGCTTATTTATTACTGCTGAGGTTCCCTGGTTTCATGTAGCAGGTATTTCATAAAGAACCAACAGGATCCATCTTGCTATCAAGCTCTACCTGATAGTAATAATGAACTATTAATTATTCAAATAAAGCTGATTGCAAACGTTTCTTCTGTGACACAAAAGCTATTATTGTCTAACTAACTGCAGCTGCTTTGATTACAAAATATACAGTTTTAGAAAGATAAAAATGTAGGAACTGCTTTAATGGGATGTCATGCAACTGCAGTGCACTTACTTTACTGTAGGTATTATGTTTTGCTGTGGTTTTAACAATCTCAAACGATACCACAAGCATCTTCCATAAACATTTCGTATATTCTTTAATCGAATTTGCTCTGTAAAAAAAAAAGAAAAGAAAAGAAAAGAGAGATTGTGATTAACCAATCTGACAAAAAGCAGCACAAACATGCTCATTTCATCCTGGATTTAATACAGGAGGAGGTAGTACAAGGTCAGTTGGAGGACTAACAAAAGGTCCTGCAATATGAGAGGAGGGAAAAAAATGACTTTTATCCATCTGAGTGCCACTGCACATCCATAAACAAGAAGTTGGTCAGATTATTCTCTGATTCCTAAAAGGAATCCTTTCTATTTTCCCCATGCCACATAGCAACCATCACTTGTGAACCCACTCTTTGTCTGGCTCATGGCCAGCAGGAGTAGGGGAGTGATTGTGCCTTTGTACTGGGCACTTGGTGAGGCCACACATTGAATACTGGGGGTCAGTTTTGGGGCCCTCACTCCAAGGACATTGAGGTGCTGGAGCTGCCCTTCCAGAGAAGGGCAGAGAAGCTGGTGAAGGGTCTAGAGAACACGCCTTATGAGGAGCAGCTGAGGGAACTGGCATTGTTTAGTCTGGAAAAGAGGAGGCTGAGGGGAGACCTGATTGCTCTCTACAGCTCCCTGAAAGGAGGCTGAAGCCAGGTGGGGGTTGGTCTCTTCTGCCTAGTATCAGGTGATAGTATGAGAGGAAATGGCCCAGAATTGTGCCAGGGGAGCTTTAGGTTGGAGAGTTGGAAAAGCTTTATTGAAAAGTGGTAGGCATTGGAACAGGCTGCTCAGGGAAGTGTGGAGTCACCATCCCTGGAGGTGTTCAAGAAATGCATGGACATAGCATGTCAGGACATGGTTTAATGGCCATGGTGATGCTAGGTTAACAGCTGGCCTTGATGATCTTGGGTCTTTTCCAGCTGCAACAATTCTATAAGTCTATGTGCACCATTACATCTTATTCCTGCCATTTTACAATCAGCTCCAACAAGTCTCCCTTCGCAGTGTGTCAGCTACTGTGTGCAGGAAAGACAAACCCCCAAAACCTAACCCACATGCAAAAAACAGTGTTTGTATATAACTGAAGAGTGCAGCAGCTACAGCTACTTCCTCAATTCAAAACATGATGCTTTTTCCTCCTCTTTGCAACATCTGCTTTTCATAATTTGCTCTCATTTAGGTTTTTCCTCTTGAAGGAGGGGAAGGAAGAGTAAGATAATGGTTATTTGTAAGCCATGTAAGCTCAGTAATGAGGGCCCTTGGCAAGAGAGCAAACATTAACAGCAAACTAGCCACCAAGATTTCCTCCCAGGTCCTTTCAGGGAGGAAACTGGATTTACACTGTGAGCATCACCAGGACAAGGCATGGAAGCTCTCCCTCTTAAGAGTTTTCAGTTGTATTTCAGAGTTGTATTTAAGACCAACTTAGTCTTGGTCGAAGGTTTTTGACCTCAGAAAAAGTATGGCAAAAAGCAAATAGCTTGCACAGAAACTCAGTAAGCACTGAAACTGTGTTAGAAAGTGATTCCAATCCTGTTTAAGTAACTCATCTATCCACAGATTATGTAGGCTGACCTGCACCACTTCAAGTGAGTAGGTCACTAATCATCTTACCCACAAAATAAGATCACTTGGCCCTTTTCAGATTAAATGAGAAAAAATTAAGAGAAAAAAAAATTCTTCCTGTCTCAGTGCATTTGGATACTGCAGGTGAACCAAGTGACTGAATCTGCCAATTTCAGAAGTTTGTGAATTATCTAAATGAAGGAATTGTATTAACAGCTTTGATCCAAAGCACGTGTCCATCACCTCCTAAAAAGGCTTAAATCTCAACTTTGCACTTTGAACAAGGTGATGCCCTCCTTCATCTTAACCACAATAGTAGTTATGGTACATGGAAACATTTTGCTCTGGCTAATATCTCAAAGGTGATTATGGAAGACAACCTCTGTTTACTTATCCTGAAGATACTGGGAGGTGGAATGTGGTGCTTGGTGACCTACTTGAATTTCTAAGCAAGCATGTAACTCAGATTAAACATCTAGAACTTCAATTTGCAGTCACCAAACTATCAGGGGCCAGAGAAACACGACCATAAAGCCAATATTGTGAGCAGAGGAGAATATTTTAAACTCTGGTTGATTTGGCAGAGAGGAGAAACACAGATGATACCCAGCCACTCACCAACTAGTAAAAGCAGAGAAATATTAAAGCTGGCAGAGACAAGGTACTGGGACCAGAAAAAGTACTCTGGGTTATTCTGAACTACTTAAATCTATATAGTGCATCTTTCCTCAAACAGCATGACATGACACAGCTTGATGGGGTTCCTTGAGAAAAATCAGTAGTCCCACCACCCCCAGAGAGAAAGCAAGCAAGATAACAGAGGACAATTCATTCCCTTGCATCTGATCCAACTCTTGCTGGGCTTGAAAATAAGCTTCCAAACTCATCTCTTGGTTTCGTGCAACACAAAACCACACAAGGATTTTGCAGCTCTTCTGACAGGCAAAGGCTCTTCACATCCTTAACACAGGTACTAAACATGAAGCTTTCTACACAAAAAAAGAATATGACTAATATTTGGTTAAGCAACTGCCCACTTAGTTTGGTTTGTGTAAGGCTTTGGAAAGCACTGTGAAGGAAAAATTCAGGAGACAATAAACCCAGGGTTAAAGTGCAAGACTAACTCCCTACTAGTAGAATGCAAATTAATCTGGCACCCTCTCTTTGCAATTTATTTATTTTTTCCCCCTCTTTTAAGACAAAAATCGTGGGAGATCTCCAGTGATTCAGAACTGGATCCAGCACAACTAGAAGTGAGCTAATTGTTACTCAAAATTAAACCACAATTGTTAATGCAAAACTAAAGAGACACAACCAGCAGAGAGAACTGGCATTTCAAAGAAAATAATTAAAAAAAGAAAAAACAGTTGATGGCATTAAAAACTTGACAGATTAAGTTATGAGGACTAAAAAGCTCTGCCACAGAAACAAGGAAGAAAATGTTCTGTGGGTTTTAAACAGTCACTGGCCAGCTATGAAAAAAGATACTTGAACAATCAGACATCTGAAGCCTCACAGAAGACAAAGGTGCTTAAGTTTCATAGACTCATAGAATACCAGGTTGGAAGGGATCTCCAGGATCATCTAGTCCAACCTTTGAAGGTAAGAACATAGTTTAAATGAGATGGCCCAGCACCCTGTCAAGCTGGGCCTTGAAACTAAGTTAAGCATGAATTGCTCATTGCAAATACTGTCAATAAATTGTTGTGCAGTGCTGAAGCAAGATGAAGCCAACTGCTCAGTTCAACCACACTGACCCAGCTCAGCCACTGGATCCATCCTGCATCCCAGCCCCATGGCCACTTCTGCAGCACAACCAAGGGGCTGTTTGTAACTGTCCTGCCTGACCACACTGCTTGCAGAAATACCCAAAACATGAGAATGGATTACACCAGGGCTCTTGGAGAAACAGAAGGGGACAAGAGAATGCTGTTTACTTAATCCTGTAAAACTAAGCCTAACAGGATGTGAGTCCTTCTAGTGTTTTGGCTAGGGCTTTTTAACAACCTTGTCTTCAAACATCTGTGACAATGCCCCAGCTCTCAAAGCTGCCTTTGTCCAGCCTCACAAGTATCAGATGACCCTCTCCTTACCCCACCTGCACTCTCTCTGCAAGAACAGCTGATACCCTTCACCTTACCATGCCAAAAAGCTTCCAGAAGGCATTAGAGGAAGGCACCATGGAGAAGAGAAAAAACAGTTGTGCAAGGTGAGCAAAAGAGTTGGCATAAGGTCAAATAAGAACCGACCATGGGAGACAACAGGGCTGGAAACAAAGGGCTTTATAACAATCAGAGAACTGGGAGTTTGGAACTGGTTTCAGTTTTCATTAACAGCTGTAGAGAGTCATATTTTGTGACCAGTCTCACAGTAGCACCAAGGAGAAAAATAAAAATATTAAAAAAAAAAAAAGGAAGGGGGGGAAAAAAAGGAAGGGGGGGAAAAAAAGGAAGGGGGGGAAAAAAAGGAAGGGGGGGAAAAAAAGGAAGGGGGGGAAAAAAAGGAAGGGGGGAAAAAAAGGAAGGGGGGGAAAAAAAGGAAGGGGGGGAAAAAAAGGAAGGGGGGGAAAAAAAGGAAGGGGGGGAAAAAAAGGAAGGGGGGGAAAAAAAGGAAGGGGGGGAAAAAAAGGAAGGGGGGGAAAAAAAGGAAGGGGGGGAAAAAAAGGAAGGGGGGGAAAAAAAGGAAGGGGGGGAAAAAAAGGAAGGGGGGGAAAAAAAGGAAGGGGGGGAAAAAAAGGAAGGGGGGGAAAAAAAGGAAGGGGGGGAAAAAAAGGAAGGGGGGGAAAAAAAGGAAGGGGGGAAAAAAGGAAGGGGGGAAAAAAGGAAGGGGGGGAAAAAAAGGAAGGGGGGGAAAAAAAGGAAGGGGGGGAAAAAAAGGAAGGGGGGGAAAAAAAGGAAGGGGGGGAAAAAAAGGAAGGGGGGGAAAAAAAGGAAGGGGGGGAAAAAAAGGAAGGGGGGGAAAAAAAGGAAGGGGGGGAAAAAAAGGAAGGGGGGGAAAAAAAGGAAGGGGGGGAAAAAAAGGAAGGGGGGGAAAAAAAGGAAGGGGGGGAAAAAAAGGAAGGGGGGGAAAAAAAGGAAGGGGGGGAAAAAAAGGAAGGGGGGGAAAAAAAGGAAGGGGGGGAAAAAAAGGAAGGGGGGGAAAAAAAGGAAGGGGGGGAAAAAAAGGAAGGGGGGGAAAAAAAGGAAGGGGGGGAAAAAAAGGAAGGGGGGGAAAAAAAGGAAGGGGGGGAAAAAAAGGAAGGGGGGGAAAAAAAGGAAGGGGGGGAAAAAAAGGAAGGGGGGGAAAAAAAGGAAGGGGGGGAAAAAAAGGAAGGGGGGGAAAAAAAGGAAGGGGGGGAAAAAAAGGAAGGGGGGGAAAAAAAGGAAGGGGGGAAAAAAAGGAAGGGGGGGAAAAAAAGGAAGGGGGGGAAAAAAAGGAAGGGGGGGAAAAAAAGGAAGGGGGGGAAAAAAAGGAAGGGGGGGAAAAAAAGGAAGGGGGGGAAAAAAAGGAAGGGGGGGAAAAAAAGGAAGGGGGGGAAAAAAAGGAAGGGGGGGAAAAAAAGGAAGGGGGGGAAAAAAAGGAAGGGGGGGAAAAAAAGGAAGGGGGGGAAAAAAAGGAAGGGGGGGAAAAAAAGGAAGGGGGGGAAAAAAAGGAAGGGGGGGAAAAAAAGGAAGGGGGGGAAAAAAAGGAAGGGGGGGAAAAAAAGGAAGGGGGGGAAAAAAAGGAAGGGGGGGAAAAAAAGGAAGGGGGGGAAAAAAAGGAAGGGGGGGAAAAAAAGGAAGGGGGGGAAAAAAAGGAAGGGGGGGAAAAAAAGGAAGGGGGGGAAAAAAAGGAAGGGGGGGAAAAAAAGGAAGGGGGGGAAAAAAAGGAAGGGGGGGAAAAAAAGGAAGGGGGGGAAAAAAAGGAAGGGGGGGAAAAAAAGGAAGGGGGGGAAAAAAAGGAAGGGGGGGAAAAAAAGGAAGGGGGGGAAAAAAAGGAAGGGGGGGAAAAAAAGGAAGGGGGGGAAAAAAAGGAAGGGGGGGAAAAAAAGGAAGGGGGGGAAAAAAAGGAAGGGGGGGAAAAAAAGGAAGGGGGGGAAAAAAAGGAAGGGGGGGAAAAAAAGGAAGGGGGGGAAAAAAAGGAAGGGGGGGAAAAAAAGGAAGGGGGGGAAAAAAAGGAAGGGGGGGAAAAAAGGAAGGGGGGGAAAAAAAGGAAGGGGGGGAAAAAAAGGAAGGGGGGGAAAAAAAGGAAGGGGGGGAAAAAAAGGAAGGGGGGGAAAAAAAGGAAGGGGGGGAAAAAAAGGAAGGGGGGGAAAAAAAGGAAGGGGGGGAAAAAAAGGAAGGGGGGGAAAAAAAGGAAGGGGGGGAAAAAAAGGAAGGGGGGGAAAAAAAGGAAGGGGGGGAAAAAAAGGAAGGGAAAAAAAGAATGGGGGGGAGAAAAGGAGGAAAAAAGGAGAAAAATAAAAAGGGGGAAATATAAATAAAGAAATGGGGAAAAAATAAAGAAAGGGGAAAGAAATGTATAAATGGGGGGGAAAGGAAAAAAAAGGAAAAAAAGAAAACAAAAGTGGTGTCAGCAAATTAAGCCTTTTGGATAAGGTAAATAGCACACACCTAAATCAGTTGAGTCCTTAGCACTGATGTCCTGGAATAGCTGTGCTGTAGAGAGGGACCTCTTCTGACAAATACTGATTCAAGACATGATGCTAAGAAGCCACCACTTTTTTTTTTTTGGTAATACATACTTTTGAGCAACTCTGGATCAAATCTAATCACAGCTGATTAAACCATACCAAAGCAAAAAGCACCTCATGAATTTCTTTCCCAGCCTGGGATGCCAATGGTCTTATTTGATTAACAAGCCCAAAAGGAAACAGGGGACTAAAAAGATGAATGATTGTTTATAGTTATCTGTCCGGAACATAAAGAGAGAATCAAATCCTTCCCAAATTGAGGCTAAATTATTCAAATTATTCAGAGCTATCCTGAGGCACTTCCTCTGTCACATGTCATCATTAACACAAATTGGCTTGTGGAATTCAGAAACAGGCAGCTACTTGAGAGAGGTACAGACAGCAGAAAGCCACTGGAAACACATCACTGAGTAAGAAATCTATAATCCTGCTGTATCCAGGAAAAAAACAGGCTTCCTGTTTATTTACAGGCAACCTATGTGATTGTGTCAAAGAAAATATTTAGTAAGAAGAAACTAGTTGCAAGGGAGGAAAAAAAGAAACAAAAATCAAAACAAACAAAAGAAACAAGGGCTGGCAAGAGCCAGAATACCAGATAATTACTGTACTTAAAAGCAGCAAGGTGCTCCTAATGAGCAAGCTGTGGATAAATCAAGTCCTTTTTTTGCTTTGCCTTCCTCTCCCAAGGAGCTTCTTTGTCACACAAGTGGATTTGCCATGTCACAGAACTGGCAATATCCTGCAGACCCTGAGCACACAGGGATAAATACATAACATGCTGCTCAGGGTAAAGCTCTGCAGTGAAACAGGGATTGTACCTTCTTTGGGTTTAGTTCTGGAATCCTTCATCTGTCAGGGAAGAGGTAAAAGTTCTCTGTTTCTTCTAGCTGCAGATCATAGCTCCTCATTAAAGCCCAAGAGCACTTTAGGCACTGTCCTTTGATATGGCATTACAGGGAGACAGGTATGGGGGGAAATGCTCATCCTCCAGTCAAAACTCCTCATCTGATGGGTAGAACCCTTAGCAATAGTGATTCTCTCCTGCAGTTTTTAACATAGGTATTAGAAAGCCTTGAAAAGCAAAGGTGTAATGTAACCATGGGCTTTTGAAATCATGCAGGGAGGCTGCAGAGGGACTTTTCATAAGGGTCTCTAGCAGTAGGACTGATTGGGAGCTGAGGGAGAGTAGAGTTAGACTGGATCTGAGGAAGAATTTCTTCAGTACAAGTATGGTGAGACTCTGGAGCAGGTTGCCCAAGGAGACTGTGGCTGCCTCCTCCCTGGGAGTGTTCAAGGCCAGGCTGGATGAGGCCTTGAGCAGCTGAGTCTAGTTGAGAGGTGTCCCTGCCCACAGTGGGGAGGTTGGAGTAGATGATCTCTAAGGTCCCTTCCAACCAAAGCCATTCTATGATCTAAAGCATACAGAAGTTTAAAAAGATCATACAGCTTTTAGAACATCCAAAAACTAATAACCCCCTAATTTCCCCTAATAAGTGGCAGCAGGTTTTCCATCATTATACCTCAAACAGCAGGAAAGAACAGAAGTATGTCCTAGTCTCCTATGCCCTTTCTGCTTCCAGGCTACTCAGAAAAAGCAAAGGCAGCAAGTCTAAAATACAACTCCAATGGACTCTGTTAGAAAAAGAAATATGAGGAGGTCCATCTGAAATATTCCACCCACCAGTCAGGGACAATTCACCCAAAGGAGAATGTTGCTTGGATTCAAGAGAAAAGGGTTTCTTTTAGCAAGGAACACTAAGTGCCAGAGTTCTGCAGCCTAGGAAAAGCCAAAATCACTTTAAAGACAGACTTTCACAAAACTTATTTGCAGCATGTCATCATCTCCCTACCTTGCCTTGGAAACTTGTACCTGTGAAATGCATCAAGAGATGCAAGCCACAGATAGAGCCTGCAAGCCTTGAGTAAAGATGATGACCCAAGGGTACCACAGCTCCAGGCATTAAACCTGCCCTGGTAAAACTGAGGGTAATGAGCTCAGCTGAAACCCTGTTCTGGAGCCTTTTTGTTCTTCCCAGCAGCTTTGTAATGCATTATGGCTATGCAGTGCCCCAAAACAGGATAATTTATTTAACCTAGACCTGAACCAACTCAAAGATTGGATGAAATCACAAGCTTTCACAGATGCATGTGCTTAACTACAAAGAACATCAAAATCTATGGCCACTTGTTTCAGCACATGTAATTGCCTATCTCAATTCAGCAGCACAGGTATAAGTCAAAATGTACACCAAGTTCAGCAAACATCAGCATTGTGCAACAACTGCTGTGTTACCCAACTGCAGTCACTCAGCTCTTGCTCTTCATTTCCTTTCTAGATGCTGATGTTTAATCCACACAAGCTACAGTAAAACTGGTTCACAGCAAGGTCAACAACACAAAGATACTTTGATGGGCACTTACCCATCCCTAACTGCTGAGGAAAAAAAAAAAACAAAACAAAAACAACATCTTCAACTCTTACAATTACCTTACTGAAAAGCAACTTTAAAATTCTCACTTAAGAAAACAATTCTTAGTTAAGAAATTAATCTGTGCCAGAGTAACATTTTAGCAAACATATTTTTTGTTTCCAAATCATGAATAGTCATAGAATCACAGAATGGGTTGGGTTGGAAGGGACCTCCAAAGGTCATCTAGTCCAATCCCCCCCTACAGTCAGCAGGGACATCATCCACTAGATCAGGTTGCTCAGAGCCTTGTTGAGACTGACCTTGAAGAGCTCCAGGGATGGGGCCTCAACCAACTCCCTGGGCAACCTGTTGCAGTGTCCCAGCACCCTCATGGTGCAGAACTTGTTCCTAACATCCAATCTAAATCTCCTCTCATTTCAAACCATTGCTCCTCGTCCTGTAACTGCAGGCCTTTGCAAACAGTCCCTCTCCAACCTTCTTGTAGGTCCCTTTCCTCATGGTTAATTTATGTTGAAGTTGTATCAGTATTTACCCAAAACACAAATAAGCCACAAAAAGTATGAATTGCTGTATTTTTTTTCCCCAATAAAACACACACAAGTTTTAAAGACACAAGTGAAAGATAAACAGCATGACAATTTCACCATCACCAACAACAGTTTCCTCCCCTGGAGCTCACAATCTCATCCTGCACCATCCCAGACATCCACAAAGTGAATCCTAGCTAGAAGCTAATAAAACATTAAAAGTAATATACACAAAAATGCACACAAAATCAGTTTTAGCTCAGATTAACTTCTTCCAGTCCCTCACACTGCTCAGGTGCTCCCTTTGGCACAGGGGAGAAGAACAAATAAAGACTTTCTCTGTTAGAGCACTGCCACCTCAAAAGCAGTTATGAAACAGCAGCCCAAGACAAAGCTGAGCAATTAATCTTTTGCAAAAGCATTATTAGCTCTCCAATGACCACTGAGGGGACAAAGTCACCAGGCCAAATCCGTTTTACAAAGTCAATTACCTGTCTGTGTGGTTTATCAAGGCTGAGGCTCACAGGGTGACTACCACACCACAGCAAAACCCTCCCAAATACAAATGCATTGATCCCTGCTGCAGGCTGCAGCCATATTTCCTATGGACTCTCTCTCTGAAGGCCTGGAGAAATCAGGTTGCTTCAGAAAGAACTAAGAGCAAACACTTACTGGCTTGCCAAAAAAAAAAAAAAAACCAAACAAACTATCCTGCTAGAAATCTGACATAAGGTAACACCTTTTGTGTTTTTTCAAAGTAGTAAAGCAGTACAGATGTAGACTTACTTTCCAGTCTTCACTATGGCAAAACCAAATGTTGATTTTCATTATTTTTTTAAATTATTACTTACTCTATGGGCATTAACTACGTAACTACAGCACAGAACAAATCCTGCAATGGTTACAGACCATCAGCAACTCCCAAATTTTTGGTGCTAGCCCCCACTTGAAGGGACCGATGAATGCTTTGCACTCTCATTTCTCTCACCCCACTGCATCAAGAACCAGCAACCTGGCAGTGCATGTGTAGAAGGGAACAGTGGGCACCAAAAGCTTGACCTCCCCACTGTAAGCACTTGACTCTTGCTTCAGGCCCTGCTCTTACAACACAATGCAGCTGAAGCTCACCCTCCAACCAAGTTTTTACCAAAAAAGGAATCTGCACTGTCTTTTGGGTGCTCTGGTTCACACTGTAAAGGGGTCTTGAAGTGAGAAGGGCAGGCTTGCATCAGAGGCTCACTCCAATTCAGCCTTCTCCCTCCCAGCAGGCTGAAGCAGCTTCACAGTCCACCAGCAGGCAGGGATCTCAGCAAAGCTGATTCAGTTTGGCCCTGGTTGGAAAATCTGCTCTAAATTCATATCAGAGTAAACAGTCTCTGATCAAAGTCTAGATATCCCTGCTTATCAGGAATCAGAGGCTAGCAGTGCTGGCAAATTTCTCTTCTGAAGACACAGATGTTTAAGGCCAGGCTGGATGAGGCTCTGGCCAGCCTGATCTAGTGTGAGGTGTCCCTGCCCATGGTAGGGGGGTTGGAACTGGATGATCCTTGTGGTCCCTTCCAACCCTGACTGATTCTATGATTCTACGTTCTCTTAACTTCCAAAACTATATACACATGTGTTGTGTTGGGCTGGTTGTTCTTAGTGAACAAAAGCCATGGCTAAACAACTGGTACTTTGCATCATCACAAGGTGTTCATTTCTTACTGAAATCCAGTTCAAATGCTGGCTCAGGTACAGCTGAACACATATGAAGTTGTGTGAAGACTATTAGGAGGACTTTGCTGGAAGGAAGAAGCATGACAGCCAGACACTTCAACAACCAGAGCACCACAAGGAAGCACAGGAGTGCTCCATTAGCCTTCAATGTGATCTGCACAATACCTCAGCTCCTCATTCAGAAGGAGCCTGCAGAACAGAACTCAACCAGGAGACTGTAGGCAGGCTATTAAATTGTATGCTTAAAAACTGGGAGCACAGTCACATTTTGAAATCCATTAAGACAATTACGAGGCAGAAATCTTTCTTTCATTTCCATTCATTGCCACACCTGGCAATTTTCACTTAGTTGACTCATTTTTGTGCCAACAGTGTAATAAGATTTACCTTGTGTTTTGGAAAGTATGGTTTGACACAGCTCTGTAAGAACCTAGCTCTAACTGCAGAATTGATGTGCAGCAGGCCTGCCACACGTGAGACCACACTGACTGAAAGAATTAAGTAATGTTTAAAGGCAGGTCTGTTTGGGTACAATCCAGATAGTCATATTCCAAAGTGAAGTTTTTCATTTTCTGCCAGTCTGTAAAGATATCTGAAGATCAAAAACCAGGCAACTAAAGTGTTTCCAAGTCTGACAGCGTTTCTGCAGCTTTTTCTGCTTCTGTCAGCCCCTTGAAACTTAAGTTCATAGCACTGAGTATCACTACTGGCTGTACCAGCACCTCAGTGAAGTCACAACAGTTTTGCTAAGAGGCAGCTTTGAACTATGGAAGAAGCAAAACATTTATGAGAAAGAGTGATTTTTCTCCTCCATTGCCTCCCACCCTTCCCAAGAACAAAAATCTTGAGTTTTGGAGAAAGGTCACAGAAGTTCTCTTCTCTCTTTCTGATCCCCTGCGCCTTAAAAACAACACCAAGATTACAAAATGTCTTCACCAACAACACCGCCTCGCTTTTGCAACAGTCAGGACAGAGAAACATTTCTTTGCAACAGAAAGAACTAACTCCTCAGCCATACAACAGGTAGTATCTGGAGGGCAGAGATCAGTCCTTTGAAAAGGTTCTCTAGCCAGTGACCCAACAGAAGCCACAGGCATGGCTGTCAGTAACCAAGACTGCAAACTGTGATGACTGAGCATCAAATCAGCATTTATTCAATCTTTTTTTTTTTCCTACTTGCACCTTACTAGAAGGGAGAGGAATAAGATTTCACTGCTAAGTATTTCTTTTACATACATAAATCAGGTTAACCAGAACGAGGCATTTAAAAATGGCATATGAAAACACTACATCACCACCAGATAGTGAGGATGAAAAGATGCAGTGAACAGAAGGGATTCGTCTCAGATTGTCAAGCACAAGTGTTCTAAAAGGTCAGCAGCTTCAGCGACAGAAATCAGCATCAAGCATCCCCGTTCTACTGACCATTTAATATCCTGCCCTTAGACACAATTCCTACACCTTTCTCCATCTCAAAACTACAGTTGAAAACGTATTCCTGTGCAACGGACATGGCAAAACACCTTCTCCTTCCAAGAACAGAGGGGATGCAGGAAAGACAAAGAGGGAAATGACTGTGGAAAGGAAATTTAGAAGTGTTCAGAGAAAACTTTCTGACGTTTTGAGGGGGGAGGGGGGGCCACAAAACATATTCCCAAAGGGTGGAACAGAAATCATTGGACATTAAACCATGACTTGCAGCTGTGAAAATTACAGCCCCATTTTCACACTCAACTGTGACCTTACAGCTTAAAAAAAAAAAAATCCAGAGCCTGATAACTTTTCCTCTTTGGCCTCAACTCTATAGTTTATTCTTTTCCCACGGTGGAAATTCAGGTCATCCGCCCTGAAACATCCCGGGAAGGCAAGTGGATTTAAAAAAAAAATAAATAAAATCAAAAAATCCCCGAAGAAAGCCAAAACAAAGCCTGAGACCCCAGCGCAGCAATGACTCTGCAGGAGCGGCGGCGCGGAGCACAGCGTGCTTTCGGGGAGGCGGGCTCGGAGCCTCCCGCTTGCCGTCTGCCCCCGGGTACCGCTAAATGGCTGACAGCCACTAAAACACCAACCCCGTGTACCCTAGAAGGGGCAGCCCCCGAGGTCGCGCCCCGCCGTACTCCCCGCAGCGCCGGCCGGGTGCTCCAGGCGGGGCGGAACGCCCCGCTTCGGGCCCGGTCCTGCACGGCCGGGTCCGACCCCTCTGTACGGCCGTGCGCGGGCGGGAAGTGGGGTGTAGAGGGAGAAGGGACGCGGGCGGACGGCAGGCGCAGGCCTGGCCCGGGGCAGGGCCGCTCACCGGCGTGCTGGTCCCGTGGCCACAGGTAATAGGTGGCGGGGATGACGATGAGCCCCACGAAGCTGGTGAGGAAGTAGAAGAACGTGTTGCCGCTGTCGTCGTACTGGAACTGCTGCCCCGCCATGGCCGCTCAGCGCCGCGCTGCCCGCCCGCCTAACCCCCGCGGCTAGCGTCCCCCCCGCCGGCGGCCCGGTCTCGCCGTCCCGGCTTTGCGCGGGGCCGAGCCAGCCGCTCCGGGATCCCGCGAGAACGAGCACTCCCCACACCCCCTCGCGGGGAGCCACCACGGAAGGAGACGTGTCACTGTGCAGCCACCATAGCCGCTGTGACGTCACGGCCGCCCACGGCCCCGCCCCCGCGCGCTGATTGGCTCGCCCGAAGCCCCCTCCCTCGGTTTCCGGCGCTTCGGCTGGGGCGGGGTGGGGCTGGCCGGTCCTGGTCCTCTGCTGTCCGTGATGCGGAGGGAGAAAAGGCTAATTATTGAAATCGAGTTTGAATGTGCTTTGAAACGAGGTCGAAGGTCCCTCAGAACAAAGTCCCTAAATTAACTTGGGTAGGAACGCCGATGTGTTGATAAATTATAGAGTAACCTTTAGGTCCCATAAGCTGATTATCTTAGGATCACAGAATCGTTTTAGTAGGAAAAGACCTTTAAGATTATGAAGTCCGACCATTATCTAACTCTGCCAAGTCTGGTGCTAAACCATGTCCCTCAACACCGCATCTCTGCCTTTTTTAAACAGCCCCAGGGACGGAGATTCAACCGCCTGCCTGGAGAGCCTGTTCCAGTGTTTGGGAATCCTCTCAGTCAATAAGTTCCTTCTAATACCCAGGTTAAACCTCTCCCGGGCCATCTTGAGGCCATTCCTCAATATGCTATGAAAAAGCACAGCTCTGAGCTAGAGAAGCTGCTCCATCTACAAGCTGCTTATCCTCAGAGCATGTGCAGTGATTTTAGCTGTATCTTTAAGCTGAAGTAAGAGTCAGGCTAACCAATGTCTAAGTCATAGATGTTCACTTTGGCCATAGCTAATGCATTTTACTGTATAAATATCTGCCACGAGTTCCAATTGGTATGCTAGCTGTGTGGGATTAGCACTCAGCACCTTTTTCTGCCACTGGAATAAAAAAAATATTATGACTGTGTATCAGTTGGTCTTTGCACAACCAAGTAAAGAACCCAGATGTAGGACAACATCCCTATCCCTGATTCCCATCACTGTCCCAAAGGTGTGATGGTTTTAAGACTGTTTTTTTAATTCTCACACTGTTACAAAAGGTCACCTTGACCTCACCCAGCTCCTGCAAGCAGGTGGTGGAAGCCTGCAAGGAGCAGGGTGCTGACCTCTGCTCTGCCCCTGGCCACTGCCTCTTCCCAGCAAGATGTTGCCCCTGCCCCGAGGTAGTGCCCCAGCCACCTCCTGGAGTCACTGCGCTCAGCACTAAGCGAAACTGATGTCCCCAGCCACCTCCTGGAGTCACTGCGCTCAGCACCAAGCAAAACTGATGTCCCCAGCCACTGCTGGAGACTTGGGGGTGGGAAGGGGGGCACCTGGCATTTTGTGGTGAGCAGAGTAGCTTATGGGGGCGATACTGATCTTACCCTAAGCGTGGTTGAAGCTGGGCTGCCGTGTGGGAGTAGCTGAGGTTTGCACTGGGTGTGGGGCTGTGAGGTGTATATGTATCACAGCTGGGTGCCCCAGTACTAAACACTAACTTTTTTCCACTGTTGCAGCTGATGTTGCCACTGGCACTGATCTAATGCAATGCTGGAGCTCCAGCTGGCACCAGATCTGGTTGAACAGAATAATGTGCCACAGGTCTTTGATGAGATCCTGATTTCTGCATTAATACTTCCCTAACCCCCCTGGGTTTGTTCATGTATATACAGATCAAAAGGTTTCGTGTAATCTGGAAGCCCTAAAGCTGGAGCTGAAGCCAAGGCCCTCCCTCAAAGCCTTGCAACCCTCTAAAGGCTTTTTCCCATTCTGGCCCCCAATGTAATTGGTTCCATTTCTTCATTTTTTGTTGTTTCTTTTAGAGGTTTGGTCAGTTGCCCTCATCCTACCACCCACAGTCAGAAAAAAAAACAGCTTCACCTAAAACCTCTTTTCACTGTTTTTTCTCAACTGCCCAAGGAATTACAATTGGAACTTTTGCTCTTTCTGGATCTGTTCTCTGCTGTCCTTCCTTTAAAATATTTTACTTCCTTTTGGCACAGCTGGAGCTTGGATGGAGATGCACAGTGTCCTTTGGTTGCTAAGGCAGTCCATAAATTTATAGTATCTTCTAAACAGCACAATTCCTGCTAGCTATTAATGGATCATCGACATATTGCACTAAAACTAATTCACCCTGTAACTCAGCATCCCCTAAACCTTTTAATATCCAAGGAAATATGGTGAGAGATCCACTAAATCCATGTGGAAGGTGAGTCCACATCAACTGTTGTCCCTTTCAAACAGCAAACAAGGACTGCCTTTCTTCTTATGTGTTTAAAGGTCACTTAGATGTGCTGCCTGGGGACATAGTTTAGGGGTGAACTTTGCAGAGTAAGGTTAATGGTTGGACTTGATGATCCTGGGGGTCTTTCCCAACCTGAATGATTCTACAATTCTCCCACGGGAATACTGAAGGATGCTGTGGTCAAATCAATCACCGTAACGCACTGAGGCTGTCCATCTTCATCCAGTCTATTTTTTCTTGCTGATAACGTGAAGGGATTCACACACTTTCAAGATCCCCTGGGCGAGGATCTAGCTGGTTTTGAGCTTTCCCCGCTTGCCGGGGCCAGGGTTCTGCTTTACAGCAGAGGGCGTCCCTCGCTTTGCTTTTGCGTGTGTCGCTTGTGCTTCAGCAGGCTCACCTCCATTCCCGATTTGCTCCACAGCTCCCTGGGCATCACTTCCAGAGTTTTTATTATCTCTAGGTCGGGATCATGGAGTTCAGATATTAAGCACACCACCGCGAGTGTCGAATCAGTAGCCCCGGGTGATAGGTGTCATTGTACATCCAGCTAACATCCTCCCACCACAGGCTGCATCACAGCTGGATTTGGAAGAACAAATTTAGGAAGAAGGAAGCAGAGCAAGTTGCTGGCAGCTTGTATCTCAGTTGTGTGGAGGTTAATGGCAGTCCCACAGTGCTTCTGAACAAAGTGCAGTGCCAGAAGGGCCAGGAGGCTGAGGAGATAGGAGCCTATGTGTCTCATAAGCACATCTGTGAGGTTTGGGCTGTGATTCCCTGGAATCTTACCCTTAGCAGAAAATCCAGCAATTGAGTTACATCAGGAATCAGTTTGGTTGGCATTTTGGTCTGCTTCCTTCTTTCCTGAGGGGTGCAAGGGAATAATTGTGGGCATGAAACACTGGAGCTGAACACTGGTGTAGTGGTTGAGGGTTTCCACTGACCTAGGTCCAAAATGCTGACCTTTCTCCTCTTTCTTCTTTCTCCTTTTGCATTTTTCTTTCTTCCTCTTTTTCTTTCTCTCTTCCTCCTTTTTCTCTGTCACCTTTTCTCTTCCTTCACCCCAGCCCCACACAGGGAGCAGCCATGAAGGTTTTGGCCTTGAGGAGGTGCAGGCTTTGCTGTGGAGCTTCACACACACATCAGAAGAGGGCACTGATGCTGGGAATACTAACAGGGAAAGCTGGAGTGCTGCTGCTGCTTCTCTGGGAATCAATAATTATGGCAGTTAAATCCAGTAACTGGGACTCAGGGGTATTATGAGGATAGGCACAACAAAGATGCAGTAAGTGGATTATCCAACAAGTCCTCACCCCTGCTTTTCCCTCCGAGTTTCCCATTTTTGTTCCAATTAGCTGGGTTTGTGCCCTCTTTTTTAAACACAGCCCCAAAATGCTGCAATAGCACTGCCTTTGGAAACAGCAGGCAACTGGCACTCCCTCCTTGGCATTCAGAGCTCTCCACACAATATCTTGTTTTGATAGTTGACCTGGCAAGTTGTGGAAGACAGGAGCAAGTCACAAAGATTCCTGGGGGTTAAACTGTTTTCCAAGCTGATTACGAAGCTTAGAGCTCAAATGGTGTTTGCACAGAAACTCACAAAATGCCTTTTCTTTTTGAAGGGTTGTTGTCACCACCTAGTTCATTTTACCTCTGATTTCGCATTAGAGGTATTGTTTACTCCTCTGCTGCTCAGAAAATGCTTAGGAAGTGTGATATTATGGTCCACCCCACCAGCCTGCTCCAAGGTACAGCAGCTTAGCACAGCAGAACGCTGCCCTCTGGGCACCGTGACTGGGCTTTGGTAACAAATATTGTTTGAATGTTTGGGAAGGGCTGTCCCTGACATCTTGTTTATTCCTCAATAATCTCACTCATGCTGCCAGTGATCAGGTGAAATTCCCATTGACACTGGGATGTGGTGATGCAAGGTTTACCCAAGAACTAGTTGCAGAATGATGAGTGCAGAGGTAGGCACAGGTGCTGGTGCTGGCTTCCAGAGCCCCTTTATCAGCTTTCACAGAATCATGGAACTGTTGAGGTTGGGAGAGACCTTTGAGATCATCAAGTCCAACTGCTCATCTAGAGCTCACAATCCCACCACTACTGCTAAGCCACTACCATTAAACCACATCCCTCATCACCACACCTACACATCTCTTAAACACCTCCAAGGACAGTGACTCCACCATCTCCCCGGGCACCCTGGTCCAGTGCCTGACCACTCTTCCTGCAAGGAGGTTTTTTCCTAGTATCCAACCTGAAACTCCCCTGGCACAACTTGAGGCCATTTCCTCTTGTCCTGACACTTGCTGCATGTCAGAAGAGGCAGGTGTCAGGAGGAAGGTGGCCTTTGGTGCCAGACTCTGATCTTTTGCTTGGTGAGATAAAGTAACGCTCATGGGAGATTCAGGCACCGAAGGCAGGGAGCGTTTGAATCAGAGGGATTTAGCCTAACCAAGAGGGGACAAGGACATGCACATCTTCACTATGGATAGGGCCAAGCCACCAGTCCAGGAGGTCCTAACCACTTAGTGATTCACACCAGGCCAGCAAATACACAACAGCTGCAGCCTAGCTAAACACAGCTCTCCCCACTGCAGTGGGGATGACATGCCCCAACAATGGGCAGCTCTGTGGAGGTGTCTTGTAAAGCTTTTCTTTTTTAACCTTGCTGACTGCCCATCTGTGTGATGCAAAGATCTGTAAGAACACCATCACATTTATTTTTCCTTCACCAGTTTCCAGTTTGCCCTTTTTTTGTCCCCTCTCTCTAACTCTCGGGCTGACAAACCCAAAGCTCTGTTGTATTCTCCATCTTCTATGTCAGGAAGCAGGTGATAAAGATCTGTAAACCAAATGCAGAGGCTATGCAAGCATAAGGAAGGCAATAATGGAATTCTGTAGGGCTTTTATTCCCATTCCTCATGAAAGCACTGTCACTTTGTGACATAAATCTGCAACCACAACCTTTTCAACAAGGGCTACTATTGAGACTTATTGCTCAGGTGAGGTGAGGATGTAGGATTGATTTGTACAATGACATCATCTCGTGACAACATTGATTCCATTACCAGTATTTATCTTCTGAGCTTTTCCATATACAGGTCATTTACCTTTCTAAACCACCATAGCATCCAGTACCTGAAGGGGACCTACAAGAAAGCTGGGGAAGAACTTTTTACAAGGGCTGGTAGTGATAGGACAAGGGGGAATGGATTGAAGCTTGAGGAGGGGAGATTTAGACTGGAGATTAGGAAGAAATTCTTCACAGTGAGGGTGGTGAGACACTGGAACAGGTTGCCCAGGGAGGTTGTGATCTTTATGGTCACTTCCAACCCAAACTATGAAAAGGAAGGCCTGTGTTCAGTGCCACTGCTCGTGGACTCCCCCTTCTCCCCAGCCCAGCAAACCCCCCATTCCCAAACTGCACTGAGCATTTCCCATTATTCTTCCAGAGGTGGCATGCTCTGCCTTTTACTGCAGTTAGATCATTCTCTGAATTGGTAAAGGAAAAGTGAAAATATACCACCATATGTTTTTGTGTGCTCCTAAAACCCTAACTAAAACTGACTGACCAGGACAAGGACCTGTGGCACTCTTCTCCAGCTCCATCAAAGGATTAACAGAGACCACCACTAGGCTGAGACTTTGCATGTATCACATTGATTTCTATTTTTTTTTCCCCACAGCTGAGCTATAGGTTTCCAAACACCAGGGTTTCACATGCAGCCTTGCACTGTAGCAACTTAGAGGAGCAATGCTATGATTTTAATAAAGCTGTCAGATTAAGTGACTGCATGGTTACACTGTGATATTAATACATGTTCTTAACTGTCAATTAGTTAACTGGCTAATAAAAAGAGCCTAGCTTATAGGATTTTGCTAATGAATATAATGCTTTGTTTCTGGGCAAAACATATGCTTTGGATATATAATTAGAAAAAGCTCCCCTCTCTCTCCCCCAGCCAGAGAGCATGTGCAGCTGAATAAAGGAGCTCATTATACCTGTGAGGGGTCAAAGTCTGTGGATCTGTAGCTTATGGTATTATGACAGATTACAAAATCACTCCATTATGTTAGTCAATCTGTTTCCAAGCACAAACTAGCAGGGAGCAGGGGACTAGAACCTGCTGAGCAGGGCACCCATTGGCTTTCCCCAGAGGTCTTATGATGGGTCAGCTGGCGGTGACAGCACCTCTGACAGCTCACATGTCAGAGCTTCCCTGCCTGACTTCTGCTGTTGTTATCACAGAGCCTCCTCACCCACAATCAATTCCTGCTTCAGGTTGCAAAGAGCTCCCAGTAAGGGCTGAAACAAATTTGAAATCCATGGGTAGTCATCACTCATGCTAACAAAAGGGAAAAGCACAGCAATTCTGCTCCAGCTAACCTCTCTCAGGCTCTCACCTTAAAAAAAAAAATAATAATAATTAAAAGGTTTTTAAGTAGGAAGTGGAGCAGCTAAACAGCAACAGCTGGGAGGGAAAGCATTAGGTTCAGCTTTAGTGTGTGTGTGAGAGAGTTTAAAGGAGAAAAAAAAATCATATGTGAGATAAAGAGATTTCAGACATGACAGAGAGCCTAAGAAATATTTGACTTTCCTAATCTTTCAGGGAAATTATTCTGCTGGAAAGTCTTACTCAGTCAACTCAGCATAAAACTCATTGGTACCAAGGGAAAAGAAAATCCTCTTGTGTTTGAGGAATAGTCAGCACTGCAGGCACATTTCTGACAGACCACATCTTTCCAAGATCCTCCTGAAGTGGTTCCACCACTGCCCTGGGTTGGCTATTTTGCCCTGACACCAGTCTGGCAGCTGCACCAGGGCCAGGAGGCATGGTGCTGCCAGCATGGCACAGAAGGACCTAGGGGAAAGCAGAACCAACTTAGGTAGCTCTCAAGGACTGGAGCCAACAAAGCCACATTTGTGTCCGGTGGTCAGCTGGTTGCAGTGCCCAGGAGGATGCAAATTCTGCTTTCCCTGCAGCTGGGGCTTGTACAGGCTCCATCATGTGGGATCTTGTCATGTCTAACCATCAGGGAGAGCAGGCTGAAGCCTTTCTGAGAGGTAATTTCTAAGTAGTTTCTTTCCTCTGCTGCCCTTTTCCTGAAACTTGTAGAAACTCACTTCTCCTCCCATTTTCTCCTCCAGGTCCATTTTGGTTAAGATTTGCCAAGAGATCCAGAAGGTAGGAGGCTGTAATCTGCAGTCACACCCCAGAGGCATGCAGGCTTGCTTGCCTCAGGACACCAAGCTCAGAACTCTGCCTGCCCTGCTATTTATTGAGGGCTTTTTTGTTGTTGAAAGACAGAATCAAGACCTCAAGGATCATCCAAGTCCAACCTGTCACCCAAGACCTCATGACTACTAAACCATGTCACCAAGTGCCATGTCCAATCCCCTCTTGAACACCTCCAGGGATGATGACTCCACCACCTCCCAATACCATGCAAGGGACACACTTTTAACCATGCCATGCTTAAAACAGGCACTTTGTGTTGCACAGCAGCAGCAGCAGTAGCAGCAGCATCTTCTCTCACAATTAAAAAGGGACCCTGGTTAGGGGTGGCCCCAAAATGGAGAATTGCCACCATGGAGATGTCCCCATGCTTGCCCTGGATTGGGGTCAGCAAGCATTTAAGGCACCATTTGGTTCTGCCTAGACCTCCAGGAACCACAGCAGGAGCTTCATCACCAACCCCACACAATGTTCCTCCTGGAGATTCCTGTGTTTGGAGTCAGGTGCCAGCAGAAATACAGCACAGGACAGCTGTAGCATCAGGAGAAGGAGCCACAGCCCCTGGTGGACGCAGGGTAGCCAAGAAGAGATTTTTTTTTTTTTTTTTTTTGGGTAGGACGATGTTGGAGCTCCCATGGCATTCACCAAGTGTCCATGCCAGCCCTGATAAACTTCACTGCAGCTGCAAGGACCCTTATAATTTTACCTTTGCCCTCTTCAGTAGCCCTCCAAATTAGCTGGAAAAGCTCTGAAGTAAAATACAGGGTGACAAATTAAAGGAGGAAATCTCTTCCTTTCTCTTTGAACCATCAGCTCAGGTGGGCAGAAGGAGAATTTCCCATGACTGAGCTTTGCAAGACATGAAATTTTGCTTTTTGGGGGAGCAGCCTTACCTGGCAAACATCAGAAAGTCCAGATTGGAGCATTTGGAGCAAAGGGAGGTTTTGAACAAAAATTCCTAGGTTTTTAGAAGAGATGTGGGGTTTCTTTACCCTATTAATCATCCCAAAGACAGACAGACTGTCAGTCTCTTTCTCTGGAAGACAATATCTGCTGTACTCCAGGAGATAGCTGTTCCTCCTAAACACATTCACAGGTTTCCAAACACGTTTATCCCAATTCTTTGCAGGAGCTAGAGCCTTACCAGCCAGACAAACACCTTGTTCATCCCCAGAGGCTGAATCCAGACATGGGGGAAGTCAGCTCACCTCCCTGGAGACCAGCAGAGCGATGTTAGCTTACCCTGGGCAACACTTGGGTCCATATGCTCTGATGTATTTGGCCGGCAGCCCAGGAGTTCATGACTTCTCTATGTTCCAACAAAAGGCACTGAAAAGAGCTTTTGATATGGTTATTGGGGAAAAGAGATCAAAGGCTTCCCCTTTGCATTCATCCTTTCCACATCTTCAGTATATCAACTAATGCAGGTGTTCAGGCACAGGGTTTGAGAAACAGTTATTTGGGGCATCCCTGCTGCTGGAGCAACTGCAGAAGAGAGGTGGCAAAGGTTTAGGTAGTCAAGGAGAATATGAATCAAAAATGATGAGTCCTTTCCATCATGCCAGGACTGGCAGGCACAGAGGAGACAGGATCCTGGACTAGAGATGGTGCACCCAGCAGCTCCTATGTACCACAATCAGCATTGCCCTTACAGTTTTCACCCCAAAGCTCATCCCTGTGGGGCTACAGATGCCCAGGGCATGTGTTTCAACGACACAAGTTGTGCCAGGGGAGGCTGAGGTTGGGTATTAGGAAAAATGTCTTTCCAGCAAAAGTGGTCAGGCATGGGAGCAGGCTGCCCAGGGAGGTGCTGGAGTCACCATCCCTGGAGATGTTCAGGAAATGTGTGGACATGGCACTTGGGGACATGCTTTAGTGGGCATGGTGGTGTTGGCTTGATGATTGGACTTGATGGTCTCAGAGCTCTCTTCCAGTCTTGATGTTCCTGTGATTCAAAGCAGCAGATCAGAGCAGCCCAGTGTCAGTAGTGTACATTTGTGCTGGGCTGCTCCTGGGCTCAGGCAGGCCTGGGGTTGCTGGTGTGTGCAGGGAGCTGGTGGCTTTCCTCCTCCTGGAGCATCCTTCTGGGAGGGAACAAGGGCGGAAAGGCTTCTGCTCCCACAGGGTCACATCTTGCATGGGTCACTTTGAAACTGGCAGGCACAGAAGAGTTTGCCTGAGAGTCAGGAGAGACTGAATTCATTTGCCCACCACTCAGCACTTGTTTCCTCACCTCTGTGGCCCCATCGTGAGCCCTGGATGGGGCTTGTTTGTATGAGCATGGCCACTGCCTGTGTGCTGGGCTTTGCTGCTCTGGAAAGCTGCCCTCAGAATGAGATCTGCTTCTAGGAAACAACAAAACCCAGGCACAAGCAGTCATCCTCTCTTCATCTTTCCTGTTCATCTGATTTCTTTTTAAATGACCTCAAAAATATTTTCCCATTAAAGCAAAGTCTATTTTTAAGCTACCAATGTCATGAAATTAGTCATTTTTTCACAAGAGGCACATCTGACTGGAATTTGTGCTCTTTTTATCCCCTTTCAGCAGCACATATACATTTCTTTTTTTCCTGCCAGTGAGTAAGATAGGGTCTCTGAGTCTCACATCCAACAGTCTCTACATTTTTTTTCCTTTTTCTCTCATCTTCCCCCTCAGATCCTGGAAGCAAGTACATGAGACAGTCTGTGCACCTCTATTTCACACATTGTCTGACTCATGGCACAGAAACTAAGAACTAACGTGCCCTGAAACCAAGAAGAGGCACTTGGGAGAAAAAGAAATACTTTTCTTGTGGGTTTCTTTTTTTTTTTTTTTTTCCACAGAATATGTCTGGTTCAAAGAGACCTCAAAGATCATCCAAGTCCAACCCTTGACCCAGCACTGACACTAAACCATGTCCCCAAGTAGCAGGTCCACACAGTGCTTGAACATTCCCAGGTGGGGTGACTCCACTGCTCTGGGCAGACCATTCCAGTGCTTGAGAACCCCTTCAGTGAAGAAATATTTCCTAATATCCAGCCTAAACCTCCCCTGGCAATCTGCTTTAGACATTTTTATTTGTCACTTACATGCCTCTCCATGGTATCTTATATTTAGTGTCCCTTTGAACTGAATTCCCAGCATACATACCCCGAAAGGTTCCTAGTGTCAGACCATTAGGATCACAACACAACTTGAATTTCTGCCCCAGTCACACCAAGGGTGGAGCTGCTCCTTTACCCAGTACTCACAGCATACACCTGCGGGGGGAAAATGTGCAGATACTGAATTGAAATAATCATAAATACAAAGCATAGCATAGACAAAAATAAGGGTTTGCCCATCTTAATTGCCTTCAAGGTCGTGTAGCTGATTCAGAGCAGTTAGTTCAAGGGAGGAGCATGTGGCATCTTCCTGTCCAGGTCTCCATGATGTGGCTGCCACATTCTGGTGAGAACTCAGCTCCCATCTGGTGAAACTAGGAGAAGCTGCACCCACCCTGCTCTGATCAGGATTGTGAATACTGAAGACAGAGAAGCAACCACAGGGCACAGAAGCTGAGGTGGCAAATGCTGCTCCATCACGTTGCAGCAGTTGAGAGCCAGAAGGATCAGCAAACATCATGGACTTTAGAGCTGGGAGATGTGACACCAAGGCCTGTGAGTCCAGAACACCTGAAAGGTGTTGACTGCAAAATTTAAAGCCAGAAGAAACAGTTAGGGAAGCTGAAGATGGTCTAGTGCAGAGCACCAGTCAGGGATGTCAGGATGCTCACCCAAACTGCCTGTGGTTGAGTTGCAGCTGTAGTTTTCAACCTCAGGGCTGCCACACATTGTACTGAAGGACTCCTTGAGAGGTGGCCAAAACCAGTAAGTTTGAATATTTTATATTGCAAAAGAATAAAGCAACTTCAAAGCCCCACTAGTGAAAAACAAGAGGTCATCAATTAAAGTAAGAATGGCAAAGATGAACTAGAGACAATCTGAATGCTGAAACTGACCAAGCATTTTCAAACATGCCTTGCAGCTGGAAAAGAAACAAATTTTAAAAGTCTCACAGGAGCTCAAGTCTTGCTCTCAAAGTAGTTTGGCTTTTGTGATACTGCTTGGGGCTCCCAAGTCACAAATAGTGAAAACAGCTACACTTTTCCCCTTAGAAATCCTACCTGTTCCCTCATGGATACCACAGATGTGGGGACATCTGCCACAGGGAGAGATGCTTTAAAGGTGCAAGTGTAAATCCAGAGTACTGGGCTCTGCCAGGGCCTTTCACAGCAAGTCAAGACTCCAGCAACTGCCTGGTGCACAAAGTTGCAGTGGCACTGCTGACAGCAAGCTGAGGCCAGAGGCTCCAGACCCTCATCATCCATGAATGAAAATCCAAAAGGCAGAAAGCCCTGACTCTCCTGGAGAAGCTGAGCTCTGGCAGCTCCTGTAGCCTTTCAAGCACTGAGAGAGCCATTTGACTTCAGGAGCTTAGAGCTGCATTGTCAAATGGACCTGTGCTGTTGTTTACCACCTCTTTTTTTTCCTCCCCCCAGTTACCAGCAGAGCATAGACTGATGGGTGGTGAACCTCTTGCCAGCAGCCCTCCCTGGTGAGATGCTGCTGCAGGACTCCCCAGGGGCAAGCTGAGTGCACACCTTTTGCAGACTGCAGCTGACTGAATGTCACAGATACAAACAGAGGAGGTTGCCTTGGTCATGCCAGCCAACAGGCAAGCTAAAAGCCAAGAAAATTGTTCCAGGAAAAAGAAAGAAAAGCTTAATCTTAGTAAAAATATAGTCCCTGAGCACTGGCAGGGTCAGGGTCAGGCTGGGTTACGTGTTGTATAAGTCTCTGTTATACAAGCCAAGGCAGGGCAGAGGCTTTCCCAGGACTATTCAACCCTGCCTAGGTTTGCTATTGCTACCTTGTTCCTTCCTTCTCACTGCCCCTTCTCCTGATGCTTGCTTGGACATCAAACAGGTTGGTCCAAGCACTTCCATCACTGTGATTTAAGAGATCACTCCAGTCACCTGGCTTTAAACAAACCGTGAGTGTGGGAGCTCACGAGTGGGGCCAAAGTGACTCACGTGAGTGGCTGTCACAAGGGCAGCTCCTTACATGCTGCATGCCTGTGTAGCAGACACAAAAAGCATGGGAGGCACCAGGAACACAGGCTGCTGGGACCCAGGGCAGGGACACAGGATGCTGGAATCTAGAGCAATCAGGAGCTAGAGCTCCTCAGGAGCTCAATGCAGTCATCACTTGAGCCTGTGCAGCCTGGACAGCAGTGAATGGTGCTGAGGGAGCTCCTGGTAACAGGAAAAAAAAAAAGGCACCACCTGCATGTTTGATAGCAATAGCAAGACTGCTACTATCCATCCCCTGACCAACTTTAAACCAGCTGCTGAGGGCATTTTCCCTTTGGAGGATGCATCCCACTCACCTGTTTTTCCATGAAAAAGTCTCCTAACAGTGGCAAATAAATATCTTTGCCAGCACTCAGCAGCCCTCTTTGCATCCCAGCACTCACCCTTCAGACAGATGTTCTGAAATCTTCTTCAGGCTGTTTTCTTTTCCTGTGAAGTAATGCAAAGTAAGGGCTGCTCCTCCTAACAGCCTTCCACTCCCTCCTCCAGAAACAGCTGCCTCCAATCCCCCAACTCTCCCTTTGCCAGATGACTTTCAGTTCTCTGTTTTGAACAGCTGGAGAAAAAGCAGCAATCATCAGAAGAAACATGCACTTTCCAGAGGCAGAACTACAGCCTCCACCTGAAAACCTGCTCCGGCCCATCCCACATGTATTATTTTTGACATTTTTTCCCCCTCATTTCTCCATGTTTGAGTAACTGCTGTCAGCACACTTGCACAATACGTTGAAGCTCATTTCTCTGGCTTCAGTATTCTAAGTTTAACCCCAAGACCTTAAAAAAGCTGCTGAAATCATCATCTTCTGAAGGAAAAGAAATAGAACATTGGGCTGCAAACAGCAAATTCATTGTCAGTTTTAGAATTATGGAGAATACATGGATGCCCTAACAAATACAACTTGCTTCTAAATCAACAGGAGGGGAAGGTGATTATCTAAAGCAGTCTTTTTGTGGCAGAGGGAATGAACAGAACAGTAGAGGAAACCCACTGACTTCACAGACTCCCAGGTGAGCTCTTCCACAGCAGTAGAAAGAACACAAAGTTGTACCTGGAAGCTGGAGAGCTTAACCTTTTCAGACCTGGCCACTGTTATAAAAGAGAACAGACTTTATATTATACAACACTGGGCAGGTATAAAACACCTGTAGCACTCATACTTTCCTGCCCCCTTCCACAGGTTCCTTTGAAAATCCTCAGTCTTTACCACAGCTCTCTTGGGACCCTTCCTTGCAAAGCCTTCCTTGCTCCTCTCAGTCTCTTTTTCCTGCAGTACCATTTCAAATGCTCGGGGGGGGGGGAATTTTTGAATGAAATCCAGAGGAATATTCTGATTGCCAGTGGCTGTTCTCTCAGTCTTAACCTAGATCAGTTTGACATAAGCCATTTACTTCATGGTTAACCCCGGAAAAGATCCTGCAGGGAATATAAATTCATGCATTAATCCTGCTCACCAGTTCGGTTCCACTTAGGTTTGGATGAAGGAGGAGGTGCCACATTTCAACTCCCAGCTCAAAGTTGTTAAAACCTCCCTCTGCTTTAACAAAACACCACTCCAGAGCCTTTTGTGGATCCTCACACAAACTCTTTATTGCAGAGGAGAGAAAGAGACACCAGTGTAAAGTACTAAGAGCCACAACGAAACATAAAGCAGCATTAAAAGTTGCTCCCTGCTTAATGCTGTGGTTTAAGCACCTAATCTTGATGCAGTTGAATGGCAGGTTCATTACAACAAATAAATCAGTAACATGTGGGATTATTGAGCAGGAAACACAAATTAAACCAGTTTATTTTATTTTATTTTTTATTTTATTTTATTTTATTTTTTTAGTGTCTGATTGAGCTTGGCATCTCTCAACAGTCAGTTCGAATCAACGCTTGTAGAGCACAGATTAAGCAGGTGGGAATGCTGCCCAGAAAGAGTATTATGAATAACTTAAGACACTGGTTTAATTGCAGCAATCCATGATACTTACTGTGCTGACAGCAGAGGGAAATTTCAGTATTGAAAGTTAAAAATTCAACCCAGCTACCAGCCAGTCTCTCTCATTAAAGATTTGAAAGAGCCTTCCAATAGTTTCCCCTCAGATGGGAGCACAAAAATATTCTCTTTTGTTTGTTTAAAGGCTCCTGTTTCAGGCTAAACAAGAGGCCTTACTCAGCTTGACTTGAACCAGGATTACTTGACCACCACCCACAGCACCACACAATCTAGGTACCCTCCCAGAAGAAAGCAGATGCTTTCAAGCAGCTCAGAAGCAATCCCCTGTTGCCATCCCACCACTTGCTCCCATTCCCAAACTGTCCCATCACAGACCAGTGGGGGACCTGGGTTTAACTGCTCTATTTCCCTGGTACCCAACCCCACTTCCAACGAGTCAGAGCCTCCCCTTTCCAGCTCAGCTGCCACTAAGGCCCCATTTATAGCCTCCTTTCTCTGGGTCTTTCCACCATCTATGAAATTTGGCAGTCTCTCCCTCCAAAATACTTTGTTCCACCTGTGCTTACAGACCTCCGTTTCCACCCTCACTTACCTCTGCTCCACCCCCTAGCTAAATCCCCCCTCTTCCCACCTGCCCTTCTCCTGTGCTTACTCCCTTTCAAGTCCCTCTGCCAAGCATGCAGGCAGCCAGAACCATTCCTTGTTTTCCAGGACTCACACACTGACAACTAAAACTTTCCCAGCCTTCCTGGGAGTCCCTTGTGAGCGACGCACCGAGATTTAAACTTGCCTTGGAGGTGCCCACACCTTACCACCAGTGCCCAAGGCTACTGCCATCAGGTGAGTTGCCCACTCTGCCCATGGTGAGGCACTGCACTGCCATTTGAAATCCTCCAGCTCAACAGCAATCCGACACCTCACCTGATAAAGCTGAAAGTGGCCAGCGGAGGCAACCAAAAGCCTCCCCACAAGAGCAGCAAGTGATACCCCACCAGCCTTACTCATACACACCACCCACCCAAAAAAACTCTCCTGCAGCAGGAGCTCTTCCATGCACTTCAGCAGGCTCTGGCTGAGCTGAAACTCCAGCCTTGCTCAGCAGTTGGCACTTCATTTGCTCCGTAATTCACCGCAGCAATGCTTTGAAAACATCTTTCTGATGCTGGTTTCCTGCAAATGGCATAATGAGGAATAATAAGCAGGTGCTTGTGAACACAAACCCAGAACAGCAGGAGTATCAAACTACCATAAATGAAGCAATTAAATAACCACACTGTTCCTTGGTTATTGACAGTCTTTATTGGAGCTGACTTTCTGTGTTTAGAGGCTTCCTAGTAAGTATAAATACAAATCAAAGGGCTACCCCACAGTAAGAAATCTTTATTTGCACAAAAAGATACAAACCACTATTTCAAAGTTCAGCCTATTTAGTACATATAATACAAAAAAAAAAAAAAAGGGGGGGGGGGAGGGGAAAGAACAAACAATAAACCAAGATGAAAGAGTAGCAGCCAAAAGAATTCTAGGGGTTTTCTTTCAACATAATCTGTGTGCTCCCACATTTCTCTAGGAAACAGAGTGGAAAGACAATTCAATTTAGATCTTAAATACCCTACCCCCAAAAAAAAAAAAAAAAACCACTGTGGAAAGAAAGTTAGTAGTACAAAGTTTAGGAGGAAAGAAAAAAAGAAGAAAGAATATAAAAAAAGGAGAAAATAGCAGATGCAATATTAAAAACCTCAAGTGTAAACCTTACTGCTGCTTTAAAATGAAAGTCACATGAGGATTTCCATTTGGCTTAGCAGCCAGGAAAACAAGGAAAGCTGATTTTTTTAAATTATCTTTTCTTTTCCTTTTTTTTTTTTTTTTATTAAAGTGCTTAACCACCATATCCAAAAGTAATGACTTTCAGACCTACTTAACATGAATGTGCTCAAAAAGCCACTGCTTACAGTATCAAAAGCTGTCCTTCTGAAACGCTGGGCGTACAAACTGGCTTTAGCTGCACGAATGAAAGATTGCTTTCAACAGCTCTCAATCATATGATGTCCCAAATCAATGTAATGCTATTAGAGCAGGCAGCTGAATAAGTCCTAGAAAGTTGAAGTTTAATAGATACAGAAAAAATAACCTCTTTTTTTGTTTGGTTGATTGTTGTTTTGTCTTTTTTTTCTTAAGGCAGCATGCCTCTCCCAGCCACGAGAAGGTAACTTCATGCAATCAGCAAGAGAAAGGTGGTTTGAGGTTGGTTGTTAGAAGCTACCTTAGAGCAAACTGACTGCTGACCAAGAAATTCACGTGTTTAAACAAAGGGAGATAAATTCCTCTTACTGATAAAAGACAAAAAGGCAGTCATATGGGTGGGACCCATCACAAACACAGCATTTTACTTAATACTATACTGTCAACTTGGCTTTAAAACCCAAGTTTTGAGTTCTGTCCCAACTCAAAGCAACCCACAAAAAAAACCAAGAAAAGCAATGACTTGAAGACCTTTAGGACTGAGGTTTGGTTTGTTTGGTTTGTTTTTGTTTTTTGTTTTTTTTTACATTTATTTGAGCCTTAATGCAAAGAAAAAAAAATTAACATTCTAGGCTCCAAAGCCAGTCAAGTACCATCAGACTATTTCATGGGGTATTTGGACAGGCATCAGACAGAGCTTCCAAGATCAATGTAAATTTTCAGCTGTAATGGCCATTCATTCTTTCCTCAAGGTTAGACAAGACATTTAAAAATGGGAGCAAAGACTGGCATTCCTTAACCTCAATTACAGCTATAAATCCTCTCAATCCCACCCTTCTCCCAGACCAGGACTATCCCAACCAAACTGAATTGCTGGTACTGCTGCAGGGGTTGAATGGAGCCCACAGCCTGTCAGTACTGCTGAGCATCCCTGCAGGACTTTCTCCATCAGCTTTGGAATCCTGCAAGCTTGGATTTGTTTACATTCATCTATTTCACAAGCCAGATGTTTTTAAACCAGTTCTGGAAAGTGAGCAATTCCCAACACAGTGTCTTCACTGTCTTTCAGGGCAGTTTTTAAGTTAGAGAACCCTTTGGTTCATTTACTGCTAAATAAAAAGGTAACTTCTCCCCTGCTAAGTTCCTCTGTATTAAGCCATAACAAACTCCAAACCAGGAAACTCAGCATCTCCAGTGACTTGACTTTACCTCACTTCTCTACAAAAACAACACCAAACACAAACAAACAGAACTACCAAACACCCTTTATAATTAAAAAGGAAATAACACAACAGAAAAAACAGTGAAGCATCCCCAAGCAGCCATCCAAAATAAGCCTCTGAAAAAAAAGTAACACTTGACAAGTGATTATTTTAGTGGTTAAAGTGTGCAAGTGACTAAATATGTTGCTTGTTTCAGAGACAGCTGAACACTGCAGTCAGCAAAGACCACTCTGCACTGGCAGTTCTGTTGCTGGCTTTGGGTATAGGATTTTACCACTTTCTCTCCATCTTTTATGGCTTTGTTTTTTCTTTAACAGATACCAGTAGCATGAGTTTAGACCAATAAAGGAAATACAGAAACTTTTCTTTTTTTTTTAAGGTTTTCTGTCAATTCCAATTGTGGCATTATTTTGAATCAAACAATGCTCCAGGCAAGAACACCAAATATCATTTCAAGTTCTGACTTGGTATGAAAATCACCTCGGAAAGATTCAGAACCCAGGCTTCTGTGAAACAAACGTGACAAACAACAGAAGTGTAGTTTTTCTATTGGTGAGAAGTACCAAAGCTCGGAAACAGAAAAACAGCAGCTTCAGCCCAAGACTGAAGAAAAACCACAGATTTTTTTCAAGCTCAGAGTCCATACAGTGTCACACAGCCCTGCCTTGTTAATATCCTCGCTTAGAAGTCAGACAGCATTTTGTTTAACTTGTGTTGCTCCGTATCATTACCACTAAACCATAATTAACTCCTCTTTTGTGCCAGCCTCATTCCAACACAATTGCACCCACTGTACACCAGCAGCAGCTCTCAGGTTTTGTTTTGCAGCTCAGCTGTATTTTTCTTGGATGTTCACGAGACCGGCATTTGACTGGATGCGCTTGGCTGGAAAGGGAAAAATTACATGAAAATTGAACACAAAGAATTCCACAGAAGCAGTCTCTCCACTCCCTCCATTTATCCCACACAGACTTGCAAACAGCTTTCTGCTCACGTCCAGGAACTTTAATGAAAAGATATGGCTGAAGCTCTTCTCTACCCCTCTTCAGGGGACGGCAGCAGACTAATAGTCGCTATTAGCGCCGTCAGCACAGCTGCAGGCAGAGCTGGCTGGGCACCCCTCTCCCACCAGAGCCAAGCCAGTCCCTGGCACCACCCAGCTCTAACAGGGAAATGCCAGCACCAGCACTTACGCAGAATGAGGATCCTCTTCTTCTGCTTCGAGTGAAGGAAGCTACTGAGATAAAAAACGATAGGTAGGAAAAGAATAAAGGACGAGACTGCGATCACCGGGACCGTATCGCTGCAGGGACGGGAGCAGTTGAAAGTCCTGCTCCAGAGCTTCCGAGTGATGTTCATCTAGAACAAAAACATAAGCCAGCATGAAAGCAAGCAGATGCCTTTTTTCTCTGCAGCAAGGCAAATCAAGACATCAAGACGTTCAAGCTCAAATACAAGACTTGAACAGATCTCCCCACGAAAGGCAGCAAATCCCTGCAAACGTCCAAACAGACAATTTAAAGTGAGCCAAGACTTCCCATCAGGACTTTCACAAGCCTCACACCAGACTCTCCTCAGACACTGCCATGTGCCTGCTTCCCAGAGAACCCACTGACAGCCTGCAGACACAGGGCTATGCCCACACTTTCAGCAGCACTCCTTTTGCCCAAAGAGGTAAAACCACACAATGTAACAAAGCTTTTTCCAAACATGTCGTCAGTGCTTTGGACCCCTAAAAACAGCTGCTGCAATAAGGAACCAGTTATTACACTGGCTGGAACAACAGCAGTAAAGCTTCACATTAAGAGCCAGGAGATTAAGAGATTATTATTTTTTAAATCCAACCCCTTCACAGTAAGAAGAAATCAAAGTGCAGCTACTCAGACTGGAACACACTTGGGTGATCAGGAGCTTCAGTGACACTCCTGCTGTGCTGACTGAAGACAAGGGCCTAGCAAGCCAACCCCACCAAGCTCCCCAGGGGACATCAAGCTGCCCACGGCACTGCTGCCTGTGCCTATACCAAGCAGGAAAGGCCAATGCCTAGCAAGACAAGCACAAACAGCTCAGATTCATAAAGCCCTCCCTGTTGAGTATCAGTCAACACTTACTGCATCTTCCACGTCGATACACAAGTGTGCAGAGTGCCCAGACTCACCACCTTGCCTGTTCATCCTTTGCAAGCTGTTATAAAGGTCATTCAACTTTTTGTAGGTTTCGTTGCAGTTTCTACATACTTCTGTGTTGTTATTTGGTGACAGGTAGGTGATTTGTCCCTAGGGATACAAAAGAGCATTTACACAGAGTTGTAAGGCATTGTTAAAAAAAAAAAAAAAAACAAAAAAAAATTTAAAAACTAGAGCAAAGTTTGACCCAAAATCTGTATTTCTAGCAGAAGTGCCTTGTCTCTCAGCCTTTTCTCATAAGGCAGTGCTCCAGTCCCTTCATCATCCTTGTAGCCCTATATAATTATCAACTATAGTGGATTCAGAAAGTCTGGTGTGAAGTGGCATTGCAATTATATATAAAAAGAAGTCAAGGTGAGCATTAGAATTAATTCTAGTCTCTTGACCTGTAACCATCTGCACTTTGCAGATCACTGTTTTAATCTGCCTAAAATTCACCAACTCACCAGCTATTTATTTGCCTGATATGTATCTGTAGTTTATTCAGTGTAAGTAAGATTTTGGTAGCAATTAAAGGATTTATTACCTAAATACACAGCATAAATACCTGAAGGTTATGTTCAAAACATGTCAGGGATTTATTGAACAAATCCAGGAATTCTACAGTAGAATCTGATAATCCCTCACTGCTGTTCTTTAAACAATCTGTCAAAGAGAGAGAAAAACATCAGAATATTCTAATTTCTAACATTTCCATAGCCAACAAGCCCCAGACACTCCAGTGCTGCAAAAAGAGCTCTCAACTCTACAAGGCAACACTGGTGTTTCCTTAGCTGCCTGCCACTGATGTCTCAGACCCTCTGACCCAACTCTCCATCGAGAACGTATTTCAAATTAATTGGCCTTGATTAAGTGAAAGATGAAGACTATCATCAAGAGCTTTCTCAAGAGGGGGTCTGAATTATCTTTGGACTTGTAAGATCAAACAAGACATTACTTTTATTTTCTACGCTGCACAGCCAGCTTTGCACAGCAGCAGTAACAGCCGTTGTGTGAAAGCAGAAGCACCAGCATTGGAGATACAGCTGGAAGCATCCAGGAAACAACTAGACCATAAACACAACAGATTTGGAGTGCAGGTTATTATTAGGAGTTGACCATTTCATCAGTTTGAGGGGAGCTCTGGTGCTTTCCTCAACCCTAACTTGCCACTGCTTCCTTCCACCCCACTTCAGATGGACATAAGAAGGCAACAGTGGTTTGGGGATTTAGATGTTCAACCACAGCACTGTGAGAGCAAGCCAACATCCTAGAGCAATCTCCTGAGAGAAAGAAGCACCATCTGTGTTGAGGGTGAGCATTCAGCTGGACACTGAGTAGGCAGCACACAGGTTACAAGCTAAGCACAGCAGGACCTCACAGACCACAGAGCTCCTGCTGTGTTGCCTCTCCAGCCCTTATGCAGCCCAGACTCACAAAGGAGAACAAATTCTTCTAGGCTCTCAAGGGGCTCTGCAGCAAACCCAGCACCTTTAACACGCAATCCCCTAGATCCCTCAGCTTTCCAGTGCACTTGTTAGTGTACAGTCCCACTCCCCAAACCACTGGAATGGCAAAAAAGCTGTAGATCAGCTGGAAGAATGGCACAGCACCATGAGCATGAAGCCAGCAAGATACTGGAACAGTCCTGGGACACCCTCCACCCATAAAATGAAATCAAAAGCATGGCTGAGGGGCCAGATACTGTTCAACATGTAAGGATTCCAGAGCTACTGAAGCAAAAAGGTTGGCAGTTAAAAAAAAAAAATCATTTAAAAAAGGAAGATGGGAGAAAAACAGAAGAAACTGCAATGGGAAGTATTCAACAAGGTCTGTAGATCCCAAAGAAAACTAGCAAGATTACCTTTTGAAAGAACAGCCTAACAAAAATATTTATGTAACAAGTTTTCCAGCAGAGTAGTACCCTCAGATTTTTGGCAGCATCCCTCAAAGAACAAAAAGCTCTTGTAGCCTTTGTCCAAGTGGCTCTGGTTTAGGATTTGTGTGTTATCTCCTGACTGTCTTTAAACAAATGCATACAGTCCTGATCTGTGCAAATTTGAGGGGATAAGTCACAGCAGTAACATGAAAGCTACAGAAGGAGTCACATACTTGCACAGTTGGCTGCCTCCCAGGTTTCATTAAAGAACTCCGAAAGGGTCACAACCATCTGCAGCCTGTCTGAGGTCAAGATGCTTTTGGCACAATTGTGGCTCTCAGAAGAATTCTGGAAGGAAAAAAGGAAACAACAACCAAAGAAAAATATTGCAATCAAGTGTTAAAACTACAAAGGGAACGTTTTGAGATGTATTTTAGGCAAGCAGAACTAAACAATCAACACATCAGTACTTCTAGAACAGGCAGAGCAGAACTGATGGAACAGCAAAAATCTTCTCATCCTTTAATTCATATCATGAAGAAGACAGCCTACTGCACATGGTCTTTGAAGATGTACTAGGACTTTATGCAAGTCAGTGAAAGAAAAAAAGCAAGCACAGAGACAGGACCTCCTCTGTCAGGCACCTCATATTCATCCATTTCTGGGCTGCTGCCCCAGAAACCAGCTCAAGGCAAATGCAGTCAGAGAAGACAGGGTCACTCTCATTAAGCTGAATATTTGAAGGAGCTGAACCAAAACAAGCCAAAAGAGAAAACAATTTCCAAGACAGCTGTACCAACCTATTGTATCAGCAGCAAACTTCCCCCACCATGCAGGCACACCAGGAAAGCAGTCCTCTGCAAAGTGGCTGCTCCCCCCAAACCCATGACTGGGCTCTCATAGCTGCCAAGCTCATCTGTCTTAGCAGGCACCCAACACATCCCATCCTCAAAGCAGGCACTGGCACAGCTCTTACAGGAACTTATTCTCTGGACCAGGCTCCTGAAAAATGCAGAGCTACTCTAAAAGCAGTTCCAGAATAAACAGGAAGCATCCCTATCAGAATTCAGAGCAACAGTGCTCTCCTTCAAAGCTTTATTTTCTCCCTCAAATCACTGATACAAAACCATGACCTCCAGTCAGCTGACTCCTGTTTTCTAGCTCCTGGTTCCTGGCTGCTAAACTGACTTAAGCACTCCTCAAAACTGCAAAAGCTGCCAAAACCCTCTTTGATAAGTGACGTGGGACACACAAGAAAATAATCTCTTTAACAAGAAACATGTTCCTTACAGAGCTTTATGAGAGACTCAGTTTCCACTTCTCTTTCTTACAACAGGTTTATTTAAAAAAAAAAAAAGTTTCCCTTGGAGACTCAACTGCAGAAGTTGAATATTGCCACATCTGGCAACTCCTGCTTTCACCCACTTTCATTTCTACTGAGTTACAGAAAGTCATTGATCCAGGAAACTCTCTGGTTGCTTCATTAAGGAACTTCCTCACCAGCTGGACTCCTAAGAGGAGGGAGAAACTTTAAATTTCTCCTAAGGGGGAGAAACTTTAAATTCAAATCTGAATCAAGTAGACCTCAATCATTCCTTAAGTATGTTTGCCTGATTTATTCTTTAACCAGCCCAGTGAGGAGGATTTTACCTGTCAGACATGTCCAAACCTAACTTAGCTGCTTCTTTCAGATTCACTTTCACTGTTGTAAGATGGTAAAGATAAAAAGACCTGATACACTGACTGAGGCTGTAAGAGGTCACTTCCTTTATTTATTTGGTTAGTTAATCCACACACAGAAGAAAAGCCAAAGACTCTCTAACACAGACAGGTCTCCCACATCACACAATGGACACTCCTCCCAAGCTGCCAGTATTCAAGCACAGCAGCTGCAACAAGTTCACACATACCCTAAGCACTGGGATGTGCTGGCAACCTAATCCTAGCCAAAACATCATGTTGGACATACCCAAGAGAACTACTCTCTCTTGCTTTCACATTACCTACTCACTGGTCTGAAACAGCTTCCTGATGAGAAACAAATAGACTACAGGTTTGCAGGCTAAGACAAGAGACAACTGGCTAGACATTTCACAGAATCAAAGAATGGTGGGGGGTGGAAAGGAACTCTGGAGATCATTTAGCCCAGCCACCCTGGTAAAGCAAGGCTGCACAGGATTGCATCCAGGAAGGCTCTGACTATCTTCAGAGAAGGCCACTCCACAGCCTCTCCAGGCAGCCTAGTCCAAGCTCTATCAACCTCTAAATAAAGAAGTTTCTCTGTATGTTCAGAAGGAACTTTCTGTGTTCCAGTTTGTGTCCATTGCCCCTTGTCCTGTTGCTAAGCACTGCTGAAGAGTCTGGCCCCATCCTCTTGACACCCACACTTTAGAAGCACTGAGAAGATCCCCTCTCAGTCTTCTCCTCTCCAGGCTAAGCACCCCGGGAACTAACTTTTACAAGTGGATACACTGGATGAGAACATGCAAAACTTGTCATGAACTACCTCCAACACTAGGCCATGAAAAAAACAAAATGACCAAGAGTCTGGAGGATGTAAAAACAAAGCCCTGCTTTGGTCAAGGTTTCCCTTGAATGGGGTCCAGAAACTCCAGCAAGCACTCAGGACTTCCAGTGTGCTGCCACACATTCTCATCAGCTTTGGAACCAATAACACTGTGACATGGCTCTCCTCAGATGTGCATCACTCATGTCACAGAGATCATCAATTTTCCAAGAAGTGCCAAGCAACTAAGCTCTGGCAGTGTTCCTCACTAGTGCTGTACAACAACCTGCAAGCCAGGGCACCGTTTTAGCCATTGCAACATCAGCAAGAACAACTCAAGTTTTTCCACTTTTCCACTTGCACAGAGGAGCAAAGCTTTCTTTCTGCAGGTGAAGCAGCTTGCTTGTCCCTAACCATGCCAGCAGCTGCCTGCACAGACCACGCCACTATGCAGCAGACAGTAGCTGTCACTACCTGCAGTGCTTCCCAAACACACTCCCAGCCTCTGCTAAACTGCCTTACACACCTGGCAGGTGGATGGAAACTGACCTCCACAGGCTGGAGACAGGTTTACCCACAAGATGGGTGCCCCACTCACCATGTTAGTGTCACAGATCACATCACCAGCTGTACCCAGGCATGGCCCAACACAGGCAGTCACCTCTCCTGCCCCTCTGCGCTGGCCCAGGGTGCAGAGCTGGGCTAGACAGCGACTGTCAGGCCGCAGGGAAGGGTGAAACAGCAGTGCTTCGGTGTCGCGCCTTCCCCAGCAACCCACACCCTCCTGCGTGCGGCGCAGCTGCACTCTGATACAGAACTTACAGGACTGGAAGCCTCAAAGGAACTTCCCAGGCCGCCTAACCCTGCACCGGTGCGCGAAGGGCCGCACGCTGGTACCCGCCCCGGGCAGCCTCGCAGTCTCCCTCACCCGCCCGGCCCCGCGGACGCACCCCGACGGCACGGCCGATGTTGCCGTACTGTGCGAGGAGCCGGTGATAGTAAGGGTGGCAGGCCTGGCAGAGCCGCACCGGGCGGGCGCGGCGGCCCAGGCAGTCCGTCAACGCCGCGCTGTCCTCCGCGAAGGCGACGAGGAGGCGGCGGCACTCCGGCTCCAGCTCGGGGAGATCGCCAGGCAGCCCCGCGCCCCACAGCTCCTCCGCCAGTTCCCCCGCCTCGCCCAGCACCTCCAGCGCCAGGGGCCGGCGCATGTCGCCGGCGGCGGGGCCGAGGGTAAGCACCAGAGCGAACAACAGCTGCAGGAAGCAGCGCAGCGCCGCCATGACGGCTGCGCTAACGAACCGGAAGCGTCGCGCCGGGAAACCACCCGCCCCCGCCGAGGGGCGCCGCCGCTCATTGGCCACGACGGGGAGGGGGCGGGGAAAGAGGTGGGGCCGAGCGTGGGCTAGCTGAGGGCAAGAACGGGAGGGGGAGATGGCTGCGGGCAGGGCGAGTGGCGGGGTTCCATGGGGTCTGGTGGGGTCTCTTGGGGCACGTCGTCCCCAGGCCCGGGTGAGGGTAAGAGGATATACCCAGCTCAGCCAGCTCCGTGTCACCTGGCCCACCTGACATTAGCTTGTTCCAGTTGTGCAGAAATGTCACAGCATGGAAATGTCCAGGATGGATTTGTGCTGTCAGGTGAAAATACGACAGCGAAGGTAACGATAATGGTCAGGCAGGCAAAGAGCAGCAAGTAAGGAGCACCTTTCTCTGAGTGGGCTGAATACCTCAGCTCTGAGGAAAAGGCTTTCAAAGCAATGAAGTAAAACAAAAAACGTGGCGTGGGTATGGCACAGAGAAATGCCAGTGTGGGGGAATAAAGCACCAGATTGCCAGTACTTGCAAACTGGTGCCGGTTTGGGACTGAGTCCAGCAAGGCCACCACATTTGGAAGCCTGAAGCTGCTTAGTAGGTGACTCCGTGGCCAGAGGATATCCCCTCTTGCTTCGTTCACTATCAGCCTAAACACCAAGAAACTCTGGGGCAGTGACACTGCCTGCACCAAGCCAGCAGCTGCAGCCCTCAGGAGGGGATGGGGAATGCATCTCAGCCCTAAGCCACCCTTAGCCCAGCTGGCAGCCAGAGAGCCTGGTTTGCTGGTGCAGGGGACAGGGTGTCTGGGGCCGAGTGGTAATCAGGGGTGGACTGGTAGGCAGACAGGCAGGAAAGATGGCAGGCAGGAGGGCAGGCAGGTGGGTGGGCAGGCAGGCAGCAGGGGCAGGCAGGAGGGAAGGGGCGGGCGGCCTGCCCGCATCCCCCCAGGAGAGGGCAGCAGCACTCCCGCGCATCGCCCCGCCGAGATGCGGCAGGGGGGCTCTGGCAGACCCTCGGGGTCCCACAGTGCCCGGACAGCATCGGCATCCCGGGGAGGAGCGATGGAAAGGCTCCTCGGACCACTTGGTCGCCATCCTTACCGGGGCTCTCCCTGACCTGGATCTCCACAGGCGCCGGGGAGGACGGGCTGAGGGGGGCAGAGCTGCATGGTCGTCTTCGTGGGTCAGGGGGATGTGTTTTCCCATGTCTTGAGTGGGTTAAGTATTCTCCTGCGAGAGAATGCATTCTTCTTACTAGTGAAAAACTGGTCTTGGGGTGGGGAATTCGAGGGAGGAAAGGAGGGAAAGAAAACTTAATAAAAAATAAAAGGAGGGGAGAAAAATAATTTTAAAAAAAGATATTTTTTTTTTAAAAAGCTTAAGAGTTTCAGATTAGATCTCTGAGCCTTAACTGGAATATAAGCAGTTCTGGCATCAATAAATGCATTGCTGCAGACTCATAAGGAATATATCTGGTTATTAAGTGCGGTGCTGCTCCTTTTTATCAGCAATAAATGTGACATTATAAAGCAAAATTAGAAAGTCACTATTTTTTTTTCATCTGTGGTTCAGAGAAAGGGCTTGAAGAAGGCATGGGGCCTCTTCTCTGATAATAGATGAATTTTGATACCAGGCAGAAACTGGCATTTAGCCTGAGTGACAACGCAACTACCAAGCATATTTGGTTAGTTTTCTTCTACAAGTGGTGCCATTGCCTTTCTGCTCAATCTCATCAAAGTGGTTGAACTCATGACCAAAGCAAGATTTGGCCTTGGCCAGCAAATCTCAGAAATAAGTAAGGATATCGGAAATTTTGTGTGGTTATTGTAGTCCAAATTATTTTTGAAAACATATCTAAGTGCTTCAAAGCCCACCCTGGCTGCAGGAAAAAGCCTGTGTCATTCTGCAGAAGAAAGAGCCTCACCTTAACAGTGCAGAAAGAGAACACAGCAAATGAATATTGATTTCCTATCCCATCTTGCTGGATCTGTGCAGATGTCAGTGTGAACTAGGGAAAATGAGCAGTTTGAAGCTGTGAACTTGTTTTTCCCTTTGCTTTGTTTCCCTTTTGCCTTTGCTGCTCTTTCTACTGCTTTATGCCACTGTGAGTTGAGAACTGATCCCTTTTTTTCAAGTTTTCTTGTTGTTTTCAAAGGGTGATGGCTTGGATGAAGCCTTTTAACCTAAGGGCTAGAAACGTGGGGGCAGACCATAAATACGAAAGCAGTGCCAGGAAATTAAGTGATAAGCTGAACATAAGGAGTAAAGAGGGAAAGGAGTGAGGGAGGACTGGGAGGCTGAGTGCTCAGGAAGGTAGAGTGGGGCAAGCAGGAGGAAAAAGGAAAAAGAAGTTCTGCCTCCTTATCCAAAACTGCTGTCCAGGAGAGAAATTGCACTTCACCTGAAAGGGGGGCTGACAAAAGCAGGGAAGCGTGAGGGCTGTCCACAGAAAGATATCTCTGGGATTGTGGAAGCAGAAGTCTTTTATTAATCTTGACTAATTTCATTGCAGAGATATCAAAGCTCAACATGAGCATATTATGTCCTTGCACAGCCATACTTTGCTTACAGAAAGATTTTCTTCCTCATCTCCATCACACACCTTCATATCCTTACTAATTCACAAGGCCAATGCTGGCTCCTTTGTGTGCCAGTTCTTATTTTCAAAAGATTATGTGAGCTTTGTTTAAAAATGATTGACAAACACTTGTCTAGTTGAACTGTTTCTGACCAGCCTGAGCTACCATGCCTGTTAGCAGTGTCCTGTTGGAGCTGTGCTGGTTTTGGCTGGGATAGAGTTAATTTTTGTTGTAGCAGCTGGCATGGGGCTATGTGCTGGATTTGTGTGGAAAAACAGTGTTGATAGCTCAGGGATGTTTTGGTTATTGCTGAGCAGTGCTCACACAGAGTCATCAAGGCCACTGCAGCTTCTCACACCAGGGAGTAGGTTGGGGGTACACAAGAAGCAGGGAGGGGACACAACTGGGACAACTGATCCCAGCTGACCAGAGGGGTTTCTCAAACCATCATGCTCAGCATTTAAACCTTTAGGTATTAACCTGTCTTTATCTCAACTCATGAGTTTTCTCACTTTCACCCTTCTCATTCTCTCCCTCATCCCACTGCAGGGGAGTGAGCAAGTAGGGGGCTTAGCTGCCAGCTGTGGTTAAACCATGGCAGTAGCAAAGAATATAAAAGGTTTTCCCATAGCTGTCTGCTCCTGAAGCTTATGGCTGTCAGTCTCTGGTGGATACTCAGGCCACTTCAGCCAGCACAAGGTGGTTGGAGGAGTCCTGCATACTGTGTTGCCTTGGGGCTAAAGTCTCAGAAGGCACTGAAGTGACCTGTGACAGTGAGCCAGAAATCCAGCAGTAATTTCCCCATTTCTAAACAGATACAGAGACAACAGCAAGACAGCTGACACCATCAGCTAACCCTCTTTCCTACTCAGCCCCATCACAGTTTTGAAGAGGGAAAACAACCCCACACGTTCACATGAAGGCTTTCATTTTCTGTAAGTGTACAGCAATGTATACAGACAGTTTGAGAAATCATAGGTAGTGCCAGATGATCTTTGCCTAGACCTTGAAAGTTTGCACATCATATTCTATATGAATCCACACCAGAGAAATGCCTTTTCCATGCACCTGTCAGAATTTTTTGCTCTGGGAAGGGAAATGTTATCTTTCTAGAATCATGACTAGAAAACAATTAATTGTCAATAAGCAATCATAGCAGTCTGAAAAGACACAGATTATGATAAGTCTATGGGATTTTTTTATTGTGCTTTGGGTTTGTTTTTTTTTCTTCTCAGGATGCTGCACTTGAACAACTGCATGATATCACATCTAAGGTCCAGGGTGGCATGCCATTTCCTTACTCATATGCATCTAATTAAGTCTTAATTGTGCCAGGCATTAGGAAATTAAAGAAGAGCTGCTAGACAGGGTATGTTTCATGAGAGTGAAAAGGGATGATACCAGTGAGATAGCTAACATACAGAAAAAAGAACGAAATCATGCAGGGAGGAAGTATTGCTTTTGAAGATAATGATGTTTAAAACACAGCAGAAACATTAAAAGGAGCACAACAGTCCACAAATAACTTCTTGATCAACACAAACAGTATGAAAGGTACATTCTTTTCATAGCTCACTGAAGTGTGAATGCTCAGAAACACCCAGTGAGCCAAATTCTCCTGTCAGTGTGGTACCATCTTAAACTGATCTGATACTGGATACTGAGTCTTTCTCTGCTGGGAGGAGCTGCATGAGCCCACCTGCAGAGCCAGAGCTGGCAACTCAGCTGCCCTGGCCTCAGCATGGCCACACAACCTGTGGCTGGCAGGATTTCCCCCTGTTCCATGATCAAGAGGACAGTTGCATTGGTTCCTTCCAGGGGTGAAGGACCCCAGGCAAATCATCCCATTAGGAGGTCAAGCTCTGAGCACCTACAAAATTAACAAAATTTGATTTTCCTACTCTTCCTAGACTGTACTAAGTGGAGTGTTTGAAAGAGAAGAGTTACTTATTCAGCGCAAACCTCTAAATTCTTACCTTTCCCAGCAGCAACGGAACAGGTTTGTGAATATCTTGGACTGCCTGACATGAGCTGATGTCCCACCATCTTCCAGCTATCCAAAGCCTGTGACTCTTTGTCCAAAAATTACTAAAAAAACTCCAAACAAACAATAACAACAAGCAAGCAAACAAACGAAAGCACAACAACAACAAATCAAAAACAAAAACGAGGAACGGGTGGTCCTGGGAATTTCCCACAGGGTTTTCCCCATGTTCACTCCTGGTGAAAGCAAGATGAGGGGAAGGACTGGCAAGTCTTCAGCTGGGATCGAACTGGGGGGACAGGTGAGGGAGACGAGGGCATGGGAGTGCCCAGAGAGACGGATGAACAGATTTCAGGTGTGCCCTCACTCCCCCTCACACCTTTGGGGGGCCGTCGTGATTGCTTTTTTCCCCTCAGAGCACAGAAAACGGCAGACCAGATTTGATGCTCTTCGGGATTTTTCCAAGCCAGGTATTTCCCCCCTGACCATAAGCCCTGACTTTGCCCAAGAGGAAGGTTAAAAAAACTCAGAAAAGGGAAAGAGACGAGGTGATGAAGCCCGGAGTGTCCCACAGCCGGGAATCAGGAGCTGGGAGCACTGCTCGGGGCCAGGAGCAGGGCAGAGTGGCTGCATCCAGAAACCAGGCACCAGCAACCTGTTGGCACCTGTACTGCTGCACCAGACAGTATTCCCGGGTCTGGGGGCGGCTTGGCGCCCCCCCCCCCCCCCCAAAAAAAAAAAAAACCAAACAAACAAACACTCTCTTCTCCTGGGCAAGGCAGGGCCGCAGGGAAAAGCTAGTGAGGGTTCACTGTGTGCCGTGGATGTGCCTAAGCTGTCCTGCTCTCCCTGGGAATAGGGCTGGGGGGAGCTGGGGGGCTGAGAGCCGGACACAAGCTGTGTCCCACCAGGTCAGCGCTGGTGGGAGGGTAGTGGCGGGTTTGGTTGTTTTTTGGGGTTTTTTTGCATGGGGAAGGAGTTGCTAGCAGCCGTGCTTGCAGCCCCGGCTATGGCTTTGGGAGCGATGCCGGAGGGATACCCCCTCCCTCTCCTACCCCCACCATGGCCCCCCAGCCCGGCTCGGTCTGCCTGGGCGTCGGGGTCACCTCCCCTGCCCGGGGCTTCTCTGGGACTCGGCTTTTTGTTATTTTCACGGAGCAGATATTAATTAAAAGAAATACATGATTAAAAAGTAATGAGTTGAATAAAAATTATCTCCGCTCATTTTCTGATTATGTTAATTGTTAAAAACCCTTCAATCACGCTGTTGCAGTCAATGGGTTTTAATGTGAAATTAGTGGGCTCTTGATAACTTACAGTCCAGAATAATCCTGGAGGTTTAGTCATCATTCCTAATAACGAGATGTTACTGAGAAGGGAGATTTTACATGATTTTGCCACGTTCAGCCCTTCCCCCATGAAAGGGGCTGCCTTTGTGGCACACAACTTCAATTTTCATGCCTACGACTACTTTGTTAGTCTTACCCCGTGTGCTGCTCTATTATACGCCAATTACATATTTTATGTGCCTGTGTGTCGCCCTAATGTATAAAAAAACTCTCGTGTTCGATAAAAGAATGGAAAAATAATTTTGTCCCTCACAGATTTCTAAAGTTATTTTTCCCGTCCTCCTCATCTTGAGCCTTGTTTCTGTTTCTCTGCTCTGATTAATTACCTCCCTAAGAGACGAGCACAGACTTATAGTGAAAGTATTAAAACTAATTAAACTGTTAGGGGAAAAAAATATTTGCTGTAGGAGTTGTTATTCTACGGACAGGTTTAAAGATTTGGAAAGGGAATAAATAGGGAGAGGTTCTGTGATGGGTGATGGCAAAGATCAGGGGATTGGAAAAAACTTCAGCCCCGTGGTTGGGAGATGCTGGGAAATTCGCCTCTCCTAGAGGCATGAAATGACGGCCCCCAGCCCACCGCTGTTGCAGCCAACATGCTTCTTCCCCAGAAATTCGTTAAAGAGAGGTTTCATTTTCATGCAGATAACTAAATGTATCCTTCTCCCTTCGGCAGCCTGGAAAATTTGCATCTAAAAACCGCTCCTCGCACCCACCTAACCGTTTAGCTAAAATCTCCAGCACTGACAGCAAACTGGTTCCCGGATGGAAAGAGGGAAGCGGGGCGGAACAGCGGGAGCTGTTGCGGGAAAAGCCACAGGGAAACGTCCGAATTCCTTCGCAGGGCCCGGGGAGCAACACCGACGGGCAGCCGCCCGGCCCGCCCCGTTCCGTTTCTGGAGGTTAAAAAGGAACAGAAAAAGAAAAAAAGGGGGGAAAAAAGGGGGGGGTGAGGGGGAAGAAAAATGAAAAGAAGGGGAAAAAAATCCCAAAAGTAAAATTGGCGGTGTCCGTGCGTGTCTGTGCGCGCAGAGCCGCGTATTGCTTCCCCCCGGAGACAAAGTGCCGGTGCTGTGCATCCCTCAGTCACCCGGGGGGTGGCTAATCGCTGCTGACAGATAAGAAAAGAGGTTTTCGTGCTAACCGAGGGGCTGGAGCGCAGGCGGCGGAGCGCGGGGCTCGGTCCCGGCCAGCACTGCACGGATGAGGGTGGGGAAAAGGCTCGGCCACGGCGACCTGGGCTGCTGCGGGTTCAGTTTTGATTCCCTGTTACCGCCGGTGGGCAGGGAGCTCTTTGTGCCTGGCGGGTGTGTGAGGGGGGGCGGGAAATCGGGACGGATCCTGCACCCTTGCCTCGGGCTCCTTCGAGTTGGGGAGAGGCTGTCCAGGATCGAGCCCTTCGGGTGCTTCCTCCACGGAAAGCGGGGGCCGGGGGCAGGACTCCCAACACTTCATCTCCCTCCAGTGCCTGTCCCCCGTCTCGGGGCATGTCCGGAGGCGGCGGGGAGGAAGAGGAAGGCTGTGTCCTAATTTACTGCGAAGGGAGAGTATTTTGGGGGTTTATACTTTGGTTTGTCGTTGGGGCTTTTTGTTGTTGTTAGTTGTTTTGGGCTTTGTTTTTGTCTTTGTTGTTTTTTTTTTCACTCGCTCTTCTCGTAGAAAAAGCCATTTTTTTTCTAAAGCCCGACTTCCTCCCATACGAGCCCATCCGCAGAAGAGCTCCCTAAAAGACCCGGGGGTGGGTGGGGGAGGTCCCTCCGTACTGGGCCCCCTCGCTGGTTCATTTCCCTATTTGCATCCGCTGTTAGCTGAAGATCATTTTAATAAATAACAATGAAAAGGGAGCGCATCTAGAGGGCTTGTCGGCAACATTCAAAAGCCAATAGAGTTTATAATTCTACTCTATCATTTCTTATTGATTAGAGTAATCAAGATAAAAAGCTAGCCGGGCTCCGAGAAGTTCAGCGGCATATCATTAAAGATAAGAGTCAGTTAATTCTGGCGCAGGGGTAATGGTGCCGGCGATGAAGAGTTCATTTGCATGAGATGCTGAGCCCCGTAACAAGAGGACAAAAATCACTAATTAGGACTGCAGAGTGTCTCGAGTTCTTCAAGCACCCTTTCGAGATGAGGGATGATGCAAAGAGACCGCACTTTTATGTAAATCCAGGGCAGGACACAGCGACCGGGGTGCTGCTCCCCGGCAGGGATTGCAGAGCGGGGCCGGGCCGGGCCTCCGAGGCCGCTGCGGGGCTCCAGGATGTGGCTGTCCCGAGCAGCCCCGGTATCATCGGGACACACAAGACAAGTGCAGGGCTTGCCCTGGAATCTGCAGGGTGAAGGGACACGGCAAGAGGAAGTGGGGGGGGGGGGGGAAGGAGGAAAAAAAAGATGCAAATATTTATTCGACGGTTAAAAGAAAAAAAGAAGAAATAAATAAAATAAAAAGCATCATAGAAATGAAAAATACCCCTTGCACTAAGGTTCCCGTGAGACTGTGGGCAGCTACGTGTTGATAAAAACTGAGGGAGAGCTTTCGTCGGCAGCCTGCGAACAGAGCTCGCACCTCTGCAGGCACCGGGCTGCGGCCGTCGTCCCAGAGGAGACAAGTTTGAGATCCTCCTCTCCCTCCCGCTGCCTGTGGGTACTCGGACACCTTCTTCCCCACGTAGCACGAGTGGGGATGGTGTCCTCTCTTTTCATCGTGGCCACTGTCTTCCCCCTTGTGTCCTCTCTCATCTCGTCGCCCCTCTATCCACACAGACAGCCGCTAACCCGATCAAAGCCCCTCAGCTGCTGGCAGTCCTGCGGGGAGGAAGGATACCCGGGGGGTTTTCGGGCAGATCCCCGCAGAAACCAGGGGTGCAGCGGCGGGCTGGTAGGTGTGAGCTGCTTACTTGCCCGAAAGGCATCAGCCGCGGGAGGCTTGGCAGCTGGCTGTGAGCGCTAACTTTGCCCCTCGCTTGGCCGGGGAGTAAAGGATTCACGGCCTTCTTTGGGCTAATTGTAGGTGTCAGCGTGGAAAGCGGCAATGTTTGCCGCCTCTCAAAAGTCTCTCTGTCTCCCTGGCCCCCAGCAGCTCCTCGGTGAGCCCCGCCACACGCTGCCCCGCACACACACACACGCAGGACCAGGACAGGTGCCCTGGCTACGTGCACCCCTTGCACCCACCGCTCCCTTTCTCCCGCCTTCACACCTTTCTGTTCCCACGCACGTCCTTTCCCACCCCCCGTGGCACACAACCTCCCCCTTAATTCCCCTATGCACACAACCCACACTCACATATTCACGAGTGAATCCCTCCTCTCCCCTCAGGTTCTTGCACACCCATGAGCAAGCATGCACATGTGTGTCAGCATCTGGGGTGCACAGACCCCTTGCACCTCAGTGCCTTTTGCATGCCCCTTCTTGCACATGTGCACAACCACGCACACCCTTGCACGCCCCTTCCTGTACACATGGACCTCCATGCGACCCTTGCATACCCCCTCTTGCACACATCCACCCCCATACACACCCTCTGAACACCCTTTTTGCACCTCCCTTCTCACACTCCCCAGCACACTCCTATCTTCCACGTTCCCTGCAAGCTCACCTGCTCACACGCCCTCAGACAGACAAACAGACAGGCAGACAGACATCCTGCTTCCCAAACTCCCCTCCCCCGCCAGCCCGGGGCCCCCCGTGCACACCCGGAGCCAGAGTTCGGCCCGGTGCAGAGGAGGGTGGCAGCTCTCTGCCTGCCTCGCCTCCCCGGTCCCCGGCTCTTTGGACTTTTGTCTGGCTATGTGGCTGAAGGCTCCGTTCCCCTTGTTCTTCCCATAGAGAATAAAGTCAGTCTGTATTTAATGGTTATGGCGGATGTGAGGAGGATTTGGCAAATGAAGAGGCCTTTTGCTCTAAAATATTGTTCCTTACGTCGTGTGAGTCTACCAACCCACCACGACCCCATATTCTTCTCCGGGTGTCTGACTCGAATGACAAACGAGCTGATTTTTTCAGTACATCGCTGGGAAATGTAGTGAGTGATAATAGAGATTTCTCTTTCATTTTTTACGCTTGACTTGGTTATTGTTGCTTTTCTTTTCCCGTGATTCCTTCTGAGGATTAGCTCTGACTTCCCCACTATTGGCGGTCAAAGTGGCCCAAACTCTGGATGACAATTGATGGGGATCAGGGGATTGCCCATTCTGTGCCTGTAAGAACTGATTTGTGCCAGAGAAACTCATCAAGTATAGGCGAAGAATAAAAAGCATTTGGGGGTAAATGTATTCATTGAGAAGGGTTCTTCCAAATTGCTTCTAAGTTTTCTTAATGAAAAGTAACGCTTGCAGCAATCAACGGCTTTTTGACGGATTACAAACCTGGGCAGGACTATGGGACTGCATTTAAAAATGCCCCAGCCCTAGCATGGGGGCAACATGCTCACAAAAGTGTAGGAACGAGGGTCAGGCCGCAAAATAAAAAGCTGCGGTTTGATGCATGTAGGAGTAATGAAAGGTGCATTAATTTATTAACATGGTGCGCACAGGAGAAGTGAAAGAACAGCCCGGTGTAAGAGGAATCATTAACTCTCTACCCCAGGGACCCACCCAAGGCTCGCCATTTACATCAAAATAGTTATTGTATCTTTAGAGGGAGAAAAATCCCGCAGCAGCAACAGTCTGTATGAGATATGAAGGAAAGGAAAGAAAAAGAAAAAAATAAAAAGAAGAAAAAGAAGAAAAAGAAGAAAAAGAAAATATATTTGAAAGAAAGAAAAGAAAAGAAAAGAAAAGAAAAGAAAAGAAAAGAAAAGAAAAGAAAAGAAAAGAAAAGAAAAGAAAAGAAAAGAAAAGAAAAGAAAAGAAAAGAAAAGAAAAGAAAAGAAAAGAAAAGAAAAGAAAAGAAAAGAGAAAAGAAAAGAAAAGAAAAGAAAAGAGAAAAGAAAAGAAAAGAAAAGAAAAGAAAAGAAAAGAAAAGAAAAGAAAAGAAAAGAAAAGAAAAGAAAAGAAAAGAAAAGAAAAGAAAAGAAAAGAAAAGAAAAGAAAAGAAAAGAAAAGAGAGGAGAAAGGAAGAAGGAGAGAAGAAAGAGAAGAGAAGAGAAGAGAAGAGAAGAGAAGAGAAGAGAAGAGAAGAGAAGAGAAGAGAAGAGAAGAGAAGAGAAGAGAAGAGAAGAGAAGAGAAGAGAAGAGAAGAGAAGAGAAGAGAAGAGAAGAGAAGAGAAGAGAAGAGAAGAGAAGAGAAGAGAAGAGAAGAGAAGAGAAGAGAAAAGAAAAGAGAAGAGAAGAGAAAAGAGGTGTGGGCAGACGTACAGGACCGGAGGGAAGGGGCAGGGGCGCGGTGTCCCTGGCCCCACCCCAGTCCCCGCCGAGCCCTTTCGCAGGGCGATGGGCAGCGCCGAGCCCTCCCCCCGAAGTGTGTCTTCGGGCGTTTAAACATTGATTTTTGTTAATTAGTCTAACCACTAAGGGCCGGACAGAGTGGCCGGGGGCGAGGGTAGGGCTGGAGGCGGCACTGGCGGGGAGGGAAGGCTTTGTCCGGACCGGGGGAGAGCTTCGCCGGCCCGGCCCGGGCTGCATTTCGCTTTTCCTGGTTTTTTTTTGCCTTCTTTTTTCCTTCCCCTCCCCGTATTTTTCTTTAGCAGTCGAAGGACACAATGAGAACGGCCCCGAAGTGAAAAGGGGTCGGTCGGGAAAGGGAGCCGGGAGGAATCTCCGGCCCTTCCCCGCCTTCCCTTCAAACCCCAAAGACTGGAATATTAACTTTTTTCCCCTTGCATCTTGTCAATGCTATCATGGCTTTGATGGGAGGGTCTTCAAGGTGGCACATTTCTGAACTTAACCCCTTTTCAAACTAACTCTCTACCTCCCTTGTTAGTGCCCAGCTCTGAACTTCTGAAGAGTATTTTTGTGTGAGTCAGGGTTCATTCACTCGGGGGCTTTTGTAGGACTTTCTTCCTTTCAGCCCTCAGTGTGTTACACCAATTAAAGGACGACGTGCTGTAAATGTAATGGGCCGAGCAGTGATTGTTTTTGACAAGCAACAAAACACATAGATCCACCCCTTAGATTAGGCCGTTGAAGGGAGGTTCATGCCGGTCAGTTTACTGAATAGTTCATGAACTGTAATTCTGAGGGCTTGTGTGAAAGAAAATGTCTCTCTCCCTTTCTTTTTTTTTTTTTTTCCCCTCTAAAAAGAAGAAACACCAAGCATCTAGGGGGAAGGGGATGGCTGGGAAGGGTGAGGGGAGTTGGAGGCGAGCAGAGGTGGCTTTGTCTTGTCATTTAGAAAGAAAAAAAAAGAAGCAGCAGCTAACAGTCAAGCCACTTTATGTCACTAAACATGTCAACCTGCTTTGCAGAGATGTTCCTCTCTGCACATCTTTATGGGAGCCTTGAGCTAGTAACCTGCTAACAGCTCCTACCCCTGCAGTATTTTTATCTGGCACAAGCTCCTTTGTAGCTGGACCAGAAGCTTTGTTAATTTTGACTTCATTTCACAGGAGGAAGAAAATATGGATTGAAGCTGAGCCTTCGAAGAGCAGAAAGCACAACAATGATCACAGCATCCTGTTCCTTTTCAGCTCAACGGTGTCAAAACCAGGGGAGAAATTCTCTATAACCTGAAGCTGAGTCAAAGGGATTTGGGAAATGGAAAATGATCCTTCCCCAAATGCCCAAGGGCCAAGGGGATGTTGGTCTTGCCATTTATTTAAGTCAAAGCAACCTGGATATTCCCAGGGAAGTGGCAGGCACAGCTACAAGCTGTGGAAAGGGTGGGAAGAAAGAGATGAATGTTTCTTCTTGAAAAGAAGCAGGTTCCTGCAGCCTTCCCTATGAACATTATCCTGGGCACGTCACATTTTCTTTAATCCCAGAGGCATCTGCGGTCCTGCAGCTGCAGGGGTACCACGTGCGGGTTTCTGAAGGGAACCACAATAGTGCAACTCTGTTGAGACAGGGTGGGAGCTGATACTGCACAGAAATGCCTTCAGAGCTGTTTGGGAGAGGGTTATGCCTTAGACTGTGACCCCAAAAGCCAGCCTGCAGGGCAATGTCTGGGAAAGAAGCTACTTTGGAAGCTCTTGCTGAAGAAACTCAAAGTGACCTGCTTCTCCTCTTTCACCTGGGCATCATTTCACCCCTGAACTGAGAAATTCCAGAAACAATCTGTCTTGCTTTCAGACATGCTGCTTCTCTAGGTGTTTTTTAGCAGCTCCAAGGATCTGCTAAATCCCTGATAACTCCTGCAGTGCCTGAGCAAACCCTGATCACACTTGTGGAAGTGATGGGGCTAGCTCCCTCTCGAAGATCCAGAGCTATTGCCGTGCAATAAGCAGCTCACAGCCGTCTGAGCCCAGGCAGCAGCACACAGCAAATCTTTCTAACTCTCCTTCCCTTCAGTTCAATACAATGGGATCTAATTCCTGCAACACTTTTTTTGGATGCAGCAAGTTATTTCCACTGGTAATAAGCACACTGCCTGCGCTGTACAATTTGTACTTGTTACTGTAGGAGATTAATGAATATGTGAATCACAGCTGAGGAGTTTAACTCTCATTGACTTCATTATGCAGAAGGTATCTGGAAACAAAAAGACACATGTGCTAACTCCTAACCAGAAGTGCATTGCTAATTCCAGTCTGCAGGCCCCTCTAGAGCAGACTTTACATCTGCTCCCCCAAAAGGGTTGTGTGCTGCTCACACTGGCACACAGACCACAGTCATTTGGGATTGTAAATGCCTCAGGATCTGGGAATGCTGGATGGAAATTGGGCAGATATCAAAGGGATGCTGTCTGACCTGGGGGTGTGAAATCTGCTCCTGAGGGAGGTGGACCAGAACAGGTCAGCAAAGTCTGAGAGGTGCTGCACACCACAGGATAAGATCACCATGTGATATGCCTTTGATTAATAACAGTACAAAATGCTGTGAAACGTTGTGGTACACACAAGAAATACATAAAAGAGCCCCACCCTCTATTTCCCCACCCTTCTCAGCAGCAGGGGGAGAAAGCTCCACCTGGTAAAATGGAATGGAGGTACCACTGCAGACAGAGGCTTCCTGAAGAATTTCTTGTTATTCTTTTCCAACTGGCTCTTCTGAGAGATTTATCCTGGGCAAGCTAAGGAAATTCTCTTTTTTCAGCTTGGGAGAGAATATTTGAACCAGCTAAGTGAAAGAAGTTATAGATGTGTAAACAGTTCAGTGATGCAAAGGGCTGGTTCTGGCTGCACAGTGGCAGGGCAATTCTCATGTGGGAGAGAAAGCATCACCCACAGGCAGGGGTTGCCAGTTGTACGTAATGTAGCCGTCCTAAGCCCGTGCCAAACAACCTTTCTGCTATGCCAAACCATCCCAGATTTTGTGTAAATTTATTACACCAAGCACACAGCAGCTGTTTAATTGCAGAGAATTTAGGACAGGAAGTGAAGAATAAATCTGCATCCAATTGAATCTGCAGCATGTAATTATCTGGAGCACAAATGGGTAAATAACTAAAACTAATGTGTCTAGGAAAATAAAAGCACACATATAGACACATATTTGTGTGGGGAATGGAAGTGTGCTTCATTCAAGTAAAATGACTCACTCACAGCATTCCCTTGATCTGGCTCCAAGTGTTTGCAGTGTGCCTTGCCATCCTTGCCTGAAGAGTGCTACATGACTTCAAAGCATGGCAACTTTTTCACCAGGTGTTACAGCCTATGTTACAGCAGCAGCTCTCATGATCTGACTGCTCAGATTAGTAGGCAGGAGGAAATTAGCCTCTGGTGAGTTCACCAGAGAAATTAGTGGAGATTTGTGCTGTATCAGACTGCCCATACTCTCTTCCCAGGGGATGTAGAGGAATGAGAAAAGCCAACCTCTTTTACCCCACTGTGTCTGTGGCTTCCAGAGAAAGAAGGACCAAGGAGGATTCATTTTTATGTTCTCCCTCTCAGAGAGACGTACAGCATCTTCTACATCTGCTGCAATTCTGAGCTGTTCCCAAGGAGAGCAGAGAAGGGGGGTGTGGTGTGGGTGTGTTTTCTCAGAACAGCGTTGAATTGTTGTCAATTGCTGTGAAAATTCGTATTTGGAAGTGGACCAGTAAAAAAAAAAAAAAATAGATGCCCAATGAAGGTGGACAGGCTGCAGTAAACTGTCCCCCTCAAAAACTAAAAAAAAAAAAAAATGTGGGGAGTGTGTTAAATGATTGGCAAGTAATGTAATCTCCTGGGGAGATGGTTTTCAGACCTCCTTCCCAAATAGATGTTGAAAGCCCAATCCTGCTCATCCAAGTTAATAGTGTGAATACTGCACTGGGTAAGCTGCATGCAGCAGGATGGCCACAGCCTGCAAGATCTTTAACTGAGATTTACTCAAAAATGCAGCATCCAGAAAGGTTGCCTACTAACCCACTCCCTGCATTTTCCCTCTTTTCCTCTACATAATTTTCCACAGCTTGCCCAACTCCTTGGTCACTCCTGTTAATGCTGTGTGCTCCTCCCAGAGCTGTGAGCCACTACTGCAGTTTCCCTAACTCCCAGGTCTTCTCAGACAACCCAATGCAGGGGAAAAAAAAATTAAAAATCTCCTGAACTAATCATCCAGATTCCTTTCGGTGGCAGAGTTTATTACAGACTTTTAAAATTTGTTAGCAACTGAGACATTTCTGGAGATGAGGCAAAGGGAAAGGATCAAAGCAACTTTTCATTACTAGGTGGCTGAATGATGGTTAGTGAGACTAGAGGAGATTGACTGTTTTGTAGAGAGATTAGCAGAATTCACATCGCCACTGAATGAAAGGTGGAGGAGGCAGAAACCCTAAACAAGTGAATTCAATTACTTCTGAAAGGAATAGGGTAAATGAGGATTCTCTCTTTGGGTTTGCTCCAGGAAATATCTCTGAAAAGTTTCTTGAAGCAAACCAAGTCACCCAAACCCTGAGTTTGCTATTATGCACAAACTCCTCGCTCTGTGGCAGCTTGTGATTTGGAAAGGCTTCCCATGCTTTGTGTCCAGCCTCGGCGTGGCACCTCTTCATTTAATTTCCCTCTCAAATTACACCACCCAGGGCAACTTGTTTGCACATGCCGTGAGGGTTTCAAAAGGGATATAAACCTGATCCCAGCCCACCGCAGTTAAAGAGCAGATCCTCCTCAGCTCGCCGGGGTAGCAGCCCCGGTGGAGGGAGCCCTGAGCTGCCTTGGCGGGCTCTGGGAGGCTGGGGTGTGACTGCTGGCGCTGGGAAGGATGCTGAGCTCCCAGCCCTGGCGTGTGCTGGCTGGCACAGCCTGCCACAGCCTGGAGTTCATGACCTGGGAAGTTTGGATTCTCACTTTATTTGCTGTGTGGCAATTTGGTAGGCAATATGGCATGGTAGGAAACAACATCTGTTCTGTGGGCTGTTAGAGCAAGGCCTGCTGATTAAGAAGTGGCACCTTCTCATTGCCAGCCTGCATCTCTGCTGGGTCTCCCTGGAGCAGGAGAGTCCTTCCAGGCATGCAGCACTCTCCCCTTGCCCCCTGATTTTGAGGGTGCTAAGCACAAAGGGCCTCCCTACTTCCCTGGGACTTCCAGGAATTGCCAGTGCAAGGGCTAGGAGCTGAGGCAGCAAATCGTCAGTGTAAGGGGGACATACCCCAGAGGTAGATCTCCCCTCACCCTGATGTGCCAGAAGACATTGCTGAATAGACAGCAAATAGACTCCAGGAGTGGAGAGACAGTGACTTGCAGATGTTCCTTCCCAACAGATTTCTCCTTTCCACACTTGCCACCCTGCTGTCCCCAGCATGGTTTCTTACCTCTGCAAACCTGACATACCCCCTCTTCCTTCACATTCTGCCTCAGTTTGTTCCTGTTAAGCTTTGTCTCTGCCTCTCTCAGATCAGCCACAGCTCATGGGACACAGATCATTGTCTTTGGTCTTACCAAATCCCTCTCCTCAGTTCTAGACACCTTAGAAAAGCCTCACAGTCTCTCAGCAGTCAGTCATCCAGTGATATACTGGGGGAAAACTGATCTCTGTCCCTCTCTGTCTCTTAGATCACGTCCTCAGTTTATCTTATCCCATCTCAGTCTTCTCCATTTCCACTGCAGCTGGTGGGGTTACATTCTACTCACCCTGACACAACTATTTCAGCTGTGTTCTGGAGAGGCAGATTCCTGTTGATCAGAACAAGATGACCTTTGAGGATACATCTCAGCCTCTTTTTCATCCCTCTCTGAAATGGCAAAACCGTTTCCATCTTCCCAAAACTGAGTTTAAGGTCTTATACACACCACAGAGCTGGCAGCTCCCTTTGCAGCAGAGTATTAGAGAACTGCCCTTAGCAAGCCTGCTGGGTTGACTTCAGTTGCAGGAGAAGGTGGCCAAGGGTGGCCGTGTAAGGAGTTCTCTTTCCAATTCTTTCCAAGGTCTGCTCTCAGAGGAGACATTTTACTCTTCTCCCAAGCCCAAGAGCAAAAAGCAACACCCAGAAAACCAAGTTGCTGGGAAAAACAAGTCACTTGAGTGGAGCAGAAGAGCTCAGAGGAGCCAAATCTGCAGCTGAGGGCAATGGAGGCTGTTCCCTGAAAGCAAATGAAGCTGTGCTGCTTTCTTCCAGCTGATAATGTGACCTACAGTCCACAGCCGTATGCTGTATATTTGTGCAGTGGACAACCATGTACAGACTCTCTCCCTCATCAGAGATGTTCCTGGTTTCAGGAGGAGTTCAGGAGACTGAAAGTCTTTAGCTTCCTTGACCAGCTTCTTCCTTACTGCCATATGTCTGTTCTATCCCAAGATGATTGCAAAGAGCTCTTTTTTTTTGACAATTTTTTAATGCCTTTTTTTCTGGTGCTTTACTCTGTGCAAATCCTCTAATAGTTTGCCTGAGATGTTTTGCATTCTCCAAATATCTGGCAGTTTCAAAACTCTGGTATAGCTCAGGCCTGAGCTGTGAGGTATTTAGGGTCATCAGCTTGTACCAAAGCCATCACTAGAGAGGTTTTCCCACCTTTTACAGAATTTTCTCTTTAATCTCTGTCCCAAAGACAGATCTCCAGTACTCTCCAGCACACTCACCAGTAGAGTTACCAGATATGGCAAAGTCTTTGGACAGTATCTACATTTCTCCAGCATATCTGATCCTGCAGCTAGCAGTATTCAGGACATGCATCACAAACCCTTCAGCATGAACACTGCTGTGGAAGTGGAGGCACCACCTCTTCTAGACCACCTCTCTTGAGCAGTCTGACCCAGGGTAACATTTGCAGCTGATTTCCACCAGCATCTGGGATAAAGTGTCTGTAGAGCCTTTCTTATTGCAGGACATGGATCTGACTACAAAACCCCAGCACTTCTCCCATTCCCAGGCAAGCTGCCTCTCTGAACTCCTGCTGACAAAGTCTCTGGATTACTCAGATCATTGTCGATGTAGAATCTCTGAATCCATATATTCAATATTGAATCTTCTCATTTTCACATAGTTCTTGTTTCAGAGCAGCCTCCTGTCTGTAGGAGCTAGCATCCGGGCATGGAAAGGCTACAACCCCTCTGAAAGGGTTTTGAAATTGGATCTGCCAAGACAAAAGCAACCCTAATTCTGAAAGTGGTTAAGTCTCAGGTGCCACTGCAGTTCGTGTCTCTTTCTCAGCTGGTTTACGTCGTAGCTCTGCAATACTGGCAAATCCACAAATAAGGATTTAAGGTAGTAAATAATAAATAAGTAGAATAAGTAAATAAGGTAATAAGTAAATAAGGTAATAAGTAAATAAATAAATAAGGTAGTAAATTCAGAGCCCCACAAAACTCTGCACATCTGTGAGTGCCTGGGAAACTGCCCAGCCCTGTGCACAGCCATATTTCCCTTTTTGTTGGAGAGAACTTTCTCTCATGGGGTTGTGTGTCCATGAGAAGGTGACTCTTTTCAGAGCAACTCTCATTTCAGGAAGCCCAAGTTCAGTGGCAGCCTTGATCTGATCCCAGGCTGATTGTAAATGCAGTCTTTCTTACCAGCAGTCTCTGAGTGTGCCCAGAGCCATCTCGGCACAACAGACAGGCTGAGAGGGGAACCTATTTTGCAGTGACTGCTTCCAAGATCACTCAGTGTCAGCCAGCAGCCGGCACTTTCAAGTGGTGCTTACTGACGCAGTAGAAATGCTGTCTTCCTGCCCTTCACCCCTGCTTTTTGCTTCCACTACTCCTTGCCAACTCTTCTTAAAAGGAAGTATGCAAACCAGACTGAAACACTGCAGTATCCCAGGTGTTATCCCCTCACAACAGCGACTGCACCTCCTACCACAGCATTGTTTCTTCCAGCATGTTCTACTTTGTTCTGAGGAACACACTACTGTCTCCTTTAACCAGATCTTTGGAAGACATCCAAGTTACTGCTGCAGGCACCTTTAGGTCTTCAGTGGTGTGTACAATGCCTTTTCCCCAGACAGTGTGGGGCAGTTTAGTGGGTCAGTGCCTCTAAAGATGAGCCTTTAGTCCTCATTATGAAGTAAAACCAGTGACTTCAGGACTCAGAGGAGCCATCTCTGGACCCTTACCAGAGGCACAGCTTTAAAGTCTTTTTCATTAACTAGAGGCATTAAAAGACACAGCACTCACCATTTCTCTCTCTGCTGCCTGCAGCTCACAACTGTCCTCTGGCTGTGTCTGTGTTAGCAAGAACTTGGGCTCAACAGAGCCCCATTATTGGCCTCCAAATCAACCCTGCCTGAAGTCTGAGGGGTTATCCTCATACAACATTAGGCAGCATCCACACAAGCAGATGAGACTCTTGAAGCATGTTCAGGGGGCATCCTAGCTTCCCAGATACTGTTCTGTGACAGGAGAAGAGCTGATAAGCACTACCACTGTTCTGGCACTGAGCCAGCCTGCAGCAAGTAGAGGCCAGCATGGGATTAGCTTCAAAGCTGCACTGCTGCTCCAAAGCAACCTGGGTCTGCAGGTGCTGCCCCTGCTGCCCAGCAGCACTCACTGCCAGGATTTCCCAGATCTCAAGGCACATCTTGGATGCTCCACAGCTTCCTTTTACTAGCGAAGTACAGATCATGTTATGACACCTTCTTCTCCTAGAAGCAAGGTCACTTACGCCCTACAGATCAGATACTGTCAGCTCATCTGCTTCATCCATGCAACACCTGCAAGGATGACAGCCTAGACCCCTCAGTTCGGAGTCTGGCTGCATGGTCTGCACCGTGGTCTCTCCTCACTTCAGCTCATGCCCATTCAGTGTCTGGTATGCCTAGCTGGTGCCCACTGTTCTCAGAGCCGGCCATAGCCATTTGGCCACAGCCAATTCACCTAAGATGTCTAGGTCAGCAGCTCTGACTCTTCTACTTCCATGCTGTGACTTTCAGGTCACCCTTTCACCTTCTAAGTTGGGCAAGGGCTTTCACAAGAGTACCAACACTTACTCCATTTTGGCCATACTCCAGGCTATCCTTACCATGGTATTTCCCTACCTGCCCCCCTTAAATGAGCAGTTAACAGAGCTGCTTCCCTTAGCAACCATTTCTTCATCACACAATGACGATGGTTCATAGAATTATAGAATGGTTTGGGTTGGAAGAGACCTTTAAAGTTCATCTAGTCCAATCTCACTGCAGTGAGCAGGGGCATCTGTGACTGGGTCACTCAGAGTCCTGTCCAACCTGACCTTAAAAGGTTCCAGGAATGAGGATTCTAAATCATTCCTTCTAATCACTCCTGACCAGGAGGATTCCCACCTCACATTTCAGCCTCTTGCCCATGCTCACTGTGTCCACAGCACCGAGCTGCTCTCTCCTGCAGCTGTGTCTCCTTTCATGTACAGCTTCACCGAGCCCCATGGCAAATTCCAGCACCTCTCAGAACAGCTCTCGCCTCCTTTTGCTGATCTCTGCAGACCAGGCCTAATCCAACTCTACACTGGCCCATTGTCAAAGCATCTTGGCAGCCCTTGCTGGAGAGGTGCCAGGAGGAAAAGCTCCTCAGGTTCCCCCTCAGCTTAGGTAGATTCTCCCCATCTCTTCTCTAAGATCCTCACTGAGCCCCTGCACAATGTGCTGGTTTCTGGCTTTGGACTATGTGACCCAGCTTGGAAACGGAGTGGATAACTGAGCATTTTTTTGCTGCAGGTAATGCAATGGAAGTCCTCTGACAGCCTTAATTCCTCATCAGGTGTCTGACTTTTGCAACTTTCTGATTTCCTTGTGCTGTTGGTATTTTTAGCTTTTTAAATCCTCACTGCCGTCCTGTTCAGTTAGTAACCTACAAGCTTGCCAAAGATTCCTTGGCCTCCTCTGTCCCCGGAAAAGCTGCTGGTCCTCAGCCATCTGGTTACTGGTTCCTTATTCATCTATTTTGAACTTGTTCCAGCTCCTGCTGCCCCCAAAAAATGTTACCTTCAGTCTCAGGCCATCTCCCAAGCCTTTCAGCAAAGCCTTCAGATGTTGCTTTTAATCCCTTCGGCAAGGTCTCATGCTCTTTTCTTGGGTCTTTAGACTTTATTTTAGTCACTTGTGATAGCCTCCATTTCTGCAGGTTTTGTTCACAGAATTCCACAGGAAGTCTCAGTGCATGGCAGAGCACAGCATTCCTGTTTTCCTTTCTCTACTGGAAACAGCTCATTTGATATAACCTAGAATCGCATTTGCCGGCTTGGCAGCCCTGGCACTTTAGTGTCTCATGGTCAGAGTGTGGTCAGTAAGAGAAGGAGGTCTTTTTTTTTTTTTTTTTCCCTCCTTCCTTCTCTTTTGCATTTCTACCTACTGAACTACTGGCTTCAGGCAGAAATCCTTCCAATTCATCCTTAAGGGCACTCTACAAGATTATAAACCCTCTCTGTTCCACTTGTAAAGGCTATCAGCTCTTCCTGTTGGATATTCCTGTCGGATATTCCTGTCCTTCTCTGTATAGCTGATGCTGCTAGGTTTTGCATCCAGACACTTATTAAATATATAATTCTTCTTGAGAAACTTCACAGGTGATTTTTCTTGATCTGACAGCTCCCCTTTCAGTATAGCCAACTGTTTCTTCTTCTCTAGCCAGCTCCTTTTCCACCTCATAGTTCCCCAGTGGCCCTCCATTCTTCCCAGAAGGTGTTATAAGCTGGAGTCCCTTCACTAGAAAATGCTTCTGGTTTAGCTACAGCACTCAATTTCAAAATTAACCCTGACTAATATGAAACTCTTGCCCAGATCCCCTTTATGCTGCAAGGAGGGAAGGAGGCATGTTGAGGGCACAGTCCTTCTCACCTTGACGTGGAAGTCTGAACTAGGTCAGAAGAAAAAGCTTTACAACTGTTCCTCTGCCCTTCAATAGAAAAAGACACTCAGGATACTAAAACAGGAGCAGATGCCTAAAACTAGGTGAAGTTATTTACCTTCTAGATACCTGGACTTCTCCAGGAACCAATTCTAGGACACTTTTAGGGGAGAAACTGCACAAGAAGCCAAAACCAGAGAGCTTTCTACAGTTTTGGTTGGACTTCTTTCACTTTGTCTCCTGTACCATTCTTCCTGTGCCATTTCAGGAAGTTTAAGTTAATTAGACCCCACAAAATTAACTTTATCAGTCACTTTAAAGTGCTGCTGAAAAATTCAATAAAGTTTCATATCCAAGATACAAACTTGGGCTACAACACCAGGAGCCCCAGCTGAGGAAACAACATCTGTAAGTCACCTTCTCATCCTTCCCGTGCTTCTTATAGCTATAGCTACAGCTACAAGGATCTTCTCCCACCCTGTCCATCCACTTGACAACATCTCTGTTAGCAATGCACTGCCTGCCAGGGGCTGTATGCAAACACTGTTCAATATTGCCAGGAAATTCATTGCAGGAGCACTGAAATTAACACTGACACCAGCTCCCCACTCTCACATGCCTTTTAATATGGAAGCTACAGTGATACAAAAATATATTTAAGTCAATGGGGACTTTTCTGTTCCCCTACCCAGAATGATTTCTAAAGCCTCCCAAAGATGCCACCTTAAATTTAGGAACCTTCCTCTAGTCAGAAACCAAAGCTCTCAAAGCCACAGGATTGCTACTAGAAGACAAAAGGCAGTAGGAAAACATATAAAAAATCCACAGTAACTCTTGAGCAGCCACTGCTGCTCCACAATAAAAGAATAATAGTGTGTGGCCCTCTTACAGCACTTTATCTGAGGATCTCAGTGGCTACACAATGGGTGAGTTAGTTTGTCTCTTAGCCTAAAAGAGAAAAAGGTCCAAAACAGAGCTGTGGGAACACAACGCCTCTCCAGGTCAAATCACAATTCTGTGGAAGCTCTTCAAAGCCTGGGGAAAGCCTCTCTCATGGAGCATACCTTGCTCCATCTCCCTTTTGACACAAGAAGGAGGCAGAAAAGCTGAGGGTTGCATGGAGCATATCAGAAGCAGCTTGGCCTCTCTTTGCTACTGTTTTTGTGCTGATACTTCTCTCAGTTTGACATACAAACACTAAGTGAGCTTGGATTGCTTTATGGGAGAGCTTAAATTACAGGCTATAATAAAACAAAACAAACAAAACCCCCCAACATTTACTGCAGTGTGCAGAAAGATACAGGCAGTAAGGCAGATGTGTGACCTGTGCATATTAAAACTACCTTCTAAAATGTAGCTTTATTTTATTTTTTTTCTTGGTAATTCATTCTTTTTGGTAAAGAAATTCATAACATTGTGAAGAAGGTTTGTGAGGTGCAAGAATAAGTACAAAGGTTTTTTTTAATGACTTTTTGGTTTTTAATGGCCTGGATCTGTGTATCATTTCTCCTGAAGAAGAGCAGTCAGTTAAAATATTACTCATCCAATTGTTTTATCTGTTTAAATCTTTCTAAGACGTTTTGCACCACATGCTGCATAGGACACAGTCCTTTAGATATCCAAACAGCTCTTGATTCCACTTTTTTTTTTTTTTTTTCTCCTTGAACTAATGGCTTCAAGCAATATGGTCCAGGATGTCAGAGCTGGGATCAACATTGATTTAATGTAAACATCCTAGGTTGCAGTAGCTCTTGTCTTTGCCTTCCTCCCCTGGAAGGTGATGGCTTCCCATGTTCAAACAAAACACTTCTTCAATGCTACCTGACTTTCTTGGTTATAACACAGCTGGACTTGCTGTAATCACTATCCTCGAGAGAACTTATTCAACATGTAGGGGAAAAAAGTCAAAACTAAAGTGGTAAAGACCTCCACCCAGCCAATTTGTCCAGCAGGTTAAAAAATATACATGTTAAAATGCCAAGACTGTCTAATGCTTCACTTGAAATTCTCCATAGCAACACCCCTTGGACAGTGAGGAAAAAAAAGATAATTAAAGAGGAAATTTTTAAAAATATAATTAAAGAGAAAGAAAAAAAGAGAATTAAAATTTTAAAAAGAGAGAATTAAATGGGGGGGGGGGGGGAAGAGAGAATTATTGGTGGGAAAAAGAGAATTTAAGAAAAAAGAAGTAAAGAAAAAAGATAATTAAATTTTTAAAAAATACAGAGAGAGTTAAAGGGGGAAAAGAGAAGTAATGAAAAAAAAGAATTAAAGGGGGAAAAGAGAACATTAAAAGGAAAAAAAGGGAGAGAATTAAAGGAGGAAAAAGAGAATTGAAGAAAAAAAGAATTAAAGGGGAAAAAAGAGAATTAAAGGAGGAAAAAGGGAAATTTAAAGGAAAAAAAGGGAGAGAATTAAAGGAGGAAAAAAGAGAATTGAAGAAAAAAAGAATTAAAGGGGAAAAAAGAGAATTAAAGGAGGAAAAAGGGAAATTTAAAGGGAAAAAAAAGAGAGGGAGAGAATTAAGGGGGGAAGAGAATTGAAGAAAAAAGGAGAATTAAGGGGGAGAAGAAAATTAAAGGGGAAAAAAGGAGAATTAAAGAAAAGATTAAAAAAAAAAAAAAAGAAATCCAAGGTCTTCAAGAAGGCCCTTCAACTTTAAAGTGAATGTACTGGTGGAGAAATGAAGGGTCTGTTGTGCAGATGGCTGTTTGCTTTCACTGCTAGGAGCAGGCAGCCCCCGGTGAGGAGGGAAGGGGAGTCCGCTGGCGTATTACCATGCGAAAGCAGCGAGCTCTTGCCTATGATGACTGCAATATTAACTCCCAGGGCTTCCTGCGGCTGAGAGGCAAGCAGCAAGCAGCAGCAGCAGCGAGTTTCACTTGCCCCCTGCCCCCCACCCCCAAGCTTCCAGGTTCAATAAAGATTACATCATGGAAAAAGTATGCCATGTAAGCCTGAGAATCAAAGCCGTCACAATCGGCGGCTGTTTAACTGTAATGTCGCTGAAACACACACTCCCCCTACGCGCACACACACTTTTCCCCCTCTCCCTCCCGTCCCAGCGCCAACCCTCCGTGTCTCCTACCATTAAGGGTAGTACGACTAGGGAGAGGAAAATCTGATCAAAACTGTCGACCGCCAACTGCCGATTTTCTATGGATTCAATAAAGGCCACCTTAACGATTTCCCTAATTAATGGATGACATCTTTGGCTGGAGGAGAGGCGCTGTATTCTACTCTGCCTTAGTCTTTGTTAACCTTCTAATTAACTTTCGTAGGTCACCCAGGTCTCCCAAACCTAAAAGTGAAGAGAGCCATTGTGCTGGAAGCAGTAAACTTACTTTTTCTGCCTGGGTACTTAAAAGGGAGAACGATTATAGGCAGGGAAAAATAACTCCATTTAAACTCTTTGTGACTGCAGAGAATGCATAGGTCCCTGCCTTAGAAAATAATTGAAACACCTTTTATGCCAATATTTGCATGCATAATAAACCAAATTAGCAAATATGCATCTAAATTCAGCTGCAGTTTCAAATTGATTAGGGATTTGGAGGGGTTTTGGTCTCTCTTTTTTTTTTTCTTGTTCTTTTTTTTTTTTTTTGGAATGTGAACTTCAGTGGGTCAACAAAAGGAATTGGATTTCTTGAGCAAATTGCAACTGCAACAGCTATCAGCTTTTACAAGGCATGATCTCCAGCAAAGAACCTGGGCTAATAGTACACACACACTCATTCTAATACTATATTAGGCCAGATTAATCCCTGTGGTAAGACCATTGAAGTCAATGGAATTGTATCAGAGATGAATTTGGTTCACTGCCTTTTGTGGAATCTAATATGAATTGACCATTGAGCTGGAGGCATCAAAGATGATAAATGCAGCCCTCTTTCAAACAGTCTGATGCAACCCCCTAAAAAAAAAAAAAAAAAAAAAAAAAGGGCAGGCAGAAGGCATTTAGGATGGGTGGCCTTTTTCTTCTGTCTACAGCTTTCTCAGGGAAATTCTGCCCTCATTCACGCCCATTGACTGAAGTCAATTAAATTATTTTAATAAATTGTAATTAAAATTCACAGCGTACAATGAAAGATTGAAACTTCATAGCACAACTTGACTAATAAAGCTGAAGTTAATTGCTTCTTGAAAGTAAAGATTGAGAGTGCTTCTTTGGCTTACGGAAGAAACATGAAATTAATTGTTCCTACTTTTTCTCTACTCAACAGAGAGCAACAGAGCAGAGTAGAAGGGAGTAATAATTGCTCCCCAACATAAACATACAAATGTAGATCCCTGCACAAATGTCTGACTGTGCAACTCATTCCTGGACAGAGTATACTGGGATAAATATTTACATCCCACAAAAACAAACAAACAAACAAAAAACCACCACAGCCAAACCCCTTAAAAACTCAACAGAATCTGGGACAGAATAGCTTGGAAAAATTTTTTGAATAACTGAGGAGGAAGCATGATCTGGTGACTAGAAGAGGCCTGAAAAATCAAGCTGCCTCTAGCCTTACCCATCACTGCCATTGGTTCACAGTGCAAAATGGTTGCCTTGACTTTGATGCACTTTCTCCATCTTCAGGGGGGTTGTGTTTCACCACAGCAGCCTTTCTTTAAAAAGGCCTTGAACTGATCAGGTATGAAACCTGCAGATCTGCAAAATGCAACATGCCAAAACAAAACCCTGAGTTTTTGAAAAGACAAAATCTTTCTTTGATGTTTTGGTTCTTGGTATGTATGATGGCACCTACTGCTTCTTTATTCTCCAGTGTCAAGTGATGCAAAGTGTATTAATCATTGTCCCAAGTGTCCCCTGTATGCCCTAGTGATGAATACATAACTCTGAGGAAATTTGAACGGTGCCAAAAATATCTTCAATTGAAAATGCCTTTTATGTTTCTGCATGCAAGGTCCTGAAGGAGGCTTGGCAACATGTGGGTTTGATGGCTTCTCGTGGTTTAAATCCAGCCAGCAACTAAACACCACAGCTCCCAGAGGGATGGGGGAGACATGGGAAGGGTAAACGTGAGAAAACTCATGATCTGAGGTAAAGGCAGTTCAATAAGTGAAGCAAAAGCTGTGCAAGCAAGCAAAGCAAAACAGGTTCATTCACCACTCCCCATCCACAGGCAGGTGTTCAGCCACCTCCAGGAAAGTAGGGCTCCATCACACGTAATGGAGACTTGGGAAGACAAACACCATCACTCTGTCTTCCTCCTTCTTCCCCCAGCTTTATGTGGTGATCATGATGTCCCTCTGGTCACTTGGGATCAGTTCTTGTGCACCCCCAATCTACTTCCTGGTGTGAGAAGCAGCAGTGGCCTTGATGGCTGTGTGTGAGCACTGCTCGGCAATAACCAAAGCATCCCTGAGCTATCAACACTGTTTTTCCACACAAATTCAAAAGGTAGCCCCATACCAGCTGCTACAACAAAAATTAACTCCATTATCAATGCTATTTTCCAGCACAAATCCAAAACACAGCCCCATACAAGGTGCTATGAAGAAAATTAACTCTGTCCCAGTATTATAGAAGAAATTTGATTAATTGCATTCTCCCTGAATAGTCTCATTTAGCATTACTGGCTTAGCATTAGCAGCTAAAGTAGCTGAAGCCTTAGGGTGTGGGTATAATTGAGAGGTGTGAACTAGCATAGGGGTCTCTCTTAAATCCCATGATTTGAGTCCCATGGTATGGGAATTATTACAGCAGGAGTCACCTGAACCAGTGGAGTGGACAAACCTTACAAGAAGCACCACAAGGGCAGCAGCAACCCAACCTGAGATGGCTTTGGTGCTCAGTAACTCCACACAGCACACAGAGTGACCACCATCAGAGATGGGACACAAAATGATGCATTAAATAAACTCAGTGGAACTTTTGTGGACATTTTTGAGGTGTTTTATGGACACTTCACAGGAGTAGTCCACAGACCAAGAGAATTCTATCTATTATATCAAAGGATCGGAAGGGGAGTGATGGTTCATGAGGGTGTATTGGATAGTGTAGGAGCTGAGTATGATGCAAATGGTATGGAACAAGGGGTACAGAATGTGCTGGGTTTGTCTAGGTGGGCTGGGTTAATACACTGTAAGAGGGTCCAAGCCAGGGATCCTCACAGAATGCCAAGTCTGAGTGAAGGTTTCCACTTGGTCTTTTATTAGTTCTTAGGTTACACCTTCAGCTAGGTGCCTCCAGAGAAGAGCTCTTACCCCAGTTCATACATCTTAATTATAGCCATACCATCCATCACCCACTCAAACCCATCCAGTTAATTCTAGTTGGGTCCTCTTGATTTCTTATCCATTTTCACTGTCACTGGGCTCACCCTCTTCTGAAGTTACTTCACTGACACAGAATTATCTCTTTGGTCCTCATCTTCCTTGTTCCACTCTTATCTGTAAGTTCAGCTACTTCTTTGCTTAGCAGCATTCATTTTCTCAAAGAGAAGTTTATTCTCAAGTCAGCTCTCACAGCCTAGAGCTTCAGCTCCTTTAGCTGCTAATGCTAAGCCACTAATGCTCAACAAGGCTGTTCAGGGAGAATGCAGTGAATCAAATTTCTTCTCTGACACTGGGATAGAGTTATTTTTTTTTCCCATAGTATGAAGAGCTCACATACCAAACTTCAACATCTGCAGTTAATACTGCACATGTCTGGTTTGTGGCCAGATGAATCCCACCTTCATTCCCTCCACACTTCTCATTTGTGAGAAGGAGATGAGGATATTCCCATTGTTCTATCTTTTGCCCTCTTAAACAGTAAGTCCTTAAAGACTTGTCTGAGATTCACCTGGTAGGAAGCAGACAGCTACTTTTAGGTTCTCAGGGTGTTGCATGAAGGGTAAATTCAGTAAGAGATGAGTCCCCTTGCATTCTAGCCAGTGCTCAAGATTAGAGGGGCTATTTGTGGCTGGACTTCTCTCAATCAAAGAATCACCTGATTGGAAAAGACCTTATGATCAATAATAATTAATAATAACAGGTATGCCAATTAAGATGTGTTGCTACAGGTCCCACACAGAGGCAGGAGCAGCCCAGTTTTACTGTAGGTCTGGTTACATTTAAGCAGTTGGATGCATGAATACCAGCATTTGTCTACACTTGCAACATCAACAGATTTCTTTAAGACTGCTGGTGACAATCACTAAGCTGCAGAAATCCCTCTGTAGCTCTCAGGAAATACAATTGCAAGTGTAATCACCTGAGGTAAAACACACACTTGGTGTAGCTGAGGCTGAAAATCTTATCAAATGTCATCCCTTCTGGGATGGGTGAGGAGGGCAGAGCCATTGATCTGTCCCTACAGCTTTGGTGTCCAATTCTGATCTATAAGTTTGGTCCAAAAAGGGTTAACATTTATACTTCAGTTTTCTCTTGTTGTGTAAGGTGTGGGGGTGGGATGGTAGCCAAGCTATTAAGCAGGCTTTTCAGTTGCACTGACATTCCTTGATGGACCTTTCAACATGGATGTCTTCTGCTGGGAAAGTTAACTTCTACCAGGAAAATTTAACTGCTAGGAGCAGCAGGAGAAAGTGATCACCAGGACTACACCTAGCCTCAGTCACATTTCTCCTTGATGTCATCACAACATGGACCACTGGATCTTCACTCAGCCTCAGCGTCTGCTCTGAACCCTGCAGGCTTATCAGCAGTGATGAGCTTTGCTATTTTTAATTGCTTGTGCTGTTTCCAGCATAGGGCCACTACTAAACTGGTACTTTTACAATGCAATTCATGTCATCCAGAATTTGAAATCTAAAATAGATCTGAGGAATGCATCATAAAAACATCTTTTTCTCAGCATAAAAGGAGATAGGGATAACCAACTCTGCAATTCAGATTTCTAGAGTGAAATTAATTTTGTTTACACAATACCAAGCACTACAGAGGTCTCCAAAGAAAAAAAAAGTTTAGATATCTGGCAATATTGTTTTAATTGCCTTTGCATCTTAAATAACCCAATGACTATTTAATTGGGAAAACTTTATTAACTCAGAATAAAGATATTTTCATCAGTAATGAACATAACAGGCACTTTAAACCTTTTATTCCAAACTAACTAAATGATCTTCTGAAATAGTTTACAGCAACTGTGAGGTTGCCCAGGGAGGTGGTGGAGGCCTCATCCCTGGAGGTTTTTAAGGCCAGGCTGGATGTGGCTGTGAGCAACCTGATCTGGTGTGAGGTGTCCCTGCCCATGGCAGGGGTGTTGGAACTGGATGATCCCTGAGGTCCCTTCCAACCCTGACAATTCTATGGTTCTATGAACTGAGACATTCATTACCACTTTTCCTGACAAATTCACAGGGTTGTGTGTATCCAGACCAGCACTTAACTTGCTGACTCTGACCCCAAAGTCATGTTTCACAGCCTGTAAAAGAGGCAGCAGTTAGAGGTTGATGTCTCCCTCCAGCTCAGCCTATCCTTTTCTAGAGGATAGAAATTATTTTTACCTGATAGTCTTGCAGAAGCTGGTAGTGTGCTGTGAAATTAAATTTGTGAGCATTTGTCATCCAGAAACCACAATGATTTCATACAAATAGCCACAAAATGAAGTTACAGGCAGAGAGCAGAAACCAGGGCTCCTGGAATGCATTTAATTTGTTTTCTTACAAAATAACAATATAAAAAAGGTCTTTTTTAGGTCAAAGTGATAGCAAAGTCCTGGGCACACAGTTCAGTCGGTTCTGCCTTGGTGTCTACATTTAGCCCATATCTGAGCTTAAACTCTAGCAGTTGCTCTATCACCCAATGATCCTTCCCCAGCAGAAAGAGGGGACTGGGAAAAGGAAAGGAAAAATCTCATAGGTAAAAATGAAAATGGATTTAATGAAACTGTTAAACTAATATCAATGGCAGATTCAGAACTGCCAATGGCCTGCAGACTAAGACTGCCCTATGATTCCATCCCTGCAAAACCAGGACTCTTAGCAAGGTTGGAGACAGACCTCAAGAACTGCAAATGCTCCAATTTCAGTCTTGGCTGGGCTAGAAATTCCACCTTGCCACCTTCTCAGCCCTAAGGCTGTGATGATCTGGGTGTGATGAGCTGACTTCCCATCCTAGGAGGCTCATATGTGCTTTCACCATCCTCAGAACCTTTCTGTGGAGAAGAATCCCATGGACTCAACAGAAGCAGAGATGTCAGTCCTTGTCCTTTGCAACTTTAGAGTCAGCTCAATGCTCAAAGGCAATTAAACAAAAAACAGAACAAGGCTGCAGATTTGTCTCCTCTTGGTGATTTACACTCCAGATATGTTTATTTTACAAAAAGAAAAAAAAAAAGACAGTGTCTATTTCAGCCTGGGCTCTGAGGAGCAGGAGGTTTAATCTCTCTGATCACCCTGATGCAGCAGTCTTGTCTTCACTCTCAGCTGTCCCCACACTAATGTTGCATCTTTACCCAGTGGGGCTGAGCTGGTGGCCCCACTTGGGCTGAGCATAGTGCAGACTGGTGCCACTGGTGTTCTAGTACCTACTACAGCATCTGTGTGTCTGGCAGGCACCAAAAAACAACTTTACCCTGTTGTCTAACTTGTGTCAGCAGATAGAGTGCCTAATGCCTGCTTCTCTTGGAAGCCAAGAGCCATCCACAGAGCTCTTGTGATAAAAAAAAAAACAAAACACAGCTCATATTTTCAATCCTCTGCAGGCCCCTGCAGAACTGAGTGGATGAGCTGGACTAGATGTACAAAGCAGTCTTAGACACAGACAGGGTGACTGAGCTGCCCAGCATTGCTCAGTAGCAGAGGTGTAGGGAAAGACGAGGCTGTATCTTCAAAATCAGGTATTTTAAGTGCCTCCAGGTTGATATAGGAGCCTCTATGTTCATCCTGTACACTGAAGAGAAAACCAGGAGTGAAAGGAAAGCACTTGGCTCAGTCCCAGCAGGGGAATCTCTTGATGGGCACCAGGCTTTCTAGGTAGCAAGAAACAACAACAAGCTCAGGAGGCACAAGCATCTGCCCAAGAGGCAAATCCTGATATCCAAGAAGTTCTGGGGATTCTAAGGATTTTGTATGGATGCAAAAGAAAGTAAGAGAATCCATAAATCCTTTTCTGGCTGTTGTTGTCTTATCTGAAGAATCTCCTTTGTATTTCCCCACTGCACCAACTGAGGCAGGACTCTGGGATTAAGAAACCTTTATGGCCACACCTGAAACTAGATGACTGTGTCTTAATCCCCTGTATCTAATGGCACTCCAGTGGCCCCAGTTCTCTTTGCCTCACTGTGAGCTCCATTATGCCTGCCTGCTGTGGTGCTGGTCCCTTCTTCCTCTGTTTTATCTGCTGCCTTATAATAAGTGTGCTCCTGGTAACCAATCCTTCTTCTCCTCACTGTTGCTGATTGGATTTCTCTTGTTGATTTTTGCAGCCTGAGTCCTATTTTAAGAGCTTCAGGTTTCAGCTGCCAGCTCAACAGTCACTGACCTCTTTGCATAGAGCTGTTTCTGCCTTTTACACCTTGGGCACTCTCCAGCTACTGTTTGGCTGCTCTGATTTCTTTGTCTTCCTTTCTCCTCTCTTTAGTCCATCAGTCTGGTAATAGTTACCTATATCTTTCCTCTCAGCTTCCCTTGTTGCCTTCCCACACCAACTAACTACTAACTCTGCCATCCCCCAAACTGCCTTGCTTCATCCAGGCACATGGTCTGGCGAATTCTTCAGGAACTTGTGTTCATCCTCTGAATCTTTGCATTTAGCCTTGGGAAAAAAAGTCCTTCCTTCATCCATTCTGTGCTAGGCTCTCTTCAGCCTCCTCCTGTCCCTACTCACCCTTTGATCAGCACTTTCCTTCTCCAGACTCACGACTCACCAGCATACTCTTTCTATGGATCGCCCTCTTCGTCTGTTTTCAAATAAGCCTCTGAAGTCTGCAAAAACAACCCTCCTCTACATACCATTATGCTTTTCTCATCTCCTTTACCTCTTATCCTTTCAAATGACTAGTTTACTCCCATTCTCTTGAGCTCACCTCTCTGACACTCAGCAGTCTGGTTTTCAGCCACTTCACTCTGCAGGAATTGCTCTCTCTCAAATCACTAATGATGTCCTTCTAGTCAGTTCTAACCGCCTCTTCTCCAGCCTCTTTCCCTTTGATTTTTCCAACACCTTTGACACATCAGACCATTCCTTCCCTTGGAGTTCCCCACAACTCAGCTGCTTTGCTGAAAATTACCATCTTTAGCTTTAGGAGAGCTTGGTAGCTGACAGCCAGAAGCATAAGAATAGGGACACAATGAAAAGCATAATTCTTTGTATTGTCTTCTGCACACTAATGAAGCTCCTCTTAGGAAACCATGAACATTTTAAGGGCGTATCCAACAGCAAGGAAAATACCAGCACAGGACCTCTCTGCTTCCGATAGACCTCTGTGCCAGTCAATGTATAACATAAGAGATTTCACCTTTCATACCTTCAAAGTTTCCTTAACACATTCTTGTAAGGAGGAAGAAGAGGGGAAAATATTAAACCAAATAATTTCACCTTTCTACAGATTCGTTGTTTCATGCCTCTCTGTTTACCAATAAATGCAGAGATGGATGAATTCTGAACTATATAGAGATTTACAGTGCAGATAGAAAGAGGATCAGCCTGGGAAGATAGTGGAATCTTTCCAGAGTCAGGCTAGCTGAAAGCCAGGGACTATTGTACGGGGTAAAAGCAAACAGAGTAACATAGCGAAGGTCATAGTCAAAGGTTTGGAGTGGAGGTTAAATCCCACAGCTCATCAGTGAAGCTGGAGGCTCTTTTCAACTTAGGCTATACTTGCAGAGCTACATGGATAGCATGAAGTATCTCATTTTTCACAAAAACAGTTTACATGAACAGTGGACAGAATAAAATGTGTCATCACTTGATGTGGATGTTAAAAACCTCCAGAAGTTCATGCACAGGGTATACAGAGAAGTAACACAGGAGAATGATCATGAACCTCAAATCAAACAGCCACACTCTGTACCATTCTACCCTAGTGCCAAGCCCTGTTTGCCTTCCACACAGTCTGCAGCCAAGCTGGAGATGATAAAACACACAGTTTCCTCTTAATGTAAGAGTAGCTTGTAGAAAATTATGATTAAAAAATCAGGGGAATTAACTTTAACTGCTGGATGCCCTACTCCCTCCCCTGTGTGTCAAAGCAATTAGTGAGAGTCAGATCAAAGGATCCACTCTGCAGAAAAGGAAGAAACAGAATCTAGTGTGAAAGGTCCTCCTACAAAGACCGAATATATGCAAATAAATTGCAGGTAAGTAGGAGATCTGATACTATACCACCGCCAGCAGGAGAGGGTCAGCAGTTACATCTGACAATAGCCTCTCCCTTGCATTTAGGGATCACTGTTTCCAACAGAAAAGATAAATATTGATTAAGTGATATCTCAAATACAAGATTATCAAAGCAATCACAGGGATTAACTTCCCAAAACACTCCAGCATAACCTCAGCTGCAGAAGCTGTGCCAACTTGGTAATAGCTATTAACATCTGTACGCACAAGAGTAATCCCCTGGGTTTCTTTCTTTTTTAACCCCTCTCTCTGATTGCTCCTATATATATTACAGTTTTTCTGAATGCACAAGAGTACCACTTGGGAACCTCATTTTGCATTCCCTCTAAGAAGGTGGGACCTGCTGAGGAGTCAGAGAAAGTCAAAGGTTCTTTAAGAAGGAGGCATCTACTTGTGTTGCCCACTTTCACATGGAAAAACATTCCTTGTTAGAAGAAGGCAGGAGACTTTGCCAGTCATGAAGTCCCATATGGATGTACTGACTTTGGTCTAACTCAGTCTGACTCACTCAGTCCTGTTGCCTGTCAGCAGGGTTGAATGCACTGCAGATACCTTTGAGAACAGCATCAGAGGGCTGGAGAAGTTCACCTCCACTAAACAAGAGCCCTGGCTTGGTCGTCAGCACAAGTCAGAGAGTGGAGGCTGCCTGGTAGCTCTGTCCCCAGAGCCCACTCCCATGTTCACACTGATGGGGCCAGCTCACTTCTGCTTCCATTTCCCCCCTCCTCACTCTTCTCTTAGGGAGCAGAAGCAACTTTAAAGCATGAGGGAGACAGACAGAGAGAGCATGACGCCCTATAATCCAACAAGTCAACTTCCCGAGCTCAAACATGAACTGATTTTTTTCTTTTTTTTTTTCTTTTTTTTCCCTTTTTTTTTTCCTCCCCTCTTCCCTCGCTTTATAAAAAAGAAATTGACTTTTGTTTGGAGTTTGTGAAAAGTGGGACTCGGGGCCCAGTCAATGGGGCTCCCCGCGGTGCGGGCTGAGTGGAGCCATCTCGAACCAGTCAGCCGCGGCACCAATTAATCCGCTCTTTGTCACAGCCCCGGCCACAGCAGCAGCGGCAGCAGTAGCAGCAACACATTTGGCCATTGTTCAGACCTTCATGCAACGGGATTTACCCTTTCAAAGAGGCAGTTTTGTCCCAAAGAGTTCGAGCGGAAGTTTCTCACTGACAATTTGCCCCAAATAGATAGATTTGTCAGCAGCAACCTTTAAAAGCAAAAAGCCACGGAGGGGGAAAAAGGGGAGAAAAAGAAGTGTAGGGGTAACAGCAAGTGCATCCTTATCCCTCTGTCTGTCCGGGGGTCTGTCCTGAGCAGGTGGGGTGGGCTCAGGGCCTGAGGTACAGAAGGCTGAAGTGGCATTGATGGGGGCTCTTGTTCATCTCAAGGCAGATGTAGCAAGGGAGCTAACAAGCTCCCAGGCTGTTGTATAGCTGCTCTGACTTCTGAAAGCCTTTCAGGGAACTTCTTTTACATGGCATTGTCATGCCTGCTACACAGCACTGTGCTGGGCTGGCCAGGGTTTCCCAGCCTCAAATACTCACCGACAGCTCAACTCTGAGGGCATCAGGCCTCACTCTCTGTGATCTTGCCACCAAAACCTCCATTTAAACCAAAACAAGCAGGGTTGGGTTTTTTTTTGCAAACAGACTGGGGTAGATTCTCCTATGCACAATGCACTGGTGCCCATATCCCAGAGGGAAAAAGGTGAAACAAACCCAGGGGCATTTCCTGCACCAGTGCTCCTGTGCTCCTTACAGGCACATTCCTTTTGGACTTCAAGGACTGTTTGGCATGATCAGAGGGTTGAATCTCCTCTGTTGCAAACTGCAGCGGTTCATAGGCACTGCTGTTGCTCCCACCTTCAGCTTGTTGCACTGCCCAAAAGCTCTGGCTCACACCTGGGACCTGCCCTTCCCCACGACATTCTCCAAAAGCAGAAAGGGAGAAAGCACAGGGAACTCTTTGACCAGCTTGAGCTCCAGCATATCCAGATCCATATACGTACCACCTCTCCTGGCAGCCTGGAGACAGCCCAGCTCTCACATCGGAGGGCAGCAGCTGGGAAGTTCCCAACCCTCTAGACTAATCTCTCTTAAACGCATGAATTTTGGGGAAAATAGAGAAAATATGCTTAATCTCACCTGTTGTTCCACCTTTTGTTGTACCTGCTGGATGGGTGGCAAGGATGTGGCTAGCAGGTTTCTGTGAGCACCGTGGTGCTGACAAGTAGACCACTGCTTTCTCCTAGGAAAGGCTGGAAGAGGTTGTTCAGCCTGACACAGGTTTCCCTTTGCATGCAAGCAACTATCATCTCACCACCTAGCCAGGAAGAATAGCCCCAGAGGCCTTTGCACAGCAGAGAAGCCAAGTTCACAGGAGAACAAGGAGCTCTGCTGTAGTCACAGTGCTTATCTATTGCTGCTCAGGCAGTTTGGCTTCACAAACGAAGCTGAAGAAACCCAGGCTGCTGAAGCAGATCTGCTGCAGCTGTGTGGCCAAAAGGAGGGGCATGAGAAATGGATGCAAGGCAGCCCTAAAACTTTGCAATGAACTCTGGAAACTCCATTGCTGGGTGACAGGCCTTCTGTCAGACTACTTTGTCTCGCTGTATCCTAAATGGATTTGATCTACATTACTCAAAGAACCTCATTGTCTGAGCATTGCCCAGCCCACTGGCGTTTATTTGATGGGCTTCCCAAGGCCCTTCCTGAAAGACACAAGAAAAATAAAGGCCAAGTTCGAACTGACATCCAAAATGTAACCAGCCTGCTTTGTACTCACCAAGTTCCCCTAAGCCTGCTTACACCTGCTCTTGGAACAGGATACAAGCAGCTGCAACCTGGTTAGAAACCAGCCAGAAGCTGGGGTCGTTTACAGTTAGGTTAGGACTCTTCCAAATGAAATGGGTTATAGCAGAACTACAACACTCTGATCTAAAACTGAAAGATCAGGCTACATGCTTGAAGACACCAGTGGGTGTTACATGTTCTAGGTGGCCTTCAACAGGGGATAAAGAGTTCAAGAAACAGTTGGAGAGCAGCAGTGTCCTCAGTTGCAGCAGACAGGTGTAAGACCTTCCCCATCTGCAGAGAGGTTTTAAAAGTGAGAAGTGCTAGAAGTCAAGCAGTACAGTTGCAAACATGTTCAAATACAGTTTTCTCCAGAAACTCCAGGAGAAAAAGACATCCATGTGGCATTTCTGCTGTGGAGGCCTCACTCTTTTACCCTTCTGGAAATGCACAGCTAAATTAACACTGTTTTTCCCTGGCATGTGAAGAACACTGGTACCAGGGACAATGGTATCTCCTAGGAAGCTTAACTATCCCACCCTTTATTGCCTTGGCAGTAATTGCTCTACCTGCAAAGCTACTCTATGACCTATATTTTGTGAAGCAGGAGATGAAGCAAGCATGTCTATAAATGCCATAGACAGCCATAAAACTATTCAGCTTGAAAATCTATCTGCACCAACTGACTCAATACATTCGAGCAGCACTGAATGTGATGTGCTGACTCAATGCTGCATCTGGAAGTATTTATTTTTGTTGGTTCTAAATTCATTTCCTGAAATAGATACCACAGATCTTGGTCTCCAGCCAATATCAAGACATATAGCTAAGTCAATAGAGCTGAGTCATTGCACTGCCAGCCAGAATATATGGCTCTTTCTAAGACCTTTCTTTGCTGCCACTACACAGTGTTTTGTGCAATTTTCTCAAGGTTCAGCTTGGCAATAGGGTTTCTACAGTAGAATTTGGGAGGCCAATCTACCACAGAAATGATTATGCTTAAAGTGCAATCAATCAATCAAGGTCAGAGATGAGGCAACTCCTCCCACGCACGCACCAGCACTTAGGACATAACCAGGGCTGTTCCTTCAGCACTTGGGTGAAATGATTTTCAAATGCCACAGCACAGCTCCAGGATGGGTTTATTCCTTCTAGTCAGCATTCTTTTTTTGGCAGATTAAGGCTGTTAAAGTGCAAGCCAAACCTTATATGAAGTTTTCTTTTATGGAAATAACATTTGCCCTCCTATTCGGACCTCTCACTGTCTTTATACAGCTGTGTCCCTACTGGCTTTGGTGTGGCTACCACCCTTTGTGTTCATGTCAGGAAAGCTAAAATGAGGCTGTTCCTCTCTAAGGGGGATTGCAGCTGCTGCTACATCACTGCCTTATTACGACACTTTGATTTATATCTAACTAGCAAACTAACAAATAAGTCAAGTTGCTAACTAGAGCTGCTTTGTAAAGCACTTGTCTGGCATTGTCTAGATGGGATCAGGTACCCATGTAGGCGTCTAAGCCAAGCCTGACATATCCCTTTCAAAGGCATACGTGATTAATGGGGCATTTCATTGCTGCAAGTGAACTCCGGCTTGTTCCACCCCTGAATGGAGTATTGAGGGGAAGTGCCATGACTTACAGAGGCACTCTTGGCTCACTTTCCTTCCTTAGGTACCATTTTCCCTGCTCTTCTGCACATGGTAGCTTTGCCAGCCTGCACTCTTTGCAGAGCAGAGCTCTGTGGTCAGTGCTTCATGCAGTCATTAACTTATTTAACCAAGCATGCACACACACAAGGGAGGAGCTTGCCCGTTTTTCATTGGCATCTGCAGGGAATGCAGATCTTCCCCAAGTTTTTGCTGGATAGATTACTCAGGGTGGAGGGTGGGAGCTATTCAAGCCCAAAAGCCATGAGAGCTAACTAGTACACCCACTGGGACACATCAACACAGAGAGATCTAACACGGAGCATCACCAGCAGAGGGAAAGTCATCACCAGCTGCAGCAGGAAGGTGTCTTCACTTTACAGAGGATATTTAAACAGAAGGAAATCCTTCTTGCACCAGGAGAGAGGGAACATTCACAAGACAGTCTTTTCACTGGGATTTCTTTCTGTGCCTTGGATTTTCATTTTTTGGAAAAAAGCCTTTCTTTGCCCCACCTGAAGAAAACCCAGAGTGTGAAGCTGTGGTGTTTTGTTTTTTAATTAGCCAGGGCTCCCATCATGGACCTGCAGCCCTGGAAGGTGCCCAGCCCCAGGCCATCCATGAGGTGGCACCAAGATGGCCACCAAGGCAAGTTGTAGGGGGCTTGGACAAGTTGACCTTCAAGGGTCCCTTCCAACACAGTGCATTCTGTGATTCTATGATCAGATTTTTCTTGCTGCTAAGCCTCCAAGAGAGGACAAGATACCTGGCAAGACACTGTCACAATGCTGAGAAATGTCGCCATGGAATTACAATCACAGTCCAGAACCCTGATGGAGACACAGTGAAAAGGGACACATGGCAGCTTCTGTAGCAAGATTGAGAACTAGTTGCACTTCCAAGACATTACAAGGTGACAATAGGTTCCATTACTGTTTTAACACCTTCTATATACATAGGACTGCCTACAACTCAAAATACCACAAATAATTGTTATGGTTTAACCTGGCATGCAGCTAAACAGCCAAGAGCTGTTTGCTCACTCCCCACCAGTGGGATGGGAGAGAGAATCAGAAGAAAAAGGTGAAACTCCTGGCTTGAAATAAAGAGGGTTTAACAGGACAGAAAAAGAAGGGAAACAATAATAATAATAATAATGATAAAAGCATATACAAAACAGAACACACCCACTGACTGATGCTGAGCCAGTCCCTAAGCAGAGGGCCACAACTCTCTGGCCAACTCCCTGCAGAATTGTATACTGAGCATGACATCATATGGTATGGACTATCCCTTTCGCCAGTCTGGGTCAGCTGTTCCAGCTGTGTCCCCTCCCAACTTCTCCTGCACTCCCAGCCTCCTCGCTGGCAGGGCAGTATGAAAAACTGAAAAATCCTTGGCTTAGATTAAGCACTGCTCAGCAACCACTAAAACATCAGTGTAATAGCGATATTATTCTCATCCTAAATCCAAAACACAGCACTGTACCAGTTCCTAGGAAGGAAATTAACTTTATCCCAGCTGAAACCAGGACAATAATTGCAAATGCTAAATGGTAATAATGATAAATGCTAAATGCTGACTATAATTTCCTGCCTTGTTGGAGCTGGACTACTTTTCCACTAAATGACCATAGAAACAGCTTTGATAGAAGCTGCACTGAAAAGCTGGAGTGAGGAGAGAACTCTTCCCTGGATGCATCCTGCTTTCACCTGCAGGACTGAGATATCTCTGTCCATCACAAAAAGAACACCAACCACCAACCAACCAAACACAAAACCAAAACCAACAAATCACAAGAAAAGCTCTAAAGAGACAGGGGACAAACCTCAGCTGATGCAGGCTTGCAAAGCAACACTAGGCACAGCCCAGGGGACATGGAAAGGCTGACGCCCAGAGCTAGCTTTGGGTATCTGGGTTACTTTAATGGAGTTTTGGGTGGAGAGGTGGAATACTCTGAACTCTCCCTTTTCTCTTTTGGCAGAGCCTGACAGTGTACATGGGAGGGAAACCTCTGGCCTCGTTCAGAGCATCTTGTCCCAGGTGTGGCAGGAACCTGTACAGTTTGAGTGGCCTTTGCAGTGTTTTTCAGCTGACTTTGAGTTCAGGGGGCAAAGGATTGTGGCAACTGCAGGGCCAGAGATCTGTCTCAGTAGAGCAGGAGATATCCAGGGACAGGTTTGGTCCTTCGTGCTATTTAATCCTCTCTCTTCTTTTGGCCTCCAGGCACCACTAATCTAACATGGTAACGTGGTCATCTCCTCCCTTGTCCTGAAGGTTGCTACAGGAGGTGAACTTATCCTTGCCTCCCTGGAAGCAGATTTAGAGTAAAAATCTGTTCGCATTCTCTGATCCACCAGTTTCTTTGTTTTCTGGAATCTCCCTGAGCAACTTCCCAGCCCTCTGGACAGTGTCCCTCACTGTCAGACAGGACCAGGCTTGTCCAGATTCAAGGCTTCAGTCTGTGCCATGGATGAACCAATATCATGGGGAGCAAAAAGCAGAAATTCCCTGGCATCCCAGTGTCAGGAGCTGTCTGGATTTGTGTAGCCCTGTGGCACAGGTATGCTACCAGGCACAAGAGGGGTCCCCTATGACCTGGGACAGAAGGACAAAGCGCAGAAGGTCAGAAACAGCATATTTAGGGCTGGGCTGAATCACAGCCAGCAAAGAAGTCAGCCGTGGTTCATTAACACATCACGCCGGTAGCAGAGAGAAGAAAGCAGTCACTGAGGGACATCCGAGGGCTTCACAAACTCCTCAGCAACGCTGCCCCTGCTTTCTGGCGCCATTGCCCACCTCTGTATCTGCAGGAGAGATGCTCTTTCCTCCCCTCCCAGACACGCACCTCTCCCCACCCTCGGCTGCTCTACCAGCTCCTGCTCAGAGAGTTTCCGGAAGGAGTGGAACCAGAGCTGCTGTGCTGGGAAGGGTCCTACATCTGGCCCCTCGCCACCCCCCTGCACCCCAGATCCGGCAGCGCTGCCAGGACACCCGGGGGGACGCCAGTGCCCAGAGGTCACCCTCCGGGAACCGGGACGAAGGATGCCCGCTCGGCGGGCCCGGTGTTGGCAGGAGGAGTGACTCTGGGCGGGCTCCTTGCACGGCCGCCGTGCAACAAGTCCCGGCGCCGAGCAACACGGGTCGGGAGCCGCGGGACTGAGCTTGGTGGTGCCGGCTGCGCCCGCGTCGCTTGAGCTGGCAACAAGTGGAGATGGACCCGGCTCCAGGCACTGGGACACGCGGAGCTTTACCAGGCTGGGGCAGGGAAGAGCGCTCCCAGCTCCTCCCAGGGGGGAAACCAGTCTTGCTCCCTTCACCTTCCACCCTACGCCACCAGGAGCCAGCCCCCGCTCCCCCTGTACCATTCCCTGGCTCCCGCGGCAGCAGGAATTCCGGCCGCCAGTCTAGAAAGCTGGCAGCCCGGCTAGGCTCCTATCGGATCGGCTCGGCTCGGCTCGGCCCGGTCCGGTCCGCCTGGCCTCGCACACAGCCGCTGCCCGGACCGGAGCAAGGGCAGGGACAGGCCCCAGCTCGCCACGGGAAAACGCAAAAGAAATGCGATCTTGATCCGTTCTTTCTGCCTTTTTTTGTTTTTTTTTGGTAGGGAGGGAGGTCGTCCCTTTTTATGACAGCAAGGGCACAAGGCGAGTGAGGAGGCGGAATCATCTCGGCAGCCGCTGAATTTTGTGTGGAAGCGGCTCGGGGGTTCATTAATATCATTAGCATTTAACCCTCTCCCGGCCCCCTCCCCTTCCCAGCGCGGGGTGACGTCAGGAGTTGGGGGGAAAGCGAGGGAAGCTCAGTGGGCAAGGGGCGTCCCTCCGGCCCTCTCCCCTCCCCGCCGCTGCCTGTCACAGCCTCTGCCGATATTATAGGGGCCGAAGCCTGGAGCTCAAAGCGCAAAGTCAGCCAGTGCAATGAACTTCTGGAAACCTTTCCCTTTTTATACCATTCAGTTTCTGAGAGGCAGAGACAGCCTCCTCTGACGCCTTTTCCCCTCTTCCATTATTTTTCCAGGCTCTGATCTCCCTGCTCGCTGCACCGAGGCGCTCGGCGCAGAGCCCCGCTCCCCGTCCTACCTTCTCCTTCGCCTCATTGTTGTCCTGGCTGCTGTGGCTCTCGCTTGCCTTTGCTGTGGCTCTCGCTTGCCTTCCAGGAGCGCGGTGGCGAGCCCACTCGCATCCCCCTGCATCCTCCCGGGGTCCCGAGAGCATCTGCTCACGGAGGGGGGGGCAACGAAAGACCGCCGACTTTGGGTCATTTCGTTGCCTTTTTTTTTTTTTCCTTCTTTTTGCCTTTTTTGCATTTTTTTTTTCTTTTCCTTTACACACCTTCCCCCCATTTCCCCGACCTTGCCACGTCCCCTCAGTGCATCCCCGTCCCTCCGGAGGACATCGTTGGGGAGTGGGGCAGCTGCGAGGATGTGCCGGTCCCAGCGACGGAGCCAGCAGTGAGAGCCACCTGCCCGGCGGAGCAGCCGCACCGGCGGCGGTGGGGGGGGTGGGACACGACGACGGGGGGACACCGCACCCCCTCACCCCGGCACTGACACTTCGCCCCGAGTTTAACGACTCCCGGGGGCTTCGAGCATGAGCAAGCCGGCGGGATCAACAAGTGGGTAATAACGCGGTGGAGGCTTCGAGCATCGGCTGCAGCCTAGACTGAGGAGAGGGAGGTGGAGGGGAGGGAAGAGGAAGGGGGGCTGGGGGTGGTGTTGTGTTTTGGGTTTGCTTTCCCCCTCCCTAGTTAAAAAAAAAAAAAAAATATATATATATATATGTATGTCCATCCGGATAGGCAACGTATGTATAGGCTTGGAGTTGCCCCGGTGGAGTTTGGGCCCGAGGCTCACAACAAGCCGCTCTCCAGCTGCCCAACCCGGCTTTCAGCACAGGAGCCCGGGGTGGGGCAGCGAGTCCCGGGGAAAGGCAACTTCGGTGGCGGGCAGGGGGCTCGTCCCGCCGGGGCACGGGTGGTTGTCTGCGGGTCTCCGGTACTGGGGTGGAGGGAGGAAGATTTGGATTTAAAGGACATTAAGGAATTGAAACGTGCTGCTTTTCTCACGGACTTTATGCAATCTTCTGCGACATAATAATTTCTTTTTAAGAGTTTGAAACTCCGGTCACGGAATCGCGTAAGCAACTCTATTGAAGGAGGATTTAAATGCAATGCTTTGCACACCATTTCCAGTTACAACAAATAATCCTGCAACGAGGAAAGCAGAAACAACTTAAAAGTCACATTTTCCTTAATCCTAAATCCATGCACCTCATAACTGGGGAATTTAAAGCATGACTAACCGCTCTTACAGAATGGCTCAATTCCTATAATCCCAATGGGACTTTTGGAGTTTGTAATATGGATGGAGTCAGTAACAAAGGGGGGGCAAAAATACTCAATCCAATTTAATGTTTGACAAGTGATGGATCGGACAGTTATTTCCTCTGCGCTCCAGCGAGCTCCTAGGGTTGCGGAGCGGCGGGGAAAGAGCGGCAGAGCCGGGAGGGACCCGCCGCGGTACCTGCCACCGGCCGCCCCCCGCCAGGCCCGCGGCCTTCTTGCCTCTGCCTCCATTATTTTGACCCTGGTCCGCCCTTTGTCCGCGGGGGCCGGGAAATCGGGACGCGACGTGGAGGGTGAAGGTCCGCGGCGGTGGGGCCGGCGGACAAGAGGGGGCCGCAGCGTGGAAGTGGCGAGGACCCGGTGTTGTGGCCGGGACGCTGCCGTTTCGGCCTAGGGTGGTTTGACTTCGTCCCCCGTAGGGCTGAGCGCGGCATTTTTCCTCGCTAGTACCCTTCGAAGGGGGAGGGAATATATATATATATAATAGCGGGACGATGGTGGAGGAGGTAAAGGGCGCAGGGGAAGGGGGCAGCAGCAAAAAACCCAAACCTGCGGCGGCTGATGCTCCTTTCCCGCCGGCTACGCTGCTCGAAGTGATCGGTAAAACGAGGGGAACGGGATCGGGCCCCTGGGCAGCTGCGCCGGGACGCTGTAGAGACTCCGGGCAGGTTTCCGAGTGTTGGAGAAGGGGAAGGTGAGGCCGGAGAACCTCGTCCCCAAAGGCCAGCGGAGCTTTTACTGGAGATATTTTGCGGACGAGAAAACCCGTAAGGCTGAACCGCGCCTCCGGCCGCAGCGAGCTGGGCCATCCCCGACACCGCCGCTGCTGTCCCTGCTGGCTCCGACCTCCCCTCCCGACATACCTGGGTCCGCCCGAAAGGGCCCCCCAGGCCTGCCCCGGCCAGGCCCTACGGGTATGTGTACAGGCGGGGACCATTCTCGGCCGGAGCCCGAATGCCACCGGCCTCGGCGGCGCACGCAAAAGCCCGGGCCGTTATCCCGGGGCCTGGGCGCCCACTCCGGGGAGGGAGGGGCGGGGGAGGTGTCCCGGGCAAGGGGTGCTCCGGCCTGGCTTTTCTGCCCACCGGTGGGCGTCCAGAGATGTCAGCGGCGATGTCTGCCTGGGTGGTAACAAGACCCCATCCCGCCGTCCCCCGAGCCCAGACTAACTTCTTTCAACAACCTCTGATGGTAATTACAGTAATCAGGGCTGCCATATATCCTTTAAGCAATTATGACACACAAAAAAAGCCCCCAAGGACCCCCTGTAGTGGGATGTTCAAAACGGTTTCCCAGCTGAACAGAAATTCCATTTTCTTAGCGCTAAACTTCTGAGACGAAGCGGTACCTCGGGGAACCGGAGCGCTTTTAAACAGAGTTAATCAGTTATCTCATGACCCCATGTCAAGCTTACATTTTTCTCTTCCCACCCCCTGCGTTGCCTCTTCCCCGTCTACTTGTTTTATATTTTGCCCTTCACGAAAGTTTTCTCACAACAGCCTCCGTGGAGCGGCGATGGGGGGTTTGGGGCAGGGGGTAAAGAGTGGCCAGGATTGCGGGCGGGCTGCGGGGTGGGGGGGCTCCAGACTCTCCCTCCGCCATGTCCCCCCCTCCCCATCCTCTGCCTCTTCGGGGACCGCGGGGCTGATCGGACCGGCCGCATTGCTCCGATGGTTGGGAGAGTGGTTATTTGGGGTCGGCAAGGCGCTGCAGGTGCTGGGGTCCTGTCGATGGAGTGTGTGGAAGTGTGAGGAATGTATACAACGCGTGTGCGCACGCACAGTGCGGATAGGTAGAGAGATCACGCACAGGATTTTTGTAAAGCGGCTCTCAAACTTCAAATCCGTCTGGGGAAAACTGTGCCGTAAAACTAACCCCAGTTTCTTCCCTCTCCGCCGCCGCTCTTAACACCGACCAAGTCGGCTGGCCACAGGCCGGCGGGAGAAGCGGGGAACCCTATGACCTCCTGGTGTCCCGGGTGGCGGCCCCAGGTTGGGTTCCCCGGCCGAGGGAAGGGGGATCAGAGAGTGGGAGAGGGATGTCCCCAAAACCAGGGTGCGCCGGGACAGGGCGGCGGTGCCGGGCTCCGCACCGGGATGCACCAGCGCGGCACGTACCGCTCCAGTGTCTCTCCCCCCACCCCCAGCCTGCCCCTCCTCCTCCTCCTTTGTGTGCGTGCGTGTGGACCCTCTCTCTCCCCGTGGATGCTAAGGGCTGGAGAGGGAAGTCGAGCGCTTTCCCCCGTTGGCATTGTGCGATATCCGAATTCCCATGCTACACTTTTTGACGGGTCACTGGTGCCCCAATAGGCAGGTGGCAAGGAGGGCTTGTAATTACACACTCCCAGAAACCGTGCCTTGGCCCCAGCCCTCCTCACGGGCGCCTACCTGCAGCTCCAAAGCCGCGGCGAGCTCGCAGGCAGTGAGGCGGGGGCGGAGGGGGGCTTCCTTCAGCTGCGCTCCTTATTAATTGCGCAAAAGTTTTCTATTCTTTAACCTCTTTCCCTCCCTCCCACCTTCCTTCCCTCCACCGCCCCTCCCTCTCGCAGTCCCTAACCTAATCCCCCGTCCTTCTCGCCGTGTTGTGTATAGCAGCTGTCGGGTTTCATTTAGGGGAGAAGCTGGCAGCTTGTGCTCATTGGAGGCAGTCAAACGAGTTTCAATGGGCAAAATCATTAAGTTAACACTTTATCTAATGTGTCTATTGTCTGCCAGCAGGCATTGTCTTAGAGCCTTAGCATAGACATGTCTCGGAATCCTAAATTCTCTAGGGAGAGAAAGGAGCCCCTGTGGCCTGTTTCCATTTCTCCCCCACGCAACCCCAGCACCGCACTGCACCGCATGCTGCCGCCTTCCCCTTCCAGTCCTCATTGCCACCTGCAGCCGGGGCTCTCCCTGAAACACTTTCAAACAAAGATAGGGGCCCTTGGAGTTTGGAGACTAAGGTTTAGTGAGAGGAACTGAATCTTCAACTGAAGTTCTGGTAGGAAGGAAGGAAGAAGGCTGTTTGAGGGAGAAGAGAGAAGAGGGGAAAAGGGAAGGGAAGGGAAGGGAAGGGAAGGGAAGGGAAGGGAAGGGAAGGGAAGGGAAGGGAAGGGAAGGGAAGGGAAGGGAAGGGAAGGGAAGGGAAGGGAAGGGAAGGGAAGGGAAGGGAAGGGAAGGGAAGGGAAGGGAAGGGAAGGGAAGGGAAGGGAAGGGAAGGGAAGGGAAGGGAAGGGAAGGGAAGGGAAGGGAAGGGAAGGGAAGGGAAGAAAGGAGAAGGGAAGGAAGGAAGAAGAGAAGAGAAGAGAAGAGAAGAGAAGAGAAGAGAAGAGAAGAGAAGAGAAGAGAAGAGAAGAGAAGAGAAGAGAAGAGAAGAGAAGAGAAGAGAAGAGAAGAGAAGAGAAGAGAAGAGAAGAGAAGAGAAGAGAAGAGAAGAGAAGAGAAGAGAAGAGAAGAGAAGAGAAGAGAAGAGAAGAGAAGAGAAGAGGAGAAGAGAAGGAGAAGAAGGGGAAGAGGAAGAGGAAGAGAAGGAGAAGAGGAAGAGGAAGAGAAGGAGAAGAGGAAGAGAAGGAGAAGAGAAATGGAAAAAAGAAGAGAAGAGAAGAGAAGAGAAGAGAAGAGAAGAGAAGAGAAGAGAAGAGAAGAGAAGAGAAAAGAGAAAAGAGAAGAGAAGAGAAGAGAAGAGAAGAGAAGAGAAGAGAAGAGAAGAGAAGAGAAGAGAAGAGAAGAGAAGAGAAGAGAAGAGAAGAGAAGAGAAGAGAAGGAGAAGAAGGGGAAGAGGAAGAGGAAGAGGAAGAGGAAGAGGAAGAGGAAGAGGAAGAGGAAGAGGAAGAGGAAGAGGAAGAGAAGGAGAAGAGAAGGAAAAGAGGAAGAGAAGGAGAAGAGAAATGGAAAAAAGAGAAGAGAAGAGAAGAGAAGAGAAGGAAAATTTAAAAAGGGAATACAAAGACGGGAAAGGTGAAAAAAGGAAAAAGAAAAAGGTGAAAAAGAGAAAGAAAAAGGAAAAGAAAAAGACGAAAAAGAAAAAAAAAGATGAAAAAGAGAAAGAAAAAGAAAAAGGAAAAGACGAAAAAGAAAAAAAGATGAAAAAGAGAAAAGATAAAAACCCAAACAGGCAGAATCTGAGCGGGGTTTTGGCGGGTTCCTTGCACCGGGCTGCAATAATCTGTACGAGTTTTTACACCAGCCCCAGAGCTTTGGCAATTGCAGGCAAAGCCAGGCAGTGCCCGGCGGAGCAGGGACCGCGGGCAAGGCGGGGTGGAGTGGCGCGGAGAGAAGGTCGCTGCCTGCAGCCGCGTCCGCGCACACAGGTCAGGAGGAAAGTTCTGCGGCGGGTTTTGGGGTAAAGAAAATAGCACGTCTGGTCTGCAGCAGGAGCCAGCCGCCTTTTGCTGGGGTTGCTAGGGGGGAGAGGAGGTTACTTGGCTTCCCGGTCATTTTATTATGTTTTGGTTTATTCTGTGATTCGGTCTCCTAACTGCCCGGGGAAAGGGCCGTCCTCTACTGAGCGCCAGAAAGCAAAAGAAACGCCCCCCTCCCTCCCCTAAACACCCCCACCCCCTCTGCATCCCCACTTCTAGCAGGCAAGTCTGCTGCTCCCGCTGCTGTAATCTTCCCTTCCAAAATGGGTCTTGGCGATTATAGAAGATCCAAATAAACGTAGCGGGGCATGAATAATGCTCATTGTCGAAAACTGACACTTGCTCAAGGAAAAGAAAGTTGGCTATAAAATCACTTCATTATTTGCTTGTACTGCGGCTCTAGGGCTAATCCCTCTGGAGGTCAGATTGCTGAGCGCTCGCTCTCTCTCTTTCCCCCCCTCTTTGCTTTCAGGTCGCATTTTAGACATCCCTTGCAAAGTGTGTGGGGACCGCAGCTCCGGGAAGCACTATGGGGTTTACGCCTGCGATGGGTGCTCGGGATTTTTCAAGCGGAGCATCAGGAGGAATAGGACCTATGTTTGCAAATCGGGAAACCAGGTACTGGCTGCAGCGCGGTGCCCCCGCCGCCTGCACCTTTGATCCTGCACCTCCCCCGGCTCCCCTGTAGCCCCCCTCAGCACGCACCAAATCCTCCCTTCCCAGGGGTTCCTGGGCCGAGGCTGGGGTCCCAACACGTCCCCCTGCCCTGGGCCGGGCAGCAACAGCCCACTGGGGAGTGTAGAGGTATGCGCAAGGAGGGAGCCGGGATAGCTAATTGCAGGAGGAAAGAGAGGGGCAGCTCCTCGGTGAGTAATGATCCACAGCTGGCCGATGGGCAGCCGAGATCATTCTCACCTAGGCGGGGCTGATTTTCCCCCTTCCCACCGAACTCAGTTCCATCCGTGGACCATCGCTCGGGGGGATGCGGAGATGGGGAACCCGGAGGGGGGCACAAGGGACCGGGGCGACCCGAGGGGTAGGCGCCGCAGTCGCTGTCTCGGGTGCTGAAGGTGGCACGGCCTGGCATGGCACGGCATAGCACGGCCGTCTGCGGGGCCAAACACCCCGGCACGGCCTTGCCCTGCACACTCAGGAGCGACCCCTCCGCGCCTCCTGCCGCCGCGGGGAGGGCTCCGTGTGCAGGTGGGCGAGGACGCGGCTCCCCTCGGCCGACGCTGGCTGTGTGGTTGCAGGGAGGCTGCCCGGTGGACAAGACGCACAGGAACCAGTGCCGGGCCTGCCGCCTGAAGAAGTGCCTGGAGGTCAACATGAACAAAGACGGTACCCGCTCCCCCCTTCCCGGGACCGGGCCCTGCTCTGAACTGGGGAGTGGGGTGTGCCCCCGTCCCCCCAGCCCGGGCCCCTAATGACCGCATCTTCCCCTGGCAGCTTCACCCATTTGTCCCCAGACACCTCTTGGGTGAGTGGCACAAAACTGTGGGGAGGGAATCATAGAATCATTTTGGTTGGAAAAGACCTTTAAGATCAAGTCCAAGCATCAACCCAGTGCCACCATGCCCACTAAACCATGTCCCCAAGTGCCATGTCTAAATGTTCTTTGAACACCTCCAGTGATAGTGACTCCACCACCTCCCTGGGCAGCCTGCTCCAATGCCTGACCACCCTTCCAGTAAAGAATTTTTTCTCAATATCCAACCTAAACCTTCTGTGGCAAAACTGGAGGCTAGGAAGCCCAGCCTAGCCCAGCCCAGCAGCATGGGGTACCCAGTGCAGGACCCTGCAGTGACCCCCTTGCCTCTCTCTCCTTGATGCCCCACAGCAGTGCAGCACGAGCGGGGTCCCCGGACGTCGACGATACGGAAGCAGGTGGCCCTCTACTTCCGTGGGCACAAGGAGGAGAGTGGCAGTACCCCACACTTCCCTGCCACCGCCCTGCCAGCACCTGCCTTCTTCACCGCCGTCTCTCAGCTGGAGACCCACAGCCTGGAGCTGGCTGCTGTCACCAGCACCCCAGAGAGGCAGGCTCTGGTGGGCCTGGCACAGCCTACCCCAAAGGTCAGCCACTGCTCTGGTCACTGGTGGGCCTGTGGACTTTGCTGCTGAGGTGCCCACAACCTGCCCCGGGTTAGACGTGGCAAAGAGCAAGGCTTGAGGCCTTGCTGGTTGTGGTGAGGTCTCTTTTGTTATATTCCTAAAAGCTCTGAAGATACAAAGGAGTAAGAGGCCCGCTGCAGAAGTGATTTGCAGGACTGACTGATAAACTGCTCTGTACAAACCCTGCCTTTCCTACATCCTTACACTCTCCTGCCTGGAGACCACCCACAAGTAAATTTTAAACCTTGTTTCATGAGGTTGAGCTGCAATCACTTAGTTTTCTTCAGCAAAATGACCATAGTGGTGTAGTCCAGACTAGTACTGTACTGACCAAAGCCTGCAGCTTGTCCACACAGACACAAACTTGTCTAGGCTGGCTCTGTGCTTCTTGGCTGTGACATTTCATAAGCAGCTCAGTGGACTCACTGCTGTGGCCTCAGCTGCACAGGAGTTAGTCAGAAGGTGATACTTTCATTAACCCTTTTGAAATGGCATCTTGTGTATTTACAGCACCTAGAAAATCAAAGAAGAGGGAACATCAATAGTTCTTCATTCCCAGAGCTGGTAGCATGGGAGAATCTATCATGAACATGACAACAACATAGAGCTTTATATTATAATTTTGGAAATTACTGAATCAGAAATAATTTAGGAAGAAAACACAGCAGATGCTTGAATACCTAACATAATTCTGACCCTACACACCCTTTAGGTAGCTGTGCTTAGCTCTACACATCTGCTTGCAGCCTGCTGCAGTCAGGAAGCTGGATGAAGGTTAAGGCTGGATGAAGGTTAAGGCTGGATGAAGCTTAAGGCTGAATAAGTGCTGACTGCTTTGCTGAGCAAGGCTGGAATGCTAAACCAGCTTCTGAAGCTCAGGTTACAAATCATAAGTTCTTAATCAAACTTATATTCTTCTAACTCTGCTACTAGTGGACAACACTGCATTTTGATACTTTTTTCCCCCCCTTGCTGTAACAATTTCGTTTTCCCTTCGATCTCCCCTGGAGAATTGTTGCCTGTAGTGTAGTTTCCCCACGGGAATGAGCAGCAGAAAACAGTTGGGAGTGAGCCCACTGAAAGCAATGCCCTCTGCTTGCAGAAAAAGAGAGTGCACATGGTACTGGGCAAGAGCAGGGTGCACTGAATGGAAGCTGCAGGAGAGGAAGATGAGGCTGCCTTGGTAGCATTGTATGAAGCTGCTTTGTTTTCTTTTTTGACATTAGTACCCACATGAAGTCAACGGCACCCCTATGTATCTCTACGAAGTGGCCACTGAATCCGTCTGTGAGTCAGCAGCCAGGCTTCTGTTCATGAGCATCAAGTGGGCCAAGAGTGTCCCAGCCTTCTCCACTTTGTCCTTGCAAGATCAGGTAAGGCACCTGTAGTGGGAGTGGCACCAGCATGGTCTGCCTGTTAAAGAAAGCTCAGAGTTCAGATTGAGTCCTGCACCTTTAACCGTAGTGGATTTCAACAGTTCTGAAGTTCAGAGCAGTTCTGCTTGTCTAGTTGTGGGACAGCTATAAAATGGGGAACAGCATCTTACTCTGCTATTTTGAGATGAGAAGTGCTTAGTTAAGCATATGGCCTAAGGATATGACTAAGGTGATTTCTAAAGATCCTCTCCTCTCCTCTCCTCTCCTCTCCTCTCCTCTCCTCTCCTCTCCTCTCCTCTCCTCTCCTCTCCTCTCCTCTCCTCTCCTCTCCTCTCCTCTCCTCTCCTCTCCTCTCCTCTCCTCTCCTCTCCTCTCCTCTCCTCTCCTCTCCTCTCCTCTCCTCTCCTCTCCTCTCCTCTCCTCTCCTCTCCTCTCCTCCCCCTCCCCTCCCCTCCCCTCCCCTCCCCTCCCCTCCCCTCCCCTCCCCCCCCTCCCCTCCCCCCCTCCCCTCCCCTCCCCCCTCCCCTCCCCTCCCCTCCCCCCTCCCCTCCCCTCCCCCCCCTCCCCTCCCCTCCCCTCCCCTCCCCTCCCCTCCCCTCCCCTCCCTCCCCTCCCCTCCCCCCCTCCCCTCCCCTCCCCTCCCCTCCCCTCCCCTCCCCTCCCCTCCCCTCCCCTCCCCTCCCCTCCCCTCCCCTCCCCTCCCCTCCCCTCCCCTCCCCTCCCCTCCCTCCCCTCCCCTCCCCTCCCCTCCCCTCCCTCTCCCCTCCCCTCCCCTCCCCTCCCCTCCCCTCCCCTCCCCTCCCCCCCTCCCCTCCCCTCCCCTCCCCTCCCTCCCCTCCCCTCCCCTCCCCTCCCCTCCCCTCCCTCCTCCTCTCCTCTCCTCTCCTCTCCTCTCCTCTCCTCTCCTCTCCTCTCCTCTCCTCTCCTCTCCTCTCCTCTCCTCTCCTCTCCTCTCCTCTCCTCTCCTCTCCTCTCCTCTCCTCTCCTCTCCTCTCCTCTCCTCTCTCCTCTCCTCTCCTTTTCCCCCTCTCCTGTTTACATAACATTTTTTCCTTATTTATGTTGGCTTCAGTGAACCTACAATCATATCAGTATGGTGGAAGCAGAATTTGGCCAGCCCCCAATATTTTTCACCATTAATTAAAATATTTCCTAATTGGTCTTATTTCCCTCTATAACAATTTGCCTTTGCATCAAGGGACTCATATATGAACCATACAAGCTGAAACAATTTCTTAATGACTTGATTCTTGATGAGGACTCGGTATGCTTTGTATAATGCACTAATTTAAGGGGAAAAAAAAGGTAACCAGATAATTCTAAAATGGAAGGGGGGAAATCCATGCAAATCATGAAAGATGTCTAATACTTGGATATGATAGAGCTAATTTCTCAGAATAGCAACTAGAAATGTTGTGCCTTAGATGCTACACAGCAGTCATCAGAGGAACTAATTCTTTTACTAATTCTTTTCCATGGATGCATGTTGCAAGTGTTGATATACAAATACATATTTAGAACTGAAAGAGCTTCTTAGGCAACCAGTAGTGCTTCCTACCTAAAGGTAAATCACCATGCTCACAACGTGAGATAAAGCTAAGCTATGCTGCAATGTTCCTTTTGCAGCACCAGATCCACATTTTGAAATCCTTGCTGTGAAATTAGGCAAATGGGGGATGCTGCTTGGCTCGGGCTGCAGCACTGAGGGAGCAATGAGATAGGGCTGGCAGGCTGCACAAGCTGGCAGGCAGACAGCAGTTCCAGTGGGGCATGCATGCTGCTCTCTCATGTTGTCTTCTGCAGCCACTACTTCTGTGAAGCACCAGGTCTCTCATACTGAGCAACCAAAGGAGCAGGTCCAAATGTTAGGGCTGAGCAGCAAGTTCAGCACACAAGAAGAGGCTGGGTCCATCTCTAGACCAATGATGCCCACAGGAGGCTCCTTAGGTGAAGGCTTTATGTGATAGAATATGGATGCATTTCCCACAAGGTCATCTCTGCTAGAGTGCAGACAGGGGAACAGCAGGATGTGGGAGCAAGGGAAGTCTCCACTGCATGTGACCAAGCATGTCTCAAACAGCCAGGCCTGCTTATCTGCCACAGACAGCAGACTCTTCTCTTTATCTTTAAATATCTTGCACTCTCATATTAGGGCCTAATGTTGAATTACATAGTAAAATCCCAGCCTCTCCTTAACACCGCCTTGACTTGCTGTACCTCATGGCAAACCAGCTTCCTCAAAACTCAGAGATGCTCAGCTCTAAAGCTTTGACCTGGGCTTCCTTCTGCATGGTTCCCATCATACTCAGGAGAGCTGGAGAAGAAAAAACTCTGACTGTCATCACCTTATTTAATGAATAATCAGACAGTTGGTTTTTAGAATAGTGCCACTGCATGACTTCATTTGACAATGGCCCAGCTGTAAATGTCTGCATTTCTCTTTTTGCATCCCTGACATGTGCTCAAGGAGAGTCTAAATCATTTTCCTGGATACTGCTTTTATTTGTGGCCTTCCAAAAAGGAAGGCTTTCCAGGACTCTGTGAGAGTTTCATCTGGAAGACAAGGAAATAAGTAGAAAGCAATTTGCTGACAAAACACAGTTCTGAAGATTGCTGTGTCACTGGCTGTGTCCCTTCCTTGGCTCCATACAGCTAACCCCATCATGGACTGGAAGCCATGCAACAAAAATGTCACACTTTGAGTTCTGCTGGCCTGTACACCTGCCCACCTTGTCTGTAAGATAGGCTGGCCCAGTGCAGGTTACTGACAAAAGGTCATACTTACAGACTGGGGCTGGGAAGCTAAAAAACAGTCCTTCAGGAAGCCTGATAATTTTTGTTTCTTTGAAGGAGGGCTGAGTGTGACTTCAGCATGAATTATTTTAATTGGTGAGTTTACAGACTTATGCATAAGCATGAAGAAAGCTTCATCTATTGGAATAGTCTCTTATTTCTGAAGTGTTCTGACTTTAAAGACTTAGTGAGAAAGAACATATGAAATTGATATCTTCCAGGAACCACCATTCATTACCATTGTATCTGCATGAATGAATGACAAAAAAAAAAAAAAAGTTTGACAAAAGCAAATGAAAGGCTGGTGAATCATTTCCTATGTCCTACAGAAACCTGCACATTCATCAGGCAGGATTATCAGAGGAGGGGCTGGGTTCACAGGCTGGAGCAGTTAGCAGACTTGCAAGCAGGTTCAGCTACTCTCAGAACAGAGCTGGCATGGTCATCACACCCTGGACACCCCCTTCCTATTTCATACAATAATCTGGGCAGCTTCCAGTACTGTAAAATCCAGTGTCATTATTTCAAACAGAAACACTTTCCTGTCACAATTTCCTTAGGTTATGTAGAAGTTCTGCTGAGCTCATATCTGGACATAAGCCTGCAGTGACAAGCTGGGAGCAGAGGCTCTGAGAGCTCCTCCTCCCATTCTGATCAGGACAGGGTGGTTTCAAACTCACAGTACTGGTAAGAGTTAGCACACAGATGAAGGATTTACTTTTACTGCATTCTTTGTGTATTATCTATTAGTTTCACATATCTAAGGGAATCACAGAATGATAGGGGCTGGAAAGGACCTCTGGAGACCATCCAGACCATTGTCGTTCTAGAGCAGGTTCACCCAGGCTAGATTGCACAGGATCACATCCAGGCAGTTTTTGAATGACTCCAGAGAGAGACTCCACCACCTCTCTGGGCAGCCTGTTCCATAGATGCCCTCAAGACCAAACATCCCTGTTCTGGACTTGGTAGTCTGCATTACCAGAAGTCTTCTCTTCAGTGCTCCACCACCCTCAGAATAAAGAAGTCCTTCCTCATGTTTAGATGTTCAAGTCTGTGCCTGTTACCTCTTGTTCTGACACCCACCCTTTAGGTATTTCTAAGCATTAAGATCCCTGCTCAGTCTTCTCCAGGCTAAAAAGCCCCAAGCCCCTCAGTCTTTCTTCATAAGAAGAATCATCATCTCTGTAGCCCTTTGTTGGGTCCTCTCAAGCAGTTCCCTCTCCTTCTTGAACTGGGAATCACAGAACTGGACACAGTACTCCAGATGAGGCCTCACCAGAACTAAAATGTTCTCCTTCCTATTTTCCTAGGAATCTAAACTGCTGATACTTTCAGAGACCATAGCAATATTAACCCTTGTGGTTTGGTTTTAGTTGTTTGGGTTTTTTTCCTGCTTGATTTTTGGACAATCTCTTTCACTGCATGGAGCCACCAGATGACACCTTTTGAGGCCACTGCAGTTCTCAGCCCCCAAATCTCTCTCAGCCTCTTGAGAGAGATTAGAGCCCAGCAATGCGTGTGTACCACAGCATACCTCTGAATGAACTGGGGACCCTCCAGACCTCTCTTAAGACTCATTGGTCTAGGCCAACAGTCCATAGATGTCCTCAAGACTAAACATCTCTCTTGTGGCTTTGCTAGTCTGCATTACCAGCAGTCTTGTCTCTTCCCCAGATGCACCACTGCCTCTCCACGGAAACCAAAGGCATTGCCTCCAAACAGAGACAAACACCTCCTCCATACACCCAGGGGATGTAGAAAACCTGCAGGGAACTACTGGTGCTGCCAGCATAGGTGCTTCTGTTCTCTGAAACAGCTCTTAGTGCCTGGAATTTCTGAGGGATTTTAAGCAAAAAGCAGAAAAAGAGTTGCCCTGGAGCAGATGCTGTGCTTGAAAGAGCTAAATTCTTGCTTAGTAAGGAAGGGTTAAAGCTATGTTTGTGCTCCAAAGCAGTGCTCCTTACAGAGTGAGGCCATTTCAGGTCTTGTCCAGGCTTTTCTTCATAAATCCTACCTTCCCAAGGGAAAGGAGGGTAATCCCTAGGGAACCATAGGAGAGCACTCTCTCAGCTTGTCCTAGGACAGATCTGTGTGCTAAGGGAGAAAGGAGAGAGCTCACTCTGTGCAGTGTTGCTTCTGAGTGCAAGCTCCCTGGGGCAGGAGTTCTCATTCTCTATTTCCCCTGCCTTTTGGTCCACCACAAGGTGCACAGAGAGCCAACCCCCAGTGTTTTTCTACAATGCCACAGACTTTAATTTCTAGACACCTTCTCAAATGAAAAAAAAAAGAACAACCAAAAAACCAAAAGCTAGGAGATGAGCTAAGGGATGCTGTGGGGGAAACACCATGACAGGCATTTAAAGCAGTTTTTAAAATAACAAGAAATTTACATATTTAAATTGTTTATAAATCTATAAATTATACACTATGTTATATTGTACATCTATTGTATGACAGCTGATGCTTTTGGAAGATGCTTGGAGAGAACTGTTTGTTCTAGGAATAGCACAATGGGCCATTCCAGTTGATGCTAACACTCTACTGGCTGTATCTGGTAAGAATTGCACCATTTAATGACTTTGTTACAAAAATTACCATAAAAATACATTACTGAAAAAAAAGAACAACATGTAAAGAATAACAAATCTCTGCTGAACAATAGAGCATACCTGTCATTTATAAATCTATATTTAAATGCAAATAATGTTGTTTTGTTGTATTCATGACTGCTTGCATTGTCATTTAAATGCAAATTACTGTGTTTGTTATCATCCAAGAGAAGATTTTATATTAACTTTCTCACAATATAGTCAGTTTACATGGAACCAGATAGACAAAGTGTGACAATAGAGTGGATACTGATACAGAGGATTTTGTCAGAAATCAATGTAAAATAAAGCAGATGCCTTTAATATGATTTATTTCATCTGGTTCTGTTTCAGGCATGAACGGTGACAATACAGACTCTCAGAAGCTGAATAAAATCATTTCAGAAATACAGGCTTTGCAGGAGGTTGTGGCTAGATTTAGACAACTTCGGCTAGATGCTACTGAATTTGCCTGTCTCAAATGCATTGTCACTTTTAAAGCTGGTAAGCAGGGAGAAACTCTTGCTCCCCTGACCTGAGATCTATCAGGTTGCTACTTTAAAGCAAAAAAAAAAAAAAAAAAGCTGGTTTAAAGCAGACATAGTTTTATATCATCCAACAGTTTTCCTGGTTATTTAATTCCCATAGCCAGTATTGCATTTTGAAAGGCTGAGATCTATGAGGCTGCTGCTTTAAAGCAGACATAGCCTTATATCATCTGACAGGTTTCCTGCTTATTTCATTCCCATAGTCAGTATTGCATTTTGAAAGGCTGAGAACTATAAAGTTGCTTCTTTAAATCAAAAAATGATGTTTTAAAGCATAGTTTTATATCATCCAGCAGGTCTCCTGGTTATTTCATTCCCATGGCCAGTATTGCATTTTGAAAGACTGAGAACTGTAAGGTTGCTTCTTTAAAGCAAAAAATTATGTTTTAAAGCATAGCTTTATATCATCTAACAGGTTTCCTGCTTATTTCATTCCTACAGTCATCACTGCATTTTGAAAGACTGAGAACTATAAGGTTGCTTCTTTAAAGCAAAAAATTATGTTTTCAAGCATAGCTCTGTATCGTCCAACAGGTCTCCTGCTTATTTTATTCCCACAGTCAGCACTGCATTTTGAAAGGCTGACAGTGGAGTGCTGGGGAACTAAAGGGTACATTCAATTTCCGTTGATAGCATTAGCTGAACTGTTTTGACCCACCTAAGAGTCAAGCTGAACTAGTAACTGGTCTGCTTTCCAGTGCCTACACACAGTGGCTCTGAACTGAGGAGTTTCCGAAACGCTGCTGCCATCGCAGCCCTGCAGGATGAAGCCCAGCTCACTCTGAACAGCTACATTCATACCAGGTGAGTGCTGTCTTCTCTCACTCCTTCTTGCTGATGCAGGGGTAAAATCCTGCTCTCATGGTAGTAAGTGCCCATGGGACCCAGACAGCAAGGAGACACTGGCTGTCAGCCTGTTGGGATTTGGCATTTCCTGATAGAACATTATCATAGAAAGGGTTGGAAAAGACCTTAAGGGTATCAAGGCCAATGCTCAGTCCACCACTGAACAATGTCCCTCAGCATCACGTCTATCTGTCTTTTAAATACCTCCAGGGATGGTGACTCCATCACTTCCCTGGGGAGTCTGTTCCAGGGCTTAACAACCCTCTCAGTGAAGAAATTTTTCTTCGGTGCTGCTATGGGGGAACTTCAAATGATTCTCTTTCTGCATTGGTGCTGCTCTGAAGGAATAGGACAGACTGAAAGAGTTGGGGCTGTTCAGTCTGGAGAAGGCTCTGAGGTGACCTTATTGTGGCCTTTCAATATCTGCAGGGGGCCTACAAGAAAGCTGGGGAGGAACTTTTTAGGATATCAGGTAGTGACAGGACTAGGGGGAATGGAATAAAGCTGGAAGTGGGGAGATTCAGGCTGGAAGTGAGGAAGAAGTTCTTTCCCATGAGAGTGGTGAGAGCCTGGAATGGGTTGTCCAGGGAGGTGGTTGGGGCCCCATCCCTGGAGGTGTTTAAGGCCAGGCTGGATGAGGCTCTGGCAGCCTGATCTAGTGTGAGGTGTCCCTGCCCATGGCAGGGGGGTTGGAACTGGATGATCCGTGTGGTCCCTTCCAACCCTGACTGATTCCAGGATTCTATGAATAAACAAAGGAGCTAATCAAAACTGAGAGACATTAGTCTACATTCTGCTAAGCTCCCTTAGGAGAGCACAGGTAGCAGTCACTTGTAGAATTTGTTGAAGATTGGTGTTTGCTGTAAAGTGAAATACTTTCTTCGGGGAAAAAACCCACAAAAAACCAACTTCAACAACACTTCTCTCTCCCTCTCCCAGGTACCCCACACAACCCTGTCGTTTTGGAAAGCTTTTACTGCTTCTACCAGCTTTACGTTCAATTAGTCCATCTACGATAGAAGAAGTGTTCTTCAAAAAGACCATTGGGAATGTACCAATCACAAGACTGCTTTCAGACATGTACAAATCCAGTGACATATAAAATGACCTTCAGATAAAGAACCAGGATGGACAGTTTTGAGAAGAACTTTGACCTATCGAGAATAAGCCTCAACTAACAAAAGTCTACAGGAAGCATAAGCCTGGGAATGTTTACCCTTTAAACTCATTGACAAAAAAAAAAATATATATCCCAGTAGATATGATTCTGCTGCTTTGAACAGAGTGATTTAGATCGTGGAGAGGACGCTTTGTTCTACAGAAAAAGTGAAAAGTGGTTGGAATTTGGCTGCTATTCCTGTTACTACAGGATGGAGGCAATTCAGATGCCAGTCACAGTTAACAAAGACTCTGCTATTCTCTCATTTAACTGGCAGATCTGAGACAAAATGTGGAGAGAAAAAAAAAAAAAGGTACTTTGATTTGTTCAGTATTTGGAACTGGGTGACCAAACTGGGCTTCTGTCTAACATGAGATGCAGTGGCCTTCAGAACTGTTTTAAAAGTAGCCTATGTTGGGAATTTTTTGTTTTTGTTTTTAATATGATAGGCAACATTTAGGACCAGGTTACCAAAACATTGCTTCTGCTGTAATACATCATGAAGTGGCCTTCAGAACTGACTACAAAGTAGCTTATGACAGCAGCTCCGCTCTTCCCGCGAGATGAACCGGTGAGCTTCGATCAGCTTGTCACCATGGTTTGGTTAACATCTCAAAGACACAAGAGCTTTATACATTTCCTCCCTGACCTTCTCTCCTCCTTCCTCCAGACAGACAGAAACACATTCACACACACACCCCCCTGAGAAGATAAGTCAAGAAAGGAAGACTGAAACAGCAAAACCAAATACAATGGAGATGAGCGCTTCGGTGACCTGCTGGCTGTCCCCTTGGCACAGTGCTGAAACCAAAGGCAACAGTGGCCAAACTCTTTGTCAATGAGATGTGCAGAGAAGTGAAATGACTATTAATAATTAAAAAAGAAAAAAAAAAATCAATGGAAGGAATTTTATTTGTAAGAAATAAAGATTGTTGACTGATACAATGCTAACAATTTCCAAAAGTCTCCAATGCCTTCTTAGAAAACTCCAGGTTCTAATTTTGAAGCCTTGTTCACCTACACCCTCTCACACACACAAATGTTATAAGCTGCTTATTTGATGTATAAAAAAAGGTAGAAAAAACCCAACAACATTTAAAGATAGCTGCTGTACTTTTCAAAATTTGATTTGTTATTAGGAACTAGCACTGAGTAAAAAAAAAAAAAAACAACCCAGAAATCAGCACTTGGACTATCATAGAATGAGTAAAACTTTTCCTGTACAAAGTGGATTAACTGATTTGTGAAGTTAAAAAGTTGTACTCATTGTATTTACAAAAGAATAAAAATATATTGAATTTACATTACTTTTTACTGTTCTTTTAACACTTGCCTATTTCTGGATTAGAGTCTTCCACTGTACCCTACTTATCAGAGAACAAAAGTATTCTCTACTAAAATGGATTGCCTTGGGTGCTTTGGAGTCTCCATCATTAGAGGTTTTCAAAAATAAGGAAAAAAATCAGCAGAGGCAATGTGTACTGTTGGCAAGTAGCACATAACACTGGACTCGGTTGTTACTACAGTGTTCTTTGATCTGCTTTCAAGAGCATCTGGAAAGGTGACTCCCATGTCACATTTGGAAGCACTAAGGAAGCTTCTCCAGCCACAGAAGCACCTAGTGAGAAAGACGACTTCTGCAGTACTGCTTGGGAACTGCAGTTCAGGCATCAACAAGCTGCACTTCACCATTGATCACACAACCACAGCTTCACCTCTAGTGTTGAGGGCAGTGGTCTATGATCACACCTTACACCAGGCTTCTATGACTTCATGTCCCTAGCTGTACTTACAGAGCAGAGCTGAAGTTAAATTACAGGTTAGGACAACATTCCTTTCTCTGTAGGATAATTGTCACTTGCTGGTTGAAGCTGGATTGATACTTCATGCCAAGCAGAAAGCTACTCTTTTCCCAAACTCATAGAAGCCACAGATCTGTTGACTGCCTACCATGAATGGGGTTCCAGCTTTAGCTGCACAACACAGGAACAGCTCCAATACCTTTGTATGTTCTTTAATACTTGTACAGTGAGTGCCAGCATCTAAGTATTTAGTGCTGGCTGTTAGTGACAAGACAAGAGCAGAAGGGCAAGGATGGAACACATCAGTTCCCTTTACAACCAAGTCCCTACTTCTCAGAAAGCCCCACAACTTAAGGTCAAGAGTGAGAGAACATTTGAAGTGCATTTTCATTTTTATTTCAAAACTTTAGACAAGTTACTTTAGTATATAAATTTGATTTTTTCCCCCTCTTACAGAATATAAAGATAAATTCCCTCATTACTTCAGTATAAAGTGTTTTACAAGCTTGAAGACAATTGCATAAGTGTTCCTCACACAGAGTATCAGAAATAAAGCAGTCTTTCTACAGAAATTCAGACAGATGACTACCTCAGAAACAGCAGAGCAGTTTAGTCAAATACAAGTGCACACGTGACACTACAACTGTGCAAGTTCAAGTAAGGCCAAGTCAGTAAACATTGTTAAGTCATTGCAAATAAGAGTGGAAAGGTTTGTGAGGCATTGCAAGGGGTGGATGGTCTCATAATACAATACTCTTAAACCAAGAATTTGGAGGGATTTAGCTAGTAGACAAGTGAGTTCTTCAATGCTAGAAAGCATATGCAAGGACCAAGCAGTGTACTGGTGTTAGTGGAGACTGTGCCTGTTTATCCTCAGCATGCTAAGACAAACTACAACCTCTTAAAACCAAGCATAAGAACCACTAAATGTTTGAGAAGACGGATTCAGAGCTCAAGTATGTCTTATTTTGGATGGTGTGTAGTTTTTGTCTATTACTTCATCTTGTAAGAACATGTGAAGACAGCGCTCATTCTGTGCCAGTGGGTGGCCTGCAACCCTGGAGAGGAAAAAACAAGCGTTAGTGCTGACAAATGGAGGCTACCTGCAGCTAGCCAGCAGAGAAACCTCTCACACCAATAACCCATAGGGTTTGCACTTAGGCATAGATCCCACTTCCAGGTCACTGTTGGTGACCAGAAAGGTATCTGGCAGCAAGATTTGTCATCCTTCGCCAGCTGATCGTTTGCAAGAGTGTGATGGCATCATCTGTCACCTGCAATTAAAGGCACCTGCAAAGTGCCCATCCTAGCATTAGGACATCTAGAGCCAAGTGAGACAAACAGATTTTTACAGGTCTAGAAACCTTTGACACAGGACACCTTTCCAAAGCCTACTTAACCCCTCTCAGTCTAATTCAAAAGCCGTTCGCTCAGGTAAAGTTAAAGACTTACTCCAGCAGGGGGGGTGAAGGTCTTCTGAAGGTTCTGACACTGTTTAGAGCAGTGACTTACCACAGTCACTGCGTGTACAAGCAGCACTGACACAGCCAGAGGGCATGCTGTTAATTGCAGATGTTCTTAGATATGAAACATAAGAGACAGAGCTTGTCTGCTCTAGAAGAGGCCAGAACCTCTACTGTAGATTCGGTTTTGTTGCACATACAGACTGAGCCATCACCCTTTTAACGGTAAAGGAACTGAAATCGAATCAGAAGACACTCCCAAGCTTGGGAGAAAACCACAAGGTATTGCATGTAAACTCTTAAAATATCATGCAACCTCCTGTATAGGTGAAAATCCAAGAGAATCGAAGTTCCTGGAAGTTGATCACTTAAGGATATGAAAAACTAAAGCAGTTTGGTTAATCAAGAGAGGCTTCAAGAGAGGAAGCCCCCAAGGACAGTTTGTGTCAGCCTTTCAGCCTCCACATCTGTCAGAACACTTCTACTCTAAAATGGAAACTGTCTGGTTGAACATGTACAATACTGCAGTGGCTCAGCATCAGTACTTCCAAGTACTTCTGTGCATCTTCTCCAAACATCTGTCAGTGCTGATTTCACCACAGGACAGATCCAATTGTCATTGAGGTTGTCCTTTAATGAGGAAGCTGAGCTCTCCTATTCAGCATTGATAGGTTTTTATGACTGCACTTGAAATAGTCTATCAATGTGGCCAGCCCCAAGCACTAGTTCACAAGGAAGATAGTCTGAAACAACTAGTTTGAGTTTCTTACCCCCACCAGACTGAAGTTGCTGGCCTGGAGCTTCAAGAAGGGAAAAAGGGAAAAAAAAAAAAAAAAAAAAAGGCAGCAGCATATTTCTTCTCCCTTTCAGGAAGGCTTGCAAATTGGTGGCTGAATTGCAAGACTGGATCTGATCTCTCAGATTCAGCTCTTGGGTTCACATAAATACCTCACTCTGCATGGGCTTCTCCTCAGTATTCTTCACTAAGGTGACCCTTCCACATAGCAGTTCCTACTTCAAGAATTTTCATGTATCCCAAAGCCAGGTTCAGGTAGACAAAAGTGTTGCAACACCCCTCTGAATGTCATTCCAGGTAGTACTGATGGTGGTGCCAACAAGCTGGCCCAAGAGACCTGACTCAAGCTACACTGCTGTGGTTTACATGTAGAGGGACAAAGCTGCTCAACAACATCCATCTTAACACTCTTGGGTATCAAGAATTGACATTGGTGCCTCAAGATCTTTTTGGATGCAGTGATGCTGGTTATCTGAGGGACTCATCTCTACTTCTAGAAGCAAGCAAAGACCAGCTTTGAGAATTTATTATCCAAATTATCTTTGAGTCTAATCTCACTAGTATGCAGAGTACTCAGTAGAAGCCTTAAAGCTTTTACATGGTTCAAACCTTTAATTAGTAATACTTGCTTGATGGCCAAGCCATTGAAATAAATTGATGAGTTTGAATAGCTAGGAGCTGTGCCTGAAGAGTCTTGTTCCAGCCACCCTCCAGTCTGCCACTATGTCAATATCTACATTAAGCCTGCTTTTATGTTTCAAAGGAGGAAAAACTGACCAAGAAGTTTTACACTTCCACAAGATCAATGTAATAACTACTGTAGGACTAAACAAATGATACCAGCAAGCTGGCCACTCCATTTCTACCAGGTGTCCCGAGTTTCCCAGAGATTCCAGGGACAACAACTGTTTCACTATCAACTGCTTCAGAACATAAGCAGTCCTCTTCCCCCACATACTGCTATATTCAGCTTACAAAACTTTTGAGTGCACTTCTCCTGCATTTAGAGTCCCAAGCCTGCATGGATAAAAGCTGCACTCAGTCATGGCTGCCCTGATTGTACAGCCTTAAAAATCCCACATTCCATCTTACTATAAAAGCTCATCTGCCTTCATGTAGTGTAAATGCAAAACCAGATGCCTCAAAAATCTGTTCCACTTGTCTTTGGACAGAGGGAAGAGCAGACTGCTTAGAACTAGTAACAACAGCCCTAAATTGATCTAACAAGCAACTATGAGAAGAAAAATTGAAGAGATTTCATACAGTTACACATGCACAAGACAGTTTGAGTTAACCAGCCTCTTGCAACTCCAAGCCAGACATGCCTGAACTAACAACAACTGATAAGCAGATTCTCATGAGGTCTGGCTTAACTCAGCGACCCTCTGTTCCTGTTAAAGGGCATTGCTAGTAAACAAGATTAGAATGCCAGTGGAACTGATAAGCTTGGGAGCAGTCCCAAATCCAGCTGGTCTGAACAGCATTGGTTCTAGAGACCAGAACAGCTGGTTGACTGACAGCACACCTTCTTACTCACTGCTTGGATCGACACTGTTGAAGGTACTGAAGCAGCTCTTCAGGTCAATATACAGAGAGCAGTTAGTAATGTCAGATGGTGGGGAAAAAAAAAAGGCATCTCAAGATTTTGTTATTATAATTTCTGCTCACCCTCTGAAAAGCACTGAGAAAACCCCAAAGTATCTATTGCAAACTACAATGTGCATACCTCAGGTAATATTTTTACATCTTCATAAAGATTCTCATGATGATTAGAGAAAATATGCATCATTACACAAACTGATAACACCTCATATCTGCAATCAAAGTAATCTGCTGCAAGCCCATTGTAAGCTCCATTGTTCAGCCAGGGCAGGATACTTTTTCAGAAATGAAAAAGTAGAACTATTTTGAAAGCTATAATTTTAGTAGTAATTTACATAAATTAACAATAACACTAACATTCATCTCAGCTGTTCAGGTACACATTAAGATACCCAAACTAAACACTGGATGAGCGATCTTAGTATGTCCTACTGTAAGATTAGGTGAAAGCTGTTATTCTAAACCCAGTGCAGTTAGAGGATGAGCAGTTTGAATTCAGTTTTACAGACTTAAGTTCTGGGTTTGCCTCCAGATAATTAGACCCATCACTTACTTGTTTATGAACTGCTCCAGAGCCTGCTTCCTTTCCTCTATGAAGGAATCATCAAATATGCCATCATCACCTCGGAAAGGGAGCTGACGGAGAAGAGCTTTTCCTGGTAGAGGAGGTACCACGACCTGGAAGATTGAGAAAAGTGTCCTTAAAATGTAGTCTGTAAGCAAATTTATACACCACCTGTGTCACCTGCTTCTCTCTGAGGACCCAACCCAATCACATCCCTAGTGAAGTAACAGAAGATGAGCAGAGAAGGACAGTATCTGCCTACAGAGGTAAGGTGAATTCAAGTAGTTTAACTCTGAATTAAGTCAAACTCATTAAACAGCCTCCAGCATTGTATAATTGAGGTTTGCTGCAAGACTGACACAGTGCTTTGTCTCTGGACATTAACCACACTATCTGCTCTACATGATATATATATATATACATATGCTTTATAATGACAACACTTCAGCATTTCAGCATCACTACTCTGTCTATAGAGGCTTATATTTACTTTTCATTTCACCCACCTTGCTTTCTCTTTCTAGTTCATTCCTTAACCATTCAAAGTCACTGTATCTTCTTCTGACTGTAGATTCCTTCAATTTAAAGATAGGTAGATTTGTCTGAAAACAAGAACATAAGTTATTGATTAGACAAATTAGAAGTTCTGATAGGCAGAAGCAACAAACTTCAGTTAAAAATTAGTTCCACATAAGCAACGACAACAGTACTGAGAAATGATAAAGAGATTAAGCTCTGTAAGCTACATGAATAAGCTGTGCCTCAAACTGCTTAACTGGGGGCTCATTTTATGGCATCCTAATCACTGGTATTTTGCCACCACACTTAGCAGGGTGGCAGATTTGCTGGCTCTTTGAGATGCCCCTACGATCACATAAGTATCTGCTATTTTGTTTCAGGAGCTCAATTCCCAAAGCCAACATATGTACAAAACTGGAGATGGAAGAGAAAGTCTTAATGCACATAAACTCTTTTTATTGCATTCAAGGGGGTGTTTCAGGTACCACCATAGGACATTAACCCAGCTTCCTGTACCCTGCTACCTGATAGAACATGGCCTTTAACACCTTTAAAAGCAAAATCCAGCAAGTCCTACAGTGAATCCATTCAGGACAGATAAAGCTGAAGATTTAATAGTACAAGCTGCAAAGCTCTGATAGCTCCAAAATAGCCAAAACTAAGACACACCACAATGTTCAGTGCTAATGAGATCAGACTGTCTAGCTACGAAGTTAAACCAAGTAGAACTTCCCTAAACAAGGCTGAGTCAGTACTCCACTCTAACACCCTTCATCAAACATGAGCCAGGCTATGATGCTGCACGAGACCATGTCCAGTGCACAAGGACCCTGATGTGTCCTTACACTAACTTGTATGAAAGCCTCTGTTACTTCTGCTCATTCTTGGGGTGCAGTGCTCTCCTTGTTGTAATCCAACTTGCACATTATTGGCTGGAGTGTCACAAAAGTGTTTTTGGTAGGTTGTCACTCCTACAAGCAACACCAGGAGTCTGTAACTGCCATACATAACCAAAGCAACAGAATAAAGCTTACTGTTACCACACTGCATAATCACTATCTTAATATACTTTTGAAGACTGCTCTTGAGGAGTACCCTAGGAAGCTGATGTTTACATGGGACTGCAATTATTCCCACTTTTCCTGTTGGCAGAAGTAGTCATTCCCAGCTTAGCATTCCCTCCCACCCCCTTTCTTCTGTTGGTTTATTTTTTTAAGTTGTAAGCAATCTCACTCAGCTTCTGGTCACAGTTTGAGTGGATATCCCTGGAGGGTGTAATTTGTAAGATCTCCTACATAAGGTATCAAGTGATACTTCTGGCTGCTCAAAACAGGTTTAATTGCAGAGATACCTCTCCTACATGACTACAGGCCATTGTATTACTGCCAGCCAATAACAAGGTTTTGGCTGTCAAAGTTCAAAAGTACTTGAGAAGTTAGCTGTGTGCTTTCACATCATGCTATTTAGTCCAGCATTTACAACTGATCAAGTACAGAACAGTATTTTGTTATGCAATCTCTTATTGCTAAAGGTACTCAAGCTCTCCTTCCCAGGTAAGGTTCTGTTGATCCTACCAGTGACTAACAACAAAATTGCACTTAAGACTATTATGCCAGAAGTCAGGCTTTATCAATAAACACTTGTCCTGAGGATAAGAATACTCAAGATTGAATGAAGCTAGGTCCCCCTGAGTGCACGAAGGGGATTCCCAGAAGTTGAAGTACTGGATTATTTTTCTCTGATTTCAGCTATTGGCTTTTCAATCAAGCTCAGCCTTCCACATTACAACATCAACTCTTTGTCAGTCTCAGGTGAAAAGTCCTCTAACACATAGGCTCTCACCTGCAGAATGTATTCCATTCTCCTCTCAAGTTACTTACAAGAGGGATTAGAATTGAATAAAAGCAGCTAAAAACAATGGATTCCCAGGTCTTCAAAAACTCTTTTCATGCTCTGGGCATAAAGTCTATAAAGTTAATCTCTAAACAACATATCAGGGTTACAGGTACAATCTAGGGGTAGAAGTGCCAGTTGAGCTCATTTTACCTTCTACATTCCCTTTTGACATGCTAGTGCAGCTAATAAGTTGGAGAAAAGGAGAGTTAGAGTATTACTTGTCCCTTCAAGTTGAGAAATCTTTGATTATAAGCACTGGAAATGTTCAAACTGGAAAGTATGTCATTAAATTAAGTAGATTACAGCCACAACTTGACAACTACATGACAAAGAAAAGTGCATGCCCCCTGTCCTTCTGTCTGGATACAAGTTAGAGCTACCTGTTGAGATCAGTTTCTGAACCTCATGTTTCTTAAAACCCAGAAACTGCAGGAATTTTCCCTCCTCTAGAAAGCAGCAGTCTTCAGAAAGACAACTGTAAGAAAGGACCTGTTTTATTCTAAAGAAAAGAAAAAAAAAAAAGCAATTTGAGTCCTGCTTTGTGTTTAATCTATCTAAACATCTTGGTTCTCTATTTTTAACTCGGGATCTGTTCACATCTGAAGTTACTGTACTTGCCTCTCTCTGTTTGAGAAAAGCACTTTTTCCTTTAGGAGGAAGGGTTTCTGCATGTCCTACTATCTCCATCTACCATGAATAGATGGCTTTAATCAAGCCAGACAGCTGCTGGAGCATAGGTTATAACTGGGTAAGAATTTGGTAGGAGACAACCCTAAAAGTTGCAACAAAAAGTTTCTGTTGACGTGTCACTACAAGATCATACAGGATTATCAAAAAAGTTTTTAGCTTCAGTTTGAGACTTATCCCTGTTCAGTCAGTGAGGTGCCAGCAGCTATTCTGAAGACTTAGTGCTGTGCCTGCCTGCTAGTATAAGGCTAGAAGTAAGGCACAAAACTTGAAGCCAGGCTGGTTTCATATCTACAAACATTTCTCCTCATTAATCATCATACTGTCAGCTTTCTGGCCTGTTGATCTGCAGTCTGAAGCTCATGACCCAACTTGGCACAGGCCCTGGAGCATAGCTGATTCTTCTGATAAATTCAACACCATTACTGCTGCAAGTTGGTTTGTTGTTGTTGTTTTTTTTTCCTTCTCCTCTAAGGGTAATTAGTCTCATTTTTATGTAGAACATTTTCAGCAACTTCCTCACCCCAAATCATGCCTCTTAGCAGTCTGAATGCAAGCCCTCACCCTGAAAGGATTACGCACACTGCCTAGGGCATCAACCGACCAAAAGAATTGCAGGTAAAGCATGAGAACAAAAGCACAAATAAACCAGCTCTGCAGGAGCCCCACACAGCCCAAAATCCTAATCATAAAGATGCCAAAAGAAGACAGGTTCTGCCTTGCACTACTTCTCTATCAGACTACATGTAGACACTCATTAAGCTTTCTCTGGCTACTGTCAAACAGTCTCTATTCTGCTGGGTGAGTTAATGGACAACCCAGAACACTGGAATAAACACTGTCAGTGCTGGTGGCAAATTAAAATACATAGTTAAATAGCAGATGACAAACCCAGACCCTTAAGTCACTCCTGCATTTCTCCACTCAAATGCCAAGTGGATTTCTACAGTCATTTGGCTGGTGTTCAACACACCAGGAATAGAACGTAGTGGTTGTGTGCTACCAGACTTCAGGGTAAAACCTGTACTTACAGGAAGCTTGTTTCTTCAGCTACATGCTATTGTAACACATGCAAAATGCAAGTCCAAGTCCAACTCCAACCTCAGGAGGTCCCCAAATTCACTTCAGAAGCAAGTGACAGCCCTAAGACAGTAGCTTGGATAACTAGGTAACAGTGTTCTAGCTGTTAGCAGTCACTCCCTGAGTTATGCCTAGTTAGAAGCCAAAAACCCAATGTTTATATATATGACTGAAGAGACTTTCCCAGGCAGAATGCAAGTGGTTCCAAGTACCTGTCAGTACTGTCCATTCAGCTTCAGATACACAGCTCCCTGATGCAGCCACTGTGGTGTACAAGTCACCTTAAACATTTGTAGGAAGAAAAGGGGAGTACTTCAACTAAATCAGTTTGTACCTAAGTGTTTTGTTATCTAGACTAGATGAATTGATCCAGCAAGTGGAAAAAAAACTTGCAAATAGCCAGACTTGTTCCTACAAGTTCATTTCTAGACTTATACTGAATGCAGACAGCATCTGGGTTCCTTCAAAGAGCATGCTGACACTCTGCAAGATTGATTCAATGACACTGCAGCCCAATCCATCCCTACAACTGCAGAAACTCCACAACTGTAGCTGCCCAGGATAGTTCGAGGAAAATCTGATTAATTTCCTCATCTGTCAATGTAACAGCAGCAGCACTGCATTTCCCAGGTCTCCACCCCTATCAGGCCAAGAATAAAGCTGCACTGTTGCCATAGCACCTACTTTGATGTTGTCTTTTCAAGTATGGTAGCCTTGATACAACTCTATTTCCATTAAAATAGAGTGAAAGAAAGCACTCAGCTTACTTTTGATAGAAGTTTGTGGCCTTGACTCTCAGAAGCTAAATTCAAGCTTCTTCCTATCATAAAAGCATTATCTTTGTCAAGAGACTACACACCTTTGGCTACATTTACAGTTAGCTGATGGGAGCTCGGGGGGTTACTGTAAGCAGCTTTCAGGGTGGATAAAAAGTGTGATGGTTTTCTTAAACCAAGAGCCTGCTGTCTTAGTACTAGCAACTGGCTCCAGCAGCCCACTGTAATTGCAGAAACCTTGCCAGTGGTTTGCTTCCTTCCCGACTTGACATAAGCAGCTACCTCCCCGTTTCCTACAATTATAAGAATCATGAAAGAAGGAAAACATGCTCTGAACTTCATTGCTAGAAGTTCAGATTTTTGCTGTGTACTTCACTGAAGGAAACCTCTTTCCTCACTGCAAAAGGTGAGATAAGAGGCTGTTATTTGTCCAAGTTTCAGTCCTTTTGATCTAAGCAGAGTTCTACTTCCTCTTTTATCCACTTGGTGTCCAGATTTACTGAATGTAGAACTAGCTGCAAAAGAGATATAAAGTTAATAGAACACTTAATCTGATCATATGTAGACACCTAAGTTTTTAACAAGGCTGGCTTAAGCTACACCAAGAACTACAGAGCTTCCCACTCCACATTACTGAGACAGAGCTGGGATGCTTCCCATCTCAAAGTCTAAGGCAATGAAACCCTAAAAGCAACACAATGACAAAAGCTATCAGTCTTCAGAGTAGAGTTAACCTTTGCCAAGTTCAATGCCCTGAGCCCAAAGCTGCTCTTAAGAAAATTAGTGTAAGGTGTCTTGGGTTTTGCCAAGCAGCATCTCTCATCACCTGATCAAGTTCACCAACATTGTTAACAGTTCAAACACAGTGTGGCAGGGTCAAAAGGCTCAAAGCAGGGTAAGTTTGGAAAAACAGATTGTTTAGGGATGCTTTACTCCTCAGATTCCATGCTCAGAAGCCCACTTTAAAAAGGGCACATATTCAGGTAAAGGTTTTTAGAACACCCAAACAGAATTAGTAACTCTGGGTAATTATTTCAAGGTTAGCAAGCCAAAGCCTCCTCTGAAACACCAAATATTCCTCTTAGAGAAGGGACTGCTGCTTTTACACAGTTGCAAGGCATGACTGCCATAAGCTTTGGTTTGACCTACTGTAACATTCACTCCTCATTGAGAATGACTGAAAAGAGATCACAGTAAGTTGATGCTCTGGTGTCATTACGTGACATCTACCAGCTACAGTCAAAGGGGGCTGATGAAAATAAAGGAAATTGTTGCCATTGATAGTTCTTATCAGAAAGGAAAAGTTTAACATGTTTTGCAAGATAGACACAGCACAGTACCCCTATACTTCATAAGCATAGCTAGATGTATCAAGAAGCAAAAAAAAAAAAAATCTCCATATTTCCAGTTCTATTGGAGCAGTAACAGTCACATTAAGTAGACACCCAACAGCTACAGAAAGGCTGACAGCTCCTGTTCATTAATTTGTAGCCTGCCTCAGGGCTTAGGGCATAGTGCAGCTTAGGCCCATAGAAATAGTTTCAGAGACTATTTCCAGGTATAGAGGTGGTAAAGAAGCATCTAAAAATAAAGAGGTATCAAAATACTCTGGCATCACATGCCTCCCTGGATCACAGCCATCTGTCATCAGTCCTACAAAGATTAGTCACTGTTCTGTTGGATTTGGTCTGCTCAACACTGTACTGGAGTGGACACTTAATACATGACAGCCAAGGCCCACACTGTATATGCAGAAATAAAGAGTCCAAGTCACCAGTGAAGCTAATATATTAATAAGAACCACTGTTCAGAGAGTTGATTATTTTATTCACACACTAACAGACATCAACAAACTAGTTCAGTACCTTTGGACTAAATCTTGAATGTAGTTTAATCAAAACCTCTACAGAAAAAATCATCTGCTCAGAGCAAATGCAGGCAACAGATCTGTAAAACCACATTTCTTGCTTTGCAATTTTCTCTCACCCACACAGTGAAACACAATAGTCTCCCTAGTCAGTGCCCTGAGCTTCCAGACATCCTTTTCTGAATTACTACTTGAAGGAACAGTTAATATTTGCAAAGGTGCAGTATCTGGGCTGTAGACCAGAAAGTCATCTGAATCAGTGCATTTTTATCCTTTAAAGATGTGTTTAAAAATACCTAACTTATAGCACTGTCTTGAATAGGACATTAGGAGTAATTAACTCCAGTTTGAGCAGACTTGGTGTGATGCAAGGTTAGCAGCAGTAAGGAAACAGAATTAGTGCTGACTAGGCATCCCTAAATACATTCACACTGAGTCACTGTTTAGTCATTACCCCACTACAGGCTTCACCCATGATGAAACTGAGCAATGCTAACGTCAGCTATGTGCACCAGCAGATTTGGTTCTTCTCGTGGTGGCAGAAGAGCCTGCAACTTCAAACCCTGCCCAACACAAAGGGTAGGAAATCTGGCACCATTCAAGGACAGAACTTTTCAAAGACATTCACCAGATCAAGGGTGTCACTTTGCACAAGCATGGTGTCAGACAGGTGCTTTCTGACCAAGTTATATTTTCCATTCATTCGCCACCTTACACTGACTTGGTCACAGAAGTCAGACTCCAATCAGACTACTAAAAATATGAAGTGCAAACACTGTACCCAAGTGAGGTCTTGAAAAAGGGGTTAAAATGAGAACAGACTTTCAAAAGCAGCTCAAGTTTAGCAGCTATAGTTCCCCAGCCTTTGAGGCCAATACTATTCTTACAGTGTGGGCACTTCACAGCCTGTGTGCTCATTTCCTTCCCCACCCTGGATCTGAGTAGTGAAGTACCTCTGCAGATCTACAGAAAAGATACAGGAAAGGTGACTGCTGCCTTAATGAGCACTAGCACCACTCAAGAGATTAATTTCACATCTGGAAGCACAGCAGCAAGGCATTACCTTTCTATATCTCAAGACAAGCCACTGAGCTGTGGAACCTTGAGAAGCTAAAGTATGCTCTAGCAATGAGTTTCATCACACTGATTAGAGGCATAGGACCATTCGACATTAAAGAACAGAATTAAGATAAAGGCTTTTTGTTTAACTTGGGTTTGACTTAGAAAATTCTTTAACTGCTTGGACTTTGTAGCTCCTGTAACAGGGACCTAGTTCTATCAGTCTGAGTATTCATGACTTTTCTGCCAGTTCTCACTAACCACACGCAGATAATAGGGCCTTTTAGTCTAGGTGACAAACCCAACTAAAATGAACAGCACAGAAGTTGTTTTTACTTCTACAGGAATAGAAGAAAGTGTTAACAAAGGGATATGTTCCCATCCACAAAGTTCCTAGATATCTGTATGCTTTATTGACAGTATTCTAACTCATGTGCTTATCTCCTATGGCACTGCTTTTACAGTAGGTGTACAGCTCTGAAGTGTATCACCAGTTGCTGGGATCAGAGTTAGCTTGTAAAGCTTAAGTCTTGTCTCCTAAAAGGATTTAGCAACTGAAGCTGTTGCACAGAATCTGTTTGAGCAAAGATGTTCTTGTTGACCCACTTAACAAGCCAATTATTTGTCTCAACTACAGTAGAAGTCACAGTATACCTGGAACAGGACTGAGGACTGCAGACATGCTGTAGGATATGACAACTGTCATTTGTTCTACATTGGATTCATGGAATTCAGGGAGAGAGGACTGGTTTGCAGCCCATAAATTGCAACAGGTATGCTCTTGTTGAAGTGTTGACATGCACAAGCCCACCTTCAAAAGCCGTAACAAGGTACAACAAGAGGAGAACCACCACCTCTCTGGTGCTGGTTCCTAAGGAGCTACTAAAGACTTATGACAAAAAGCATATGGCATGCAAGGGTGTTTACACTAAAGTTTAACTGTTGGTTCACACTCTTCCTCAAGAGGGAAGGGCAGTGGTTTGTTGTATTACCTCAATAGAAAGTCTAATCCATTATGTTAGTTTTAACCACTAGTCACCATACTGTGTTCACCTAGATAGCTTTAGATGAGATGACTACTATTTTTATTTCACTAGAAAAAGCACTTTGAGCTTTATACCCTACTGCACTGCTCTCCCTTTTAGCTCATGCTAAGCCTTCACACAAAGGATACCTCAGAATGGTACAAACTCACTGCCTAATGCTGCTGCAAAGCAAGTTCTCAAGTACCCTGTCAAGAACAAGATCCACTCAAATGCACAATTTTAGCCCTGCAGGATGGCATTTTCTGTATCATTTACCCTTACTGAACAAGGCATTTAACTTTCATTGCCAAGCTGTGCTGCAGTGGCATACCACCACATTGTGTTGCTACAGTGGAAAGCTTGGTCATCACCTTGTGCAGTTTGCCAAGAACAGAACATGATTTAATGTAACTTCAGGCTCAGAAAGTCAATACCTTGGCCAACTGACATCTGTGAAGTAAACTGCCCCACAGCAAGTGCTGTATAGGTTCCACCTGCAGCACTCCAAGAGCTTAATTGCTTGGGGAAATACCACAACACACAACCATCCTGCTAGTCTGCAGAGACACATGCTGTGAAAAGCCTTCCTAAGCACTGAAATACAACTGACTTGCTCATCCAGTAGTACCCAGCTGCTGCATAGAGTACCCAAAACTTTTGGGTTCCTTATTAGGCTTTCCAACCTCCACCAGAAGTTGATCAGTACAGCAATACACAAACTGAAGCATGAGATGGTTCCACTTGCTGCTTTCCATGAAATGGATATGCTTCAGCTGCAACACCAGTAGAAAGCTTGCCAACAGAAATTCAGGAGGAACTCTGAAGTACTTCACACAGTTACTTTCTACAAGGTATTAGTTATCCAACATCACTTCGAGAGTCTGCTACAAAGTTCAGTCTTGCCCCAAAAAAGTTAAACTTCAAGATTCAGACAAAGCAATAAAGACAGAATTACCCTTGGACCATGTCTGTGAACGCTGTGACAATGGTACAAGTTTAATGGCTTCAACACAACCTTGAATCTCAGTGTCCAATCTGACAATGTTTCTGGCTTATTGTGACCTCCAGCCATAACACATGAGGCTGTCCAATGGCTTCTACCAGACCCTGGCAGCAGTTAAACCATCCACTTCTGCACCATTTAACATTTTAATGTTGGGGCTGGCTGAAGATACAGCTTTCCAGATATGACATTGACAATTCATTCCATCTTCTCAGGTTTGTTTTGCTGCCACCACTAGCACTGCTAGGAGAACCTGCAAATGACAGCTGCAACTTTCTGTGCCCACAAGCAGTTGTCAAACCACAGAGGTTAACTGGTTGCTATTGCCTGCCACAAGCCAACAAGCAGCTTACAGTACAAAGCCTACCTTTTAGAAATACAATACTACAGCAACCCAAGTTTCAGCTCTTCTCCCATGCTGAAACTTGTGTTAGCAGCATGGTCTGTGTTCTGCTGAGAAGCAGTTAGTTGATACAAGTTTAGGCAGCAAACACAATTCTGCATGACTTGTATTACCTGCTCTGTAGCCTTCCAGCACGCAGACATAAAGCTCAATTTTGCCCTTCATGATAACTATGAATATATAAAGCATGGATGCACTATGATGCACTACACATACAGTAGTGCAAACTGGAAAGGGAATGGTCATGTATTAGAGTTCTGTACACAGGCTTGCACAGATACATATAATGAGGGTGGAGGAAGCAATGTTTATACAGTAGCCAGACTGGGAGGAAGAATAGAGGAAAGTCACAGCACTATCACACTGTATGTTTGTTCAAGTCCCATCTAGGTCTTCCTCACCACAGGAATCCAGAATTTTCTACCCCAAACAGCATACAGGCCAAGAGCAATCTGTCTCAAAACCTTTTCTTTTTTTTTTTTTTTTTTTCTGATTTCCTTTCTGCTGAATTACTTCAGTTGAGGATTTAAACCTTAAAATTATTTTTTTAATCCCAGCAAATTTGGTCTCATTCCCAAGGCTAAATATCATCTTCCCCAGATGCAGCAATTCTAAATGCTCAGTCTCATGGAAAGAAAAGTCATCAGGAACTTCAGGCACAAATACTTTCCAGCAAGGTAGAGTTACATCCCTCTGCTAAGTGGACAGCTAGGGTCCTTATGATAAGGGCAGTGTAATGCAACCCCAGTCAGCGAGTTCTAATTTGTCCTCAGGCACAGGCCAAACACAGGTAGCAATTGTTTTAATTTATTTTTCTTGCCCTATGGACACACCCAGAAACATAAGAATAGCATCAGAATTAAAGAAGTATCCTCCTTAGTAGCTTAAAAAAAAGCAAAATCAACTGAGATTTAAGTAAAGCCACACTAAGTTTAGAACTTAAAGACTTTCAATGTCAGAAAATCCACACAGACTTTTAGTTTTGTCTTAATAATTTGAGCAACCAAGGCAGCAGCCCCCAGATGAAGCTTTGTGCCACGTGCATTCCATGGTGTCCACTGAAAGAACTCATATAGCAGAGAATGTGTGCTGGGGTACTGCCTGTAATAACTGACCAGCTTCAATCAGCTGTGACAGACTACAGCTGTACAAGGTAGAAGACTCAACCACAAACTGGGGAAAAAAAAAAAATTCCAAGAGGTCATCTTTTCCGAGCGCAACTTATCCCTGGCAGCATAAACTAAAAGGGTCCCTATCAGTCACAGGCAAGGATCACATCACAGAGACAGCAACTTTCTTTGCACCCTTCCAGGCCCTGTTTACAAAACTAGAAAGCCCCAGGACCAGTGCAATGATTTCACATAGTTTTCCTCAGCTCAAGAGTACTCATTTTTGAGGGTAGTCAGTGAACTGTGAACAGTGAACTGGCCCTTGCAGCCAGGAAAGTGTCTAGTGCTGCTAAGAAAAAGTATTTGATAATACTTGGTGAGAAATAACTCTTATTTATTAGGAACTCAATTTATGCTTAGATACAGAAGAAACCAAGAAGCTATCCCCCATATACACTCACCTTATCACTTCAGCTAGCTTTGATCTACCACGTGTGCTCACTTGACTTATTTACACATTCTGCACAGCATTTTTGAGGCTGCTGGAATCCTGAACTTGACCTTCTCTGGGCAGATCCGCCCACAGACACTACTGAGTTCACCCTCTTTTACTTATTTAAGAGACAGACAAGCAATTGCTCAGAGCACAGCAATATTTCAGTCTCTCAACGATGCATTTGTCCCCCAGTTATCTCAAACGAGAGATGTTGTCTCGGCTATTACTAGACCATGAGTTACCGAACGCTGCTGCTTGTCGAGGCTGGGGCCTGCTCTCACACCGAGAATGAAGTCCGGCGCTGCCCAGCCACCACCTCCCCTGCGGCACTCCCCGCACCGGCTGCGAAACAGGCCCTGAAGGACAGGACGGCAGCAGCCTGTCACCGCCACCCCGGCCCCGGGGACACCCATACGAGTTACGTAAGAGCCAGCCCGAGCCCGCCGTGAAACCCCACACCGTCCTGAAGGCTCCGCATTCACCTCCCGCCTTACATTGGCTCCTCAGCCGCCGGGCTCGGCCGCGGGAAACGCGGGCATGTACCGCTCCGAGCGCCCCCGGCCACCCGCCTTAGCCCAGGCGGGGGCGGCGGGGCCAGACCCTCGGCTAGCAGGAGCGGATCTGGCTCCAGTGACCCTCGCCGCCAGACCATACAGAACCGAGCCAAGCCAGGCTGTATCCTCACCTTGACTCGGATCTCGTAGGTGGTGAAGCGGCCGCGGCCCACCCCCACCGTCTGCGGGTTGCCCACGTCGATCTCCAAGAAGTTGCTGGGCGGCCCGTAGGCGTCGTTGAGGTTCTGCGGCTTGCTGATCAGCCGCCGGGTGTCTGCGATCGTCTCGGCCATGGCGGAGCGGGCGCCTTCCCCCCCAGAAGCGCGGCAGGACGTGAGCGAGCACCGAGCAGCAGCGCCGCCGCCCCGCGCCGCCCGCCCTCTTATCGCCCCGCGGCCAGCTGACTGCCAGGCAACGCGCACCCACACCGCCGCCCGCGGACGCACCCGTCGCCCGGAAGCAAGGCAGCCTGGGCTTTGTAGTTCTCCGGGGCCGCCCCGATCCCGCAGGGCCCGGCGCGGCCTCCACTTCTGAACTACAGCCCCCGGCGTGCGCCGTGTCAGGGACCCGCCCGCCCGCCGTGGGGCTCGGCCTGGCTGCAGAGGGCGGCGCGGGGTCGCCAGGCAGGGCAGTAAGCCCTCGGCTTTCGGTCACGGAAGGTTCTGCTGTGCGTACCCTCTCGCCTTTGCTGGGGAGGGTTGTGCGGTGTGTGCGGCCCCGGGAGGAAAGGGCTTGGCTGGGCCCGGCCTCTGGTAAGGCCGAAATGGAGCCTTTGTGCGGTAGCACGGATCAGGAGCAGAGGCAGCGGCGATGAGATTTAGTCAGTGCAGGAGCAGCCTAACCGGGATTTTTTAAACCAAAGAAGGTTTTAACAACACATGCTAATATTCCTAAATGACTCTGTCATCTTAGAGATCTTCCAGAATTTGTTTATATCTGATAATGGTACCCTTCCAATTATTTAAAGCATATATAATTTTCCTTCTGTATGAAAAGTGTTCGGTGGTGCTGCCTTCTATGTCTACACAACATTGTATCCAGGTAGAATGAGACTGTAGGAAAATAACTTTTTTTCTCTCTTTTTTTTTTTCTTCCCTAAAAATCTGTGTCTAGGTAGTAGTAAAATAGCAGGCTGCCTGTAGCTCGCATCCAAGACATTCGAAGTGAAGATCTGCCAAGTAGCAGCTGTCTACATTAATGAAAAGATAATCAGAAAGCAGAGATGAACCCAAAGTACAAAATTAGCCCATCCACATAAGCAGTAGTATACAGTAGGTGGTTGCTTTCTAACTTCTCTGTGAATATCCTACTCATCGCTCATCCAGCATTATTTCTGCCCCTTACTAGTGCACCTTCCATACTTCCTTTCTGCTAATAGCTGCCAGCTAGTCACTTATAAACAGAAATTAAACTGACAAGAGTTTGCAAAGTGGGAGTGAAAGGGAGCCCTACCTGAATTATACTAGTTATTAAACTGGTCTTGCAGCAAGGCAGGAAAAAAATCAGGAATTCTACTGAAATACACATGCTTTCGTTTTGTTACACAACCTGTGCTACCACATCTGACTGCAAATATGTGGTATTGTCTTAAGTATTGTCTGCCTCCTGGGCAAGCCTGGTTTCATTATCTATTGCAAAGAAACAACAAAGTGCCTAATACTCTATGCTGGGGAAGCTGGTGAGCCTATGATGAATCAAGAAATTAATTTGTTCTCATGCTGGGTAAGTACTAAGAGTGAGGAGTAAGTGAAGTGTTTTTCCCATGGAACACCACCTCAGCAAAACTATTCTGCCTCCTTTTCCTAACAGAGACAGCTGGTGGTGGAGAGCTGTACAGAGGCTAGCTACAGGCTGTAAACGTTGTGGTGCCTGTGTGTCAATAGCATTGGTAAATAAGGAGGATGCAATGATCTGTTTTTTAAATTGAGGTTAAACACAAATCCTCTGACTTGGGAGGTGAAGGGGAAGATGCTCCCCCACTTCATGATTAGCCTCCCATTAACATCATGTGAAAGCCACACTGGCTAATGAGGCGAAAAGAAGGAATGAAGGGGAGGGAGGAAGTCACAGTCCTGTGAGCCTCCTTATTTCCTTCCAACACTCAGCAAACGCATTTGCTTATTTTGAGTTGTATTTTGTATCTTTTTTTGTGCTCCATGAGATGGAAGTTACATCATCAATAGCTGTTTCTGTTTGCTAGAAAGGTTCTTTTCAGGATGAAGGTGAGCACGAATTCAGAAACGAAAGTTTTCATTCTGGTTTCTGTTTCTGACATGAACTTTGGGACCAAATTTCAAACCTGGAGAGAGAGAGGTCATCTCTGTTTGTGGGTCCAAAGACTAAATGCTGACTAATAATGTAAGCTGGGCTGAACAAATGTCAATTTAATTTCTCTACAATTGCATTGTCACATTTTTGGAGAAGAGCAAAGGGATAGGGAATCAAGTATACAAATGTACCACAGAAAGGATCTGTATCTGTTACAGGACGACACCTGTGCTAATCTACAGGGGTATAAATGAAAGCCCTGTTCTTTTAGGTTAACATCAAAACATGCTTTTGCCAAGTGCTATCACCCAGTGCAGATACAGTTGGGGTGTGCCGTATCTCTGGTGATGTTTCAGTTCATAGTACTGCAGAAGGTTTATTCACTTAGGTAGACAATATCAGAATAGATCCCAATGAGAAATTTTTCTATGCTGCCTGGGGTAACAAGGTTAAGAAAAAAAAACAGTGACAATTTAAATAAATCAGATGGTTCTGCTGAAGATTATGCTGTCATTTTCTCCAATTATTCTTGACATCTCACCCATTTGTATTGTGATCTGAGTTAATAATGGAAGAAAACCCAGCTCTTGTTGCCTTGTTTATTCTTTGTTCTCAAGGAGATAAGCTGTTTATAAAGATAAGTTATTTGTTATTTAAATCACTTTTACTGAAGTTGTTTGTTTCCTTGTTTTGAGTTTCTAAAAATATTGCAACAATTGTGATGCATCTTGGAGAAGTCTATTCAATTCACTATGATTTGTACTGGAATTCATTCCTAAATGGGCACAGGTGTTGATAGCTATAACATGCTAGAATGAGTCAAAACTAATAAATGCTCAATAAAGGAAAGATGAAAGAAAATGCACTGAAAACAACTCTTTTTAAAATGTGCTAAATTAACAGTCTATTTCACTACTTAATTGGGTATATAGCACTGAATATGTCTCTGGAGCAACTACGTATTTTAAAACAGGTGAACACGTTAGAACAACTTCAATCCCTTAATATTTTCAGTATCATAAACATTATTTTAAAAACTAGCAATACTATTTAGAATATAATCAACTTCTCTTTGCAAGCTGTTCTATGGTGCCCTATAGCAACATTTTGCTATACTCTTCCAAAAAGAAAAGTTGATTAATACTCTGTGAAAAATACTTGCTTGCTTGCTTCTGTTGGCACAGAAATTTAATGCTAGAGTAAGACAGGAATTCTGAAGCTGCAAACCTGGAAGTCAGTTAAAGCATTTCCTTTGTGCTTTTACCATGAGCAGATCTTTCTTGCACGACACACTCTGCAGGCAGCATCTTCTGAAGCTTCATCCTGACCTTTGGGTGTATTTCTGATGGCAACAGAGGGCCAGCCACTGAACATGGATAGTAATTCCTGAATGCCAGTGCCTTTCTCTTGGAGCACAGGCTTGTTGCATTGTGCCTGTCTAGAGAGCTTGGTGGTCACAAGGGAGTTGGCTGGATAAGACAAGCAGGTACCTACCAAATGAGGTCTGCGTTCTCCCAAGGAGCCTTCAGGAGCTCCCATGCTGGTGGTCTGAACTGGTATCTCCATGGACAAAGCTTTATGGGGCTGAATCAGTCTCTAAGTTTTGCATTACCTTCAGGGAAATCTGCTTTTATGTTATCATAGCTTTACGTTATTATATCTTGCTGTTGTAGCTTATGCTCATAGGCATCAAAGTGGTTGATGCCTAAAGTGCTTAAGTGCCAACTAGGCTGTAACTCTGACCAGGAATATTTGTCCTTAAGATTTTAGAAGTATTTGCCTGTATTATTTTACGTATTATTTGCCTTTAAAGGTAAACAAACACCACAAACTACGAAGCATCAACAAATGCAAATTCAGTTGCCAAAAACTCCTCAGCGACAGCCTGAAAGATGCTGCATCGGATACAGCCAGGTTGCAGCACGATACAAATCAGGCGACAAGGAGGTTGTTTGGAAACTTTGGCAGGGTGGATACGGCACTGAAGTGGTGTAGTGGCACCAGTGTGGCACTTCGGTGCTCGGTGAATTGCGACTTGGGCCGAGCGGCCTGAGCGGCTCCGCGTCGAGTGCGGCCCTAGGGCGGGCGCCGCCGGCTCTGCTTCCTCTCCTCGTCGCCCGGCTCCCCAGGGGTTGCCCCACAGCCTGCGGCTTGGTTTGGACGGCAAAAGGAAGGAGAGAGTCCCGGGGCCTCCAGTGAATCGACTGGGCCAGCACAAGCCGAGATAGAGCTCCTCCGACAGACTGCGGCCATTGCCCCGAGGTGGCGGAACTCCGTTTCCCAGCGGGCCCCGCACTCCCGCTGCAGAGGCTGGGAAGATGGCGGCACCCGTGTCGCCCTTGGTTACTGCGCGCTGCCTGCTGCGGGCTTCGGCGCGGCGAGCCGCCCGCCTGCTACCGGCCCTGTGGAGAGGTCAGTACCGCCGCACCGAGAGGGGAGCCGGCCCTGCGCCCTGCCTTGCCCAGCTTGCAGCCGGGCGAGCGACACGCTGCTGGGGCACCGCGTAGGGATGGCACAGTGCAGCGGCCGCGCCGGCCCCTGCGTCCTTCTGCGCCGCGCCGCGGGTCTCCCCTTCGGGCAGAGGGGAGCCGAGTCGAGGGCAGGGGACGCGGCGGTGTCTGTCGGTCGGGACAGCCGGCGGGACGCGCACCGACCCCGTGCCCTGCCCGTGTCCTCATCTTCCGCCGCCTAGGCAGGCCGGGACGGCGTGTCCACTGACAGCACCGGGGGAGCCCCGAGTGACGGGCGGGGGCTGGCGCCCAGAGTCGGTCGCGGATTGCCTGGAGCCGCAGGGGATCTGTGAAGGGAGCCCCATGGCTTCCCGAGTTTACGATACCGCTTTCCGTTAGCGAAAAAGGGCTTTCTGTGCGTTGCTCCTTAAACGCTTCACTTTGCGGCGGGAACGCTGGCGTCTGCCAGAGCTTCTCCTGGGCTCTCAGGATGACGTCTGAGAGAGATGGACTCTTGTCAGTGGTGTCCAGGGACAGGGGCAATGGAATAGAACGCAGGAGGTCCCACGTCGACCCAGGGAAAAACTTCTCACTTTGAGGGTGGCAGAGCACTGGAACAGGTTGCTCAGAGAGGTCGTGGATTCCCCTTCTCTGGTGGCGTTTGAAACCCACCTGGATGTGTCCTGGATATTGCCTGTCATGGTTTTTATTTTTCACCTCATTGAAGGTCTACAATTCTAGTCATGTGTTTAAAAAGATGTTTCATTTGATAGCAGTAAGAGACCAAATTTGAATTCATCTGTGGAAGTAGAGCACTTTCTCTCTCCCAGAAGGGAATAATTGCCTGAAATTCACTCACATGAAGTTTTTTTGCATTGCTTGAAAACTCACAGATTAATAAATTTAAAGCTGTCGCCTTCTGCGCTCACGGAAAGATGGCAAAGATGAACTTCATGCCCTGGAATAGGAGTTAGACAAGGACCTGCTAGGATTTTTTGTCATGGGAGTTATCTTCTGACAGATTTTAGACATCACAGTTCAAAACCTTACACAATGAAATGCAACTGCTAGGAAAAAACCCAAGGATTACAAGGATGAGTGGTGTTTATCTCGGTTGCCCTTCTGTGCTCTCAACCTTCTGCTATCAAGATCAGTTTGTGGTATGACACAACCGAGCTCCCATTTCAGATTGTCTTTGTACATAAATAACTCTAGTGCCTGCCTCAGCTGTGACTGTTGCTTTCATAAGCAGTGTCATTGAAACTCACATACCTTTTTCCTGTGTCATCTTAGACAAGGGTTCTAAGTGGCAGTAGGAAAACTAAACAACACACTGATTAGTCTTTCAATTTGCTGCTCTTTTCCAGAGCAGAAGCTCCCTTGAGTTAAGAACACATTTTAAATGTTTTTTTTTATGTAGGCGTAGGTACCTTTGCACTGGTAAATTAATGGCAATTTGCTGAAGGTGTCTTTAGTTCCCCACTTAAAAGGAAATTTTATGATTTCAGGTTGGCATTTTCATTCTTACTGATTTAGGAAGGCTTCTTTGGAATCCTGTATCTTCTTTCCTAGTTATATATCACTTTATGTCTAGGAATTCTGACTTTTATATATATATATATATATATATATATAAAAATAAATATATGTATATATATGTATGTGTGTGTGTATATATATGTATATGTACAGAATTCCTACTTGGAGATGGCCCTGCTACCTTTAGGGAGAAGATAATGCCAGCAGAGCAGAGCTTCACAGCTATTGCTTTGCTTGGTGTGGTCTTTGCCTCTTTTCAGCTTGCTTACAGAAATCCTGTTTTGGTCTCCTGTTTGCAAGCTTTTAAATTCTTTCTGTCTAGTTAAGCCCACTGCTCTCTGAAGGATTAACCTATTTAGAGAAATGAACTTTGGAATTTTTTTAATTATTTTGCTCCAGTTACTTTAAAAAAACCACAGAGAACAACAAAACCAAACCCAAACCAAACCAACAAGAGCAAAAAAAACCCCAAAACCCAAAACAACAAGAAGCCCAAGAAACACAAACCAGCAACAACAACAGCAAAACCCAAACCAAAACCAACCACAACCCCCCAAAAAATAAACAGAAACAACAACAACAAAACTTCCCTTGCAACAGCTCATCCAAATCTTACCAACTCTCCAGCTGGGCTTCCTGGTGTGTGCTTGTTAATAAGAAAAATGACTGTTCAAACCTACTAGTAGAGATGTTTACTGCTAAAGCTGGATGGTGATTTAATGATAAACACAGGGCTAACGTGCTCTAGCAGCTGTATTGCTAAGTGATGTAAATACATCTTTGTGTAAACTAGTCAGAATTCTTTATGAATATAAGGGGATGCTAATCAAAACTTCCCTATTAATCATTCACTCTTCATTCTACAGCATACACAGCTCAGAGAGGTGAGAAGACAGCCCCTGGTACTCCTACAGATGCTAATGCCAGAGCCTTACTGGTTTGCCATGGACCTTTAGAACATTATGACTTTCTGATTAAGCAAGAAGAGCTGAAGAATGATGAGCAGCAAAGAAAAGTTGTGCAGCACCTGCAGAAGTTGCATGAGAGCCTCAAAGGTTACAGCATCAGTTCAAAAAATCTTCTTTCAAAGGTGAGGTTTATGATTATAGAAATATTTAAATTTTTTTGCATTTATATTTGCTCATAAGAGCATGCTTAAAATACAGAAATTCCTGTCTTTAACATCTCTTACTTCTGCAACTGGGTCTTTAGAGATAGATCATTCTTTGTTGTTTGGGTCTCTCTTTTTTGTTTGTTTAGTTTATAAAATTCCAGTGGCACTCTAGAAGTAACCAAATATACTGAAATAATTCTGTAAGAAAATGTAGTATGATTTTGGTTATATCCACTGCCTACTTTAAAAAAAAAAAAAAAAAAGTAAGTGTCATTTGGCTATAGGAAGGGGGGCCTAGGCCAGGTTTTAATTTTCAAGCACTGGTATAACAGGTGTTACATATACTGAGCAGTGATGTTTTGTGTTCTAACAATGAATATAAGTGGAATTATCCAGGAGACTCTAAATAATTTAGCTTTGAAAAACATGATAATGTCAATAAGACATGACTTAAAAAAAATCTATTCTTTCCAGTGTTGTTAGTCTCCAGGTGAGGTAAGGAAAGCAGGTAGAGGTGTGATCTGTACCCTAGTTTTGTTTCTGGGGACATCACAGCTCTTTTTTTAGAGTATTAAGAGAAATTGAGATGTATGCCTGTTACACAGCACCTTAGCAACCATAGTGCTTTACCCTTCTTGATGCTACCAGCCCACTGTTGCAGCCCTGTAACTTTTCCCTGAAGCTGCTGATGCAGTGTTTTCCTGAGCCTCTGTAGCAGTATTTTTCCTGTCTTGTTCTTATACTGTTATTGTCAGATTGTTGAGCTTGTGGCCTTGCACCTGCAAGTCTTGATAGTGTTGTAGCATCTTTAGGACCGGTATGATAATCCCCCCCTTGGCTTTTCTTGCCTCTTGTGGTATAAATTTCAATTTATACCCCAGAAAACCAAACTAGTGCCCAGCAAAGTAGATAAGACATTTAATTACTTGCTACATATTAGGCAACCATAGATGTGCACAGAAGCTGAAGGACCACTGAATATGCTCCATTTGCACCTGATCAAAACACTTGAGTCAGCATAAATAGTCATAAACATGAAGGGAAACAAGAAGAAGAGAGTCTGATGATAAAAGCATAGAACTGGGGGAAAAAAACATGGCAAAATATTCATTGCCATCATTATCTTAATTTCCCTGCCTTCCGTGGACAGACACCTCCCTAACCCTAAGAGGAGGCTGTATGATAGCTGTCACTGCTCTTCCCAGCCAGCCACTGAATGTTTTTCTTTCTCTTGCAATGCTTTGGTTTTATTTTTCATCAGAAGTTACTTTCACATTTTGCAGTCAATGCATGCTGTCATCTACAGACCTTGATAATAAATCTCCTGTCAGTCTTTCTCAACATCCTTTATGCATCACACCTTTGGACACTGGACAGTAAAAGAGGAAGCCACTCAAAAGGAAACCAGATATCTGGCTTTGCTCCTGCATTATCTTTTGAACATACTGCCAGATGTTTATTCGTTATCATCCTTCAGAAAATCTATTATGATGAAGGTGTTGATGTTACTGTCCAGCCTGAGGATCAGTAGGCTAGAGCATTTTGTTTATTTCTGGAAAAGTGTTCTGGACATTTAGATAGCCTGTTCTAAAAGCACTGCCTTTGAGAATAGTATGGAGAGCTGACTTGTGTTAACTGGAGTGCCCTGAATCATTAGAGTTGTTAGAGCAGGTGTCTTGTAATGGCTTTGTAGATCAGGCATTATGTGGGTTTGTTATTTACTGTTTCTTTGATTGGAAAGCATGAATAGAGAAGAAAGTCTTTATTGTAGAGAACAAATACTAATCTTATTCTATTTAGGAAATCGTGATGCTACTTTGTCCCTGTACAACAAAGCTGCCTGCAGTGAAGCCAGACTGACACTTTCTTAAAAGGAAAAAGTCAAAAGCCAGTTTTTAGATTGAGAATGTGGTTTTCATTAGTTCCTTTAAAACACTCCTCTCTTTTATTTAACATTGCTTCTATTCTGTGCTTTAATTTGAAATCAGCTTTGAAAAATCGTTGCATGGCTTGCTGGTACCTGGGAACAAATGCCACAGTCAGTAGCAGCTGTAGAGCTAATCACTACTGGGATAAATATTGTTCTAGTTGGAGATTTTTTTCTTCTGGAGTTTGCTATCTCTGTGGAAATCTTAGAAGACTCATAATCAGGTTGAGCACTGTAGTACAGTGGCATGCATCAAAACTCCAGAAGAGGAGTTTTGTGTAAATCTGTTAAAGCCTGCTAATTTATCTCTTTTTGTGATGAAATGAAGCCACATTAACTATGGTTTAAATTCCAGTGCAGGCTAGGTTTTGCTTCAGCACAGTTGTGATCAACATCCTTAATGAAGGTTTTGCCCAGAATAAGTTACAGCTGTGAATAGGTAAAATCATGGCCACAGAGGACTGGACCAGCTGTAGGCAGTGGCATCATATACTTGCCAGGTGTCTGCATCTGTCAAGGAGCTTTTCAAGTAAGTAAAATACACTTTTTCTGTTGTGGAGTTCCACAGTAGGGCTGCTGTTGAAGACTTGGTTCTCTTTGGAAGAATAGAACTAAGGCTTTTAATGCCAAGAAGAGGTGGTGAGTAATGTTCTCTGCAGTTGGCCTGAGTTTAATGAGCTTTGTGTAGGCAGATGAGTGGAAATAGTTCATGGAGCTAGTAGAAGGTGTCTCCAGGAGGTTCTAAAGTTACAGGGCACAGATAAATCTGTGTTTGTGAATAGCTCATTGGCACTCTCCTCTCTTGAAGGCCTCAGGCTTTGTAACATTGAACGTGCTAGGAAGAGAAAGATAAACCTCATGCTGTAGATGTTCAGTTGCTTTTATGCTAAAACATTTCCCCTGGTTTTCCTCAATGTTTTGTGCTTAATGGGCTTTTGTAGATCTGAATGAAATGATTTTTTGCAGGTCAAACATGTCAATCAGTTATAGTAGTTTGTAGGTTGACTCTTTGCCTTTTCAGGTTTCTAGCAATTTGACTAACCTATTCCTAGCATGAAATCTCCTGCATTGTAAAGAATCTGCTGGCAGCTTCTTAGAAATAAAAAATAGTGGTGCTCAGCATTTCAGGGATGCTCATTTTGCCTGAACCTGTCATTGAAGAGAATGTGGTTGAGGTGAAGAAAAGGGGGAAAAGGAGAGACAGAGAGCAGCCTCTTTCTGTCAGCCTCTTCTGCAGTCTGATATTTCTTATTTTATTGCTCGATTTCTTCTGTGATAGGATTGCAGAAGCCTCTTCTGAAATAACAGTTATTCCAGAAATAGAAACTTACTGCCCTTCTGAACAAGAATGATCTGCTTTGGGTTTTGTTTTGTTCATTTGTCATTTTCTATCTAAATAGTTTTAGTCACTACAAGTAGGATTAGGAAGTAAATATTTATATCAGACACAATAGACACATTTCAGTGTTTATCCCAGGGACTTGCATTACCTCACAGGCCAAAGCTTTCTGAAATCAATAATCTGGAGGGGATGACACACAACATGAGCCATTTCCTTTCATAATAAAACTCTGTGTGTTTTTTCATGATACAGTTTTTTGTTGTTATTGTTTTGGTTTGTTTTGGGTTTTTTGGTTTTTTTTTTTTTGCATCAACTTGGAATGAATTTGAGGGAAAAACCCAATTAGTCTTGCTGCAAACCAAGTAGGCTTTTGTTTTTCTAAATTATTACTCAAATTTGAACAATGACTTTGATCTTCAACTTGCTGAGAGCATGGCCTTGTATGTTGGAATATTTTGAGAGCCCCTCAATAGAGGAGTTCAAGGCAGTAACTGTTTGCATAGACATTTTAGGTCCCCATCTTTTCAAGATAATACCAATTGGGACATCTTAAGAGTTGTTGAGTTGCTGTGCTAATGACTTGAAATAAACTCAATTATAAGTGAGGTCATGTCTTGAAAAGAGGTATGAACAGTAGTAAACACCATTCAAGACCTTGAAAATGTGTTCAGCTTACAACCAAAAAGGAGACCTGAAAGAGTGGGAGAAAGTGACAGTTTTGTTAGTATTTAGAACCAATAAAATCTGCTGTTTGGAGACTTGTCTCTTGGATTTTGTATATTTTAATTAACCACTTCAGTGTTGACGTGCTTTTTCACTTAAAAGTTTTTCAAATCACAGTAAATATTCCCAGGAAATGAGTTGCAACTTCCAGGCTTCAGAAGATGTATGAGAATAATTTTTAAAATTATAATAATAATTTTAAAATCTATTTTATGATCACACAAAATAATTTGAGACAAGCAGGATGTCTGAGTTTCAGTGTTAAAAGCCTACCAATTGAGTTTAGCTATTTTTTTAAACTAAAATAGATGTTTTCCTTTTACAAACAGACAAACAAACCCCGACAAACCCCAACAATAACAATAAACTCCAAACAAACCAACCCCAAACAATATCAAAAAACAAACAAACAAAAGAAATTATAATAATTATAACTATTATTATCCATAATATATTGCTGCTGTTATTATTGTTGTTGTTGTTGTTATTATTAATGTTATAAAATACATTTGAGATTGAGGAAGAAAGTATCCTGAAAGTGTGAATAACATCTCTTCTGACAGGGGAATGTATAAAATATTTCCTACAAACTTCTTCAGTTGGCTAAAGAGGATTTAGAGCTTTTCTGGCATTTACTTTGCTTTTAGAGATGCTCAGTTCAGCAAATGTGTTTGGATCTGCCACAATATCTATTTGTTGTATTATTTTTGTAGCAATTAGGTCTTACTCAAAAAATTGCTGTCCTCACAAAAAAACCCCAAACCAAACCACCCCAAACAACAACAAAAACAAACAAACAAAACCCTGACAACAAAACAACAACTAACTATTTTTTTAAAATCAGCTAGAGATTTATTTAGGCTTTTGTGAAGGCCAAGCCATTATATTGGTTTCCTTTAGCCAAAACTCCCATTTTTCTGTAACGTTTTCCAGAAATGATAAGTGCTGGAATGAGAAAATACACTCAGAAAGACAGACTTCAGGATGGTTAAATGTAATTAATAAACACTTCAGAATGAGACAAAAAAAAAAAAAGCCATAATGCATTACTCCTGGTTCTGTAACCTCTACAAAGAGAGGTAAAGCAGTGCTCTAAACACCCCAGTTTGTTCTTCTAGCTTAGTGTCATTCCTTGTGAAACAGCAAATTGCACAAATACAGCAAAAAGAAAAAAAAAAGTGATGTGGTAGTCTTTTGTCTTGTCGGAATGGCTGTTGTTCATCTGCAACAAAAAAGAATGAAATTCAGTGAATGTCTCACTTGGATTTTTGTTTGCACTTCTCCTTTCTTCTCTGTGTAACTTGGAGCTTCGGTGCTTTTAAGGAGTGCAAGCTCTCTCCCAAAGCACACGCTGAAAAATGTTCCCCCCTGACGTTCTCTTGGGGTGCTTGCAAAGCACTTGCAGATAGTTGCAGCCTTGGCTATTAGTGGAACTGTTTCAGAACATCTGAAACCCTGCTCAGCCACAGGTTGGTGATGCAGAGTTTTGATTATGCTATTAATACAGCTCTGAATTAAACCTGAGAGTGGGTCTTACACAAGAGCTGTGCTCTCCTGTTTAGTGAATAAACTGCTCCTATATAGACCAGAGACATCTTTCTACCTTTTGATCATATATTTTAGTTCAGGTTTAATCAGTGTTTTGCTGCTGACTCCTAGGTTTCTTTAAATGTGGCACTAGGTTTTGAGAAGTGCTTTAAATTTAAGTTGTTTAGCAATTAGCCAGCTCCAAATGAGACCACAGGGTTGCAATTATCGTTTTCCTCTGTTTTGGCTCAGCTCATAGAAGTCTGGAAGTGGAGCAGTTTGAAATAACCAAATACTCATCTGCAGTGTGTTTGGGGATGTCAGTTCAGTTTCATGAATTTAATTAAAATTTTGTTAAGATTTCCACTTTTTCTTTGCAGAATTCTGCTTGTAAGTGTCTATGCACAATAACTGGGGGAGGACTGTTTCAAATTGAAAGTCTTGCTGTTATTGCAAGTTGTGTTTTTTTTTTCTTTTTTTGTTTGTTTTTTTTTTAATTAAAATATATTTGAATAAAATAGAATAAACCTTTAGGTGTCACAACACGTGTCCTGAGTAATAGGAAGAGATTAAAAATTGTCTAGGCAGGATTCATTCAAGATAAACATCACTCACTTGAGAAAATTATTAATAAAAGCAGTATGTTGAAAAGATCCTTTTAAGAATATGTTGTAACATGCAAGTTGCAGCTTGTAACTTACAACTTGCAGCTTGCAACTTGCAGTATGCAACATGTATGTTGCATGGTGTTACAAGTTGCTTGATTTTGCATATCTGTGTGTACACAGACATGCACACCTATACAGGTGCCTGTTTTTACTGTGACTCCATTGATGTTTAAACCAGAGGTGATTCTGCATTTAAAGTGGAGAGAGGGGACCCTGCAATGCTCACTGGCTTTGCAATCCTGATTTCATCCAAATGATTTAAATCTTAAGCAGAGCTGCTTTACTAAGTGTATAGTAGATATCTCTATGAATACTTCAATACTGTTCATTTTATATCCTTTTTCCTAGGGCTGTTTGTTCAAATGGCTTAATGAGGAAAAGGATTTGTGTTGATGGTGATGGATGGGGAAACATTTAATCATTTTATATGTGTGCTGGTCAAAAGGCATGTGTGCTAAGACTGGAGATGGCCTTGTTTTCACAAGGATTGAAAACCCCCAACTAAATCCTGCATGTGTGTTTGTTTGGCCTCTTTGATAGAATTTGCACAAATGCAACATTAAAATTGCTTACCAGTTCTGAGCTAATGATTTATTCAAGGTTACACATTGCTGCCTAGTGCTGCTTTGGTGGTGGACTTTATAGGGTGTCAGGTAGGGAGAGATGGGGGGAGATGGATCCAAGCTAGAGCAGGGGAGATTTAGATTAGATACCAGGAAGAAGTTCTTCACCGTGAGGGTGGTGAGACACTGGAACAGGTTGTCCAGGGAGGTGGTGGAAGCACCATCCCTGGATGTCTTTAAGGCCAGCCTGGATGTGGCTTTGGGCAGCCTGATCTCACAGAATCACGGATTCTGGTGGAGGGTGTCCCTGCCCATGGCAGAGGGGTTGGAACTAGGTGATCCTGGGGGTCCCTTCCAATTCTGACAATTCTGTGATTTTGTGCAGTGCACCTGTTTTCTTACTTTACCCCAGCAATGTGCTTGCCTTTGTTTTTACCCCATATTTAATCTATTTTTTTTCCTCTTGATTTGCAGCTTTTTGCAAAAGCCAAAGCCCCCAAAGGTCTTTATGTCTATGGAGATGTTGGTAAGTTTCAGCAGCATCCATGGAATGTTCTTGAAATGCATGTTTATATCCAAATTCTGAAGTGGCTGAAAGCTTTGTGTGGAATTATTGCTGTAATGAATTTTTCCATGATTAGTTTTCTTCCATGTTACGATTTTATTTGATGCAGTTACACTCCAAATTCTGGAAGCTGTTGGATTGGACTCTCTTACCATGTATAGCTTTTGTTCAGTGCTGCCTACTCACTAATACTTAAAAACACAATTAAGGAATTTGGGAAGTAATTGAGGGTGCCATGGGATGAATTTATACATTCTAATTGCAACAACACAGCATGAAAACACATTCAGTCCTCAAGAGGAAATACTAAAGAGATTTCATGGATGCTTAGGGAGCCATTTGTGCAACTTTTGGGCCATCTCTGTTTGGATCAAAATTTTAAACCAAAAATAAAAATATAGTTCAAAGTTTTTGAACAGAAAATATAACTGCTGTTGTTCACACAGTCTGGTTTTGTACTGACTTGGTGGAAGAGTATGGAATCATAGAATGGTTTGGGTTGAAAGGGACCTCCAAAGGTCATCTAGTCCAACACCCCTTCACTGAGCAGGGACATCCTCCACTAGATCAGGATGCTCACAGCCTTGTCCAGCCTCACCGTGAATAGCTCCAGGGATGGGTCCTCAACTACCTCCCTGGGCAACCTGTTGCAGTGTTCCACCACCCTCATGGTGCAGAACTTGTTCTTAACATTCAATCTGAATCTCCTCTTCTCTAATTTCAAACCATTGCCCCTCTCTAATGAGCAATCATTATTGTAATCAGTCCATACTGTTCTTAAGTTAACTACCTCTTGGGTATTTGTTTTTTTATTTGAAGGCACAGGAAAGACAATGGTGATGGACATGTTCTATTCTCACTTGGAAGTAGAAAGAAAAAAGAGAGTCCATTTTCATGGCTTCATGCTAGATGTACACCAGAGTAAGTGCACACACAGGTATTTAGAAGAATTTGTAAATCAAATAACAATATCTGTGAAAAAAAGTCTGTCTCATCCTACTAATCAGTTTAACTTTATTGCAATATGTATGCTAAAAAGGTAAAAAATAAGAGAGAAGTTAAAGGATTTGAGCATTGTCTATCATATCAGAGTAGGTGTTAATCTCATATTATTTCTCAAGTATCTCTTCTCAAAGATTCTGTGTACCTGATTGTGTAGAAAACTTGAGTGTATATTTAGGATTAAATCCTTAACTAAGTGTTTTCCAGTTACTGATTAGCTTACATGAGATCTGAAGAAGGCAGTTGCTGAAACTGGAATAATAAATGTTAGATTCAATCTGCATTTTGAGTAAGCAGTAACTAAGTCAGGTATAAACACCAAGGAGAGGGAGAGCTGTTCTGGTTGGCAGATCAGGAATTCAGAGGAGAAGATAATAGGAGGAAGTTCATTGCAGAAGTTTTTCTGACAGGTTGGATCAAGTATAGGATCATAGAAGCGAGAAGGTTGGAAGAGACCTCAAAGTACTTTGTTTTGACAGAGATACTCTGAGATATTTAAAAATTTGTTTCAGTTTCTGAATTCTGTGACTTCAAAATACTCTGGAATTCTTAGCTGATGCTGTCATTTACAAGTGGTGTGACAGCTTCGTTTTTCTTGGGGAGCTTTCATCATTCTGCCACTTTTAGTGCCCTCTTTTCTGTCATCATTGAGTCACTGTTGAGGTCTTCTGTTTCCATTTCTTGTCAGTTGTGTTTTAACAACGGTGCACTGCAGGACCTTTGTTTGTAGTCAGATGAAATACAGTCCATGAGACAGTAAAATATGGATGCAATAATCTTATTTTGTGCTAGTGTCATCAGATTTACATTTGAAAATGTAAAGTTCTTTAACTAATTGCATTCTAAATATACCTTTAGAGCATGCACAGATTTCTAAACACTGTAAGGGCTTTCCATACTCAGACAGTTGAAGCAGAAAATGCCAAATTACAAAGTGAAACTGAAACTAAGGTCATGAATTGGAGCAAGATAATTTCTATCAGATTTTAAGTGCTACTATAAGTGCATGGCATTCAAGGGCTCTCTGATATTTATTGTACATATTTCTAACCAAGAACATATGAACAGCAGAATCTTTGGGCTTTAAACAAATGCCTGGATGTGGGTGTAAACTGTTTTGTCCTCTTGAAATTAGACTTTGCAGCTTTTCTATTTTTAATTGACTGGGTGACATTTTATTTGGCAGCTAAATAATTTTGTTCTCCCTATCTTAGAAAAATAAATAAGGAATATTTGTTTGTTGTTTGTTTTTTTTTTTCCTCCTCTTTTACCAACTAAGGAATACATCGCCTCAAGCAGAGCTTGCCAAAAAGGAAGCCAGGATTTATGGCCAAAACATATGACCCAATTGCACCAGTAGCAGAGGAAATAAGTGAAGAGGCTGCTCTCCTATGTTTTGATGAATTCCAGGTGAGAAGTCAGCTTCAAGAGAAGCTTCATAAAATTACTTTTAATCTTAAAATATGACAATTGTTACTGCTACGGCAGCATTTGAATTACTGACCAGTCATGAACTGTAGAAGTTTTGAGTTGATTGGGTTTTTTTTCCAGGGAATAAGGTGCAAGTTAGCAGTTGAAGCCCCTTTCTAGTGCTTTCATTTACCAGTCTAGTTACTGCTTATGGAAGAGTTTACATACCTTAGAGCTTAAGAGACTCATGAGTAGTTTAGAGCAGGAACCATCACAGTATAGTTCATATAATGCAAGAAAAGTGTCTCAGTGTGATTAAGGACGTGGGAATCACCTGTCAAATTCAACCTAAACTCTTTCCTAGAGTTATTGGAGCCTTTTTGCATGGCAGTACCAGATTATATCAATGTAACTAACATTGAAAGAAACTGTTATTCAACTAAATACAAAAAAAGGAGGATCCCAACTCATAAAACTATCTGTGGTTGATTCATTTGTTTTACATATCCTGTGAATTTTGGTTTAAGAGCATGTCACAAACGTAGGTTTAGAACTGCTTGATAATTTTTTTTTTTTGGATGGAGGTATTTGGCAGCTTCAATCAGCTGTGTTTCCAGGCTGTCTGTCAAGTTTCCTCATTTTAAGAGTACAGACTGGTAGTTGTTCCCAAATCGATTGCCTGCTCCCTCTGCTGACTTGCTTGGGGTACATCAGTCACTTGTGAAAGTCACCTTGTTTGGTTTGGGTTTTTTTTTTTTTCTGGTGGGTCACCGTGGGAAAGTAATACAAGATGTGTACTTTCAAATGTGTATCTAAGCCTTGGATTAAGTGAATTAAAAAAAAAAAATCTGGTTGTACAAATGTTCTAAATTCACAGCTTTCTGAACAGCTGGGCTTCAGGACTGATTTTCTGTAATGTGGAAGGTTGTGCAGGCTTTGCCTACTGAAGAGGAGGCTGAGTTCCCTGAAATTTTGCAGAAGGCACTGAATTTGGGATGAGAACTATATCTGCTTAAATAGTCATAAAGGAGTGCAGTGAGCAGAAGAGCACAAGTCACAATGGTGACACAATTAACACAGACAATAAGGATCCATATCTGATTCAGGATGTTTGCAGCTCATTTCCCCAGTTGTGGTGGGGTTAATGGTTACATTTCACTGCAGTCTGATTCACAGAATCGTTTCAGCTGGAAAAGACCTTTAAGATCATCAATTCAGCCATTACCTGACTACTAAGTCTGGTGCTAAACCATGTCTCTCAGCACCACATCTCTGCCTCTTTGAAACACCTCCAGGGATGGGGATTCAAACACCTCCATGGGGAGCCTGTTCCAGTGTCTGAGTTTTCTTCTAATTTTCTTCTAATATCCAACCTAAACCTCCCCTGGTGTGTGTTGTGGCCATTTCCTCTAACTTATATTAAAAGAATTGCTAGATTAAAATGAAACTGGAAAGAGCTGGAGACTTGGAACATGTACTGCTCTGGCTTGCAGACAAGGCTGCTGTCTGTTTTGACAGATGGGAAGTCAAGCTGGGTCTATCTACTTTTCAAAATGTTTGTGTGGAGGAAACATCAGAAAACTTGAGATTTGCTTTAAACACTTTCGGTTGCTTTCAAATACCTGTTGGGGTAAAAAAATTGGCTGGAATTATTTATTTATCTTATTCTGAGAGATGTTGTAACAGGAACAGCAAAAAGTACTGTTAGTGCTCATATTTCAGAGGAACCCAAATGCAGAACTTCAAAAGACAAAAGCATTACTGAGGTTGCACATTCATCTCTGACAGTAGGCTAAAACCAGAAGTACTCTGAGGTGAATCTTGTTGCAAAGCCTGGGGAATTGACTGACAAGTAGGGAGTTGCCTAATTAATGGAGAAAAATATTTCAGCACTTCTCAAAGTAGTTTTGTGTGTGCCAAACACTCGTATTAAAAAGAAAAAATAATTACAGTGTCTTAAATGTTTCTTTTTGCAAATTCTCTGTGGTAACCAGGACCTTAGTCATGGAACTGAGCTTCTGACTTTGGCCATTTTGAAGCAGGTTTTTTATTTTGGTCAACATTTACCTGAACTGGAGGCTCTCAGGTGATTGAGGCATTGCTACTTACTTATGTTTGTCATACAATTTCAATATGCAGGTCTTTTTCCAAATCGCAGAAGTCTTCAGCCACTCTAAAAATGTGTCTCTGTTTTCATAGAGTCATTCAGGTTGGAAAAACCCTTGAGGCCTTGAGGGCCAACCGTTAACCCTGCTCTACCAAATTCACCACTAAGCCATGCCGCTAAGTGCCACAAAAGGACCGTTAAACACATCCAGGGATGGTGACTCAACCATCTCCCTGGGCAGCTTGTTCCAATGCTTGACCACTCCTTCAGTGAAAAATTTTGTTCTGTCACTATTTACCTGTGAGAAGAGACCAGCACCTGCTTTTTTTTCAGGGTAGTTGTAGAAGGTGGTAAGGCTTCCCCTCAGCCTCCTCTTCCTCAAACTAAAAAGCCTCAGCCAAACTTAGCAGCCCCAGAAGAAGGTTAGAGCTAAGCCATTTGTAATTATAATTTTGATGTATCAGAACACAGAGGTTGGCCAATAAAAAAAGAGATGAGTTGTTTAGTGATCAAATAACTACATGCAGGTAATTAGGCTCTTAATTTTGGTGTGTGACTGTAGCCTGGGGTAGGATTGGTGATGAAAACAGAATCCCCAGTCCTGCTAAGCTGAATGATCATACAGTGTTCATCTTTATATACCATGGGCACCACTTGGACTTAAGCTGCACTTTAGGGAGTTTTTTACTAACCTGCATGCTAATAAAAATTAAGCTCTTGTTTTTGTGCTAATACTAATTGCTTTTAATACATGCTTATGTTTGTCATTCATTAGGTGGAGCTGTACCAATCAGTGGCTGACTGAGTCTCAGGCACTTACATATGTAAATTACCTGTTACTCTGGTGTGTTTTCTTTTTCTTTACTTTTTTTTCTTTTCTTTATCTTTTTCTATTTTTGTGAGTCATACTAGAAAGCAGCACTAGGTCATAAAATCTTTTCTCTTAAATGCTAATGAAATTTCTCCATTCTCTCTGTTAAGAGGCTCTTCTTGTTGTTAATTTGCAGCTTTTGCTTTTGTTCTCTATTGCAGTTTAAAAAAATCCCCAAAAAACCACAGGCAGGGACACCTCTCACTAGCCCAGGTTGCTCAAAGCCTCATCCACTCATCCAACCTGGCCTTGAACCACCTCCAGGGAAGGGAGATCCACAACCTCCCTGGGCAACCTGTTCCAGTGTCTCCCTACCCTCACTGTAAAGAATTTCTTCCTTATCTCCAGTCTAAGTCTGCCCTCCTCAAGCTTCAGTCCATTCCATCCCATCCTGTCACTACAAGTCCTTGCAAAAAGTCCTTTCCCAGCTCCCCTTCAGATGGGGAAGGCTGCTTTAAGGTCTCCCTGGAGCCTTCTGTCCTCCATGCTGAACAACCCCAATTCTCTCAGCCTATCCTCATAGGGGAGGTTCTCCTCTCTGATCATCTTTGTGGTTCTGCTGTGGCCCTACTGCTTAGTCTAGTTACCATCTAGTTACCTACTTTACCTCATAGAAATTTCCTGGCTTTCTGAAGCTATAATACACACAAAGAGCTCATATTTGCTTCTCAGTTCTCAAAATGCCTCTTGCTTTTTGACAAAACTTTTGAGAGGTGTTTGTCTGGATTTTTTTTTTTTTGTCTTCATCCCAGAAATGTCAATTAGAAATGAGAGAATGATAAGGGGTGGGGTGGTGGTGGAGTAGGGGAAAAAATTGATACTGGTTAAGGGCTTTTTGTGGTGCATTGCTATCACAACAGACCCATCTCACCTGGTGAAAGCACATCAGTCTGGCAGTCTGTTGTGTAATGAATGCATCTGGTTCTCAGCATGCCACCACTTTCTGCATTGCCTCAGAACTGAGCTTTTGCTAAGTCCAAATGCAACAAGTGGCTGCAGAATGAGGGGAATACAGGAGAAACAAGGGTAATGATAATAAAGATGCTTCACTTACCCACCACTGCTGATCCCTTGCAGGTGAACTCCTGTAAAATACAAATTGATATTACAAAGGGTTTCTTCAGAAAAAAATTTATTAATATTTTTTTTCATTTCTGCAGAGTAGTTTCTGTTTCCTTTTGTTTCTTGGTACTGTAAAGCAAGTTTGTTAAGCTAAATGTAGACACTTGAAGAAATTTTACTTTATGGCTTGTTTTTCAGTCTTTCCCTCCCCCCCCCCTTCCCCAGTATCACTTGTGCCACCCATTTTTTAGTTTTTATCCATGTTTTGTGCCTGAAGGTTAGAAGAGGCTGACTGTGCTGGAAGTGACTGCAGTGCCTTTTGATTATTCATGGACAGTAATAGAAGGCACTTAAAAAGAACAATGAAATTGCTTATTTTTGTGATGGGCCATCTGTTGAATTGTTTTTTTGCAACAATCACACAATGGTATCTATGTCATATCATTCTATTTTCAACAGCAGCTGATTATGTCTAGTTGGCTACTTGTCTTTATTTCTAAAGGCCCATGACCATTTAAATTCACCTCTGCAAACCTTTGCCTCAAAGGTAATAGAAATGTAAAACAGCTGGTGTGGATTTTCTTTCTCTCTTCTGGTTTTGGGTTGGTTTTGTTTTGTTGGTTGTTTGTTGGTTTTTTTTTTTTAATGTTGTTTCTAATTAATTAGGCCCCTTAAATGTTTAGGTCTGTTTTCTGTGTCTCCCACCTGTAGTTTTAGAATAGAAGTTAACATGGAATCATTCAGTGGTTGGTAAAGAAATGGTAGAGTTCCACAATAAAGAGTGGGCAAGTTTTGAAAGACTGTGGTACATTCACTGCTTATTAATTATCCCTTTTATTTTTTTCCTCACCAAGCAGTAATTAGAATCTTTCTGCATGGCTTTCACTAACAAGCATTTTTTTCCTAGCTACAAAGCCACTTGCAGATCTATTGCAGCAGAAGCTGAAAGCAAGATGAAACAAATGTGTTGTCTCCTACAGGTCACTGACATTGCTGATGCCATGATTCTGAAGCAGCTTTTTGAAAACCTGTTCCAAAATGGGGTGGTTGTTGTGGCAACATCTAACAGGCCGCCAGAAGGTAAAAACAAAACCTCCTGCTGCTGTTGTCCCAATCTCAGTGTCCTACAGAACAGTCATCTTAAAATCCTGCAGCAGTTGATACTAATAAACTCTCTCTAGTCTTTGACAATCTGAGGTACTTCAATTTGGCCCTTGGGTTTTTTCCCTGTTCTTAAGGAAGAAAGGTTTTCAGTAAGTCTTATTCCTCCTTTCTCTCAAACTCAAGGTGTTGCTCCCCCCCACCTCCCTTCAAATCCTTCTGTGTTTTCTGATCCTCTCTACCCTGTCCAAGCCAGTGGCAGGATATTTGATGAAAGGGTGAAATATTGCCTCTGCTTTGGGTGTATTCCAGGATGGGAAAAAAATCATAGTCTGCAGAAGGGAGTGGAAGTGAGAGTACATAGAGCTTCCCAGGTTCTAACCTGGAAACTTGCAGCTGTGATCCACCAGCACACAGCAGAATGCCTTGTCAGGATGCCATTTTCACAGCCTGGTTCGAGGCCACTCGTTGGGAATTAGGTGGAGAATTGCTTCCATTTCTAACAATATTTTTAGACAGAGAATGACTACCTAGGTAGATCCCTCTACAAAATCCCCAGGTCTGTATGGCTTTTGACCAAGCAATGGTTCCAAATCCTTTGTTGTATCCTTATTTGGGAACAGATGCTGCTTTTATTTCTTCAGCTAAAATCAGTTGTATGCCATTAGAAATCAAAGTCATCTTTCACTCCCTGCCATTTGCAGACTTTCTCAGCATGTTCCTTTCTTCCTTAAGAATGTATTGAATTTTCATACAGCAAAAGAAATCAGTTTCAGCTTTCATTTTCTACCTTTTTTTTTGCCTTCTCTCTCTAGCAATGCAGAGTTTTATTTGCCAGACTAGAAGAATACAAATTCTCACAATGGTTTCAGACCTTTCTTTCATATCTCTAAAAAATTACAACCTCTCTCACCAAAAAACCCCAACCATTCATATATCCTTATCTTCCAATAACCCATCAAAAACCCTAAAATTCCATCATACAATCACCAACTTTCAATACCTTCACCCAAATCACACAAACTCACCCTAATTATCATACCATAAATTTTCCACCCACAATTTCTTTCCTTCCCCCTCCCCCCAAACACACACTCAACCCCCCCACCCCCCCATTCCCAAAACTTATACCCTAACACAACATCACCTTCCCTCCTCCTCAAAATAAATAACTTCCAAAATATCATTATATCCATATCATATACCCCCCAAAAACCCCCCACCCTAACACCATACCACAGTGTATAGTTTCATACCACCCCCCCTTACAATATCCACCCCCCCCAATTATATCCTTAATTATTCCTTCCTACACAACCTACAATAACCCACGCCAAACAAATAAATATTTACAAACCATTATATACACTATTAATATCATCAAATTCACATGTCTTAAACCCAACAATCCCTTATCTTTTCCACATTCAATCATGAACAATATACCATAAAATTTACCCAACTAACCATCCTTCCACCTTCCCCCATCAATCCTCTACCATAATACTCAACCCTTAAAAATTCATCCAACCAACACCCCTCCACCACTACAACAAATTTAACCCCTCTACCCCACCCCCTTACCCAACCCTACCCCCCCACCCATCCTACATCCTATCCCCCACCACCCCCCACTATGCCTTATCACCTCTCCCCCAATTCCTCCACATCCCAATCCACACACCCTTATTCAATTTTCCTCCCCCACAAACCCATTTCACCCCATAACCTATATCCCTCAACAAACCTTTACCATCCCAAAAACACACCACCCTACCCCACAATCACCAACAACCAAACCACCCCAATACATACCTTCCTCCCCCCAAATCCCCCCTACCCAATCCTCAAACAATACTCACAAACCTGACATTCCTTCATCACAACTTACAACCCATTATCCCACACAACACCATTCATAACCCACCCCTCACCCACTCCATACCACACTCCCCTTTATCACCCTCTCCCATAAACTCCACACCATTCCACCCCACTTAGCCGTGTCACATATATCTCCGCAAATCACCAGAAAAACAAATCTCTTTCCCCAATCTGTGTAAGAAGAATCACTTGATTTACTGCGTTATACTGTTTAATATTCTGTATGAAATAAGTGTCTAATGTCCACCCTTCCCATATGTGTGTGTGTCAAAATACTACAACACTGTACTGTAACACTCTAGTGTACAATGTCTTATGTTGACCGCTCACTACTCAAGTCACCTATAGTACATATCTACTCTCTAATCCAATCTTCTCTATATATGTTTCTGTGTCACCATGCCACTGTACTCCTATACCCTGCAAGCTAAAATAGTGTCCTACATCGTGCGCTCTACATCCAGTAAAAGTCGTTACCTACACTATGAAAGTTCTTCATCAATATAATATAAACTCTATATGTCACCTACATAGACACCATCACTTTGTCCTCAAAACCACAGTAGACAACCATCAATTCCCAACCCTTAATGTGCCACATATAAATTAAACACAACTAAATGTTCCCATAGTGCTAAATGAGTGACAATATGTTCCATCACATTTTTCCGTATGTACATACATTCCCTCATTTGATTCCTAGTACCTCCAAAGTCTATGTATATAAATCACTCTTCCACTAGAGAGTGTGAGAAGAGTTAAATCTGTTCCAAGAATCATCAATATAATGTTAAAATCAGCTGAATCAAAGAAGAACGTGCCTCCTACACATGTTTAACTGTCTAAGTCAGATCAGAGAGTTGTGTTGCCACACCATGTCAGTGTTTTACTCCCCACACCCACTAGATTGAATCTATTTAAGTCCCAATGTGTGACTATCGTCACCTGTGTATGTCACTCTACATCCATTCGTCTAATCTCACCTCTATACTCTGCCGTAGTCACACACTGTCACGTCACTATGTACTCTTAATTACATCCTCATCCAGCCCCAACAATGATCACCCGTAGTCTACAAGTGACACTAAAATCCACAACTAGATACAACTCCCCCAGAAGTGCTACTATTCTCATGTGAGATAAAGTGTCTACTACATCTATTGTGTCACGCTACAAATGCTGTGAATACTGTGTAATTATGCTGATGTTAAGTCTTCCACTTTGTACACCACTAGAGAGACTTTCTATTACCTCTCACACCACCACATACCCCCCTTCTGTAATCCAATGTCACATCTGCCTAACACCAAACACCATAGGTTCAGTCATCCCAAATTCCCTCCTCTGCTGGAGTTATAGAGAGTAACCTCGTGTCCATAATACTCATCCTAGATATCAAGAGGTATGTGTCCAAATCACAGTAATAGACAAGTAACCTCTAATGTGTGTTGTGTTAAGTATAAAGCTCACGTTAAACCATTTCGTCTACTCAACTCTTGAAAAATGTGTCTGTCACTCATCTCCTAACCTAATGTTCAAGATTGACACACTAGAACAGTATGATATGTCTACCCCCTAATATCGCGCTGATATGTGTCGCCCCTATCAAGTTTAGAACTCACACAATACATGTGGCAACGCCTGTCAACACTCTGAGTGCCTCGTCTGCCACCCCGCCTCGCTGTACTGATGCTAAAATACGAAGTAATAATCGTCCACATCCAATACCACTATATCAATTGCACGAAATTACATCACCCCAATCTCATTGCTGTGTTATAAGTAACATCTCGATCACCATGATACTCTACAGTATTGTTGATCTGTCATGTACTCTCAACAGTGTGTATGTCCTCTCTGTGTAATACCCTACGTGCCTATTCTCTATCACCTCTGCTACCTCACTAGCATGGACAATACAGACATCACTAGTGTCACACGTAACCACCACCTTATCTGTACCTCAAGGTGTATCTCACCATATCCACCCTCATCACGACCACAACCACTCTATGTGTCTACAGAGTCTATCACATCCATCTGTGTGTTTACTCAACCCTATCTATTGTAAGCAATGAATACGAGTGTTCACCCATAGTACCACAGTCTATACTTTCGGTCTACTCAAGCCGTTATGTGTATCTCTTGCTTTAAAACGTTGCAATCCACTGTAACTATAACGCATCCACGTGATACAATTCCAACAATAGTGTGAATCCTATCCGCCACTGCTGTGCATTACCCTGTTATACACTCGAACATATCCGCACACATCGCACATACAATGACTCAAACCATTATAGTCAGTACCAGACATAGTGTTGTCCTTACGCATCCTATGACCCACCCATCGACACACTCGCGTATTAAGTATGTCCTGATTCTCTATCAAACTCTATGAGCCTCCCAGAGAGATACTCACATATTAGATCATATAGTCTACTATCTAGTCACCTCTATCTACTGCATGACCTAGACTGTTCAATAAGAGATGTGTTCTAATTATATACCGCTGAACACACACATAAGAGGATCACTGACGTACGCATCCACATGTAGGCCCTAAGTTGCTTGTCTGACACCCCTATAACTAATATTCACATCAATATAAACTAGTGTGTACTATTGTGTAATGTAAAAAAACAATCAGCCATAAGTCACCTACCCTATTTAGAAGAGACGTATAGATCACATGTAACGAACAAAAGAATGTATGTCGCCTAGTATGTATAGTTTGTACACATCCATTGTCAGAACCATGTATACTGTAGAAAGAGACATACATCTCCCCCAATCAACTCTCTTCATACCTTATATAGATACTCCCTGCGTGTATCTCATCAGCCTATTCTGTGTCTCACAGAGTCTCCATAGAGACAAAAGTATCTCTGTTAATCTAACCCATACCCCATATAACACCCCCGATCATACGTCACATATATCTCATACCTAACCCATCCCCTGCCATCGTACCCTCTCAGCTCTCCACCTAACTCACGTCTCAGACAATGTACCACCACACATGTTCACACACATATATGCTTAGTAATTAGAAGAAGATTTGTTGATTTTTTAATAGTTAGACTACCATACACAAATACCCCCCTTCCTGTATGAGTTGTAGATAGTGAAGCACCCAGATGTGAAAATGCTCATGTTGAAATTGCTCTCTACACATCTAATAGATCGCTCTCGATCTCCACCTATATTCTCTCTTGCTCACTCTAATAGTATAGTCTAAGTGGACTATGTTCTCAAATATGTCATGCAATCCTGATATCAAGAGTCAGAGTAAATGCCCTCTCCTCTTCCCCCCACTCTGTGTCCGTTATCCCTAGACCTCAATCATCACACCATATGCTCGAGTTGCTCACTAATGTGATACAATCCAGACTTCCAATCTCCCTGTCAGAGTGTAATACACCTCATCTATCTAGATATCGTAAAGAATATGTGAAACCTCTATGACCAACCCAGCACCCTACAAACATATCATAAAACTAAATGTGCACTAAGAACAGACACATCTCACCCCACTCGTATGTGTGTCTCCTATTTCCCCGCTGCTCACCACTCACCTACCCTCCGTATGTCCTGTTACTGTCATCCTTAAAATAATCGTTTCATATTCACTATGATCCTACACCACTAGTAACCCACCAAATAGTGTCCCCCTTATCTGTACCGTCTATCATATGCCCTCTTCTGATTAGTCACAAATCTCTCCCTCACTTCAACCAAATCATAAGTCACTCATTGTATAATGTCACTCATTCGAACTCCCATCCCAAAAACCAACCATACTCATAATTTCCAAAATAAACCCCCAACAATACATACCCCCCCTTCTCCTCCACTAAATATCTCGTCACTCACCTACCCCTCTACACACCTCCACATGTGTTGTTACTGTCACACCACATAAAGGTAGACAAACCTACTGATCTATACAGAGTCCAAACATCCCTACAACTCATACCCCCACAAAATTCCTATACTCACCATGAGACACATCATGACACAATATCCCCCCTCATTGTGTTCCTACTTGTGTGTTGTCGTATCACCTACCCCAGTCAACACAATCATAGATCCTCTCAACTCTACCAAAACTCTCACAAACAGACCACTCTATGCACTTCATTACCAAGCTCCCCTTATACCCATACAGTGTGTGTGATACCTATCACATAGATCATCTCTGTGTATACCTACCGCACCCACTCAATAAAAGATGAGTCTTAGATATGTCTAGAAATAGATAGACACCAACCACATTGTCACCTACCTACTAATATGTGATCTCACACGTTCCATCGTGCTCAGTCCTCTCAACCTGTCTCATTCATAAAAAATATCTATTTGTGTGTAATAAAATGTCTACTCACACCAAAATAATCTTCTATTGATCATATTGAATAGATGAACTGATCAGTGTCTAGGCGCACACTCCCCTGAAGAACAATGTGACTCAAGAACTGTCCCAAAGTATTGTTCTACACTCTTTGTGTTAAGTTTGCTAACATACATACATCACTTGCGCACCCGTCTAGATTATAATCAACTCTTATTAATCTAGTCTTTCCTATATCCTAAACTACACTCATCATATGCCCATAGCACTATCACTTAGTGAATGTCTAGACACTACAATCATAACTACAATCTCTCTCCACTCACGCCTATCACTACATATCCCTACCCATGAAGTAACACAAAGTATCCTCTGTGAAGAATGTATCAATGTAAGAACTCAACCTATGCATATAATTCATATACCTCATTTGAATGATTTAATCTATATCAATCCGTTCCATCTCCCCTTCTAACGTTAGAATGTGTGTGTGATAAACTATATTAATAAATGTCAATCACCCCTGACCTCCATTGTGTAACCAACAAACGTCCCTCGTCTCCTCACACTATCCATATCACATCCAGAATACAGAAAACGTGTGGTGCAAAAATATAACTCTCACTACTCCGTATCGTGTACAAATAATCACTTACCCACGCAATCACATCACCCATCATATGCTGTCAAAGTGTCTACCTACAGTCTGTATGAGAATGATAAACTGTGTTGTGACATCGTACTGTGCCATGTCTAATCCTCGCAAAGTAACCCCACCTGTTGACTACCACCATCTTCCTAAACGTGTCCTTACACATGAGTCTTATGTGTGTCCGTTGAACACTTTCAGCAATGTGTCACTAATATAAGACCCCCTCGCCCCATAAAGATACCAGAAGATTGTGACCATCTAAGCAAAAAACTAACTATAGTAACATGTTATAAGTAGTTAAGATCTCTATCTCTCTCCCACTCCAGAGTGTCTCCAACATATCGTCCTCCCTCTATGTGCAATGTCTAATCCGCTACTTGCAAAGATGTCTGCATATGTCAAAAATTATCTCGAACCTCTTGATGTCATGTTCTCATCCATCCATCGTCACTCGCGACACACACATAAATATAATCGACCAACCCCTACCTGTACCTATAAGTAATTGATGAATGCGCTAGATCTATTCTATGTGATCCCATGTAATTATCTACCCATGTATCTCAATATGTCAAATACAACGGTGCACGCACTCCACTAAGCTTATATGGAACGTGTGAAATATAACTCTCTACATATGTGATGTCACTGTCATACACGCTACAAATTACCAATACTCTAGTGCGCGATCGACATATTTATGTCTATAAAGATATCAGGCATGTTCGCATACACACTACATATACACACACACACATATAACCCTAATAAAATGACACACAAAAGTTGTAACGTGTCCGCTGTGTGTGTCTCTTGTCTATCCATTCCTACTCACAACGCCAGTACTCCTTGTTCTGTGTCTCATTCAGTGACATCTAAATATACCTCTATGAACTATCTCCACACTATCACTCATCTCCAGTCTCATATGAGTGTAATGTGTGTGTACTACTGTTACGCCCCTTTGAACCTCTACCCGTTGACTAGTCATTCATCAACCACAAACCCCCCACCCATATGCTCACATCCACTCTCAGTGACATGTAATAGTTAGTCTCAGTGTGAAATAAATAATACATGAACTCTCTCACTGATCACATTCACCAGTGTACCAAAGAAGATAAGTTTGACCCCTCCTAGTGTACACCTCATCTCTCATTGTGATCCGGTAAAAAACCACTAAGTCACCTCTCTACGTGCACAATCTACACCTCTAAATCTGTCATAATTGTGACCATCCTACTTCATATTTTTTGCACATAATGCGTCCTCTCAAAATGTAAGAACCTTGTGTCCGTTCAGGTGTAGTGCATCGCCCGACCCCACCTCAAATAATATCATGATCTTCTCTAGATGTCCCCACCATGTCAATAGTATTTTTCATATCTATCATAGAGAATCCACACACTACCAACCAAGTTTGAAGATGTACTCATATAACATAAGACCTGTTTTGTTCATGTCTAACTCACGCCTCCCCCTCATATGTCAATACTATACTATAATGGGTGACTCACCTCGTGTGTATTACTACTACCCTACTCTCTGAGTGTGTATGCTCATATGACTCTCTAACTAATAAGAATACTAATCACCGTGTGGTGGTCACTGGTACCATCCTCTATAGTCGTGCACTTGTGCTATCCATACTCTACACGCCCCATACTCCACCACCATAATCAGTATATACACCAAATAATCCCGAATGTGATCTAGAATCTATACTCGTCGCCAGAATTCATAAAGAGTCTTGTGTGTTTCGTCTGTATGTCATTGTAAGATGTGTTGATGTTGTTTAACTCTTGTCTGCGCTCAGAATGTTTCCTGGTGTATAGTTTTATTGATGACACAACCTATCACCACCACTATCATAGATTTTATGTGCATAGTAACGTGTGTACTATTACGACTACATACGTATCAGTTGTCCACATGTTGCTAACACTCCACCCTTGGTAGATATGCTATTACCACAAAATAGCAAATGTATTCTGCCTCAAATAGGTTAACACACCAAATGATCATCTAATCCTCCTCTACATATCGCCGACAAAATTCCCTCATACCACTGCCCTATATCACCCTCACCAGAAATCTAATGTGGTATTAAGAGTATACTATAAATGATAAAGAGTTAATGTTGTATCCGCCTTTATTCCTCATAGAGCTCGTTCCATACGTTTGGTCTACTCTATCACCTCGCCATCAAGTTGACTACCATCTCAGACTCTAATCCAGCAAGTATCCTCTGATAATCTACAATACACATATCCACTATCTAACCAACAAAGTATCTATAGCAGAAATGGCCTACCAAGTATACTATGAGAAATGTTTCTAATGCCTGTGATCAGTATGTACGCATACCCCACCGACTTAGGCACGCCCCACCTAGATGTTTAAATCTTGTGAGTGATAGAATAAAAATCAGTAGAATCATATACGCATTATGAGTTGTGCAAATACTCTCGGCCATAGTAGTATAGTGACGATCTTCTGTGTGTGTGTCTCTTCATATGTTCACCATTTCACCTTGCTTGCATTGCGTGTCTGATTGTCACGACACTCATAGGCTCGTAACACCAACTCCATACACCCAAGGTGCACACCTCTGTCTCTCTCCTTAACGCCCCACTAGAGAGTGTTGTGTTACTCCCTCCTCTAGGGTTGCAGGCGCTAGGAATACTTAGTTCCACACCCGCAACCAACATCCTTGAGCTCAAAGCACTAGTAAAGCACATCCTAATCCGTCTATCACCTTGCATCCATTCATGAGCTTCTTTACAATAGCATTAGTTGTTAGATCTAAATCAGTTATTGTACACTCACGACTAATACAACTGTTGTCACACTGTCATATCCTCCTCTTAGTGTTGCACTCTGCACCAGTCATGTGGTGTTTCCCCGTCAATTCAAACGCGTGGTCTTGAGACCTCATAATTAAACGATCCTGTTTCTAGTTCATGTTGACTCTAGTTCCAGTTCTCCTTTAATGCATGATCGCACAAAACGATAGTCACTACGCTCGTATTGACATAGAATATGGCACGGACACACAGCACAAGTTTGTTACCCTTACTTGTTTGCACTCTGGTATTGAATGTGATGTCTCTGAGTTTGCAGATGCGACACGTAAATTCCAGAATGATTCTTGCATGTTTGCAGATACAGTGGTAATCATGAATCATGATACATTATCCTATCTATCGCATCGTCCAGCAGTTAGATATCACTGTTATAAAGCCTCCTCCACCACATAGGGGTTCTGACTCTCTATTGATGTCTCAAATGACTCTCCACCTCAGAAAGTGGACCTCAAGTATTAACTCCCGCCGCTAAGGTGTCTTTCTTACATGACGTGTCCCTTCCATTCAGTCTACCAAGCCACTTCATACTCGCAACATTTCACATGTCCCTGTCTACAATATCCTCGTTTACGCCTTTTGTGTGTGTCGACTTTCCTGAATGCTAGACCTACTGTGCACTATGATACACGCTTCACAGCAAGGACATCGCTGTCTTTGAATCTCTAGTCGAAGTCACTGAGTGGTGTGCAGATAGCCCACACTGAATCTAGTGCTGGGCATACACTGTCGTGCTCTTAGTTATGCGACAAGCCCGCTTGTCTCTAGTGTGTAAGTCTCTAGCACTTCACCTATGTGCTCTTAAACTGTAGACAGTCACTGCTGATGTCATTGAATAGGAATTCTCCCACTGCTCTGAGTCTTGCGCATTAAGGATATTTGTTCTTCGACGCTGGAGACTAACTGATCTGCGAGTCTATTATTAAGTCTAGTGTCTACACTTGTGCTCTTGCAGTCTCCCTGTGCCATACACATCCTCTTCCTATGTAGTAGAGCACTCTATCACTCTCATTCTCTCCAAACTCGCCACAATCCTAATCCTCGCCTGAAGATCACACATATACTCAATAGAGACTAAGAACATCGTAGACCCTCCCTAGAACCTCGATGGAATGGACAGTTCATGATGACACCAGTGTGTAATAAAAACACACTCCTTGTACACAATGTGTTCTGTAGTACATGCGATTGTGCAAATCTATGCTTCGCTATACAAGAATACCATTGTACTGAACGCGTCACAATGTTCCACATTTTTGTGAATTGTTCCTCCAACGAACGTCTTGTGTGCGCAAGAAGGAGGAGTAGTATACTCTGCTCTATCGATAGAACATGGCTAGTGAACTAAGTAGTATCAGAGAGGTGACACTGTTACATCTATCACTTCGCCCGAATCTACTGTCTGACTCACCAGTCTCTGCTTTGGAATAAACTCTACCAGTTCGCTCCCGTGGTTACGTTTAGTTGCGCGGTTGTGGGTAGCAGTGTTGTGTGCTAGTGTGATGTGAAGTGGTTTCGCTAGTACGTTGAGAGAAAGACTAAGTCCTCGTGATAGGCTGTGGAAGCATATAGATTGTTAGGCCTGTGAGTGTGAGTAGGGTGGCGTATGAGGATAATGTTCTCATGGAGGGACATCAGTTCGTGACCTTTCCCAGTATAGGGATAATCGAAAGTAATAAAAGAACGGATCGTCAATTAGAAGCTAGAATTTGATATATGTGTATGATGCTCTCGCGAAGAGAGGAGTCCGCTATAGATCTAATCCTCCTCGTAAGTTGCTACACTCCTATCTCTGGTATCGCACCTCTGTCACTCGTAAGATAGGTTGAGTGAATCGCCCGTCGTGGAGAAGGACAGGAGTGTTTATGTGTTAGCGAGCTTCATGAGGATTTGTAGAGTGCTATGCGTTGGGTTGTGTCTCTGTAAGATGTATAAAAGATGGGCAGACTTGAGGCGTTCGTGGAATATCTTTGGGTCTCAGCAATGAACCATCTTTATTAAAATGCTGATCAAGACAAGAGCTGACAGTAATAAAGAATAGAACATTTTAGTCTTGCTGCTTTTAAATGATTGCTAATTACCCCACAGGTCATGTATGGTGCTTATGAGGATTCATTGACATTTTCTTTAAAGTCTACTGTTTCAGCAACACATGAACAGGAAGACAAAAACTGTCTGCACACCCAGCAACACTTGGACCAACTTTTTATCCATCACCAAACAATTTTGTTCCCATGAACCAGTGTATCAAAAAGTTAGGAGTGTTGCAAACTTGGTTTTTTTTTTTTCTTTTTTTTTTTCCACTCTCTCTCTCTGTGCCAATTTAAAAAATGGATGAAAGGAGCAGAGTCCTTTGGATGTCCTCCACCTGTACCATGCTTGCTTGTGACCAGTGATCTGGTTGATCTCCTTTTAGAGCTGCACAGGATGGGAAACACAGCTCTTAACTTTGGACACTTCTCTCAGCAGGGTGTAGACAGACCTGCCCAGTTCTTGAGTTCCAGTTGAACCAGTTTCATGCTCTGAAACATGCTGGTGATTGTCCCTTGCTAATGACTTTTTGAGAGTACCCCAAAGTTAAAACCCGTGGGTATGCTTTGTAGGGCATAAAGAATTTTTTTCATGGTCCAGTGTTTTTGCTTGACAGGATTCTTGTTCTACCACAGTTATGAATCATTGGGGAATCTTGGAGGCCACATGATATCATTTGGTATCATTTGGATGAAAAAACCTTTCCTTGAAATTGTTGAATTAAAATTTTCATAGATTCATAAAATGGTTTGGGTTGGAAGGGACCTTGAAGATTATCTAGTTCCAACCCCCCTGCCATGGGCAGGCAGGGACACCTTCCACTAGCCCAGGCTGCTCAAAGACCTCATCCAATCTGGCCTCCAGGGAAGGAGCATCCACAGCCTCCCTGGGCAACTTGTTCCAGTGTCTCACCACCATCACTGGAAAGAATTTCTTTCTAATTGTAAGAAAGAAGAAACAATGTTCTAGTTGATAACACTGCATGGAGTCAATGAAAACCACAAAAGGTTCAGTCTAGTGAACTCTGTATACCTCAGAAACTCTGTTGTTGGCTGAGGGTTCTCACCCTGTGTCTACCTGATCATAGAACAGTTTGGGTTGGAAGGGACCTCCAAAGGTCATCTGGTGCAACCCCCTCCAGTGAGCAGGGATATCCTCCACTAGATCAGGTTGCTCACAGCCTTGTTGAGCCTGACCTTGATATCTCCAGGGATGGAGCTTCCACTACCTCCCGTAATCTGTTGCAGTGTTCCAGTACCCTCATGGATTGACTGATGTTGGTGTTCAGTAAAGTTAAGAGATAGCTTCTCACCTGCATGATCAAGGGTCAGGAGCTGATCACAGTATTTGAGCTCACATGGAATTTAGTAAAGTGGTTAAGGTGGACAGCAAGGCCACCTATTAGCATTTCAGAGGGGGTTGTGACACAGGGAAAACACAGCTCTTGAGAACTTGCAGGTTATCCAGTTAACTCTGCCTGCCTTTTGAAATTCTCTGAATCCTCTTTTCCTCCACTTAGCAATCTGTCATGTTGTGTGCTTTAATTTCTTCTGCAGCTGAGTATTTTAATAGCTACCATTCTTGATTGTAGCAACAAAGGAATATTAGAGGTGCTCACAGGAAGAAAAAAAATTCTATTAGTCTATAATTAATAACTTTTTACAGTAGGTATACTGAGAATCTGATTTTACCTATTCTGTCTGAAGGTTGTTAAGTGTTCTGTCTCGAGCTGAGCCTTGAGGCTTTGTCTTTTTTTTTTTTTTCCTTTTGGAATAAAAAGTTTCTCTTCCACTTCAGTGGGAATGAGAGCCTGAGCATGCTTCATTCTAAACTTAACTAATTGCATTTTCAATTCTGTAATTGTATTTGTTCTTTGTATACATAAATACATAAATGACTTCAAAATAAGTTGCATGACTAATTAATTTCATGCATTGGAATTGAACAGGGCAAGCCAGACTTGAAATGTCTCAGTGGAATAGAGAATCTGTTGGAAACTGTAGATGATTCCACAAGGGCAGAGCAGACTAACTGGAGCTTAAATTTGAAGTATTTATTTCCAAAGAAAGGCAGAAGTTTAGCTCAAGCAGATGAAATTTTAGAGTTGAAATCTCCATTTTAATGACTGGGAACCAGTAGTTACAGTCCTGGCTTTGACAATTAAGTGCTAACAATCTGAGCACTCCAGTTAGTTCTTTGGCTGTTGATTAGGATTCTGTGGTGGTGATTAGTGAGTGTGAGGATGCAATCACATCGGTGGAGTTTAATCAGCCCAGTGCTGGAGAAGTTACTCCAAAGATGGGGAGAGAAAGTAGAAATTCTCTGTGTTCTTAGAATCATAGAATGGTCCAGGCTGGAAGGGACCTCCAAAGCTCATCCAGTCTGACCTCCCCGCAGTCAGCAGGGACGTCCCCAACTGGATCAGGCTGCCCAGGGCCTCGTCGAGCCTCACCTTGAATATTTCCAGGGATAGGGCCTCAACCACCTCCCTGGGCAACCTGTTCCAGTGTTCCACTCCCCACATAGTAAAGAACCTGTTCTTACTAGGGGTTTTCTCCCAGCTTGCTAAAAGCTGGAGGGTAAAAAATAGAGAAGCCTGCCTTCTCCTTCCCCTGTCCCCCCCTGAAACCTGCAGGGTTTCAAAATGCCAGTGTTGATTTTCTAGTTCTGTGAGGCAGGAGCACAGTGCAACCGTTTGTAGCTTAAAAGAGGCCAAAAAGCCATAAATAAGCTTTTGAGCACACAGCAGCTTTTCTTAACTGATGTCACTAATGAGAGTGATTTCCCCTGAACAGTCATAATATTAATTATTGTGAAGGAAGAAAATGAAAGGAATCAGAAGAAATGTGTCTTCAGAGCTACACTGGTAGTGTTTCCAGGTACAGTTCTAACCTCCCAAACTCACTCCCTGCAGTGTTAAATCACAGACTCACAAAGGACTGGCAGTGCAGTCAAGGAGAAAAGAGTTTGTAAGCAGAACAGCACTGGACTAGAACCCTGTAGCACCAAATGCTGCTTTAGAATCATAGAATCAAGAAGGCTGGAAGACACCTCAAAGATCATCGAGTCCAACCTGTCACCCTAAACCTCATGACCACTAAACCATGGCACCAAGTGCCACGTCCAATCCCCTCTTGAACACCTCCAGGGATGGTGACTCCACCACCTCCCTGGGCAGCCCATTCCAATGGCCAACCACTCTCTCTGTGAAGAACTTTCTCCTCACCTCCAGCCTAAACCTCCCCTGGTGCAGCTTGAGACTGTGTCCTCTTGTTCTGGTGCTGGTTGCCTGGGAGAAGAGACCAACCCCCTCCTGGCTACAACCTCCCTTCAGGTAGTTGTAGACAGCAATGAGGTCTCCCCTGAGCCTCCTCTTCTCCAGGCTAAACAGTCCCAGCTCCCTCAGCCTCTCCTCATAGGGCTTGTGCTCAAGGCCTCTCCCCAGCCTCGTTGCCCTTCTCTGGACATGCTCCAGCAATTCAACATCTTTCCTAAACTGAGGGGCCCAGAACTGGACACAGTACTCAAGGTGTGGCCTAACCAGTGCTGTGTACAGGGGTACAATGACCTCCCTGCTCCTGCTGGCCACACTATGCCAGATGCAGGCCAGGATGCCATTGGCTCTCTTGGCCACCTGGGCACACTGCTGGCTCATGTTCAGCTGCTGTCACCCAGTACCCCCAGGTCCCTTTCCACCTGGCTGCTCTCCAGCCACTCTGACCCCAGCCTGTAGCTCTGCATGGGGTTGTTGTGGCCAAAGTGCAGCACCCGGCACTTGGACTTGTTGAATGCCATCCTGTTGGACTCTGCCCATCTGTCCAGCCTGGCAAGGTCCCTCTGCAGAGCCCTTCTACCTTCTAACAGATCAACACCTGCTCCCAGCTTGGTGTAATCTGCAAATTTACTGATGATGGACTCAATCCCCTCATCCAGATCATCAATAAAGATATTGTAGTGCAGCAAGCCCCAGTGAGCTGCATGATCCAGCCCAGGGTCAGTCTGAGGGCACAGAAGGTTTGCTCTACTGCAGCCATCAGCAGCTGAGCCATGAGCACCACTGCAAATATCAGCACAGCTACAGTCTGCAGGTGCACTTTTTTCTTTCAGCCCCACCATAGCTCTGCCACACTCTTAAGCAGTTCTCTGTTCTTCACTATTATGTGGTTACCTGTTCTTCACTCTTATGTGGTTCTCTGTTTTTCACCCTGAGAGTGGGGAAGTTTTTACAGAATCACAGAATTGTCAGGGTTGGAAGGGACCTCAAGGATCCTCCAGTTCCAACCCCCCTGCTGCCCTGGGTGGGGAAGCTTTCCACTAGATCAGGTTGCTCAGAGCCACATCCAGCCTGGCCTTAAAAACATCCAGGGATGAGGCTTCCAGCACCTCCCTGGGCAACCTGTTCCAGTGTCTCATCATCCTTACAGTGAAGAACTTCCTCCTGACATCTAATCTAAATCTCCTCTCCTCTAGCTTGGATTCATTCCCCTCAATCCTATCACTACCTGACACCCTAAAAAACCCCTTACCAGCTTTCTTGCAGCCCCCTTGGAAGGCCACAATAAGGTCTCCTCAGATGCTTCTCTTCTCCAAACTGAACAATCCCAGCTCTCTCAGCCTGTCCTTCTGTGTAAACCCATCTTGAAGGTCAAAAAGGTGAAGCTGAATTCATGCAAAATTCCCTATCTGTTGTTTCCAGGAAAAAAAAACCTCAACCAAATGCTAAACAGCATCACTAAATATCTGAGTATCTAAAGTTGATCTGAATAACCTCATAGTCTGCATAGCTGTAATAATCTGATTGTCATTTTATTTTGCTCTTACTAACACAAAGAAAATAATACTTGAGCTCACCTACTGCTTTGGAAAAATAGAACATTGGGCAGAAAGATGTGGATAAAATATTGGGCAGAAAGATGTGGATAAAATATTGGACAGAAAGATGTGGATAAAATATTGGACAGAAAGATGTGGATAAAATATTGGACAGAAAGATGTGGGTAAAATAATGGGTAGAAAGGTGTGGATAAAATACTGGGCAGAAAGATGTTTAACATCAGTGCCTGGCAAAGAAAAGCCAAGTACAGCAGCTTTGCTGGGAAATTCAGGAATCTTCCTTCTGGCCTTGACTGCCAGACTGATGCTTGAAGAAAAGCTTAAACATCCTCCCTCCCTCCCTTGTGCATATTATTACATGCCTCTGGAACTTTTTTCTTCTGCTCTGTTATTCTCTTTCTTTGTAAGCTTTCATGAAAAGAAAGGGAATAGATTATAATAATATTGTAGCACCCATGCTATTGTGTTTGCAGTAGCCTTAGCCCAAGATAATGATTTGATTAGCATGGCTTTTTCACTTACCAGAATTAAAGACACATGGATTTTCCTGGGATTCTCTGTTTCCAGGATGTTTGTGTTTTTCACCTTCTTTTTTTTTTTTTTTCCCCAGCTGTATATCTTTGTAGAAATGTGGGAGGATTGAAATAGTTAGAGAACCTTCAGTAATAGCCAAGGGCAAAAATTGAGTGCTGGGAGTCAGCACAGTCACTCCTGCAGATATTTGTAAGCTAAGCATTTGTTCCAAAGAGCCTTTGTTCACAGAATCACACAGAATCACAGGATGTTAGGGACTGGAAGGGACCTTGAAAGATCATCCAGTCCCTGCCCAAACAGGGTCACCTATACCAGATCACACAGGATGCATCCAGGTGGGTCTTGACTACCTGAGAAAGGGAGAGTCCACAACCCCCTGGGCAGCCTGTCCCAGTGTTCCTTAAATCACTGATAGTTGGTTCTGAAATTTAAGGTGGTTGTTTTGGTTCCCCCCCTGCAATGTAGTGGCTATAAATGAGATTGGACATTTCCAATTTCGATGCTTGAATGGCCTCAGGGAGGCTTTGAAAAATTGGGCACAGAAAATGTGAAATGTTTAACAAGAGTGTTATGGTGAACTAATAGTTCATGGTGCAGTGAAGAAGCAGAGTCATTTAGTGGGCTCTAGCAATCCAAGGGATTGTAATGGTGTTGAATCCTACAAAGCCAAGTTTTATTGCTGTAATTAAATTGCTGACAGAGGTATATTTGCTAAAATATTAAAAACTTCTCTTCCCTTTCTTTTATAGCTTCTTTAGCTTCTAGCTATATAATACCCATAAGTTGTGGATGTTGGTGGTAATAATAACAGATAAGCAGAGCTGTTCCCTTTGCCAGAAGGTGTAAAATCTTGATCCAGCTGAGGTTAGTGAGAATTTTGCTCTCAGCCTCAGGCCTTGAATCAGAAAAATACCCTACCCTGTAGTACAGCTGGGTTTGAGTTTTCTCATAGAAGCAATCATTGTGACTACTCAGACATGGAATCTTACAGGTTGTTTAAAGGGAAAAAGGGGGGGAAAAACCTTTTCTGAGTAATTTTGGACATAATGAAACAAATTCTCTTTGCCCCAAAGCTTTGTTTATTGCCCTTTATTCTTCAGTCTGTTTTGTGGTGAGACAAAATATATGTTGTTCATATATTTGATGTCAGGCTAATAAAATGTTTTAATCTTCTTAGCAGAAGGGAAAAGTAAAATTGTTTTTAGCTAGAGAGCAGAAGTAGTTTCAGCTGCCTGTTGTTAGGATTCAACTGTGGTCTGTTAAACTTTCATTGCTCCTCATTTTCTGTTTCTAAATGTTTGTTCTGTAATGTGAAAATCATCATTTGCACACACTCCCCCAGCAAAGCACTACTCAGAGCAAGCAATATCCACTCTCATTTCATTCCCCACACTTCCAGCCTGTATTCACTTTCTAGTTGATGGCCTTTGGGAAATGGTTACTTTTTTTGTTGTTGTTTGGGCTGTGTGAATTATTTCCATCTTATTTCTTTGCTTCGTTAATTGTAAAGGAGACTTTGGTTTTGTGATTCTGAATTTCAGGTTTGCAGCTCTTACTCAGGCTGATGGTTTATCACAGCAGTCTGTCTTCTCTCTGACACAGCTTGAGAGCTATTCTTTTTCCTTTTTTTTTTTATGTCTCTGTAGAAGTACTGCAGTGTAGTCCAGCTTGATTCTGGAATAGACTACAGGAAACGAGTGCTTCCTGCTGCTGGAAAACTCTACTACCTGTAAGTTTATCTTATGATATGGTATTTACCCTTTTTTTTTTTCCTCCCCCTTCTTACTAGCCAATGATTTCCTAGCCAATGGGAACTGAGAAATGTATAGCAGAATTAACAGAGAGTGACTTTTCCTTTCTATGCCTTCTGGTCCAGCAAACTGCCTTCCATTATGCCCTGAGATTAACTTCATTAAACTACATTTCCAGTACCCACACTAAGCATCATTTCTAATGGGTGCCTGAATAAAAACTAATTAGATTTTTTTTTGGGGGGAGGTGTGGTGTTTGGAGAACTGAAGTGACAGATGGTTAGAAAGTAATGAATATCCTCTTGTAAGAAATTGCACAATTCTCTTCTAATAGAAGAACATCCTTATTGTATTTAAGTAATTAAGTATTTATAGAAATCCAGTGACAAGGATTCATTTAATGTTGGGTGTTTCCAGTGCTGTGGATTTAAAACAGAAAAATAATTTTAAAAAATCAACAACACCCTCCTGTTTTGACAGATTGTTCCTATTTACCAGGACAAAATTTCTTCAGCACTTTATTCTCTATTTGCAAATAAATACATTTAAAAATATGTTCCCAGTTGTGCAGCATTTGTCTGCCTGATAGAAACATCTTCTCTCTGATGGTTTAAAACACTTTGAAACCTTTGCATTGTGGATTTTCCCTCTCACATTTTCTCTTATATTATTATTTAAGCAGTGTCCACCTGAGCAAGGCAGACAGCAGTAGCTTAAAATGTGGCTTATAACGTATTGGATCTTTCAACTCAGCATACAATATTGATTTTGAAGTCATGGTTCCATTGAGGAAGGTGCAGTGTTGATGTGGCAGGTGTTTGGAATGAAGTCTGTGTATCACTATTATAAAGCACGGAATTGGGGTGGTTTGTGTGGAAGGAGGAGTGCTATTTAGTAGAATTACAACAGGTAACTCACTCTGCTTCTGGGAGGAGACAGACTTTAAATGGAAACCAGATCAAATGCAGGTTCTGTGTCTTCAGGTGCAGTGTGACTGTATGAGCTCAAGGGAACTGGCCCCTTTTCTATATTCTGGCCTGACTCCTCTTGAAGTTTTGTGGTGTCTGCTCAGAAGTGCTGTTTGAAGCCATCACTGTCACCTCAGCATTGCTCTTCGTGGCTCTGTTCTGATGCCTGTGTGTAGCTGTCCTTGCCTGTGCCCATTCCACTCTGTGGCTTTGTTTGGTATCTGTGGAGAGCACCTACAATTCTCTTTCCCTGCTGTCCATACTCTGGAGAAAGCAAGAGCAGACATGTGCTCACAGCAGGTGATAGGCTGGACATGATGCCTCTGCATCAGCTCTCAGAGGAGAAGAAATAGGAGCAAGTCTGTCTCAGGAGTAGTACCCAGCCAAAGTATTTCATGGTGGTGTTCTGTGAAACTTGAGATAAGTGAGTGGCAGAGACTGCTGAGAAGTCTGTATCCTGATCTTTCATTGGGAGGATTCATGGAATGGGTTGGGTTGGAAGGGACCTTAAAGGTCATCTAGTTCCAACCCCCCCTGGCATTGCCAGGGACCACTAGACCAGGCTGCTCAGGGCTTCAAGGATGTTGAATACCTCTAGAACTTACTGTGCTGTTCCCTTCCCCCCACCCCAACTCTTTGTATCTGCAAGGTTTGCTATTGTTAGGCTTGAGCTACAGAGCAGTTATTTCAGTTCTGCTCTTAAGATTCCTGAGGAGTTTGAGGCCTAATGAAGAGGACAGTAAATGTGACATGCTGATCAGCACTTGGCATTTACAGCATGCCTAGGACTGTGTGAAATGATGCAAGTGGAGTCTAAAAAATGTAAACTTTTCACCCCAAAAGAGGTGAGACAAACTTTAGTGAAACATTCTGTATCCAAATTCTAGTTTGTCATCTACTATAGCATTAATTTACTATTCTCAACTTTTAAACTAGCTGAGAAAAAAAACAAAACCAAACCCAAACCCAAACAGCTAGAAATGTTCTCTTATCTTCTTTAAGAATGAAGCACAGAAATGCTGGCCCTCTGACCCATTCACTGACAGAAAATATCCTCTGATCAGATTGATTTTTTTTTTTCTTATCTTTGTGGCCACCAGAAGATGAATATAAACTTCAGCTCTCAGCATAGGTACTTTGCATTTTCACTATCTGTGATTGATCTTTTCCCAAATGGTATTTGGGACAGAGGGAGAGGAACTGATAACATGAGTAATATCACACAGGTGTTTTGGATTTCATGGTTCAATTTTGCAAACAGTTTGATCAATACAGTCAGTTGACTTGGTGTCCACCACCACCCACCAGGAGGCTGCTGCAATATTTAATTTTACAAAATCTCCCTTCAGAAATTTCCAAGGATACTTCTTGAGGTCCTTGACTGCCTTGCCTGGTCTGTTTGCTCTAATTTTGCATGCAAGATAGAGCCAGAAGCCTTTTTTTCCCTCATTGTGTACACATAGTGTTAATGGATCTGTGTTCTGCCTGTATTGCCTCATTACTGGAAACAGCTCCAAAAACAGAAGTCTTTCAGTGTATGCAAATCAGGCAGAATCATCTACCTGAGAGTTAATATTCTCTACTTTTAAGTGTATTCTAAATCTAATGTTTGTATTTAGAGCATAACATCCTGTTCTCCTTTTTTTTTTTTTTTAATGGGCAAAAAGCTAAGCAGGCTCAGGCAGCTGTTTGATGTTGGCTTCAAGTGTTATTAATTTCATATTCTATTATTCTTTTCACTGTAGCACAAGTGAAGCTGATGTGGAGGCTGTCATGGATAAGTTGTTTGATGAGCTGGCTCAGAAACAAAATGATTGTACGTAAGTTAATTTCTCTTGAAAGAGAATACATTTAGAACACAATGCCCAATCTCCACTGACCAATTAATAAGTTCCATTGCTGTATATGGGTTGATGCCACACTCAAGTGGCAGTCATTGTATCAGCATTTTGTCTAATTTATGTGTTGAATCATGTGCTATTATTCATCAAGCTATGCATTTCCTATCTGTAAGAGATGAATTTTATAGTAATTATCCAGAGAAGATTGAGTCTTTGTTCATGTTCCCATAGTAACTAGACCAAGGATTCTGAAAGTGCAAGGCAGAGAGCTGAGGCTGAATAAAGCATGTGGAACCATTGCAGACTCCACGTTTGAAGAGCTGTGTGACAGAGTGAGTACCTAAGCCCAATCCAGAACAGTTCACACTCAGACTTTTCACAGTTTAAAAAGAAAAAAAAAAAGAGAAACAACAAAATCTGAAACACAAAAACTCACTATTTAAAAAGAAAATAAAAATCTGAAACATGAAAAGTCACTATTTAAGAAAATAAAATCTGAAACAGGAAAAGTTACTACTGAAAAAGAAAAAAAATTTGAAACAGGAAAAGTCACTATTGAAAAAGAAAATGAAAATCTGAAACAGGAAAAGTCACTATTGAAAAAGAAAATGAAAATCTGAAACAGGAAAAGTCACTGTTGAAAAAGAAAAGAAAACCTGAAACAGGAAAAGTCACTATTTAAAAGGAAAATAAAAATCAGAAACAGGAAAAGTCACTGAAAAGAAAATCTGAAACAGGAAAAGTCAATATTCAAAAAGAAAATAAAAATCTGAAACATGGAAAGTCACTGTTGAAAAAGAAAAGAAAATCTGAAACATGAAAAGTCACTGTTGAAAAAGAAAAGAAAATCTGAAACAGGAAAAGTCACTGTTGAAAAAGAAAAAAAATCTGAAACAGGAAAAGTCACTATTGAAAAAGAAAAAAAATCTGAAACAGGAAAAGTCACTATTGAAAAAGAAAAAAAATCTGAAACAGGAAAAGTCACTATTGAAAAAGACAAAAAATCTGAAACATGAAAAGTCACTGTTGAAAAAGAAAAGAAAATCTGAAACAGGAAAAGTCACTATTGCAAAAGAAAAAAATCTGAAACAGGAAAAATCACTATTTAAAAAGAAAAGAAATTTGAAACAAAAAGTCACTAAGAAGAAAATAAACATCTGAAACATGAAAAGTCACTATTTGAAAAGAAAAAAAAGTCTGAAACAAAACCTCACTGGGCCAGCAGCATGTTTGATTCAGGATGCTGATTGATTATATTGATATTCTATTATATTGGTTTGATTAGAGCATAATGTTTTCACTTTATTTAGCTACCATGCTGGTCACTATTTGGATAGAAATTTCACTGCCTGTGTTTCAGGCTGTAGGTTTGGGGCTTTGTTGGGTTTTAGTTTCAGACAAAACCAGTTAAGTAGTTGTGAGAATGGAGGTACATCATCAGCTTGCTTTTCTTAACATCTCAGGAAACTATGAAAGTTTTAGTCCAGGAAATGCTTCATATACTTAAAATTGCCAAATGGTAGATTAAGTTGACAGGCAGCATGACATGCTTAAGAACAAGAAAGTGGGAGGCTGGGAAAGATGTACTGAAAAGGAAGTGTTCCACAAAAGAGAACACTTGATTTTAAAATCTCAGTGTCACAAACTAGCAGCCATGAAAATTTAAGTCTTGCTACCCCCAGTAGAGTGCTTTCATTTCTCTTCATTTACACATCAAGGTCAGTGTTGGTTATGCCAGCCATAACCCAGCCCTCTTCCTTGACTTCCCATTTAAAATTTTGTTTGAAGATTGGCAGTTGTGACAGTTTAGCTTGACTTGAGTTGGTTTAAATAACTTAGATCCCTATGTGATCTTCCAGGATCCTAAGGGAGTAAAGGAAGAGAGTCTTCCTCACAAGAGTGTCTTTGAAAGTCTTCCTCTCACTTGTGGATAGCAGCTGCTGCCCTCTGCTGGGAGCACAGCCCTGTCTTGTGCTTGAAACAACACATTTTAGCCTTTTCCTTGTAAAGGTTGAGTGGATCCTAGCATCTCTAATTAGATAGTTAAATATTCCTCCAAGTGCCAATGGACATAGTGTCTGAACCTGATACATCCATAGACCTGGGGTTTGTGGAGGGGTAACTAAAGAACAGGCATGTCAAATGCTAAAGGTTTGATACAGAAGTGCATGGAAGGGTTGTCCTTCCACACAAGCATTTGAAAAGGCCATAAAAAAAAAAGAGATTGGGCTTGAACACCTCCAGGGAGGGGGCATCCATGACCTCCCTGGGAAACCTGTTCCAGTGTCTCACTACCCTCACTGTAAAGAATATCTTCCTAACCTCCAGTCTAAATCAGCCCTCCTCAAGCTACAATCCATTCCATCTCATTCTATTGCTCCAAGCCCTCATAAAAAGTCCTTTCCCAGGTTTCTTGTATCCCCCTTCAGGTGCTGGAAAGCTGCTCTAAGGTCTCCCTGAAGCCTTCCCTTCTCCAGGCTGAACAGCCCCAACTCTTTCAGCCTGTCCTCATAGGGGAGGTTCTCCAGCCCTCTGATCATCTTCATGGCCTCCTCTGGACCTGTTCTAGCAGATCCATGCCCATCTGGGGGCACCAGAACTGGATGCAGTGTTCCAGTTCTGTTCCTTTCTTGAACTCCATTTCTGTTCCCTTCTTGAACTGTGAACTTGAAACATGACTTCAGTGCTCCATTTTTTCAGTGATAAGAGTGTGGCTTCTTTGAAAACTACAGACAGAGCTCTATAATCCTTTGTTACTGCTTAATGTCTAAGTTGTAAATATTATCTGTTTCCAAACTGTATTTTGGTTTTAGGAAGTGCTGGAGCATCTGCACTAAATTGTAGTTATTGTCAATCACAGCTCTTCAGGGTGTTGTTAGAACTGGTCCTGGAATATCTTCCAATACCAAGGCAACTAAATGTTGTGAGATGAAATAATGCATGTAAAGCATCCTGTATTCTCAGACAATCTCTGAAAGATGAGCTGCTTTGTCACTGATGAGTCAAGAAAGAAGAAGGATGCTTTATACTTTAATTAAATGGAATGGATATAGAAACAGGAGACGACTAACTCTTAAAACAGTCCACAGAGAGCTCCAAAGAATAAACATCCTACTTGAGCTGAGATGATGATAGCTGGAAATGCATTAAGTAGACAGAGAAACAAAAACCAATGAAGGTGAGAACTCAGTCAAGCAGGCTGAAGTGGAGTAAACACTTTATCAGGAAGCTAGCCCGGGCTGCTGGTAATGCTTTTTGCATTAGCGTGGTGCCTAGAAAATGCTGACTCCTGCCATCAGAGTTAATGACAAAAATCTACAACAGTTTTACCTTACACACACACACACAGGGAGGCAGGAAAAATAATAACAGAGGAAAGAGTCTTCTCTTGTTAATGTTTGGTTGTGTTTTAAAAAAGAATAAATTGCAGGCTGTGAAAGAACTGGTAACAAGTGGTAAGTGGCAATTGTTATGTAAATGGAGGATGGTGCTGAAGCTGAGTTGTGATCGATGATTGGTGAAACAAACAAGACCAGACAGTCCCAGCCACACACACCAAATCAAGCAGTTATTTTTAGAAGGCCCAGTTTAATCAGGCTAAACTTTTAATAAGAGGATTACATATATATGTAGCAATATTAGGAGGATTTGTAGCTTCATTAGCAACTTCAGAGGAAGTAATACCTTCATGTATGCTACTGACTGAAATGAAATACTTTCTGTGAATGGGTGAGGCTCAGAAAATGGATTTCAGCCCTGGAGGGCTATACAGAGAGCAGTGCTAAGTGTCTGAAATCATTTGCCACTGCTCTTATTACCTAGGCTGAGCCTGACAGTCAGGACCCAGCCAATACTTGCTGTGAGGTGAAGAGAAAGGGTCTATAGGCAATACTGAAAAGTTTCTGCTCCTCAGTGGAGCTTCTGGAGAGCCAGAATCTCTGGCAGTGGTGCCCTCTGTCCTTCAACCCATTTGCCTTGTGGATGGTTAAGGCATACGAATAGAAACTGTGTGTCAGTGTGCGCCTGAACTTTGCAAAGAAAAATTAAAAAGACAGTTTCAAACCAGCACAAACTGCTAAGTTCTTACAAGATATTTTTACTTCATCATTGCAGGTGAAACCATGAACAGAAGAACAGCTACAAATTTGTATTTTTGTCTGTTTCCTCTTACTTGCAGTACTTAGAACCTGAGATTTTTTTTTTTCCAGTTTGGATTAGCCTTGGCTCAACTAAATGCAGGTCAGCTTAGGAGTTATTAACTAGGCTATACATTTGTGTTTGAAAATGCTGCTGCTGGGAAGCACCCTTAGAGCTGCTTAAATTATTTATGCTTTGGGTTGACTTTTGCTCTGTGGATTATGGTTTAAAGTAATTACTTTGTTTGAGGTTGTCAGAGAGATCATAATGTTGTCAGGCTGCAGAAGAGCCACTCTTTAAACTATGGAACCTGTGTCAGCAGGGGCAAACAGGCATTCCTGAGGCAAAATATGAGATGGTGACCTGATCTAGGTGAGGATGGCCCTGCTCACTGCAGGGGGGTTGGACTGGATGACCTTTAGAGGTCCCTTCCAACCTGGGTGATTCTATGATATGAAGAAAGAAAACCAAGATTGTAATTAGGTCTCCACACCCTCTGTTCTGTAGCTGCAGCAGTTCAGGATGCAGTGCTTAGGTGATGTCTGTCCTGGGTTTCCATTTCTTACAGTTTGTTTTGTTTCAGCCTCTTGGGGCCAGCGACTATCTGGAGCTATCAAAGCACTTTGACACCGTCTTTGTCCGTGACATCCCACTCCTCACTATGGCAAAAAGGACACAAGCTCGTCGCTTCATTACTCTCATTGACACCTTCTATGAGCATAAGGTGAGAACCAAGCCTCTCCTATGGGTGTAATATTGGGAGCTCTAAACCCTGGCTCTTACCATTGGTTTGAAGAGAGGCTTTCTGTAGTGGTGATTTAGAAAACAGAAGGCCAATGAGCTAGAAACATCATCCCAGCTTCACATAAAAGGCCACATTGCAGCAAAGGCCAATGAGCAGGTATTTTTTTATTATTATTTCTGAGAGTATTAATCATGCCATAAATTTAAGCCTGAGCTCATCTGCCTTTCTGGAATAGGGATGTTCTTTCTTTCCTAACCCAAGGTAACCACAGGGGTACATCTTAACAGCAGTGCTGATCAGGAAAGGAGAAAATACCCGTAAAAAACCAAAGTGGTTGTGATTTGAAATCTGCTTCTGATAAAACCTGTGTTTGATCCCTTTTCTGTAAAGCCCAACTGATGATCCTGTTCCCTGCTTCCCTCCTCTCAGGTGCGCATTATTTGTTCTGCAGTGACTCCTCTCCAAAGCTTGTTCCTGGTAGAACATGGCAGTAGTGAGCTAGAGGACAACAGAGTGTTGATGGATGATTTGGACCTGAGCCAGGTACATGAGAGTAACATCCTCTCCTTTTTGTAATGAAATTGGTTTTGGTCTCATCATGGACAGCAGTGTTTCAGGAAGAGGAATCAGGTGAACACTGAACTGGTGATTTGCTGCTTTTTCTGCAGAGTAGCTGTTGGCTCTCATCGTTGCAAGGCCTGCTCTTTATCCATAGCCAAAGGCAAGGCCACAATATATAGATCCATTTGGGTTGTTAATCATCATATCTGCTCAGTCATGTTGGAAAATACTGATTTAAGTTTAGCCCCTACATTGAAACTACAGAAATAAAAGATGGTCTGTTCTACCTCATCCTAGACTATTTAGGTCCATATTAGAATCATAGAATGGTTTGGGTTGGAAGGGACCTTAAAGTTCCAGCCCCCCTGCTGTGGACAGGGACACCTCCCACTAGACCAGGTCACTCAGGGCCTCATCCAGCCTGGCCTTGAAGACTGCCAGGGAGGGGGCATCCATGACCTCCCTGGGCAACCTGTTCCAGTGTCTCAGCACCCTCGCTGTAAAGAATTTCTTTCTAGTCTCCAGTCTAAATCTCCCATCCTCAAGCTTCAATCCAATCCATCTCATTCTGTCACTACAAGCCCTTGTCAAATGTCCCTCCCCAGCTCTCCTGTAGCCCCCCTCAGGTACTGGAAGGCTGCTCTGAGGTCTCCCATGACCTGTTACAGACCCTCACAAACAGAACTATTTTGCATGTTGCTTATTCTGCTTTTCCTTTTCCCTATAACCTGGTTAATGACTTCTAAAATGAATTTTCTAAATCAGTAGGCAGCTAGTCAACAGAAAAGTGAAAAGAGATGGTTAAGATGTTGCCTTAAAGCCAAATGATTGTTTTGCTGTGTTCCTTCACAGGGTTGCCTAGCTGGAGTAGGTAGTTTTGTTTAATTTCCGGATGTTAGTTTTAATTTTTGTGCCGCTGTCTTAAATTGTCAGAGGCTGTAAAGCACCCTGCCTCAGGAGTTAGGCAGGATGCACTCCAGCACAGCTACGTCTCTCACAGGTCTGTGGTACTGTTTTTTGTTTATTAATCTAGGATTCTGCCAAAGGACTCTCCATGTTTACAGGAGAAGAGGAGATCTTTGCCTTTCAGCGAACTCTCTCACGCCTTACAGAAATGCAAACTGAACAGTACTGGAAAGATGGGGACAGAAGCAGAAAGAGCTTTAATTAAAAGTCAAATAAATTCACCAAGAAGTGAAACTACAGAATTGGGAAACTTTTTTCTTTTTTTGCACAACTGAAATAACAATAATTGCACTTTATCATCTGGACCACGTTCTCTTTCTGTGCTTGGTTTTTTGTGTTCAAGACGTGAGCTCTGGTGTATGGACATGTGAAATTGTGATGGCTTTAAGGCTATGCCTTGAAAATTGTACCTTGTATTTTCTTTTCTGTAAAATACAGCTTTGTTGTTCGGGAAGTTCAGTGGGATTAGACTTTTTCTGGAGAATGGGTCTAGAGACAAAAGTGAAGGAGCTGTGCAAGGTTGCCAGCAGGTGTATAAGGCTGGGTGAGGAGGGCACTTTGTGGTTCACACTGCTTCTGTCACCTGCAATGCAGCCTGCACAAAAGAAGCAGCAAATGCTTTCTGTATGAAGCTCCTGGCGTTGTGAAGGTCCCTGCTAGAATCCTGGAACTCCTGCACAGTGTGTTCCAAGGGGTTTTCCCCCTTATTTTCTGTGTGTAGCCATCTGCTGACTTTCAGGCTTTAAGAGTGTTTTGTAATCAGGCTGTTGCTCAGACTGATTCATTGACCACTAGCAGCTCAAACCAAGAGAGAACCCCGAGGAGGAGGTTGGAGGTACTTCAAACCACACAGGATTAAGATCTAAGTAACCATGGATGGGAAAAGAAACTATGATAAGGCAGGGTGTGCTGTAACAGAGAGTACTAACTTGCTAACCTGTTAGCCCTCAATGGTCTGTTTCTTGCAAACCTGGATATGCTGCCTCTGCACCAGGGATGTATCTCTACCCTGAATCTGCTCAGGCTTCATCTGAGCATGGTCTCCAGGCATCTCACAAAGAGGAGGACAACTCTGTCCAGTGAGACCTGGCAGTAAGAGAATCAGGATCCAGGAGTTTTCTTTCTGAAATCACCTGGATCTGAATAATCCCAGTGCCTCAGTTTCCCTGTGGATAAAATGGGAATTGTTACTTTCTTGTTTGCTAACACTGGAGTGCTGCCAGGCTTCACTCATTAATATTCTAAGATGCTTGGTGAGGCTCTGGGATGAAAATACTTCAGTAAAGTAGGTAAACAGTGCAAGAAAAAACAAATTAGCTACTCAAAAGTGGATTAGTTTCCTTGTTTGGGTTACAGAGTGAATGCCATCAGCTAAACACCACGTGCCTCTTTGTAGTGATGATTTTTCTTTTTAGTTATGCATCTGTTTTAAATAAAACTCAAACCCTGAGCTTTGTGATTAAAGCAGTTCAGGTAGTTGTCCTTACACCTGTAATGACAAATGTCCTTTCTGATTCATTGCAGCCTCAGCTCCTGTACTTGTGACCTGCAATGGCTTTGTAAATCCTGTTGGGATTTTCCTTCTATACTGAGAACTTTTTAAAAAGATGTGATTTTGAGTCTGATATGTAAAAAACTCAACTCTTGTGAAATCACTCCTGATATTTGAGAAGAATTTATTTTGTAATAAAGAAAAATGAATCCAGATTTTATAAACCTTTCAGCTGTTACCCACACAATTTAAGGTACGTGTTCTCCAGAGGTAGGCCTTGTTTTAATTACTTCATCAGACAGGGGTTTTTATTTTCACCTCTGTCTCCAGGATGCAAACCCAGACAGCACTGATCATTGGTGGGCACTTGGTTGCCTGGATGAGCCAAAGCACCACAGATCATTGCCCTATACAAGGCTCAGCTTGCCAGAAGGGTCCTTCTCCAGAGGCAGCCTGGATTTGTCCTCCATGCTTACTGCTGCTAGCAGCCCTAATTTTGGGGTTTGAAACCCTTTTTTTACCACCTCTTTGACTCTTGTCTCCAGCAACTTGAGGGTGAGGTGCTCCAGCTGATTGCAAACCACAGCTGAAGTGCTCCTTTTTTCTGTTAATTTGGGATTGTTAGTGTTGAAGATGTGCTTTTGCTGTCAGCTAGGTAGTTCTGCAGTTAGATGTGACAGGTTTTACACAGCCTGGGAAATTGCCCCAGGAAGCCATTAGTTGACACTTAGGCAGTTGGTTTGGGAGGATCTGAGGGTCACTGCAGCACCCCAGTGCAGGTACCCTCATGCAGCACCTCTTAGTGCTGAGAATGGGAGAGCAAGGCTGCAGCAGGACACTTCTCCATGGATGCTGGTGGCAGATAGTTGGGCAGTTCTTGCTGGCAGCTGGCCAGCAGTGTTTTCCAGTTCAGGCATGAGGAACCAGTGGGGTGACATTTTTCAGTGAAATGTTGGGGCTACTTTGGTACCTTCTACTGCAAACATTTCAGCCTCCCCATTCCTTCAATACTCACCATACTGAGTATGAAGTTGTGGCCAACTTAGCTTTCAGCAGTGGAGCATCCAGTGTTTGAGAAGAGCATCCAGAAAAATTCTTAATGTCCTGTGACTAATTCACACAGGTCTGTGAAGCAGGAGGCTGTATGGTGGCCAATGGTTGCACGCATTGTTACTCATGGAAGCATTGGCTGCTTCTCCAGACTGATTTCAGTCCTGGGTTTGTTGGGGTTTTTTTTCCATTTTTTCCCTCCAGCATCCTGCAGCAGTGAGCCATCAGAGTCTAACTAGGGTATTTGCACAAAATAAAAGGTCCCTTTCCATGCTTCACTGCCTCTTCCAAAATACTTGAAGAGCAGATGCAGCCAATCTGCTGTTTGAGTTTTGTTTGTCCAGTGGATGCTTCTCCTGCTCCATTTCCTCTCAAAGATGAGCAATCCCCAACATCTCTTGTCAGAAAAGAGTGCTGCTTGTCTTGGGCTACTTCACCTTCCTCTGTTGTTCTGCAACCTCATTTCTGACAGGAGCACAGGTTTGTGCAGGAGTTTCCTGCTGCTTGGCTTTGGGCCTCGAGAGCTCTGGCGTGTGTGAAATGTGGGGTGTGGGACTTGGGGGTGCATCTCTGTTCCTGCAGAAGGGAAGAAGTTTATGACCCTTGGGTTGGGGTAGTGCTTCTGTTTGCCTTTCTGCCCACCAAAGAGGAGGACTTGCAGTTGGCAGTCCCTTTTGTGAGAGCAGAGGGAGGATGGAGCAGATGGAGGATGCAGGCCACTTGCTCCCTCTCCAGCCTTCTGCATTCTCCACATATTTGTAAAACAACTTTTGTTTTAAACTGAATTGAATTCTAAGAGTGCCATTAAAATACAGAAATGCTTCTCACTGACCTATTACTCTGCATTCATGTTGGTAAAATTTTGGATGAGTTTCTATAGTCCTCCCGCCAGTTCTTTGTCAGGGTGAAGGGTTTACTTGGCTCTGTTAATCCACTCTCTAGCTGAAATTGTTCATTTCAATCATTACAAAAATCCACTCTTTTTCCAGTGTGAATCCTATAGTCCCACATTCAAGTACTGCTGCCAGTGCAAAGACTTCAAATTCTTTGAGTGCAATCACACTGTGTCAGTCCAAAGCCAAATTGCAAACACTTATCCACAATTCCCCTTACTCAGCTTTAAGCTATTTTTTTTCCCATCAGGCAACAATAGCCATAAAAGTATAGGGAAAGGTTACCAGAAAGGCTTCATCAATTGGTTGATCAATTCCTTCACAAGCTGTGGTATAATTCTACCACGTCCTCCTCTTTGCAAGAAGCCAAACCTTTCGTTCTGTTACTTCAGATATTTTTAGCAGGCAGTTCTTCAGTGTCACAGTAATTAAGAGCGATCACAGGCACTGAAAGATGAAGCACAGAACAAAAGATCAAGTGATTGTTTGAGCTGAAGTTAGCTGAACCAGGGAAAGTAAGCTGGCTGAGGTGAAGAGAAGAGCTTTCTTGTATCCTCCAGTCTCTGACAGCAAAGCCAAACACACTTGGTTAACTTTCTCTGCCTGCCATGATGGATACTGTTCAGGTCACAACATGGTGTGTTGGGTGGGGAGGTTTTTCCTGCAGGCTTGCTCAGAGCATTGCTGTAGCTGAGGTGAGATGTGCCCAGCAGAGCCTCCCTGTGAGGCGAGGTTCAGACACGCTGCAAACAGCTCACGAAGTTAGCTGGGCTGTGTGGGGAGGGAAGTTCATTGAAAACAGAGGCGCAGGACCAGTCTCCTCCAGTTGTGGTTGATACCTCGTGAAAAGTAACGTTGCAGAGGCCAGTGGGGAGAGGAGCAATTACTGTCCAGCAAAATTACAATCTGAATGGGCTGCCATTTCCAGAGCTGCGCTGGGACGGCGTCATCGCTATAGAAACTTCTGCGAGTGAGACAGAGAGGGCTTCCAGCAGCAGGAACGGCGAATGGGCAAGGTTAGACTGGGTGCAAAGCCCATTCAGTCAGGCAGCTGCCAGTTGAGCCTCTTTGCCAAGCAGATTGTAGGAAATGCTGATTAAAATGTCCACTGAACACACCAGGCAAATTAAATTTCAGTCACAGCCGCCTGGCCGGTTTCAGTGGGAAGATGGCTCCAGAGCTGGGTGCACCTGGGCTCATTCTCCCCCCCTGCAGCCTCTCCCACGGGCACTTGTGCCCTGCTCACAAGTACAGCAGGGATGCTGTGGCAGTCTAAGGACACAGGTGAGCTTTGTGGGGAGAGGTGGTAGTGGCTGGTTTAATCAAGGATATCTGCAGGGAAAAACCATGGCAGACATTGTTCCAGGCTGGGGAGCAGTGTTCCTCCCCAGCCCAGCTTTGCCACCTCTCCCGGGGCACAAGCTGGGTGGATGAGGGCTGCGCCACGTTCACCTCACTCTGACTGGGCTGGCATCCCTGTTTTGCCCACTCGCTCCACTCATTGTGCTGACATCAACAGGACTGCTCTCTTTGAACATGTTTCCTGTCAGCCCCTTCCCCTCCCTACAGCCTGTGATGGACAGCTGAAGGTGACCCTTTGGGGCAGAATGGGTGGTGACACAGCCAAAACCCCAACACAAAGCACTGAGCTTGTGGGAGATCTCAGTGCTGAGGGCTTCCCTCTCATCACCTCTTCAGCAGCTTAGACAAGTTCCTGAAATCCCTAATGCAGTCTATTGGTCCCCAGCTTTGTTTTGCACATCCAAGTGCATCTGCAGTTCCAGTAATGCCTCTCCTTGAATGGCTGTTCTTAGCTCCTTCTCACACCAGGTCCTGGTCCTTTCATCTATGCTAAGGGAAGGTTTGGCATCTTTTATGTCTGTCACTTGTCTTGGAAGAACACCTTGTCACCCTTCTGACAGCAGTTACTCCAGTACCTCACTCCCCACTGATCCCCTGAAGGACCATCAGCATTATCAGGCTTTACCTCTTTGTCTCCTCCTCTCTCCTGTCTCCTCAGCCTCCTTTGATGTAACTGCAGGAGGGCAGCCAGAAGAGTCTCAGGCAGGTAAGCTCAGACACATGCAGTGCAGTGACACTGTAAGGTGGCCATCTCCCTACTCCTCCACAAGCTGTGTTAAGCCCATGTGCCAGCTTGGGCAGCAAAGCCTCAGTGCTGTGCCCCTCTTCCACAGCTCAGTTTGGGACAGTTTGGGACAGTTGTTTTTGCAGTCATGCCTGGCTTTGAGACAAAACAATAAATCCACTTTGTGAGCCTGTGGGATTTCCCACCTACCTGTATTGCAGTTTCCAAAGGCACTACCATGTCTTCATAGGCTGTGGCTGGGAAAAAATGATCTATTAATGACAGCAATGAGATCTGTCTTGCAGTGGAAGGGTGACTGAGGTAACAAGTCATGGATTGTTACATCCATGGAATGTTTGCCATATGGAATCTTTTTTTTTTTTTCCAGAACACAAATTATGCCCTCTTGGTAGTAAAGATAATAATTGGTGTTTTGGTCTGCCTGCAATTCTGTTCCTTTACAACTTCTCAATGCTCAGCTCTTTAAAACTCAGACTGACTTCATCTTCTGCTCTCAGAGCACCTGAAGGTGGTGCTCAAACATCAAGACATCTGCTCAAGCCACTATCTGTCATTGTCTGCTTAGGCTTCCTCTAGGCATTGGTGGTTTGTTTTCCTAATGGCTAGCACCAAGCTGCTGCGGCAGTGTCTGGGTGTGGAGAGATGTGTACTCAAGGACCTGGGAATGGCTTTTGCAGCCCTTGTGGCCTGTAACTGCTCCCACAGCCATGGGTTAAGGCTTGGTTAATGGCTGCCAATCTGACAATTCTTGAACAATGTAGGAAATTGGTTATTGACATAATTGAGAAATGATCTGAGCATATCACAGCAGCCCATGCTTGAGGACACCTCCATCTGCTAAGGTTGACCCTAATAATTGACAGTCTTACCCAGTGCCCCAGAGGTGCTTTGTAAGGCACAAGGCTGAAGGTTAAATAGCTTCTGTGCATCAGATGTGCTCATTACACCAGTCTGCCTGTAATGGCCTTTCTGAAGCCACAGCAGCTTGCTAATTGATTGTTCTTATTTTATGGTCTTTCCAGGGGTCCCCTGTACCATTACAAAGCTGTGCCCTTGTCCTTGCCAGATTGCCTTTTCCTGTTCAGCCTGAGAACTAGTGTCCCCTTGCTGAACAGGGACCTGCCTGCCATCCTTTGCTTGCCCTTGGTCAGCTGTATGGTGCTGCTCAGGCACCCTCCCCCTTTTTCTCTTCCCCCAGCCTCACTCCTCCACCTTAGCTCTTCCTTCTGTAAAACTCAAAGGCTTCACAGCCAGCTGCCTCTTTTTTTAACCATCTGTCACCACAGCTTATCATCCAGGCAGCCCTGTAGGTCTCCTCTGCTTGGTCTGAGGTTTATTTAACCTCAAGCTTTCCAAAATGAGAAGGTGATGATGAATCAAAGGCTAATAAGAGACTTAGTGTGGAAGAGGAAGGTTTGCCCAATCAACTCAGCCCACCTTTCTGGGCTGAGAACACCTTTGCCAGCTCATTTGGAGCTGAAGCCACTGAGTTGTTAATGCTACATACTCCTGCCTAGCTTCCAAGTGAGAAATGAGCTGCAAAAGCCTCAGCCCTTTGGTTGGAATCCTCCAATGTACTTGGGCACCTGGCTAGAGATGAAGGTAGGTCTGAGCTTTAGCACCTCGTGTCTTTCAAGCAGGAAGATGCCTCAGTTTTTGTCTTGCATGCAACAGGGAAAGCATAGGCTGAAAGCAGGGGGAAGTGGCTTTCAGCAGAGCCTAAAACAAACTTCCCATTGCCTTCATAGTTCTCCCACGATCATGTAAGGGGGATGGACAAAGCCCTGTTACGCCACAGCTCTTGGGGAGATTTTACCATTTCACTTGGGCTGGGATGCTCCTGATGAAAGGAGAGGCCAGAAATGTCAGGATTTGCGGCTCCCTCTCCCCTAACTTTGGTGCATTTATCACCAGTGGCAAAAGACAAGTCCAGTGCTGTATTTTGAGTGTCTTGGGGCACCACTGTTCCATAATCCAGGCAAAACAGAGAACCCGGGCTGAGGCAGGATAAGCAGTAAATTAGCATGAAAGGCTGACTCTGAGAAGGAAAATCCTGTTTTGTAGGAATACCTTAGCACTTGGGTGCATCATATGCCATCATCTAGCTCCACCATGCGTTGGGATCTCTCCTCTTGCCACAGGGGAGAGAATTGATGTTTTCCTCTCCCTTTCTGACACCAACACACAGCCCTAGTGATGCTCTCTCTTCGGTGGGGTGTTTCAATAGTACCAAGCAGGCAATGTCACATAAATCACACTCATTGTGTGGTTTGGTAGCACCTTTAATTGAAACACACTCCCTTGTTTTCCTTTGCTCGTCTCCTCCAGAGTATGCACACGCTGGCTACTCCAATGGTAACAGATTAGCAAGATTTTATTTATATATAATATAAATTAGCTATAAAATTCTAGACTGGCAAACATCTACTGCAATACCTGTCCTTAGGATAAGGGAAAGAGACATACGGAGAAAAAGAGTCTGAGAGGAGACCTTCTTGCTCTCTACAACCCCCTGAAAGGAGGTTGGGGCCAGGTGGGGGTCAGGGTCTCTTCTCCCTAGTAATGAGTGACAGGAGGAGAGGAAATGGCCTCAAGCTGTGCCAGGGGAGGTTTAGGTTGGACACTGGAAGAAACTTTTCTCATGAAAGGGTTCTCAAAGACTGGAACAGGCTGCCCAGGGAGGTGGTTGAGTTCCCATCCCTGGGGTGTTTAAAAGAGGCAGAAATGTGGTGCTGAGAGACATGGTTTAGCACCAGCCTTGACAGTCAGATACTGGTTGGGTTGGATGTTCTTAAAGGTCTTTTCCAACTGAAACAATTCTGTGACAGCTTAGGGCTCCCACGAGACTTGTGTTTGCTCGTGGGACCTCCAAGCACATCCACTTGTTTGGTCTGTGTGCCCCTGAACCATGCCTCAGGCTTCCTCCTAGCCTTATTTTTTTAAAAAATATATCTTCCATATTTCAAAACAGTTTGGAAAACTTCGGGACAAAGACTGCCGTGGCCGGCGGAGGAGGCGGCCTGCAAGGCAGGCGAAGGCCACAAGGTGGCAGGGCGGCATCGCGCACAGGCCCAGCGCCGCGGCCGCCCGCGGGCAGAGGGCCCTGCGGAAGGCGGCAAGCTGCTTCCCACAGCCAGCTCCGACGAGAAGCGAATCGAACGTGCCCGGCCTCCCACCGTGCCCTCGGGCTGCCAACAAAGCTTGGGCAGGGATTCCCGAGAAAATAAAAATGGGAGGCTCCGAAGTATGCGCAGTTTTTTTCAAAGCCCAAACTGCTTTGCCTAGGGTTGGCTGCACCACAGCAGCAGCACGACTCTGATGCAGAATCATAGAATCATAGAATGGTTTGGGTTGGAAGGGACCTCCAAAGGTCACCCAGTCCAACCCCTCTGCAGTCAGCAGGGACATCCTCAACTAGATCAGGTTGCCCAGAGCCTTGTTCAGCCTGACCTTGAATAGCTCCAGGGAAGGGGCCCCAGCCACCTCCCTGGGCAACCTGCTCCAGTGTTCCACCACCCTCATGGTGCAGAACCTGCTCCTCACATCCAATGTAAATCTGCTCTGCTCTAGTTTGAAGCCATTGCCACTTGTCCTGTCACTGCGGCCTTCATAAACAGTCCCTCTCCATCCTTCAGGTACTGGAAGGCTGTGATGAGGTCTCCCCAGAGCCTTCTCTTCTCCACTGAGTAATACCCTAGGTGCCTCCACGGTGCCCTTTGGCAGCAGCTCTGCGGCACACCGCATGGCTGGCTGGAAGCAGAAGTCACACATGTGGTTGCAGCTGGCACTCTGGGGACACCTTGTCCTGGGTCAGGCAGCAGTCAAGCAGGGCCATCATAAAAATGAGGGGCAGAGGGGTCATGGGTGGCTGTGGGCAGGGCAGGGGGACAGTGGAGCCTTGTGTAGGACTGGCATGACTTAACCCTCACAGGGACACAGAAGATTTATGTTTTTAATACACAATGAGTCAATTATGACTCTGTTTCGGGAAGTGAGGGTTTCCTTGGAAGTGGAGCTGCCTTACCTTTGGGTAAATAGGATATTTCACATTGCTTGATCCTGTCCCAGGGTTTTCCCCATGGCCAGGTTCTACCTTGCAATGGCTTGAGCAAAGTCGTGCTGGGCACACCACCAGATGGGATCTCTCAGTACAGGGTACAAGGCACAAAGGCGTATGTGCTCCTGAGCAAAGCAACAGGCAGGCTTCCAAAAGAGTTTGGGAAGCCTGGGGCTTCTGCACAGCTACCTTGTGACTTCTCAGGCAGGCAAATCCCTGCCTGGAGCTCTGTCCCCAGCCTACTCCTTTTAGCACTTGTTGGCACCACACTGGCTTGGTGATGGGAGGCTGCCTCAACCCTGGGGTGCAGAAGCTCTTGGGGTGGAGTTATTGCTGTCCCTGCCTGTGGGGAGCTGGTGAGTAATGTCATCCATGCCTGGGATTTGATTTAATTCTGGGATGCTCATTATGCATACAAATGATCTCATGAGAAAGGGAGGATCACCCACCTTCAGGTGCAGCTGTGAATTCCCCAACTTCAAGAGCAGCTGTGATGACAAGCTGCTCTCTGTGTTTCAGTGAGGAAATCTCCTTAGTGCTGTCTTCTTCATCTGCTGGCATCCTGATACTGTTCTCAAGAAAACCCCATGAGACCTGGAACAGACCTGGAGTTGATACAGCCTATCCCCAGTAGTACAAGCCAGCGTCCTTCCAGCTGCGATAAGCCTGAAACCCTGACACTGACATCTGGAGCACTTGAAGGATTTGGTTTACAATGGACTCCTCAAAGAAAAGGCCATGACTATGCCTTTATGACAAAAGATGGCTCTTGCTTTGGCTGGCTGTGGTTAAGAGCTTCAGGAAGCTCCCCAGTCCTGTTCTGCCACCCCTTCATCACCACAGTCTCTCTACTCCTCCTCCCATGTGGTTCAGCTTGCATCAGTCCTCTCCATTGCCAGTATCCTAAGGAGAACATGCAGGCTGTATCCTCTCCAAAAACACACAGAAGGCACAGAAGCCAAGAAGGTACCAGAGGATGAGTCAACTTCTGCTTAACATTTCAGGAGTTGGGTGTTGGAGTTTTTTCAAATTGTTGTTGGTTGGGTTGTTTGGTTTGTTTTGTTGGTGTTTGGTTTGTTTTGTTGTTGTTTGTTTTGTTTGGTTTGGTTTGTTTTGCTTTCAATGGTAGCAGTTCTTATCTGCTTGGGCTTCCCTGTGTGACTCCCCCTTCCAGGCTCATATCCTCTGCTAGCTGCTGCCAGCAGCTCCTTGTGCAATCATCTGCTGTTCTTTTGAGGCACCAAACTCTCCCCATGCAGAACTCAAGTCCCCCATACGGCATTCAGTGAGCCATAAATCTCAGTGCTCAGTGTTGTATATTTAAGTCCCCTTTAGGCTGTATCTCTTAATCCTCAAGCTCTTAAAAAACAGAAAATTCAAGTAGAAAATATAGAGGAATTTGTTTTGCACTTTTCCCTCTCCGGCTTGCCTAGAGGCAGAAATGATGCTGAGACTTTTTCAAGTCAAACTACTCTACAAACACATTGAAAGGAGGCACAGAAGAGACTTTTACCAGAAAACTTCATTCCTGTAGGGAACCTGCTGGAACAAAAGTCTGGTGATATGCAGAAACATTACCTCAGTGTTTCAAGAAAGAAGAAAGGTGATCAGTCTGGCTAGAGTGGGGAACAGACAAGGAAAAAGAAAGAAAGAAATGAAATCAGCTTCGATGAAGCATGCCAGGGCATAACCCTCTCTGCAGATCTCCTAAGGCCCAAGCCCATGAAAGAACTTGCAATCAATGGATGCTGACATCTGCTGAAGGAGCAAGCAGGCCATTAATGCAACAAGTCAAGGAACTTTGATGGAGCTGACTTTTTCTGGGAAATTAGCTGGATTGCCAGGGTAACCAAATCACAAAAGGATGCAGGACACAATCAACACATGGAAGGATACAGACTTGCTGAAAAGTTCTCTGGGCAGGACAAAATTAAATGAAATTGGATGTCCTAGAAAACAGTTTTCACTTTCATCATTTCTCTTGGCTGGATTCCATGGCACCACAGAAATGTTTCTACAAGAATTGATCACTTCTCACATTCTGGGCCCTGGAGAGGTTCCCACACCACTCAGAATAGGTAGGTCTTTTAGAGTACAGGCTTAGAGGTAAGACCTAGGCCAGCTGGACAAAGCCACCATCCTTCAGTTACACATGACTGGGCATATGACTGAATCCTGCCACCAACAAGCTGAAATAAAAGAGTGAAAGTACCAGCCACTTATTTTACCTACATGTAGCAGCAGGATGTGCATACAAAAGCAGGTAAACTGGGGGGGTGACAGTAAACTAATCTGAGCCAAAGAGCAGATCTGTTCCTGAGACTGAGAAGAACCTTCATCTGGCTAGCAACCTGGCAAATAGATCCATGCTGCAGAATGAGGTCAAAAGCAACACTTCCCCAGGGTTTTGAAGAAGTTTTAGACTCATGGGTTCAGGTCAGCCTAAAATGGGTCCTTCAGTTCCAAACCTGAATGTTCCCCAAAGGCTGGCAGTAGTCTGGAGCAGCTCCTGCCTGTGACTGTTTTCAGCTGCAGTCTCTGTGAACAAGGGCAGCCACTGCAAGAACTCACCTGGTGAAGTCTTGTTTTTCAGATTAGTTTAGGGCACTTTTCTAGAGCCAGATTGCAGGAATTTTGCTAAGATACCTTAGTGTGTTCCTGTCAATAGCTACAGCATGTACAAAATTTATAATTCTGGATGAAAGGCACTTATCAGAAAGTTGCTGACAAGCTCTTATCTACAGAGCACATCACTGACATACTCATCCCGTGTGAAAGCTGTGCAAGAAACACAGGGTTCAGTTTGTCAAATTATGAGCAACAAACAGTGCCAGACTGAATAAGAAACAGCCTCCAAGATCCATTGCACCACAGGTTATCAACGCACAGTGCACTGAGCCCCGTGGCAAAGGCAAGACAATGAAATGGGTATGAGGGAAACTAGGAGGCATGGAGAACAAGTGAGCCCAAAGCTCAAGAGGATGAAATAACAAACGAAAAGGAAACTACTTATTCAAGCTACCACATGCTCTGCTAAAGTGAAAGACACAGAAGGCTTGTGGACTGGGGAAAGATCAGTCTTGCAATGGGTGTTGAGAATACATTAGAAAAGCCTGGAGCAGGTAAGAGAGACAGCCCTTGCAGAAGCAGGGGCACACCAGCGTGCCCACGATGGGGCTGTCATTTTGATTCTCCCCTTCTGCTTTCTGCTAAGTGCTGTTTTTTCTCAGCCTCTCAGAGGTTAAGGACAGATGGGAACCATTAGATCTTCACAGCTCCTTTGGGAACTGTTAGTCAGACCTCTTGCATATCACAGCCCTTCAAACCTCACCTGCTTACCTTGCCTGAGACTTGACTGGAGTGTCACTCATGCTTTTAACACTGCTTCAAGCACATCCATCAGAAATGTGCCTGTCTTGGCTCAGGCACATCTGGAAAATGAGCCAACCACCCTGACAGCTTGTTACAGTGATTAATCACCTTCATTCCAATAAATTTGTGCCCAGTTTTTCATATAAATTTATCTGGTTTCAGCTTGCTGCTACACATTCCCATAATTTACTAGATTAAAGAGCCTTTCAGTACCTGATATTTTTCTCCCAAGGAAGTTCCTTCACCATCATAATCAATTCCCTGCTCAGTCTTTTTTGATAAGCTAGAGAGAGCAAGTGCCTCACATCTCCCATTGCAAAGCATTTTCTTCAGGCTCTGAATCATTTTGTGTGGCTCTAATGTTCCATTGCCCATTTTTCAACATCAATTACAAAGCATACAAGCCATCCCAGTGCCAGTCTCACAAATACAGGATATGCTCATATCCAGTGGCTTGTTCTTTAGGACTTGTTAAAAAAAAAATCTAATCAGAGTCTTAGGCAGATGCAAATCCTAAGATTTGGAACAATCAAAACCCAGCCATCAGTCACCTTCACTGGTGCTGCCATCTTAGTAGGTCAAGGGAAAGTATGCCAAGGCTGTCTCCTTGCTTGTTCACTGGAAAGCAAAGCTGCCCCTGCACAGAGTATCACTCTGGGCACACCCAGACCACATCCATAGGGATTAAGGGGCCAACAGGCACAGAGCAGCCATGTCCAGGCTATTAAACCCTCTTACTTGTCAAAGTGGAGCTGCTGCAGCCAGACTTTTAATGTCCATGCCTAGGAACTGTTTGGGAAGCTCCTAGAAGTCTGGGCCAACAGTGCCAGGGATCTTTTTGTAGCCTCACTGTGGGCCCAGCTGAGCTCCAGTACCTAGGAGTGCTCCCCACTGCTGCCCCCTTTACTGAGAGGGATAAATGTTGTCAGAACACAGAAATGATCTCCAAGGAGAAGGATGAAGCAAGTCCTTCACTTTGCCCTTCCAAACCCTTTTTGGTGACAGGTGAGCAGGGCTTCAGACCAGAGAGGCAGCAACAGGCTGGGGCATCCTTTTCCTGCTCAGTGCTAGACCAAGGGCTCACACTGACACTGGAGAGGCAAGATTTCCATCACAGCAGAGCCCCTGTCAGGCCTCTCAGTGCACTTTTGTGCATCTCAGTGAGAGAAAAGACACAGGAAGAAAGGACCAGGACACCCAGGTATCCAGCACTGACAAAACTGGTGACACTCACATGCACTATAGGTAGATAAGGTGTCTAGGCTGAGCCTAAACACCACCTTTTATACAATTCCAGGGTTTTCAGATCAGGAAGTTGAGGAAAGAGTGATTTGGGGAAAAGATCATCTGCCCCACCCCCTCACCCCCCACTAACTCAACAGAAGATGAAAATGTCTGATGGCTAGAATTTTATTAGACCTTGATTGGAACAATAGGAACTTCCTCTTTTTACACAGAATTTTCTACTTTCTTATATCCTGGCAGCGTCAGAAAATGCTGAATCACAAACCTGGGGCTTTAAAAAAAAAAAAAAAAAGAAGAAAAAAAAGAAAAAAAAGAAGTGTTTCATATGCAGAAGAAACCTGTCTTACATCATTTCATGTTTCCTGCTCTGCTCTCTGGTGCCACGTTCCTCATTTTCAGCCTGTTTTAAAGGTCAGCTTCACAGAACAAATCCTGACCTCAGACATGGGAAATATGCTGCCTCATCACTCTAGGATCTTTTCTCACATGATTAGTCCCAACATTCCTGCAAGTAGAACAGTTCCCGTCACCACTGCTGCAGCTAAAAAAGAATAACCAAAAGGAAAAAAAAAATAAAAAAAGAAAAAAAACCACCACCAAAGCAAAGATGATTTATCTTTCAACTCCCCAAGTTACTATTTACCACTGTCAGAGCCTCATTTCACAGGCTGGGGGCTACCTCAGCAGTGTAATGCTATTGCCATCTATGGGCAAGCAATAATCTTACTAGCCATATGCACAAGTTGAAGTTGGAATACTTACCTAAACTGACAACTACCCTCAGGAAACTTTTAAAGGACTTCAAAGAGGATTTTATTGAAGAGTCTCCAATGGCTAGGATATAGGATCGGGGCAAAACTTCATAGAAGACAGCAATTACTTCTCAGGTTTTAATCTTCATTATGTAATCTTTCAACTGGCTTCGTTTTGCCTGAAGGTTTTTATTTCTGATGCTATAATCTGAGCAGGCAGGAGAGGTCATGTTGAGGTGCTGATCCAGAAGCAGCATGCATACTCTACTCACTTTGGACCAAAGATCTGAACTTGCTTGAAATTACCACTACTGATTATCAAATGTCTAAAGAATGATGGCAGGCACAACAGTGGTGAAGGAGCTTCAGTGCTTCATAACTCTTCTGAAAACATAAAATTGCAACCTTAACAAAAGAACCAGACAATTAATCTGATGCTTATAAATGACAAATGCACACTGACAAGAGAGTTTGAAGCTTAAAAGGTAGTGCAAACTCTTTTTAGCTTGCTTATGCCTCTGGAAAAAGAATGGAGCTCTTTTTCAGTCACCTTGTGGACCACCTTCATATGAAGAAGCTTTTGCCAGTGTCTGTTAAGGAATACAAAGCAAAACTGAACTCCCACTCACTGGGAGACTCTACAGGTGACATTTAAAAGAAAGCACAACACGGCGGCAAGATGAAAAATGCCTTTTCTGTTAAATTATAACTATCCTGGCGGTTATACTGCTCTCAGGTTCCTAATAAAGGCAGAAAGATTGCCTCCCGTGCCTGCAGAGCTCATTGCCAGGTGGCACAAACCATGCACAGTTAACTTGGCAGACATGGCTGCTTCTTGTTGGTTCCTGCTGAACCAGTGAAAAGGAAAAGGCCCAGGCCCTGACAGCAAAGATTGCCCCACAAGTTGTCACTCGCCAGGGGGGAAAAAAAGGGGGGAAGAAAAAGAAAGAAGAAGGAAAGACCAAAAAAGCAGCTAAGGCATCAGACCCACCTCAGCCCCTTGCCAGAGGAAGGGCACTGTAAGATTGACCCTCACAGAATTTGTAAGAAAAGGACCAAAGCACAAAGTCCTCCTCTAGCAAAGTCAGAATATAAAGGTTTGGACAGAGTTTCTGGAACAAAGAGCCAGAGGTGTTTGTGAAGGAGTGCAAGAAGAGGCACTTCCAGTGACTGCAGAACTACAAACAAAAGCACTTTTGTGCAGTACCAGATTACTTGCTCTTATTTTCTCTTACAGTCACATGCTTAAGTGGGCCTGTACTGTTTGAAAACATGATTTATTAAGACTCCTTAAACTGCAGGCAAGTATTGTACTATTAATACTTTAACTTTCCTGTTACTTAGTATGGCTTGCTTCGTAACTGTACCTCTTATATGACCAAATCCCCACTGAATCCTTTAAAAGTTTTTGTTGATATCCCCTCTCTAGTTCCAAAGTTTTTCAGATTTATGGGCTCCCCCCTCCCCCTCATTGTTTCACTGTTTCAGGGACATCCCCTTCTTTTCAGCAGATTAAAACATCCAGTAATCTGAAACAGATTTGGTGACCCTATAGCATTAAATTGTGGTTTGTGGTGCTTTATTCCTGCTCCAAAAGACTTTATGCATTAGCGGGTACATAAAATTGCACCAGAGGTTGAATACATATTGAAAAGTAATAAATGATTCCATATGGTCTTAGTTTTTCCAAGCAGTGCACCACTGTTTTAAAGCCATAGTGTTTAATTTTCCAATTAGGAAGATTTTTTTAATAGCCCCCACAGATATGGGAGCACTCTCACTTCAGATATTCTCCCCAGCTGAGAGATTTGGGTGCACCAACGATTTTCACAGTCAAATGGTGTCCTTGGTTAGCTAGCTAGCAAGGGTACAATTAGCCAAGGCAGTTAATGTCTTCCTTTTATTCAAAAAAGCTTGTGTCATCATTACTGTGAAGACACAGGTCACAAAGCCTCTGTGAGCAAACTGAATAGCATACGTTCCTTTTTAAGCTTCACGTACTTGAACATCTGTCAGACCTCAGCTATACTGCCTTCCCACTTTTGCCTGCTTACTTCCAAGGAGGGGGGAAAAAAAATCCATTTTGGTAAAACAAGGCTTATAGTACCTGTATGTAAATATATTTTAAGCTTAACATGCCTATTAAGAAGAGTAGCTGCTGTATTTAGAAGCAGCAGATCAGCTCTCAGGGTGTAATTCAATTACATGCGCTCACTTAAATGCTACCACCAAAAAAAAAACAAACAAACCCAAAACAACCCACCCTATTTTATAAATTAAAATCAGGCTTCACTCTTGCTGCCATTGGCTTTTCATAGGTAAAACAGGACTGAATGACTTCAGATGTGTACCTTTAATGCAGTAGTTTGCTAGACTGAAGGAAATGACTTTGCAAGGCAGGCAAGAGTGTGTAGGAATGGAAGAATTCAACTTGTCAGTGTGCAGTAGGGCAGTTAGCTGCAATTGCATGCCCTGAGCATGTTTAAGTGACATTCACATGAGCCACGAGGAATGCAAGGCCTCCAATACCAAAAGCAAGACTGGGACAGAACTGAGGCATTAAAATTCAAAACTGCTCTCCCAAACCCCCATCTCAACTAATGTCTAATCCCAGAAGCTCTGGAGTCCTATTTTTAGGCTGTCAGCATCCCAAGATCCAGGATATTCTGCCTTTCACATACCCAGAACCACCCCACGTTGGGCAGCTCTGTGCCTCTCCCAGCCCGGTGCTGGAATTTGGGGCCCAGACACGTCTCCGTGCAAGATGAGAGCCACAGGCCCAGCTGCACAGCCTGCTCAGGGCACATCCAGCGCATACCAGGGGGCTCCAGCTCACTAGAGCACACTGCTGTGATCGCTCTTCCAAGACAGGGCAGCAGGTAGGAGGTGCCTGCTGCCACCCCATCACTTGCTGCAGTATGTCTCAGGCACTCAGGAAATGTGATCCCCTTCCCATTCCTCCGACTTGATGCAGCTCCTGAGTCAGCAGCCATCCAGTTCCTCCGGGGTGGGGGAAGAGAGAACCAGCTGCAAATGCTTATCATCGACTTCCCCACCATGTGCTGAGCTGGTGACTGCTTTTGCTTAACACTTCACCAGCCCCTTTGAACTCTTTCTCCACACTGCAGGGGGGGGGGGAGCTTCCTTCCCCCTGTGTACCTTGCAATGCCCCCAAGCCAGGGGACCCAAGGTCAACTTCTTCTCCTTCTGCCCAATGGTGTTCAGATGCCTCTCACACACCTTCCTGAAGAGTATCTTACCCTGGAGGTAGGCTAGCCTGAAGAGTATCTGCTGGAAGCCAGGCTGGCCTAACATGCACACCATCAGCCTGTTGAACCTGTACTGCTGCCTGGGGGAGAGGGTGGGGATTCAGGATTCATGGGAGCAATCCAGGAGAGGCCATGACCTACTAATAATAACACTGCCATGGGGAAGGGAGGGGAACAGCCTTGGATTTCAGTCCCCTTTTCCAAGTGTGCTCTATGTACTTCATACCAAACGTTTGTCAAGAGAACAAAACACAAAGTTCTGGGAAAAGGACCAGAAGCCACATCTCCAGCTCCTAAGCTGGATCACTGGAGATACAGAATGACAGCGAGGGAGGTGCTTGGACTTCTTCCTCTAGTAGACATACACAGAGGATCGTTAATTCTTTGAAGGAACTGAAAATAGGCTGTATGTAGGCACCTGCTCTCCAATGGAGAGGCTGGGCTGCAAGCTTCAGCAAAATGAAATCCCTTCCTTCTCTTCACCTGACTCTCAAAGTCTCTGCTACACAAACGTGCCTTGTGCTTGCAGGCAGGGGGAAACAGGTCTGTGAAGGTGGTTCTTTTAGAGCTGTGGCATGCAACCACCACTACAGTGAAGTTTGGAACAAAGGCTTATCTCTACCCAGACCCATATAGACAGGACAGCCACCTCAGGGACATTTTTTTGTTCCATGAAGACAACCATGAATGCCACAATTGGAGGTGCAGTTTTCAGGTCTCCCTCTCCGTGCCCTGCTTGTAGTCACACTCAGCACACTGGATCCTGCTGCCAGTGCCCAGTCCTGCTCTCCCACAGCACATACCCACTGCCACACGCAGGGCTGCAAGACCATTCTAAAGGTTAGCGATGAGAGTAGGGAACAGGGAAACCTTCCTTGGTCCTCAGAGCAACTGTAGCTTCTGTCTGAAGGCAGTTTGTAGTAGTAGTGTCATAATACCCTCAGAAAGGTTTTTCTCCCAGCGCTGTTGCCAGGCAGTGCCCGCACCCTCTCCACGATGCCCCGCCGAGCAAAAGAGCAGCTTCACGAGATGAGGTCCAGACAGGGCCTGCAGGGATCCGTACCGGCGCCCCTCCACCCACACCGCATAGCAGCGGCCGCCTCCCCGCCAACCCCTCGCCAGCCAGGCCTTGACGACCGGCGCCGATCCTGGACCAGGCCGGCAGCCAGTAACGCAGCAGGCCCGGGCCGGCGCCCAGCGAGAGCGCCCAGCCCCCCCGCTACCACCTCCAAGGATCGGTCCCGGCTAGCCGCGCCCAAGGCCATCAGGGACACTCACGCTCCCCACCGGGACACCGGCACCAAGCCCCCAGCACCCCGCCGCATTTTACTCGATTGTTTATTATTTTGCAAGGGGCGGCGGCGGGGCGGGGGCTCTGGCCAATGGGAAGCACGGCTCGGCTGACGAGCGATGTGCGACTGCCAATGGCCGACGAGGGCGGGCCGCGGCGGTCACGCGCGGCTGTAGAGCATGACATCATCTGTTTGCACGGCGCAGCCAAGCTTGCTGCGGAGGGGCGGGGCGGCCGACAGGGGGCGGGCCCGCCGAAGGGCCGGGGCGGGGCCGGGACTGAGTGGGGCGCGCAGGCAGCGCTTGGCTCACGGCTCTGCCGTTTTGGTCAGTGCAGCAGCACGCGTGGTCGGTGTGGGTGACCCCCGCAGCCTCGCCCGGCGGCCCTCTGAGCGGCAGTCGTAGCTGAATGAGGCAGAAGCTACAGAATCAGGTCAAAAGCAACGTCTCCCCAGAGTTTTGCAGAAGTTTTAGACGCATGGGTTCAGGTCAGCCTAAAATGGGTCCTTCAGTTCCAAAACTGAATGTTCCCCAGAGGCTGGCAATAGTCTGGAGCAGCTCTTGCCTGCGTCTGTTTCAGCTGCAGTCTTTGCAAGTAAGAGAAGGAGCAGCAGGACTTCACTGGTGCCCTGACCAAGCCATTTCTCTCACTCCAGCCACAGCCTTATTCTTCTTACATCCTCTGTACCTTCTTGTGCTGCAGCTTTTTGCTTATGCAGGTGCTGTTTGCATTTCTGCAAAATAAAATATCTCCAAAATTAGAAGTGTTTTTATTTTTTGTTTTTTTCCCACATAAAAATAAGTTCACCACTCTCACTATTTGGACATCTCAGTTCAAACAACTGGATGTTGGGCTCCTGGCATGCAACATTTCAGGGGTGCCTGGAACCCCAGTGGGTGCCCAGCTGCCAGTTCAATGTCCTGCTAATGTCCACAGTTCCTCGGGCAGGGCTACTGTCCCCTGGTGTGTGGGCAAAGGAAGGTGTTAAATTATAGTAATGAAGTAATTAAGTGATAGGTGGGTATAATTAACCCTGTATGGGGTAACCAAGACGGGTTGAGTGACATGGCCAGGTTGCACAATGAGTCAGTGGAGGGCAGAATGACACCTGGCCGCTCAGACCAGCCTGAGCCGAGTGACAGTGCTGTCTGTTTGTCTGTCTGTCTTCACAGGTATTGGAGAGGTCTGTGGAGATGTCCTGATGGGGCAGGAGGCAAGGGGAGGTGACTCAATCTCTCCCTGAATCATTCACAGAAACTGCTGTTGTGAGCATTAAACACTTTCATATCATCTAATATGAATGTTAAAAGGTTTAAAAAAAAAAAAAAGGAGTTTCTTGCTCCATCTTAGCAGTTTGACTCATTTTATGCTAATGACAGAAACTCAATTGCACAGACTCCCAAGTAGTCAAAAATTATGATGCAAGCTTTGGAGTGGTGTAGTGTCAGCTTAAAAATCAGGTTTAAAAATGACGATTAGCATTTTGAGTTTTTTTCCTGCTTTATTCCTGGCCCTGGAACTATACTTGGGTCGCATCCATGGCACATCAGGAACTTGGCTATTGGTTTCAGAGGGAAGCTTGAGATGCTTCTTTAATGGGACTTTAAGAAGAGGGATTTCAGGAAAACACCAGTATTGCAGGACTCATAAATAAAGCTGAAAGAGCTGGCAACACTGCTATGCACTGCTATTTGTAGCTGTTATTAACCGTACAAAACACTGTTAGAAACCAATTTCTACCCATGAGAAGCTGAAAGTCTTTCTTGGCCTGCAAGGTGCATCTCTGTGGCTCACCTTGGCAATGCAGCTCCAGCAGACATGAGGCTGTAGGGTTGAATTTTCCCACTTTCTCTTCTTTACAGCATCTTATTCAACCAAGTTTGGTTTTGTTTTGTTTTTTTGAGGTTTCATTGTAGACCTTGTTTCTTACAGAAAGATGGTCACATTTCTTAACATGGATGACTTCAGTCACTGTATTTCACACAACCTAGAATGGGTCAAGAATCCAGCAGTGGGTGGTGATGTTCAGATGTATGCAGACCTTCCAACCTTACAGTATGCAGACCTTCAGTCCCCAAATTGCCAAGATCACCTGAAGAAAGAGTTCTCTCCACAGTAGCAATGTCACTGTTTCCTTCTGCTACTGCACTTTTCTTCCATCCCCTCTGTTACAGTGGTCAGTCAGCCAGTTCACAGGCTGAAGTCCAACTTCAATTGATCTTTAAATTGCTGTTCATCACTTTGAGGAAAATTTTATAGTCAGAAATCTGTAGCTGTCTTTGGCAAACCCTTCATGTCTCCATGGCACAATCTGGACCCTTGCTCCTTGTCTATCTGCCTCTCAGCCAATATCTCTGTAATAACTGTGGAACCCATTAGCTAGTTTTAGCCAAATTGGACAGAAAGGTTAAAGTCTCAGAGTATGAAGTTGTCTGGCTGATAGACAACATTTCTTTCTAATCAGCACACAGGTGACTCTGAATCAGCCACAAAAGCTACTGCCCTTTGCCCAGACTCGTGGGGTGAATGGGAAGGGTAGGCAGCGTTATTGTGGTGGACACAAACTTCTTGGAGACTGAGCTGCAGGTGGCTTACAAAACAACCTGCCAACCACTTGTGTGAAGTCCAAGCAGACAATGCAGCCATTGTTTAACCTAACTGCAAACATTGTTTTACTGAGCAGCAGTATACTTTACAGTAGATTTCTGTAATGATGTAATGATGAGAAGTTCCAGGTCCTTCACCTTGTATGCAAACTTTAGTTCCAACCGTGCTTCTGCAGTAAAATATTTGTGCAAGAGAGGTAAAGTCAGGAGTATGGCCTGCTCTTCTCTAGCTTGCAGCCTGGGAGAATGTGGGTTATGGCAGAATGAAGGAGTGATCATATCTGGGTTAGCTCTGTGCACTGGTACACTCTTATCTTATGGGAGGCTGATGCTCTGAATTGACAGAATAGAAGGAGGAGACTGAAAACTGAGCTGTAGTTGAATGTAACAGCTCCAAAGAGTTAATATTGACCCACAAATCCTGAGGATTCCCATCCGGAGTGCTGCTGTACGAAAGTTACTTTCCCCAAAGCAGTAGGGCACAGGACCCACCTCTGATGGGTCTCCATGCATGGCTGAGGTCACCCACAGAGATGACTCAAGGCTGCCAAGTGACCATGACCTCGCCAGATCCATACAATCAGGTACTGTGCCAGGTACATGTCCATCAGCGGGGATGGTAGATGAAAGGAGATGCAGAGGAAGACGTGGCACTGGCCTAAAACCCTCACAGCTGAAACAGGCACTGAAACAGGCTTTCAAATGGCCTCAGGGCTGGCCTAACTTTATTCCTGTTGAAGTCAGCGATAAAACTCCCATAAACGGAGCCTTTTTGAAAATCCCACCCTTGGGGCATTAAAGTACTTAAAGGAAGAGACTGGAAGTGGTGCAGGCTTTAGATTCAATTTTGATCAGTTTTTATACCTATTGCAGTGGGCCCATCCCCAAAGCAGTGATAAGATGGACTCTTCTGCCTTTCTGTTTTGCTCCTGAGCACTTGGTAAGTCAAATGTGTAGGAGCAGTTATGCTGTGGTTTTAATTCCACCTCTCAACTGCAATACTATGGGCACACGTGTGCTGTGTGGACTTGTGAAGAACTGGAACTGTGATTTACATGGTGAAGATTGTATGGCTGATTCCCAGTGCGTTCTGAAGAGGGCAGATAATCTTGCAGAATAAGGCCAGGGCTGGCACTCAGGAGATCTAGTTTAATTTCTCAATTCTGACATGGGCTTCCTGTGTGACCTCAGCACAGTCATGTAATTGCTTGGTGCCTCAGTCCATCATCTCTTTAATAGGGTTACTACTTACTGACTTCCTTTCTCCCACCCTGGCCTGCCTTATTTAGGGCTGCAATTCTGCCAGGGAGTGGAGCATTTCTTACCACGTGCAGGGCCTTCACCCAGCACAATGAGACCTAATGGTAATGCCTGTAGAGTAATGCCATGCCAATTAAATAAACAAATGAAGATGATAATAGGACTAGATTTGCAGTTTGTAATCCAGCCCAAGGTCAAAGTGCTACACTCCCCTGGAACCTGGGGACTTAAGGAAGCACTCCACAGGGAGCTTTCTGCACTGGTTGAAATCAGCCCCAAGTAAGTTTTGGGAAAGGGGCTGATCTTCAGTCACAGCTTCACAGCCAGCTTTCTCTGGCTAATTGCTTAAAGACACAAGTAGAGGCTCCTTGGAGATGTGATAATGGACTCAGCATCTTCTCCTCATGTACAGCCTTGTCTGATCTCGGTTCCTGGCTCCTCAATGCTACTGTGGTTCTCCTCCCCTACCAACTACCGAATCACACACACAAATGCCAGGATCAAATTGCAGAGTAGCTGATGTATTTCTGATCTGCCTTGCATTCCCATAAGGGGCCACGTTACAACAAAAGCCATGGTAGGGCACAAAACATTGTGTCCCAAAATGGAGCTGCAGTGAAAACCATTTCCATTACTCGAACCTGCATTCATTCTGATTAATTCAGTGTCTCCTACTACATTTAAATAACTGAAGATTAATTGTATGCATGCTAAAATGCTGTCCCTTGTAATAAAATCAGGCTGAACTATTCCTAACTTGAGTGCCACCTGAATTTGAAACCTAACTAGACCCTGAGGGCTTTAGGCCTCACTTAGCAGGACATGTAAGGTGTGCAGGATCAGGGCCTTGCTGTTTTCTAAATCAAACTGAATGGTGTTCAAATCTCATTGCATGTCTGTAATGCTATGTAAATCAGGAATCACTTGATTTGCCTGCTAATTCTACCCTTCAGAAGCACACCTGCTTGTTAAAGCACACTGATGTCTACCTGGTATCAGCAACAAAGCTATTTTTGTGTTAAATCTAGTCTATGGGTTAGGTCAGTACAGAGCTGAGCGAGAACTGATACGTACATGTTGCTATGTAATTGATTTATAACTACGTTTATATTAATAGCTTTATGTTCCTTGGCTTTGTGGGTCACCTGTTTATCCAACTCATCATTAACTATGTCTTCAAGGGAGCTACTTCAGAAGGCTTTCTACTAGGGCATGACTTCTGAGAAGTAGAGTGGGATTATGGCACAGAGAAGAATCAAACAGAATAGTGGGGGTTAGAAAGGGCCTCTGGAGATTGTCTTGTCCAACTGTCCCATGACAGAGCAGGATCACCCAAAGAAAATCACACAGAACATGGCCAGGTGGGTTTGGAATCTCTCCAGAGAAGAGTTTCCACAACCTCTCTAGGCAGCCTGGTCCAGGCTTCACTTCCCTCAAAGAGAAGAAGTTTTCCCTTATGTTTATGTGGAACCTCCTATGTTCCAGTTTGCCCCTTGTCCTGTCCCTGGACAGGGACATGGCTGAACATGTTCCCGTTATCACTAGCAGGTGGAATTACAACTTTTCCAAAAATGATTGACATGGACTCCAGATTTGAGGTTTACCAGAATAAATTGCATGCCAATAATTAGCACTGATGAAAAATCAAGCCAGGAAAGCACTGCCCCTGCGCTGTAGCGGGCAGTCAGAGTTGGTTGCATGGGGAAGTACTGGCAGGGAGGGCCGAGGCTCAGGTGGGCCTGACAGAGCAGAGACATGGAACAGTGCGATGGCTCTGTCTGGTTTTGCCGTTGAACTCCTAGCCAGGGCTAATGCGACCCTTGGAAGGAATTCCCTATGCTTTGAGAGACCTGAACGCTACACAACGCCGCCTTCCCGCCACCCGAGCCGGCAGGGAACTCGGAGCCGCAGGGAAAGCAAACGGGCCACAGTTTTCCCCAAGCCTGGTCCCAGCAACCTCTCAGCCCGCCCAGCCCCGGCGGCTCCCCCCACCAGCCCTTTGTTCCCGCCTCGTCGGGGCGGCCGCTGCTCGGCGCCGCCCGCCCTCCGCCCGTGGGCGGGCCGCGCCGTGCCGTGCGGTTAGGTTGAGGCTCGCTGCGTGTGTCTATAACTTTGTGTTGCTGCCGGTGGTTGTTAGGAGGAGGGATGTGGAAGTCGGCGGCGAGCAGGGTGACAGGCTGCTCGGGCGGGCTGCGGCGGCGGCCGGCTGGATCGGCGCGGGCGGATCATTTGCCTCTCGCCGGCTGCTCGCAGAGGGAGCGGGCGGCTTGCCGCTTTCCCCTCCTTCGCCTTTAAAGGGAAGGCTCCTCGGAACTGAAGGCGCAGGAGCAGCAGGAACCATGCAGCAGAGCTGCTTCTTCCTCTCGTGAATTCGGATCTCGATTTCTGCCGGTGTGGAGGTGGCTGTTGATTCTCCCCCCCGCTCTCCCGCCTGCCTCTCTTCCCGATGTATCTCTCCCTGCCTCTTCTCCCTGCGCTTTTTAAATGACTTGAGTGAAGGGGGGAAAAACTGTCAAGATGGCAGCAGCAGGAGCAAGGAGGTTATGAATGTGGTGTTGATGCTGGAACAAAACCTATTCTCTTTGGCAGCCCTAGGGAGGGCTTAAAGCTTCTGGACCTGTTGGAAGACTGGCGATTTGATTTGTTCCCGTTGTGTTTGCTTTTTCTCTGAGAGAAGGATTTATTTTTGTTATTTTTTTTTTAACCGACCAGCCTCTGGGGTGGCTTTCTTCCAACCCCTGCTCCGTCGGCTGTGAGATTTTGGGGGGTTGCCTGCGTGTGGCTTGGGGGCACCGCAAAGTGACAGGCTTACGCTAGTATGCAGTTGGATGTACGCTGAGACTTCGGCGCCCTTTAGGGCGTTTTGAAGAAGGAAAAAGTCTTCGGCGCAATCTGAAGGACCCCGCTCCCTATCCTTCTGCTGAGGGAGGGGGCAAAGGACCATCGCCCCGCAAAAGGGAAGATATCTGCGGAAGCGACGAGCAGCGAGCTCGAGGGCGACAGAGGGGGGGTGGGGGGTGTCCTCTCCCGGCTGGATACAGCGCAGTTCCCGCTGGAGCGACTTCTGCATCCGCATGGAGTGAAACATAAACAAACGCACACACGCACCGCGGGAGCGGCAGCCTCTTCGCCGGTGCGGAGGGCAAGAGCCGCGGGCACCTCCGGCACCGCCCGGCCCCACGCTGCCCGCCCTGCGCTGACGGTCCGGCTCCTAATCTGATTTTTTTTTTTTTTTTTTTCCCCTACCCTCCCTCCCCTTCCCTCCCCCTTTCTCCCCCCCCCCTCCCTCCCCCCTGCTCCGGCGTGCGCATTGCCCGCGGGGAGCGGAGCTCGGAGTGCAGCGGAGAGCTTGCCAGTCCTTAGCGGAGAGAGGCATGCCCGCCCGGCGGCCCCCTGCCTGCTAGGCTCCCGTCGGCACCGAGGAGGCGACGGAGGAGGAGCGGGGTCGGCAGCCGCCCGCCCCGTCGCAGCGCCCCGCTGCCGCCGCAGCCGCCCGCGGGGGAGGCCAAGATGGCAGAGGCGTCGCCCCCCGCTCCGCTCTCGCCCCTGGACGTGGAGCTGGACCCCGAGTTCGAGCCGCAGAGCCGCCCCCGCTCCTGCACCTGGCCCCTGCAGAGGCCCGAGCTGCAGGCCAGCCCCGCCAAGCCCGCCGGCGAGCCGCCCGCCGATGCCGCCTCCATGATCCCCGAGGAGGAGGACGACGAGGAGGAGGGGGGGGGCTCGGCCATGGCCGTCGGCAGCGCGGCTCCCGCGAGCGGTGAAGCAACGGCAGCGGCGGCCACCTCCGTCCCGGAGGAGGCGGCGCGGCTGCTGGCCCCGCTGCCCGGAGGCGGCCCGGAGGGGCCGAGCCTCTCGCCCGGGGGAGCGGCGGCGGGCGGCGGGGGGCTGAGTGGGGGCCCGGCGGCGACGCCGAGGAAGTGCTCGTCGCGGCGCAACGCGTGGGGCAACCTCTCCTACGCCGACCTCATCACCCGCGCTATCGAGAGCTCCCCGGAGAAGCGCCTCACCCTGTCCCAAATTTACGACTGGATGGTCCGCTGCGTGCCCTACTTCAAGGACAAGGGCGACAGCAACAGCTCGGCCGGCTGGAAGGTGAGACGGGGTCCCGGGGCCGCGGCAAACCCACCGCGCCGCCCCGGCAGGCGGGCTGCCGGCGGGTGGGGTGCCGCCGCTTTCGCCGACGGCAGGCGGCCGGGCGCTGCTGCTGGTCGCGCTTTCGCCTTTGCTTTCTTTTTATTTTATTGTGTTTTATTGTTTTATTAATTCGGGGTGGGGGGGAGGTTAGGAAAACTTTTGGCGCGTTCCTGTTGCTGAGTGCAGGCGGTGAGGGTTCCTAACTCTGGAAGCAATGGAGGTACTGGAGCGGAGCTGGCTTCTCTGATGCACAAGCACATAAGCAGGGAAACAGAAAAAAAAAAAAAAGACGACAATAGTTTTAAGAGTGCATGTGGGGTTTTTGCTTTGCTTGATTTTTTTAAAGTTACACCTTTGGTGTAACGTGCTGGAAATACACAGTCAGGGTCAGTCCTAAGTCTGGAAGCTCAAGCACACAACGACTGTATTATTTTCATCAAGAAAAACCCAGGTGGTTTCCTACATGTTCCTCAAAGGCAGCAGAGGGAAATTCGGGTCTTGACATTTCTTCATAAAGTTAATCAAAGCGTGGAGTTGTTGGCTGCTCAGCCGGGGGAACGCTTGGTTTGCGTTTCCTGCGGTGACGGTGTGTGAGGGCACTGGCTGCGAATAAATCCCTTGTAGCCGAGCATTTTCAGCCCAGCCTTGTGACAGTTAGCAGCTACTATTACTATGGGCTTAATAAGTGAGGAAAAAAAAAAAAGAAACCTTTTTTTTGGTGGCTTGGTTACTCAGCGCATGCAAAAGCACGATGCAAGCGGGCAGCCTTTTGCTCTTGGGAGTCTAATAAGGCCTACCAGGAGCCGGTGCTGCATGTAAAGCACACTGAAAGTGATTTCCAGAACTGCCTTTTGTTTTTAAATTTTATTTTATTCCCCCCTCGCTTTCCATGCTCCTCGCTTAGTGCCTGCGGACGTTGAAATGTCGCCTACTTAAACGCAGGTGCTTCTTGATGTCGATACTGTTTGCAGAGGGAAATCCCAGTACGGTTCAGTTGCTGCGGAGGACCGATAACTGGCAGCATCCGAGACCGAGTTTTTGAGTGGATGGCTGAAGGCGAATTTGCTGGCAAGTTTTGTTCTGTTAACAGAGACGCTAAATTTCGCCTCAGAGTCGCTGTAGTTTTGGATCAGGGGCTAGCTTACAGTATACAAATGAGACAGAAATACTGTGTGCATGAAACACTGCTGGCAGTTTTTGTATTAGCAGCCCTGTCTCATATTTTGGTGCCTGAGTGGGACTTGCTGCTGGGAATTGAAGTGCAGCTGTGCGATTTTTACCTTCCAAATGGAGCACTGTAGAGGAAGCCTTTCACTGACAGACTTGTCTCAGGCTTGGGAAAAGGCGAAACACAAGTTTATCGGTGGCAGAGCTGCTAATTCAAGACAAGGCTTTTTAAAACCACAGATCTTTTCTACAGCTTTTGCATCTGTACTAGGTGTTGGATTTTGATTTGACTTTAGAAGTGTGACACCGAAGTGATAAAGGGTTACGTCTTCTGATGACAGCCCTGTGCCTTCATAAGTTTGGTTTCACACAGAAGCAGTGGCTTTAGATGTCAAGCTGCTATAACAAACCCAGCCTTTTTATGTGGTACTTTGAATTTTCAGTAAATTCTCACTACCTGACTCACACGGAGGTTTATCAAACAGTGGGGCTGCTGCTGCCTCGGCTGGATTTGGTGGCAAAACTCCCATTTGCTTCATCAGAAGCAGGATCATAACGTGAAGTGCTTAACATTGATTAGCATGCTTAATAGTCACAATTTTTCTGACAATTTATACTGTTAATTTGATATTGATTCCTTTGCTGAGCAGCATTAACTGGTACTTGGAGCTAATTAAAATGTTAAAAACTTGGATCCCTTGAGATTCCTCTGATATAATTTAGCTCAGAAGTTTCTCTGAAGCCTTTAAGATGACCTTTCTCAGGAGATGCAAGCACACTGGTAGCAGAAAAATCTGCCTCTTTTATAGCTGGCCCTGGAAGTGAGGGTCATGTTAACGGTGGGTGCAGTTGCATGTGGGTGCTGGGCCATACTGAAAGGGGCAAAGGAGAGGTCCAGAGCTAATAATTTGCCAGGCATCCAAAACTGCAAAGTGTAATTCCTTAGCAAGGCTTAGAGTTTCTTTTACTGTGTGCATATATGATCTGAAGAGCACTATTCCAGAAGAAAAGTGTTTCAGTTTCTTCACTGGAATGTAAGCTGAGTTTTTGCAGAGGCAACATTCTCAAACAGAGGCTGCGTCTTAGTCTCCCGATGCTAGAACACATTATATGTTATTATCATCTTTGTTTCCCTCACAGGTAATGAATACAACTCTGGAGGAACTAATGTCAGCTTTTCACATCAGACTTTTTTTCAGATTGCTAGTTACACTGAGGTTTTAAATGAACAGAAGATAGTTCTGTACCAGGAGGCTTTTATCTTAATTTAGAATATTTTTACACAGCTGAGTTCATCTTTGAAGGCAGAAAGCCCATTTAACAATATTCTGCTGTGGCACTGAGTGGGAAAATTGTCATTTTAAACAAAAGGAAGAAGAGAACTTGGGTTTTATTATCTTACGTGTTATTATATATGAAATATTAATGCCGTTTCCAGTGAGATGTGCTGAGCACCATAATCCGTAAACATAGCTGGGATTATACTTCTCCAAACAATTATTATAAGAGCTATAAATTAAAGTTACAACTATCACTTTTTTCCCCCCCTGCCTATGGCATTAAAGCAGAAGTGAATATTTCAGATGTGGTTAGCAAGGCATATATTACATTTCCTCTAATTCCGATAAGGTTTGCCCAATACCTACCCCCCCCCAACAATCTTCTCTGCTTCCGCCTCCCCCTGGCCCCGGTGGGATGTTAGCTAACCCAATAGTGCCTGAGAGCTAACTAGGGCAGTAGTGTGCAGTGCATCGCCGTGGAGCTGGCACGCTGCGGGCACTGTCGTGTGCCATGGGCAGCCTGCTTTGGTACGGTCCTGTACACTCCCAAATAACTGGGAGGGGTTTAGGTGCATGCCTCAGTATCCACTTACTGTCTTGAATACTTTGTGAGGGTTTGGTATTTATATTTATCATCACTGCAGGGGGAGAAAAGGTTTGAGGGTGAGCTGGTTTCGTTCACCCTTGTGAAATGCACTGTGCCGGGCAGCTGTTGCAGCTTCTTCCACAGAGCTGCTCCATGACTCCATCTACACATCTTTCCAAATTCAAGTATCTGTTGCCCTGTTGATGTCCTGCAGTCCCAACCCTAAGTTTTTCTCTGCAAGTATTTTATGATGCAGTAACTCCACTCAATAATCTCGAAGCAGAAAACTGAAACCCCTTTGTGTCTGGGTGTGTAGCAGAGGTGTCTGTTTTCACTTTAGCTGAAGTACTTCCATCTCTCTTCTTATAATGCTATTTTGTAATTTCTTGCAGCACTATCTTGTGAAAGAGTCCTTTCTACATGAAGAGCACACTAGGGGGACTAGTTTCCCCTTTGCTGAGCGGTATGGCAAGGCTGAATCTGGTCCTGTTATACACAGGCACCAGGAGCTCCCAAATTTAAATGCAACTGATCTGCTCTGATTTGTTTGGGTTTTTTTTTTTTTATATCAGAAGCCTATTTGTTTTACACCTGTTGTATTCACCTTCATCATGACAGGCAAATACTAGCCGCTGGGATGTTTGCTTTGAAGAGGAGGTTTTTGATGAACTTTGTGCACATAGATTGCATCATTCCTTGCCAGGTTTTGCTGCCCAGGAGGTACCGAAGGGCTGCAGTCCCTCCAGCAGACGCACGAATCTCTTCTCTGGTTATTGACACTTGAAAAGACTTGAGGAATTTGCCAGCACTGTAGACAGATGCCTAAATCTGTTAGCCAGATGCTGATACAGGAGATGTGTTGGACTTTTTTAATCATCTTCTTTTAAATTTTTTTTCTCCCCACAAAGGATGTGGGAGGGAAGCAACATCTCTTTCTGTTCTTCATCTTTCTCCTTCCTCGGAGCGGCACACGGCGTCTTTATCAGGGGCAGCACTGCAAAACTCACATCAGCTTCATTTTGTCTCTGCTGTCTTTTTGTTTTCCTTTTTTTTTTTAAAGACTGTATTAAGACTGCTGTAATGAATTTTTTTCCCAGCCCTTTATTTTTTAGTTTTTCTTTTATTCTTTAATAATTTTGAGCTTCTGGGTTGATCTGTACAGAAAGGTTTGGGTTACAAACTGCTGACTGATTATTTTGAGTTTTGATCCACCGAGGTGAGATCCATACACAGGGGTTTAAGCATGTGTATGGATCCTTGGGACTTGACTGGGATTACTTGTCTGCTTAAACTTACTGCTTAAGCATCTTACCTGATCAAAGCCTACTGTGTCGTGCTTGAACAAAATACTTGGGAACATTTGTAAGTGTGTTTTGTCCTGAGCAACGTAGAGAGATGTGATTCCAGCCCCAGAGCTGAAACTGCTGGATGAAGCTTCTTGCATCAAAGAGCAGTATGCTTCAGGATCAGTGACAAATGACTTTTTAAACTTTACAGTAGGAACCATACGTCGATGTTAGTGCACATAACTATTTTATATCCGTAACATACATCAGAGATCTCACTTCTCAGCAGCTCATGCAGGCAGGTGACAGCTATTGGAGGAGAGAAAGAAAGACTGAGTAGCTTTCCCAGAATCATTGGCATTGTTTGATTGACACGCTGACAGTGAGGAGCACATCCACTGAAGTACTTGTTAAATGCAGATATAGAAACACTGCCTTGGTGAACGTCGTCAGCTGCAGAGAGTCACAGGCTCTGGTAAACTTAACTTTTAAAGTGAATGGGAAGCCTCTGGTGAATGATGCTGGATAGTACCTCTGTAAGGTAGACCTGCATGATGAATACTGGAATTGGTGTTGCTCAGTTTTTTGGAGACAGGAGGTTACCTAAAGCAGTCGTGTAACATTCACATGGTCTGTAATAGGCTATTAGCGTCGACAGTTGAGCATATTTAACACAGGAGGCTTGAGAATCAGAGGTTGGCTCCTACACTTACCTGTGTGTTTAAAAGGACATGGTTAATGCTAATAACATCACCTTGGTGGTTTTCTATCTCCTGTATTGACTTGAACGAACACTGCCTGAGATTTTCAGGCTGGGGAAGAAAGTTGTCGTGGTGCTCCCACCCTGGGATGTCCTGCTTCTGCTTGGTGTTGCCCTGGTGAAGGGAGCGATGTCTTAGGCGTGAGGCCATTTTGTATGCGGGTCATTTTGGTGGTGCTACACCACTTTGCTGTAATCCTGGGAGATTAGGAGAGGCTGGGCACGTGCTGGTGCATTTAGAAAGGCAAGTGATTAGGGTTAGCCCAGTGGTTTTGTGAAAGCTCTTTGTGCTGACGTGGACAAAGTAGAAAGAGGGAGTTGGTGGCGTCCCTTGCAGAAGGCAGGCGGTGCTGGGACAGATCCAGCACCCCCCTCCTCAGCAGCTGGGCTGTTTTTAGCCACCTTGTGTGGGGTGGATGGGGAGAAAACAATAAAATCACCCCAGAAAATTATGGTGGGTGTGCTGGGTTCAAAGGGAGGCTGAAGAGATTGCCCTGGAGATAAGAGAAAACTGAAGTTAAACAGCCAAAGCGTTTCTCTAGGTGGCAGCCTCTGAAAGGTGCCCTGCAAGGTTTTGGCAGGCAGCTATTTTGCATGGAAGTATGGAAAATCTTTTGTGAGGATTGTTGCTTATTTGCAATGCAATTACAGTGGGTCTGAGCCTAGTGGTGACTTGCAAAGGGAGAAACTGAAAGTGTTCCCTAATGCAAGTTGCTACTTAGACTAAAATCTTTGCATGTTCTTGTTTCTCTCCACTTTTTTTTTTTTTAAGCCTTACTGCCATCTCTATCACAGAAAACGTGCCCAAGGGCAGGGTTGTAAAATGGCAGTGTTAGTTTCTTTTAAAGGCATAAGGCCCTCCACGTTTCAAGCAGGCTGTCTCTGGAGGAGGGTGAGCTCTAAGCAATCCTCCCCTCTGCTGGTTTTTTTCCCCCCATCATGAAAAGCTGTGGTTCCTAGGCTGGGGAATCACAGGGGCCCCATCCTCAACCAGATCCTGCAGCAGGAGGTGCACCCAGGTCCCACAGTACATCTCATAAAAGGTCTGCCTGATAACACAGTGCTCAGAGAGCTGCTGAGGTTTTTTTGATGTGGTTTTGCTTTGGGTTGACAATATGTGCAGAGTGCAGTGGTTCAGTAGCAAACTAAAATGTTGAAGTAATGTGCATAGTCACTCAGTTTTCAGTAGTGCTGGCTCAGCACACCGTGAGTTAAGTGAAGATTATGCTTAACCTTTTATTTGCTCTTTTTCTTGTGCTTCTACAAACTTTTCTGCTAGGATTTCCCAAGCATTGCCACACACTAAGCTTGGAAAATGAGGTGCATTTAGCCAATTTATGGCCTGACATATGTTAATTAACACTAATTACCTGCTTGAATAGTCCATTTAGCACTTATTATTAAAAAGTGGCTTGTCTACAGAAGGGAATTTTCCTTCAGAGTGAGATGCATTGTTCTGACTTGCTTCAGACCAAGTCAGGATGGGGTATCCTCTGCTTCTCTGCATGGCTATAGCAGTTCCCTGATGTTCCAGTTGTGTGTGTGGGATAGGGTTGCATCACTGGTGAGCATCAACATAACCATGAGTGTGTGACATTGATTTGACATTGGCTGAGCCTGCCCAATCAAACCAGTGTGTTTCCAAGCGGTTTTTGCTAGCTGTGGGTACAGCTCTTACTCCTCTGATTGAGGTAGCTGGAGAAGGAGCCATGCTTCTCAGCTTGCCAGGAACTGCAGGGAGATCTAAAGCCCTGTGGTGTTCTGACCATAGCACCTGCTTGGACTGGAGGAGAAGCAAAAACTCAGGTGTGTAAGGCTGGAGGAGGTGCCTAGAAGTTGGTGGGGTGCACAGTGGTGCCCTGCAGTAAGTGCCTTCAGCTCTACATGACTGAGGATGATGGATGTTGAGGCTCCCACAACCACTGGAAGCAGGCCAAGGCTGGAGTAGAGCATGGTCACCAAACCCAGCAGGTTTTATCTTGCAGTATTTGTCAGCTATGTTATCTAAATTATCTCCTGGGCAGTGCATTGGGCAAGGGTTGTCACAGACCATTCGTTGGTCTAAAACCTATGAGATGAGGAGAGTAGCAAGCAGAGACCCCTTCTTCAATTTCCAAATACCAATATTAGAAAAAGGAATTAATTCCATTCCTCCATTCCCCATCCTCCAGTTCTTCATTTCTGCCTTGGGATACTCCAGAGATGTTACGTCGTACTTCACCTAATCCATCATTCTTTTCATAACACCAGCCAGGTGTAGTGAGGTGAAGTGAAGGGTGGGTCCCCATGCACCCCATGCATTAGGCTATGAGACCAAGAGCAGCAATTTCAGGGCAATTTCAGGGACTGGTAACAAGCACATGATTGCTTTAGTGCTCTGCCTCATCGCTCTGCTGGAACAGCGTGGGAGCTGCCTTTCCATGGGGCTGAAGGAGGAGGACACTGCTGTGTTGCCATTGCCTTTTGCTAGAATGGTTCTTCCTGGTGCTGTGCCTGGCTGAGAGGTCCAGGAGGAGCCAGTCTTGCCCTGCAAGGCTAGAATGCTTTCTCTGGGCCACCCCCTTGGCATGTTTGCTCAAAGACTGACATGCAGGCAATTTGAGGCAGGTCAGGAGTTAACAGCACTGGTGTCTTGTTAGTAACTCTGTGTGTTCTGCCTGGACTTTGCTTATTGGGGCAATTTCCTTTATCTGTACACTGGTACATACTAAAAATAAAGGCTATTTAAATGCTTGCACTGATAGAAAACACCTTTGTAGGATTTCACTGAGAGAGAAATGCTTTTCTGGGGATTTGTGCTGATAAAGAAATGCCTTGTGAAAATCAGGCCTTGTAACAGGCTTGTGCTAACAAACTGAACAGATTACTTGCTCCATTGCAACATCCTATGTGCTTAAAAGCTGAAATATGCAATGCTGGGTTCTCACTTGAACAGTTGGCAAGGTATTCTTTTGCTTCTCTTTTTTGTCTTGTCCCTGCTGGTGAGTTTGCCACTCACCTACAAGAAAGCTGGAGAGGGACTTTTTAGGGTGTCAGGTAAGGATAGGACTAGGGGGATTGGAACAAAACCAGAAATGGGTAGATTTGGATTGGATATTTGGAAGAAATTCTCCACCATGAGGGTGGTGAGACACTGGAACAGGTTGCCTAGGGAGGTGGTGGAAGCCTCATCCCTGGAGGCTTTTAAGGCCAAGCTGGATGTGGCTGTGAGCAACCTGCTGTAGTGTGAGGTGTCCCTGCCCATGGCAGGGGGGTTGAAATTGGATGATCCTGGGGCCCCCTTCCAACCCTAACAATTCTATGATTCTAGAAGCGCAAGGAGGTGTGCACTGGGACAAGAGGGCAGAAGCAGCCTGTGGATCATTGCCAGAGGGCTGGAGGAAGGTCCAGTTGGAGCAAGGAGGGTAGTGCTGCAGCACCAATGACTCATCATCAGGTCCTTTGCAGCTTATGCCTCCAGGTCTGCCAAAGAGTGCTGTGTGCCACTTTCGGGAGTAGGAGGCTTCTCAGTGGGGGTGGGGTTCTGCCTGTGCAACCTCTGGCTGCTGGGCACCTGTCTGCTGCCAGTGAGCAGGTGCATTTCTGCTTTGGCATCCCTTCACATACTGCCCACACTGAGGTGAAGGGTGGGGCCCTGCGCACCCCGAGTTGCTGATGTCCCCATGCCAAAGTCCTTTTGTGAGCTCCAGAGTGCAGGAGGCAGGAGTGCTGCCCAAGGTGCCCTTTTTCTGACACCTACCTCTCATGTTGGTTTATTGGTCTGCCTGGAGACTGCTGTAACCCAGCCTGCTGGCCTGCAGTGCCTTCAGACCAGCCTCCCTCCTCATCCCTGCCTTTCCAAGACCTTAGTCTCTCCCTAGGGAGCAACAGAGGTTATGAGCACACCTGGGATTTTGAGCAGTGGGTGAGACAGAGTCCTAGGAAAAAGTTCACTAAGTTTGCTTTGTCACATGAGCGGAGAAGGGCAGGCCTGGGCTGCTTGCCAGCACTTGAACAGGGAGGTAACATCTGCTTATCACGACCCCAGAGGAGTGGGAAGCAGCAGATAAGTCCGAAGGCTGCTGAGGCCAGAGGGTGCTGGAGGAGGACAGATAGAGGAGCACCCAAACACGTGGCTTGACTCTGCCTCCCAGCTGCTGCAGCTGCCCAGCTCATCCAGGCAATGCAGAGAGGTTTGCGAGGATGCAGCCTGCTTTGTGATAGATAGATAAAGAGAGCAGAGCCTGGCTCTTGTCCCTGCCAAAGGCCACGTTAAAGCAGCAGCAGGGCTCTCCTGGGGTGCAGCGGCAGCATGCATTATCCTAAATAAGCAAGACTCAAGCCAGCAGTTCTTAAAATCCTGACTGCAGCTGAGCCTGGACTCCCTGTGAGGACTGAGAATGACCAGTGAGTGTCAGTAACAGTGCTGCACTCAGGTGAACAAAGCTGTGTTTAAAAAGTATTAATCACCTAATAATGTTCTAAGGCAAACTACTGTCCTAGGCTAGACAGCCAGCACCTCTGACACTGCAGATGGTTTGCCCTTGCAACTCGCTATGCTCTAAGGCTCTTCCAGTCTGTGACAGCCAACACCTCTGACACTGTAGACGGTTTGCCCTTGCAACTTGGTGGTTTCTCATGCTGTACCCTATTGGTTTCTACATCTTTCTCCAAACAGGATGCAGAATAAATGTGTTATTCTAAAGAAATCATTTTAGGACACGACTTCCAGGGCCTTATTTGTTTTATCTAGAGTGTAGCCTTAGTTATTTCAATATATGCTCCAGTTACCTGTCAGTGCTTTTAAAATCTACTGTACTTGTTTTTTTTTCTCTCCATGCTAGCTCTTCAAGCAGCTGTTTCAGCTCTCTGAAGACACATGGTGACCAGAGTTAGCTCTGCTTTCTCACATACCTAAACATACCTTTAAGTCTGAGACTTAAATCCAGATCAAAAAATTTTGCAGATGTTTGAGAAGTTAGGCTGTGGATCTCTATCTTGTGTAAATATAGTTGCTAGTATTTGATGGAGGATTTATCAGTTTCATATATAAAGTTCTAGATATGCTTAGTACATAAAATTTGGCGTCTGATAAGTGAGCACAGTGCTCAATAAAGAATGCCTTTGTGTGGGGCTCTCACAGGCTCCCAGATTATCACCTTTTTTGCTGATTGGTTTTGTGCTGAGAGCAGTGATGTGGTTTTCTGCAAGTGTATAACCTACTGTTTGTTCTGCAGAACTGCTCTGCACCTTAGCTAATTTTCAGAGAGTGGTTTCCCCCCCCCCAGGAATTCATAGGAGAAGGTTATGCCTGTTCAAGTCGTGTCCTGGGATGCTTGTAAACTGAGACGTATAGAGCTGCTGTCCCTGCTTTTGTGCAACACGATCTGTTGAGTTTAAAAGTTGCACTGCATGGGGGAACTCAAAACCATTTGTCTGAGATGTCAGGTTTCAGAGTGAATGGTGCTTCTTTAAGTATTCATCAGAACGTACAATGGGAGGCTGCTGGTCCTACAATGCCTTTGTAGGAGAACAGCCTTGGCACCAGGAATGATGCTGCCACTGAAGAGCTGTAAAAACCCTGAAGCGTTTTGTTCAAGCAGCTTCTGCTGTTTGCATAGCCTGAGCCATGGTCGTGGCCCAGACAAATGGGCAAATGGATTTCATGTCAGGTTTGCAAATGGAAGTCATGTCAGAGCTCTGCATGAATTGGGCCCAGAGGTTTCCAGCCTAGTTTGTGCAGCAGCCAAAAGCTCTGACCCTAGTAGTATTATTTTTGCTATGATGTTGACTGTGTGAATCTCACTTCCCGTAGCATGTTGAGATTTATTTCTTGCTCCATTGCTCTTACAGCCTGGTTCATGCACGGTGAAAATATGTCTGATTAAAATGTACAAGGAGATTTGCACACTTTGGGCAGGAGAGAAATCTCTGAAGAGGAGCTGGGTTCTATAAAGCTCTAGAGAAGGGAGCCATGTGCTTAAGAAAGTATTTGAAAATCAATAGTGAGGTCATTTTACATACAGAAGAAAAAAGAGGGAAAGTATGTAGGCCATAAAGCAGTGGCATACAGGGCTGGGAGGAGGAAGGATTCCATGATCTAGCAGTAGGGAGTAAATCAACCTGGTGTATGTTCATAGACATCTGATGTCTATGGGGCCTGGTCGGGTAGCTTGGAGCAGGTGGAAGCAGCATACTGTTTACCTAATTAGAAACATAAATAAAATCTTTCCAACATTTCTCTAAATTAACATGCATTTGAAGCATATGTCAGACTTCTCACATCTAGGAAAGATCTCTCAAACCCTGCCTTTCCCTGGGGAGGCTTTTTCTAGCCCACCTACTGCAGGGCTATGCCAGGTAACAAGTCCTCCTGCTTGGAGGGTGGAGTGGGATGTACATTAACAGTTGGAGATGTTGGGATTATAGAGGCAGAGAATCGTTTTGGCTGGAAAAGACCTTTAAGATCATGGAGTTCAAGCATTAAATTGGTGTGCTCAGGAAGATCCTGAAGAACTGTACTGCTTTTTAATCAGTGGGAAAAGGTCTGTCATTTGAGACAATAGACAAACCCAAAATTATCATGGTTGAAATCACTGAAGAAAGGATTTAATCTCGGTGTATTTGTTGAGGGCTCAGTGATGGTGGGGAGCAGGGCTTGGGCTGCGGTGCAGTCAGAGCAGCTTCTTATCTCCAGTGTATTTTAGACACTGAGGAGACAAAGATGCTGCTAATTGCAAGAGGAACTACTTAACTGCTTTGTATTATGTGTGAAATGAAGGGGGAATAATGCTGATTGTATGACCTATTTTGACTTTCTCAGTATAATACGGTTAACGTTTTAGTCTTTTTCTGGGTAGTGGATTGTAATTGTATCAGATCCTGTTGGAAATGAATGTGTTGCTGGGCAAAGTATTTTATCCTTGCAGCTTTAACTGCAGTTACCTCTTCCTGTTTGAGTTGGTGGCCAGAGTTTTCTCTTTTGGCTGGAAAGGGCTTTTGCTATGCACCATAGCCACAGCAGGGTTTTTTTGGTACAAAATAGGGACCTGTCAGGAAAAATATAAAATATGGCACTGAAGGAGTCTAATTTAGAAGGAGAAAGGGCATAAATCTCCACCTCTCTCTGATGACGGAAGGCTAAAGTACAGCAGAAACATTTTCCTGCTTGTAAAACGCTAAGCTGGATACCAGAGAAGTTGTTCTGTTAAAGGCACAGCTGTGTCTAACCTCCTTAAAAGTTGGTTGACTTTATTTTTGCTGTGTAACTGGATGTTACATTGAGGATTCTTAGACAACAAAGCACTTCTCTTAGGGTCTGCTCTCTTTACTGTGCTGTTACAGAAATTGTTTGCTGGTTTGGACCAATGTCAGGCAGAATAATACTGAATAAGTCCCAGATGAATGTGGGTGGTGAAAGGAGAAAAATAAATTCAAATAAAGAGGGTTATTATCAGCTGAGCAGTCAGTGTTGATCCTATGGTGCTGGAAAATGGAAGTAGGAAAAATAGTAAAATTTTTTTTCCTTCCTTTTTTTACTTTCAGGTTGGAAAATCTTCACTGAAAAATCTGTTTTGATCACAGTTTAGTACTCTACTTGATAAAATCTTCACTTAGAAAACCAAACCACTAAAGCCTTAAAATATAGAGGCAAAAAAAAAAAAAAAAGCTGGTGGGACACACTTCATAAAAAGCCTCACAGGGACCATGGATCCCTTCTCTGCTCACAGCAAATTGGCAGTGGTGCAGCAGTGCTGCAAAGTATTGAGAGGGAGAACACAAGTACAAACAAGCCTCCAAAACTTGAGAGGATCCTCAGTGCTTTTGTCCACTTAGGACAACATGACCTGTAGCATCACTTGCAGCTGCTGGATCCAAGTGCACAGTGAAAAGAACACTGATTTGGCCAGGATAAAATGTTCATTTGGGTTTTTTCCAACAGCTGTGTCGGGACTTAACCCTGGCAAAAGCTTCTCACGTGTCATTTTTTGTTCAGGCTCGTACTAAGCATGTGAAATCACAGTGTTCCCTTAACTGACAGAAAGGAAGTAAATTGAGAAGCAGTGTGGATTTGGTGTCCCCTCAGCCTGAAGGAAAAACAGTTTGCTTGAACAGTCTGATAGCAGTTGTTGGACAAATTAAGTATGGATTTCCTTTGATTGTAGTGGAATCATGACATCTTACTAGATTTATCCACTCTTGAGTGCCTGCTTTCAGATTTGATATTTTTGTTGGATGGTTGTTCATTTTGGTTTTGTTTCTTTTAGTTTGTTTGGTTTGGTTTGGTTTTGTGTTTAAAGGGTCTGCATGAGCTGAGAGGTGATAGTTTCCTTGTTTTCTGAAGGGAACTCTATCAGGTATCAAAGCACCAATTCATTCAGGTGGGTACAGGCAGATGGGGGCCAGCAGCTTTCTCCCTAGAATCACAGAATGGTGTAGGTTGGAAGGGACCTCAGGGATCATCTACTCCAACCCCCAAAGGACCATGTTGCAGTGGGTGGCTTTGAGCAATGCTGGTGAGGGGCCTTTCCCATTTTCCAGGAGCAGACAGAGAGTAAGAAAGTTGGATTTTGCATGACCTCACCACTAATGAGAGATTTCTGGAATATTTCTCTGGATTGTTTGCAGTGTTCAGTGCAGTGCTGAGCAGAAGTACCAAATCAGAGTGTACTCCATTTATACAAAAATCTACACCAAAGAAAGGCTTCAGTATAAAAGCCAAGTGCTCAGCAAGGGCAAAATGTCAGCAATAAAGATGCCTTTGACACTTGAGATTACTGCTTCTGCTGGCTATGACACCATGGTTAGTAATGAGCTCACACCCCCCAGTTACTTGTCAGGCTGGATGCTTCAGGGGGTGCTCAGGGTTTCAGCTTGTCCCCCATGATCTCTGCGTGGGCCCTGTGCCATGTTCATGGCATGCAGCCCTGGGCAGAGCTGTACACCCTTCCTGGTCTGCTCTGTGTCATTCACCTCCCCAGTCCCCATGGGCTTCCTTCCCTGACAAGCACTGTCCCAGCCCTGCATTCTCTTCCTTCTCCGAGCTCCTTTTCCCCTGTGGTCTCCTGTCCTAGCCTCCTTCCCAGTGATTCCCAGTCCTGCTCCATGTGATCTGCCACTCCTCTGCCCACCTGCTCTGATTTTCACATCTGCTCTGATTGTCCACCTTGCCTTTTTTTTTTTTCTCCCTCCAGCCCCCTGTTCCACATTTCTCCCCTGCTCCAGGATTCCCTGTTTCCTGTGTCTTGCCTATCCCAAGCCACTTACCCTCTTTCTGATCCCAGTTTCAGTTGAAGTTTGCAAAGCTATTAGCAACAGGGAACAGGATTTTATAGTAGGAAGTGTTGGACAATACAAGATGTAGGTGGGGCTCACAGCACCACTTATAATTTACAACATTGTTTATTTTAACTAATCCACCCTTAGGTAAGCAGTCCTGGTGCTGTCAGTGTGCAAATCCTTACTCATTTGGGTAGTCCTCTTCTCTCTGCTGATACTGTGTGCAGAGGGCTTGCTCATTTGTGTAGGAGATGGAGGATCCAGCATTAGAGAGACTTTAATCTCTATTGTTGTGTGGCCTGAATTAAACAGCAAACAATACCTGAGATGATACAGGTCATAGGGCTGCTGAGCTGTCTCTGAAGTGTTTACCATGACAGTGTAGAAATTCCTCTCATTTCCATGGCAAGGGGCTGTTCCTTTTTCCTTCCCTGTTGGTGAGAAGAGAGGAGATAGACAAGTTCTTCACTGATAATGTGTAAGACATGAAAGTGTACAGTCCATAGTCACACCATATCCTGCATCCTCTACTAGGTGTCCTCTGACTTGGTGTGTTTAGACTAGAAAATACAAAGTACTTTTCCTTGCATAGCTCCATGGTTTTCATGCAGTGTTTGCCTCTGCTGCTAATTCATGCCTGGGCTTCAGTGATTCTGGCAAATTCCTCCACACCCAGGTGGTAAACTGGTCACAGTTTTTGTGTTACCAGAAGCAGACTGAGAAACTCACACTGAATTGTTGCTTAAAACTGCAAGGTGATGCCTTGGAGTGTGGGAGAGTGGATGCCTTTGCTGCTTTCACAGGGCCCAGCTTAGCCTCTGCATAGAGGGTGGGTGGCTTCCAATGGACTTGGTGCTAGATCAAGTCATTTAATGGTGTGAATAACCTTATACTGACCTTTCAAAGAGCTCATGCAGAGAGTGTGCTGTTTGAGTCCCTTGTTCCTTCATGATCTAGTCCAAAACTTCACTCAGGTAGCAGGGTGGTCTGTCTTCCTCCCACCCAGGTCAAGAGTCTGCAGCAGGCAGTGCAAAGGCAAATGGGCAAGCCTTGCTTCCTCTACTGCAAGAGGAATCTCTGATTTATTCCCCATCACTGCTCCCCAAGCCCCTCTGTCAGCTGAGGGGTTCACTGGTGGTGGCTGCTGCCTTTCAGGTACCGTGCTTCAGTTTCCCAGGCTGTTGATAACAGCTGTTCAGCCCCAGCTCTCTGGGTCACCGTGTGTGAGGGCTTTCTGCTGGCTGTGATGACCTTGGGGGGGAATTAGACTGGATGTAATGTTTCCAAGAATTGGAGACGCCTGTGCCATTGAGCTGGTGCACATTGCTGGATCAATGACTGGCACTGGCAGGATTTTGCTTTGGGGGAATCTCAGAGCTGTATCACAGTCTTGCTATTAGTAGATTATTATTAATTGGGTTTAATGCAGAGGCAGATATTTGCAGGGAGGAGCAACCTTAAATAGTTGGTTGCTGAGAAGTATGTTCCCTGTACACAGCACTGTTGCAGGGCGTACCCTGGCACCGTATCTCATTTTGTTTGGGGGAAAATTCTACCAGCTCCTGAGTGGGAATAGACATTTGATGCAGAATTGTCTTCAGGTGCAGAATGCTTGTGTGGTGCCCCAACCTCCTCCAAAGCCAATGAGGATAACTGAAACTCTCCACAAGTGGATCTTGTAATGTTTTGTAATGTGCTGGATCATGGTAAAGGGGCTCAGTGCTTTCCAACTTGGGATGCTGTGGCTCTTAGATCTGCAGTGAGCATTTGCAGAGGGGCTTCCCGGCCAGCCCCTGCTTTAAATCCAGGTCACTGACCTCTCCTGCACCCAAGGTGGCATGGAGCAGCCGTGACTCAACCTGCTCAGGTGCTTTTAATTTATGACCTAAGAGATTGTGAATGTGCCTCTGTGCAGGTGAGGACGGAGCGTGCCGTGACCCCGCTGCACCAGCACAAGTGTTGAGCTGGCAGGACCGGGGTCAGGCACAGGGCTGCCTCCCTATGTCACCTTTCAGTTTTGTGCCAGTGCAGGACTGCTCAGCCAAAGCCTCACTTAGGTTAGCACTTCCTCACCTGGTCTCCAAACTCACCCAGAGCCCTTTGTGGAATTGCACACCCCTCACCCTCCCCCCTACCTCAGCCCCTCCTTTCTTTGCTGTGTTTGTAATCGGCTGTCGAAGCCTTGCATTTAACTCAAGTGCTGGTAGGGCTTTCCTCAAAATGCCTGTGTAGCTTTAAGCCAGTTAGGAGTTACAAGTGTAAATATGTTTACACAAAAATGAGGAATGCATGAAAGCTGGCATTGCTTAGGCAGCCAAAAGCAGCGGGATTGTATGCTAGAGGGACACTGAAAATGTAGGTTGCTGAAGTGTGCCTCCAGAAGTAAATCCCAACCAGAAGCACTCTCAGCGCCTGCCTTCTAAAGCACTGTGTGTCTGCTACAGCTGCTCAGGCAGCACAGGGAGAGGGCTCTGGAGCCCAGGGGCGTCCTCGTGGAGTTTTACAGGAAAGTTTGAAATGCCAAAGAGAAACATCAGCTCTATCTGAAACAAGTCCTGGCTGTAGGTTTTGCAGGCAGCAGCCCTAGAGCTGGCACCCCTGACGCTAGTGTTTCATAACTGAAAGTCAGGCATTTTTCACAGGCTGTCCTATTTCGGGTCGCACACCCCTCGCACACCCCCCGCCACCCCCCCAGCACATTGTTTACTTCCTCTGTAAGTTCTGGGACATTCAGTCCTGAGGAGCATGATACGCTTGCATAAACACCCCAGCCAGATTTATCTCTCAAGCCCATCTTTCCTTTCCCGTCTTGGAAAGTGATTAATCTGCAGCACACATTTTGTTCTTTGATTGCAGGGCATCATTCTGTAATCATTTACAGTTCTGCAGAGCCGTAGCACAGGCTTGGTGGAGTGTTCTCTCCTGGAGCTGGTGGAGTTGGCTGAGGCTTTAGCTGTGTAACGTGGAGGGAGCATTGCTGTTGCAGCTCTGTGTCGTGTTAAAGCTGTTTGCTTTTTGCATTATGTGCTTTCTGCACGTTCAAAACAAAACAAATCAGTTGTACGTATTTGAAGTGTAGGTAAGAGTCTGCAGCATGCTGGGGACTGTATGGAGGTTTTTAGAAACAGTGTCAGTGCCTCAGCATGCTGGCTGCCAGCTGAGGTTTTCCTACGTGTTCGTGAAAGGTGAAGGAGTTATCTTTTGTTTTCTGTGCTGCACATGGTGTATTGAAGCCTACACCAGTTAGAAATTGGCAACCTGTGTATATACAAAAACCTCTATGTACCACCTAGTGTCTGAGGAAGACAGAAAAGTGAAGAAATTGAAGGTGAATCAGAAAAATCTGTCCCATCTACTGCATTGAGGCTTTCCCATGTGCCCTCCGTGGTTCCTCTTTCATTTTCCAATGTGCAAGGAAGGGAGGTAGAAGAGAACAACCCTGAGTTAGCACACCATGGGTTGAGATAATGCTGTCAAGCAGACTTTTGTTTGATGCAGGTGTCCAAGCTATAATCTACTTCTTTTGGTAAAAAGATGTGAAAAGTAGGTAGGAAAAAAAATCAAAGCAAACCGTGGGACATTGGCTCCTGACCTGTTGGTAAGTTCAGTTTTGCAACTTAGGTGCACCTTTCTCTTCTGCCAAGAAAGGGCTTTTAATGGACCTGAAGTTGGTGGGTCTGGACCAGTCACCCACACCAAAGAGCATCTTGCTCCTGATTGTTACAGACCATGTTGGACAAAACACTTTTTTTGTCACCTTATAACAAACTCCATAGTTGAAAGACAGAATCCACAACACTGTGTGCAAAGACCAAGGAAAACTGAGGGCATTGCAGCAGTAGAGTGTCTGTTAAATGAGATGTCCAGAGGGTCCTGTGCCACAAGTCAGGACCAAAAATCTGCCAACAGCCTTCTCTGTCAGCCTCATCTTGAGGGCAGGGCAGGGCAAAGGAGAGAGGGTTTCCTCTGACTACAAATCCAACAGTTCTAAGTGGGCAGGTGTCAGAGAGTAGTACCCTGTTTTGCCTTGGGGACCTGAGAGCCCTGGGCAAGGAGCAGCACCAGCCTCATATCTCCAACAGTGGGCTTTGGAATGGGGAGAACAGGAAGCACTGACAAGTAGTGACCTGGTATTTTACTGATGTATAGGGTTATCAGAGCATCTGATAACAAATTTCACTTCTCCATCCTAGAAGTGTAAACTTCTGTAAAGTCCTCATGCAAATTCCTTAGTTATAAACAAAAGGAAACTTAAGGAGAAGGAAAGTGAAGGCTCTTGTGAAAGAACAGCAGTTCAGGAAAGCTGACAAAGTCTGTAAGGCTGTGACAGGTTGTGTGTTTATGGAGCTATCCAGCTGCCTGGTTGGGTTCAACATCGTGGAGGTGTTGTGCAGCTGCACAATTTTTGACTGTAATAGTTGCAGTTGGGTCAGATCTTTAGAGGGGACTTGTCCTGTGCAAGCCTCAGTAAGGTGTGTAATAAGCCCAGCAGAGACTGGAACCAACACTGGTGGTATCTGAGGCTACACCAACCCCCCCCTAGCCCATGGAATTGGCACTGGTGGTACCTGAGGCTGCACCAACCTCCCCTAGCCCATTGCTGACTCTTTATGCTTTCTTTCCCGAAGCTGTGAGGCTTCAGTGTGATGGAGAGGTTATTAATTATGATTTATGAAATTCATCAATGGAGTCTTGTTTATAGGTCATTCACCAGGGAAACTGGACATCAAATTCTAAACCTGTAACTAGGCTAACGTATTTCCTTTATTCCATGCTGGAGGTTGGTTCTGGGCACAGTCTTGAAAGCACCTCCTGTGCAGCGTAGAACGGGGCCGAGAGAGAGGAAATGAAATCAGGAATGGAGAAAAGTTATTTTAATTATAAATAGCTGTGGTAGGAAGGTAGATGTTTATACGTGCGCTAGTACAGTACCTACTGTGTGTATTTTAGGAGAACCTGAGAATAGCAGCTGCGCTGAAATACTTGACAGCAAAGTCAAATATAGTTTAGGTTAAAAAAAAAAAAAAAAATGGAAGTAGTGGCCAGGGAGGGTGGATTTGCAGCCTGAAGCCTGTCAGTGTTATCTCAGCCCCACGGCACGGAACAGCCTGTGACTCCCAGCGCTTGTTTGCGAACGCACAGTTCCCGTCATGGGATATGTCCAGCTCCTATCAACCTGGTGGTGTGCCCAGGGAGACACTCCCCTGCCTCCCCAATTTCCCCAAGACCTCCAGGAGGCTGGCAGCTTTACTTCTCCAAAGACAACCTTTCCTGAAATGTCAGTGAGTGGGTTTACAGCTAACGGACCTGTTGAGTTCTGAGATCTGTAGAGCCTGAGACGCAGTGAAGCTGCAGGCGCTGAAACCAGAGCTCTTGCTAACGCGCCCAGGTCAAAGGGATCAAAGCCTAAATTAAACTTGTCGCTGAAATTTGGCTCTCAATCACAAGTTCAGGAAGTTTTACTTAAAAAAAAAAAAAATTGGGTCTAGGCACTGTTTCTTCAGAGTTCTTTGGCTAAAAATAATGTCTTGCACTATAGTTATAAATAATACGGGCTGGCTTTTTTTTTTTTTCCTAACTTCTCCCATCTAATTAAATTGTTACTCTTGCCACAACGAAGGGAAAGGGAAAAGATAATAACATGAATCTGGTTGAACAAGTATGTAGCTTGCAGGTTTCAGCTAGAGTGTTTGCAGCTGCAGCCTGTGCTGAACCCCATGCCAATGCATTTGATTTTTCCAATGAAGAGAGATCAGCAGTAGTTTCTGTGTGTCCATCGTTTGGGAAACCCTCTTGAAAGCTCCCCCAAAGTGGGTTTCTTTCCCTGCTGACAAAATACAGAAGAAAGGGATTAAAAAAATGAAAATCATTTTTGCAATAAAACGCCACAGTATTTTTATAAAATTGTTTTTGAGCCAGGCTGGAAGATGTTTTGCTGGGCTCTGGTGTCTTACTAAAATGACAAATAATGGCCACAGATAGCTCTGCTGTTCTAAAGAGCAGCACTCAGCAGGTTTCCTGCAGGTGAACAGTGGATGAAGCTGGGAAAAGGAACTTTTCTGCTTGGTGATCACAGCACCAGGATGCTTTCTGAAAGCTGTGTGGGCAGCCTGGCCACGGCAGCCCATCTGCTGAACAGTATCGAAGGGCAGCAGCCTGGTGAGACAGCACTTAACCACCAGGCTTCTGTCTTAGCACCCAGAATCATAGAATTGTTAGGGTTGGAAGGACCTCAAGGATCATCTAGTTCCAACCCCCCTGCCATGGGCAGGGACACCTCACACCAGATCAGGATGCTCAGAGCCACATCCAGCCTGGCCTTAGAAACCTCCAGGGATGAGGCTTCTGCAACCTCCCTGGGCAACCTGTTCCAGTGTCTCACCACCCTCATGGGGAAGAATTTCTTCCTAATACCCAATCTGAATCTACCCATTTCTATTTTTGTCCCATTCCCCCTAGTCCTATCCTTACCTGACACCCTAAAAAGTCCCTCCCCATTTTCTTGTAGCCCCCTTCAGATGCTGGACGGCCACAAGAAGGTCTTCTTGGAGCCTTCTCTTCTCCAGACTGAACAGCCCAACTCTCTCAATCTGTCTTCACAGGAGAGGAGCTCCAGCCCTCTGCTCATCCTTGTGGCCCTTCTCTGGACACATTCCAGCATGTCCATATCCTTCTTGTAACAGAAAAGTTTGGTGTGTGTAGCTGCTGGGATTTGTCAGCTGTGCTGCAGCCTTTCAGCAATGCTGGGGGTTGCAGTGGCTTGCAGGGGCCATGGCAGAGGCCATTTAGCACGGCGTGGCTGCTGGGAGCCCACTGGTAATGGTCAGTGAAAGCAGTAATCCCCGAGGCCTGAGGGGATAATGACAGGCAATGACATGGCTGCCAATCTCCCAGCTTAATCATGACATCTTTCAGGTGGCAAGAGCTATTCTTCCCAAATGAGACCACGGTGAGGAGGAAAAAAAAAAAAAAGGGTCCTAAAAAGCAGGGGACAAGGGCAAAGCTGGCCTGTGTGTGGGCAGTGGAGCTTGGCACAGGCTCAGAGGCTGAAATTTGCTGTCACTTCCAAAAAAAAAAAAAAGAGAGGAGGCAGCTGCGTTATTCCAGTGGCAGTGATGCAATGCTGGTGACACAGCAGGACGGGAGGGCCCAGCACACTCTGTGACAGCCCAGCCGTGCCCCACCAGCCCGTGGCTCCAGCTACTGCTGCCACTTCTCTAGGGCTTCACTTGCCAGCCAGCATTTGTACACAGCAGCTGGCAGCCTGTGTTTGAAAGGAACACATAGCCAGGGTTGGTGTGCAACTACCCAAACACCCCCTTCACTCCTTTTATTTGCTGTGCTTTAAGGGGTTTAAGACTTTTTCTCTTTTTACTGCATGTTACTACAGTGCAGACAAAGCATTTGCTAATTTCTCATTCGCTTGTCAGCTGCTCTACAGGAGTGAGAATCTTGCAGGAGGGCACTGTGATACGGTTGTAAAAAGCAAGCAGATCACAGGATGCTAGGGGTTGGAAGGGACCTCTGAAGATCATAGAGTCCAACACCCCTGCCCCAGAGCAGGACCATAGAATTTAGCACAGGTCACACAGGAACACATCCAGATGGGTCTTGAAAGCCTCCAGAGAAGGAGATCCTCCAGAGATCCTACTGTTTGTTTTCATGGTTTAGTGTGCCATCCTGAAGTCATCCACTGTCCTCTGAAAGCTGGCGATGGCACAGGCAAAATGAATCCTCTAAGATTGAAATGAAAGACCTGAAAAGGAAAAAACGAAGCATTTTTTTAAAGGAATACATGCAAAAAAGGGGTGAGGGAGAAAGCTGGTGAGTAAGTATATGTGTGTTTGTTTAAAGAATTGAATGGGTAGCAAATACTCTTTCCATGTGTGTGGAAAATACGAGCTGGCTTTTGCAATAGCGTTTTATGGGAAGAAAGATCAAGGGTTCAGGAGCTGAAATACTTATTCATAAAACGTAGGGAGCAAAGACAAGCTCCTTGTTGTGCTTCTGCCTGTTTGCTCCAAGTCCAATCTAGCTGAATCATTTCTAGGAATGGAGTGGGTAACTGGATTTCCAGCCTCCTCTCTCTGTCCTTGGCTACTCTCCTGCATGGCTGCTGCTGCTTAGTACTGGTTGTACTGAGCTTTATGTGGAGGGTGTGTGTCCACTTGATTGCTAAAGCTTTTACCACCTTGGGATCTAAGCACAATCCACTTGAAAATGGATTAAAACAGCCAGCTCGTTTTGTGGAGGCTTTTTAACAGCTGTCAGGGAGCAAGCAGGAGCTCACCCAGGTGGGATTTCGATCTGATGCTGGGGAAATGAAAGCCCTTCCCCATCACCAGTCCCATCACCACTTTCTGTGTATGGTTTCTGACAAAACCAGCCCAAGCATTTCCCCTGATGTCTGAGGCTTGCTTGAAAGGCTGAAGGTGTGTGATCTGCTGCCTGAAGACAAGTTGTGCTGCAGGTGTGACATTCATTAGTTGGGTGAATGTGATCTATTATTTGTACCTCTGAAGAAATGTGGGGTTGGGATGCACAGGCTGCTCACCAGCAGGTTTTTGCCAGCTGCTTCTCCCACCCCACCCTAGTTGGATGATTTGAGCCCCACTTAGCTGCTGGGACATGAATATAGGTCAGTGCAGCAACCTGGGCTTGGCCACCACACCGTCCTGTGCCTGGCTTTGTTTGATCTGGCACCTTCCCAGCCCATCTTAAATAGTGCTGCATGCCTGAGCATACAGCATCAGCAAGGCTGAGCCATGGAGGGGCAGTTGGGTTTTTTTCCCCTTCTTTTCAGTAACTCAGAGTAGGGAGGGGGCAATTGAGTAAGGGAAAGGGAAATCAACTGTTCAGAATATTTCTGAGCCTTCAGAGTGCTTTCCACAGATTTCAGGCGGGATTGATGATATAGGAGAGGACCAAAAGTTTTTCCATCCAGCAGGAACAAGTTTTCTACCATGAGGGTAGTGGAACATTGGAACAGGTCGCCCAGGGAGGTGGTTGTGGCCCCATCCCTGGAGATAGTCAAGGTGAGGCTGGACAGGGCTCTAGGTAGCCTGATCTAGTGGAGGATGTCCCTGCTGACTGCAGAGGGGGGTTGGACCTTTGGGGAGGTCCCTTCCAACCCAGACCATTTTATGACTCTAGAGGGGCTGGTACCACACAGGCTGCATTTGGCTCAGTTTGGTTAAAAAAGTTATGAATCAAAACCCTTTTGTGTGTTAGCTAACAAGCCTTAGTATTTAGTGTTTTTGAAATTTGGTTCCAAAAGAGACACAGTTTGGAGCTTGCATCCTTCTTTTCTCCAAAAAGAGGGAAGTGTTTTTAATGGTGACCTTGTGTCCAAAGTGCAAACAGTTTTTAGACAGCAAGGGAAAGAGCTTTCTAGAGAAGAAAGGGTTTTTGGTGAAGCTGTCACCTCTGCGTTCTGCAGTTACCCTGCATTTAACAAATGGCTTGGGTGGGCTAATGAAGTTAATTTAAAGCAATTTATTTACCTAAACAAAGCCTGTGAGAAAATGTCATCAGTGAATGGACTCAGAACCCTCTCATGATTTTGTGTGGAGGAAATACAGCTTTTTTGTTGTTGCTTTAAATCCTTAAATGTGATGCCCCTTCTCCCCTGGCTTTTCTAGCTCTGTACCCATTTGTGTGTGTGTGCTTGTGTGGTTATCAGCCCGAATGTGGTTCCAGGTCCCTTGGGGCCCCAGCCTTGCCTTGCCTCATGGCTCAGAAAAGGCTCTGCACAGCCAAAAAGATCCTGGTGATTTACAGGTACCACCCTGTTACTGCCTGCCTCTCCAGGCTCCTCTGCTGAGGCGATGCTGCCCCAGATAAGAGACTTCCCTCCTGTTTTGGAGCAGCTGTTGCACCTCAGGGGTATTCCTGCTGCTGGGGGCTGTGGGGGAGGATGCTGGCAGGCTGGGCAGGGCAGCTTTAGCTGGGATGCTGACAGCTTTCCATCCCCTCTGCTGAGGTCTCCCTGCTTCTACAACCAAAGGGAAAGGGTCTGTACTCCCCAGTATGCTGCTGCAAACACAAATAGGGGCATACAGAAGGCCAATAGATGCTCACTCCTCTATGTATGGCTCTGTGGTGGTGGTGCACGAAATACCCACCCCATTAGCTGTTCCATGGGTGCTTCCCTCCTGGCTAGCCCTGCCTGATGAGTACTTTGGCAGCAAGGTTATGGGAGTGCTCACTGTCACTGCAGGGAGTGGCACTGTACAGGGGAGACAGTGACCAGCCTTTGGGGTGTGAGAACAGAGAGATCTTGGGCTGGTGTGTTCCCCATACAGTTGTTTGCAAGGCTGGGCTCCTTCTCCAGATGTTGGCTCTCCATGTTATCAGCTGAAGCCAAGGCAGTATTTCCCTTTGCCCTTACTGGTTACCTCAAGGTGAACTTGAGTCCTTCTCTATTTAAACCAGCATGAATTAATGTCGGAATTGGCCAAATCAATGCCAGAAGTTTTATGGTGGCAACATGATAATTAGTGGCTACTGCCTCTTTCCTTCTGACGGGCAAAGGCCTGTTCCCCAAGAGCTGCCAGGACAACCTGGTCTCGGTGTATAAAACACATCAGTGCTAGTGCACTGGAGTCAGGTTGGATGCTTAGGATGAGTGCTGTGCCCGCCAGAGCTGCTGCAGCCTTTTGGGAGACCTGATGGTGGTGACTTGCTGTCTTCTGCAGGATTCTCTTCATCCTGTGGGGAGGATGCTCAGGTCAAAGACTGGAGAGCTGTAAAGGGATGATTGTAAATGTGTGTGATGCTTCAAGCAGATAGCATGTCTGTGTTTAAATACCTTTTTTTGGCTGCAGGAACTAGTCTCTCTTACCTAATGCTGTCATTTAAAGGGATAAATAGCAGGAGATGGGATTGAATTGTTTTTTAAGTATTTTAAAGCTAGCCAAGATAGAGAGCCTCCCAAGATCTCTGGCAAGCAGAAATAATTTTTTTTTTTAATCTAGTGCATTAAGAGGATCACAGGCAACCTGTCTCCTAGGAATCTTCTGTCTCTTTCTCCCCAACCACCTGGGGAAAGCAAACCTCTTTCTTTTAGGAATAAAGAGTTCTTCATGGTGCTGGGGCACAACCATCCTGTCTTCCCACCTTTGCTGCAGTGAAGTCAGTACTTCACTGAGGGAGTTGTGTTTATTCTTTTCAGCCTGAGAGTTTGTTTCAAATTATTGCTGTGCTTCCACATAGAGTGAGCTGAGATCCTTTGTTTTAATCTCTAACATGTGAAGCAATTAAGATCATGCAGTATTCTGCAAGATGAGCAAAAGCCAAAGATGTTTCTCTTTCTCCTCCCAGTCTCTTCCACGTTGTGCAAGTGGTTTTGCTCAGGGGCCACGTTTCAGGAGCTTTCCTGGCTTCTTTGCATGTTGGGCCAGCAAAATTCAAATCCTAAAGGTTGAGAGGCAACTGCCTACGTGATCTTGCAAGCATTGCCAGGCATGGGGTGATCCTACCAGGCCATCTGAAGAGGCAGGATGTTGACATGGTCTCACAGGGTGTGATTTACAGTTATGCTTCCTCAGGCAAGAGGTGCTGAGGCCAACCAAAGCCAAGTGACCAAAAAGTTCCATTTGTTGCAGAGTCCAGGCAGGTAACTCAGAAACCTGAACCTTCCCTCTGCGAATTCACTGTGTCATTCTGTTGTGGGCAGTTGGGTGTATTCAGAAGCAGACATGAAACAGGCTGTGTATTTTGTGCATCATTTTCTTACAGCAGGTGTTAGCAGGTTGCTGTTATCGTTGGATCACCCTTTTGGTCAGGAACTACTTCTCTATACCAGAATGGAGATGTCTTAATAATTATATCAGTGCATAATGTGCTAGGTTGAAATGGCTCCTCCTCAGCAGAAATGGTTTCAGAATTCAGATTTAATGAGAGCAGCTTTGTAAATCCCTTGCTTATTTTAGATAGTTCTCAGTGGTTAGGTTTATTAGCCTTCCAGTAACCTCTCTCTTTTCTTTGTCTCCAGTGATTATTTTTATGGGGAGTTGTTTTGTTAGCCCTGTGCATGTGATGATTGTAGTTTGCTGCCCAATAGGAGTTACTTGGGTTCTAAGCAGGAAAAAGGGAAAATTGATTTGCAGTTGCATACTTGTTATACTGATTTTATCCAAATACAGATGCAGGATTATGCCAGAGGAGCCTTCCCTGTACCTAATCTTCCATTTATTTTTGGTGTAATGCAGGATGTTCTTCTGTGTCTTCTGACTCAGAAAGGAGGGAGTGAAAACTGAGTTCATGCCATAATGTGACACTAATTTTGGACTACAATTCTGGTTTTCTACAGACTCTTAAGGAATAGTGTGAACAACTTTCCCAGACAATAAAAGAATGGGTTGAGGGTATTATTTCCCACCTCCCACCCCCCCCAGTTCCCACATTTAGGCATCATTTTACAGCCCTGCTTTTTTAGCATGACAGTTGCTCCTTCAGAGTCCGCGTGGCTGGGGATGGGGAGAGGGTTTAGGCTCTGCTCAAGAAAGTTCTGTCCCACAAGTTGGGCACTTTCCCAGAAGCATCCTCTTCTTGAGACTGGAAATGACAAGACAAGAGGACATCACTCTGACTTGGGATGGTTCTGCAGTCAAGCAGGACATCTGTGTGCTTGGACAACAGTTGCATTACAGGCAGCACAAAAGCTGACTCCCGGGGTGTCAAAAGGCTCTGCTGCCTGCCTCTCCGTGGCAGCAGCCCTTGTGCTCCAGAGGAATGTCATTTGGGAGTTGGATTTTTATTATTATTGTTTTCAGTCTGGCTCAGTGGGCTGCTGGAAAGTGGTTCAGACCTTCAGTGTGTTAGGACAAGCTGGCAGAAATTAATACCATGTTGTTCATTGTTTCAGAGAGTGACCTCTCCTCATTTGGGAGGCATAAAGGAGCTCATCGTATTTCCATGGCTCTTCTTTCTAAATCTGTGTTCATTTTCCCTTGGTTGGGCTGAATTTATAACACTGGAAACAAAGCCAGATGCAGAAGATTTAAAAGAGCTGGTTCTTGAACTTTAAAGTTCTCTGGAATTGACTGGGCACTTCTAAATGTCTCCTTATTTACAGCTTTTTTTTTTTCTCTTTTCTTTTCTTCTCCTTTTTTCTTTTCCATTTTGGAATTCCTGAATCAGCTGAAGGGTATTTCCAGTATTGCTGTGGTTGAAATTCATCTGTGTGCTTTCCATAATACTTTAGCCAAAAAGAGCACAACCCCCACACACACCTTGACACCAAAGCTGTATTTCTTTCCTTTTGCATGGTTAATCTAATTATTTAAGTGTTAATTTTAAGGCACCTGACAATCAGGGAGTGCAAACTCTCAGTCATTCAGCACCTGAATGATGGACAAAAGGGCCAACTCCACAGAAGCTGCCTTCCATCTTCCTTCAATTAAAAGATGGGTGGCAGTTGTAACCTTCTCCCCTGATCCTTCTTCTCTAGGCACTTGTTCTGATGAATTTGCAAGGTGGTTGGGGTTTTTTTTGTGTGGGGTTTTTTTTTTTTTGTTTGTTTGTGTGTGTGTGGTTTGTTTTTTTTTTTTTTTAAGGAATTACAAGCAGTGAAGTAGAACTGAGTCTGAGATCTGGTCTGTTTTATCAGAGTGATTACCTGTGGATTTAAGTGTGTTCAGCAACAATGAAGGAGGTTCTTGTGTTCACCCTTCAGTTGCCTCTCTCAGAGCTTTGGTCAGAAGGGAGCAAGTTAGTAGGTTTTGCTTAGCAAAGCACTTTTTTGTTCACTTCTACGATTGAAGGACCTGATGGCTTCTCTCAGCAGCAGCTGTTCTCAGTTAGAACTTCTGATGGAGTCCTTGGATAATTACATTTTTGTCTCTAACAAAGCTGACACAGTTGAAGTTTGAGCTCCTTGGAGATTTTTCCCAGAGCAGTTTGAGGCTTTGGACCCAAATGGTCTTGGTACTCCTGCACTTTGTGGGAGGCAAGGCAGGGTCCTGCAGGACTTTCAGGATCCCTGACAACTACTGGAGACCTCAGCTGTCTTACTGATCTGCATGTCCCTCACAGTGTACTGCACACATATTTATGGGGGTGTAAGCACTGAACCCTGGCTCTGATGGACAGAAAGGTGAACCAATTTATGTGAGCCAGCTTTAGCTCTGGTCTTCAAGCAAAGTGTTCAGTGGAGAGCTGAGATCTTTGTGTAGTTAGTCTAGCAGTTTTCTGAACCTAGTCAGCATTTGTCTTTGTGAGCAGCAGGTGATTTTTGCTTTATGGTAGCTTCCAGATCATACTTTGTGATTTGTTTTCGGTGTGAGGATCTGTTAGGCACAGCCTGAGACTGCTGTTGTCTCACTATGCCATCCCCCAACCTGGACCACATGTTCCAAGACATCCCTTCTAGCTCCAGGGGCTTCCCAGAGTGCTTTGAGTGGCTGGACTTAATACTTACTAACCTTTTTCTGATGTTGTCAAGATTTCCCATCTTCCAGAGCTTTTAATTTCCCCCTTCTTTCACTAATTCACCCTAGAAGCAAGCAAGCAGTGGCTGCTGCAGGCTGTGGAGCCAGGTTGCTGGTCTCAGAAGAAACTTGAGGGGTAATCTCATTTTGCTAAACAAAAGCTGTGCTTCCCTTGCTGGCCAGGGAAATGGCTGAGCTGAGCAAATGGGCTCATTAGGTTTGGGACTTGCTTCATCTCCCTCCCATGCAATTATTCACGGAGAAAAACTCCCGTTGCGTATTTCCATTCCCGTCATCCAAGCTCGAGGAGTTAGTCTAGAAAGATTAAACTTGTGTTCTGTGTTTGCTGCCAAGATGCTGCAGTCCACCGCAGATAAAATTAATTCCTTTTTGCTGAGTGAGAATTTCAAGTGATTTATTAATAAGGAGAAAAAAGTGCCAGATCTTTCTCCTCCCTGACTTGGAGGTGTGGGCATGGGAAGGGTACACAGGTCCTGCTTTTGACTCTCCATCCCTGCTTTCCAAGGGACATTTCCTATAAATCAGCGTTAGAATTAGTAGGTTTCTGAAACCAAGTGTGACAGAAATGGCTTTAATTTAAATGCCTTTTAATTTAAAGTCATTCATGCTTTCCAGTGTTCCCATTTTGAACAGTAATGAGGAGACTTTCAGGTGTGCTTAGAAGAGTTTGTCTCTCAACTCCTTTTGGCTTTTACTGGGCTATGAAGGAAAAGCTATTGCTGCTGTCCTTGAAAAATCTCTCTGTAAATGATGAGTTGGTGTTTCTCTCCAAGAGCCTTTGAAGCCTGGTATTTTCCTGAACTTCTTACCAGAATTACCAAGCAAGGCTTTATATTCAAATATTTCAAAGATTGTAATTGCTTTAATTAAAACAACCCAACATGCACATACCTGTATTTGATTTATATTACAAATACCTGTATTATCAGGTTGTATTTGCCAGAGTAAATACCTGAAAGGTTTTAAGAAACTCATTGCATTGAAGCCCATGGACTGACCTGGCCTGTTTGTCAGGTTTCACAAGGTTTTGTCCTATCTTCCTGTGTGTCTGTATGGGTGTACGTGTGGCCTTGCATTTACCTTACCAAAAAGCCAGCAGACTGAAGAGCTGTAATCATCCTTGATTGGGTTAAATACACATTGTTGTGTTTTCTAGAGCTATGGCAAACACTGGTGAAATTGTCTTGAATTGCAAGAAAAGAGTTGGTTTGCTCCCACGCGGGCAGTCTGAGTCTCTCTCTCATGCAAACTAAAGCAGAGAGAAGAGAAGGCTCTGGAGAAACCTCATAGCGACCTTCTAGTACCTGAAGGGGGCTACAGGAAAGCTGGGGAGGGACTTTTTGCAAGGGCTTGTAGTGATAGGATGAGATTTAATGGGTTGAAGCTGGAAGAGGGGAGATTTACACTGGAGATTAGAAAGAAATTCTTTACCGTGACCATGAGGAGACATTGGAACAGGTTGCCCAAGGAGGTTGTGGATGTCCCCTCCCTGGAAGTGTTGAAGGCCAGGATGGATGAGACCTTGAGCAACCTGGGCTAGTGGGAGGTGTCCCTGCCCATGGCAGGGGGTATTGGAACAAGATGATTTTCAAGGTCCCTTCCAACCCAAACCATTCTATGATTCTGTGATGATGGAAGTGGAAAAGCTTCGCTGCAGGAGAGAGCTGGGCACGGAGTCACCAACCTTTTCTGCCCAGGGGTGTATTCCCCTCAGCAGTGTCACATACAGCCCTGTGAGAGTTGCTGGCATGAACCAGAGTTGCACAAGTGATCTGCTACCTTTGCACTTGAAAATACACATAGGCAGGAGACAGTGTTTCCTGACCTGTTCTGTAAGGGATTTAATGCACGTTATCAAGCAGTATTTTATCACTTAGGTACTTTAGTAGAACTTTGTGTGTATTCCTGCAGCCATATGTGAAGGGGCATCAAACCACCTCATACAGGGAGGAGGTTCAGTTCATGTCTCCAGATAAGTTTGGGACCAGTGTGAGCTAAGCTCCTTGGAGGAGCCAAGGTCAAGGCAGACATTCTTGCACTAGGCTAAACTTCAGAAAATCTCAGGAATTCAGAAGTCAAATTTCACTGAGAAGTAAGTAATGGAAAACAAATAAAGGGCAAATACTCCTTCCCCCAGAACACAGTAGACTGGCTTTATGTGCCTTAAACACAAAAACAGCAGGGCAGGCTCTACCTAACAAGGGTGATAAGTGAGAGTGGGAGGAGAGGGAAGGGAGCAGGAAGGTAGGAGCCTCTTGTTTCTCACCTTTGTCTGGGAAACCGAGCTGTAGTGAAGGGTCTCATTGGGTGGGGGATGGAGGGTGGAAGACACATGGAAAGTCTGGAAGGAGCTTGCAGTTTTGGGCACGAGAAAGCCATCTTTGTTTGACAGTGGTCTTGAGAAGGAGCAGAGCAAACAGCCCTATCATAATGCATCTTCTCTTCCTTGACGTGCAGTTGTCACGAGAGATTTGTAACTCTTTTCTTGGTTCATTGTTCCCTGGCTGGTGTGTACTCTCCATTCAGTAGTGCCAGAATTAAGATGAAGCCTGCCTGTTTCAATAAGGCAGCTTTGTTGTCCAAATGGCAGCACTTGTATAGAAGTTGGATTGACTCCAGCAGAGTTTGCACGATACACTGCAAAACTGTTGTCATATGATCCTTTTTATTGCTAAGAAAAAGCCTGTCCTCAAAAAAACCCCAAAAACCAAAACAGGCTAGTCCTTTTCTTTTCTTTCTTTCTTTTTTTTTTTTTCCTTTCTTAATTCTGTTACGGGAAAGAAAAAAAATTACCAGAAAATTCTTTCTATAACTAATTACCTGCCAATTTGAAAAGTATGCCTAATGATTGAGTATAATAAAGAGATCAGATTAAGTGGAATGACATTAATGTAGAAATATGATGGAGCCCCATCTACTTCATTTTATGTAGCAGCAGCCTTGATTAATCAACTCACAGGTGGAAGGAAGAACAGACTGTTCAACCTTAGCAAGAAGTGATGGGAGGTGATGACACAGAGGGGAAGGGAGAAATGATGGCGTGATGCAAAGTGCCACCGTGGTTTCTGAAAAGTAAGTTTCCCTCACCTACCTGCATCTCTCAAGATGTGGAAAAGAGACAGCTTGGTCTAAATAAGCTGTTGGAGAGGGCAAGCAGCTCTTGGTGCCCTGTCTTCTATAGTACCTAGCACTACAAGACCCTCAACCAGGCCAGGCACAAGGTGGAATGCATCCTTATGAGGAAAACATGAAGTGCTAATGTCTGCTAGTGCTAATAATGGAAATTGCTATTTCAACTCAAACTATTTTAGTCTCTAAGAATTTTTTTTTCCCCTTCAATTCTGGAATAAAGCTTCTATAAAAAGAGTACTTATCAACTGAAGTCCAGGTGTTGGAACTGAAAAGAGAATTCTTTTCCTTTTATTCTTTTTTAGTCAAGTGCAGAAAACAGGTGAACTTATTTTGTTAAAATTATCGATACTAATTTTTAAGCTAGGAATGTCACTAAAATTATGTCTTAACACTGGGGTAGTGTGAGGAAAACTTGGCTTAGGTCTGGAAGAGCTGTATAAAATATCTTTTGTTGTTAATTTATTAGTGCACTTTTGTCTTCAGGTGTGCTAAGAAGCCTCATTTTGCAATGCTTTGTGACTTACAAACTGTTTCTTTAGCTTTCCTTTTGTGGCAGTGTGATAATATTTGTATGGATTTTGGTAGCTACATAATGTAATTGAGTTCCTAGCACATAGAGAGAACAATTAATAGATTTTTAAAGCTGGAGGGACCCATTATGCTCATTGTCTGACATCTGACAGGACATTGAATTTAGTCTAATAATTCCTGCATCAGGCACGTAAATTCTGGCTGAGCTTGAGGGTACTTTAAAGGCATCCAGTCCTGATTTACAGACCTGGGATGATAAAGCTATTGGAATTTTTTCCAGCACTTTATTACCTTTATATATGTATAAAAAGGTAATATATCTATCTATCCAATAAATAAATAAATATCTAAACTTTGGTACTACTTTTCCCCTCTGAATTTGTCAAGCCACTGGGTTTTTGGTTTTTTGTTTTTTTTTTTATTCCATTTTCATGTGCCAACTTCAGTTGGTGTCTGCTATCAGAGATCTTCACTTAGTGAAGGTACTTATGGCTGGGTAACCCCTTGGTCTTCTCTCAGATAATCTGAATCAATTGGACTCCTCCAGTCCTTCCTCAAAGGTGTGGCTTTACTCTGGTAGTCCTTTAATATCATTTATGTAAGTGATACTGATTATGTCATGGGTTAGGGTTTTTTGTCACAGACGCTCAAAGCTTTTTGAAATAGTGGAATTCTCTAAACGTTTATTGTTCCATCAGGTACTGGTTCCACATCCATCTGTAAGGCACTACAAGATCTGATTTGTGTTTGACAGGTGTGGAAGTGACTATTTATGCACTGAATGACTGAGGAACTGTCTATTTTTAGCTGCTCAGAGAGTTGGGAGGGCTATATGCTAGTTAGCTGCCCCAGGTGATGTGGTGAGAGACAAATCTGTCACGTTTTACGGAAGTCTCTCTGAATCCCCTCCTCAGCACTTCCCTGGCTGAGGATGGTAATATGGAAATGGATACTTCAGCATAAATTGCAGGTCTAACAAATAATAGTTATGTACAGTGAAGGCCAGTCAGGCTGTTGTGTGTAGTGTCAAGTGTTGTGTACACCAGACCACGAATAAATTGCTTCTCACAGCCAGGGATTCAAGGTTTTTGAATTTGGTGGGATTGTGGAGCTGAAGGTACAAACATCCTTCCCTTTTGCTCAGTAGCCTGCACTGCTGCTGCTCCTACATGTTAGTGTCTGCTCCAAAGCATTTTTTGATGGGCAAAGAAGTTCTTATCTACAAATCAATTCTTTTTCATAATTGTGACTTTTTGTTTTTCCATTAAAGATTTTTGATAAGGATACTAATGCTGGGTTAGACAGTGGAATTCTATAGGCAAAGTTTAATGGGAGTGGGCTTGGTGGATGGGCTTCTTGCAACATGAAAATCTCACCTCTGCTGGAGAGAGTTGCTTGCATCCACTCATGGATACAGTGCTGTGTCCATGCAGGCAAAGGTGTAAAGGTCTTCTCTCACCAGCAGGTCACTGGAAGCTCCATGACAATTTCGATTTGCTTCTGTCTTAATCCAGATCCACAGCTTTCCAAGTAACGTGGCACAGGGGAGGTTACTGTGGGTCACTCAGTAGTTTCCAAGTTGGGTGAAGCTGCTGGGTAGTGTTTGTTAAGGGGATGGGAGTGTAACAGGTAAGCTGAGTAAATAGATTAGCTGTAAGCAGTCCTATTGTTGGCACTGCCTGGAGATGGGTTGTGGACCAAGCAGGCGTGTCCTGCAAGCCGTATCCTTTCATCCCACAATTACAGAAGAGTGGCAGAAATAGAGTGGCCTACATTGAGGTGATTCCTGGAGGAGAGAGGCATTTAAAGCCAGGGATGTTTGTGGGCACTGGGAGCAAAGTGTTCAACCACAATACCCTTTCCAAGAAGGAGGGGAGGGGAGAGGGGAAGAAGCATTAAGCCAAGTGTCTCTCTGTCCATCTCCGTCTGAATGCTTGAGATATCAGGGACAAATGATTCCTTCAAGGCATGCAGCACTGCTGTCTTCTTTGGGACCTTCATGGAGCAGCTTTTACCTTTAACTATTTTTAATGGCTGGCTACTGTTGGCTTGAGGGGGAGTTACATGAAGGACGCCTTTGTGCTTTATTAACAAGATTGGTTAAGGAGGGGTAGAAGCCTCACATGCATCTAATGGTGCATGGTGGCATGTTTAGAGAAAGCATCAGTCTGCAGCACAGGAATTGCTACTGAAAATCATGGCTTGTGCCTTTAATTCCTGTCCAAGAAGGACACTTATCCTCTGAGCCCTCTCTGCCCCAAACGTGGCTTGCCCACGCCAGCTGGGCAGATTGGACACCCACCAGCTGGGGATGGCAGGCAGGATGTGCATGGGACAGGAATGCTGGCCAGCTGGTGTTTGTGCCCTGGAGAGCCCCAGCTCTGGAGGGCAAGCTCTCCTTTCCCCTCCCCTCTCTGTGGCTTGCTGTTCAGCAGAGCAGCAGGCAGGGATGAGTTTTCACTAAGGTACAGCATGGTATGGTTGGTGGTGTGGTTTTAGTGCCTCCCTCCACCCGCCTGGCAAGGTCTGCAGCTTTGCAGGTGTTTGATGGTGTGGCCTGCTGGGATCAAAGTAGCTCAGGAGGCTTAGGGCTGGACATTTATGTATTTGTTTATTACCTACTGTTGTCACTCATGGTATCTGAGATGGCTGTATCTGAGAGTGCTCAGGTGAAATAATCGTGCTCACAGGTTTCCTCACTGTGTCCTCTGCACTCCAGGCCTCTTTCAGGGGAGGTAACAATACCTGGAGCTGCCTGCCTTCCAGCAGCTCTACTGGGTGCTACTGCATCCCTTGACGTGTGGGTACCCACCAAAGGTTGTATGTGCCCAAGGTGCTCTCTCTAGGTGAGGGAAGAGAGGGTCCTCCACAGCTCATATCTCTGCTGGATTGAATCATGTGCTCAAGGAAACTCCCTTCACTCCCTATCTTTCCCTTTATGGTACTCAGTATCACTTAACTACCTCAGGCATCTAAATCTGACCTCTCCAGGTCCTTCTGGGACTTGTCCTCCCTCCAGTGTAAACCCTGTTCTGCAAGGACTTGGGTGTGGATGTCTGTGAATCAGTTGAGGGAGCTATGGGGAAGTGCACATCCAGACAATGTCATATTTGGGATCAGCTCTTCCTCTCCTCTGCCCAGCTCTCTGTTCCTGTTCATTGTCAGGGACCTCAGAGAGATCCGAGTCTGTGGCATGTTTGTTTCCCCATGTAAATGGAACCCATTTGGCAATTCCTTCAAGTACATATCTATCTTTTGATGTTTCTCCCACGAGTAATAGGATTGCAAGTCACAGCAGCAACTGAAGCCTAGTTAGAAATAGATCTGGCTTCTGACACCTCTCTGTCCAAGACCTGGCACGATGGGCAGCCCATAGCATTGCCCTGACACTAAAAAGTGCCCACTGGTGCTTTGTTGGAGGATGTGTCCTACACAGCCACTGCTGTGGGTGGTAACAAGCTCCTTCAGCAGCTCATGATCATGGAACTTCCTAAGAAAGTGCTCTGGCAGTGCGAGGGAGGTGGGAACAGGCTGGATAGTTTCTACTTCAGCTGTTAGCACAGGCACTGTTTAGGATCAGAAAGAACCACGTGGCTGTGTACAGTATCAATTCATCCCAGACTTCCTGTATCAGATCAGAATTTGATGGAAACAGTGTATTTTTCAGAAGGACACTGACTTCAAACAATTGGTCTAACAGGATTACTCCTTTTCTGATGCTTTTGATTTTCAATCTCTGTAAATCTCCACGCGGCTCATTTCCCTCTCAAAATTATTACTTATTCCATGTGAAGTATTCTATAGTTCTACCAACAAGAACTCCTATTTAACATGGCATGGAAATAATGTAATTTGAGATGTCCAATTTTAATTTGAATTTTTTTTTGGTTTATTTAAAGGATTTCTATTCATGCAGATCTTCAAACACCATCCAGCATTGTCTGCCAGCACAGGCACCGCCATGCTGCTGAGCTCCCTGCAATTCTACAGCCAGGCTGAAGAGCTTGCTCAGTGCCTTGCAGCAGGTCAGAGGAGCTACTTCAAGCTGCATTCTTCTGCTGCCATTGGTGTGATTGTCCATTGCTTCCTGGGTGGGAATGATAAGGTGGTATTTCACATCAGCTTACTCCTTTGCCAGCTCTTCACAGAGAACTTGGCCAAGCTACAGCGATCTATTTGAACTCCACTTGAAGCGTCGAGCGTGTCGAAGAGTGGGTACATGCCACCACTTTTGGCCTCATTTTATGTGGAGAATGATGAGTTTCATTTCAGGAATGTTAATTGAGCCATTTGAGTTCAGGTATGAGCTCTTTGCATAACTACCTTTTGTCGAGGGAGTTCAATTCACGTGACCCTTGACTGCCCCTCCTCCCTTGGGTTGCTTCTCATTTTTTCACTGCAGCCTTGCTCCTGGTTTAGTTTATAATCTAGATTATGGCCGAAGGCAAGACCTACATAAGCATATGGTGCACATTGCATATTGCATTATCTGAACTCATGAGGGTGTGATTAATGGGCTTAGGGTTTTCATTTGGCCTGTCTTACTCTCGTGTCTCTCTCCAGTGAGGTTGCAAAGCCTGGCAAGTGACTGCAGGGTGCACACACCAAGTGGTGGAGGGACACTAATTTCCTTGAAGTGCTGGGCAGCTGCTGGAGGAAAACCTCAGCTGAGAGAGTAGGGAAGGGGAAGGTCCTTGCTTCAAACTTGCCAGCCTGTCTTAGATGGCATTGTTTTGTCAAATCTTGCTGTCTCAAAGCAGCTTGGACTCTGCCTTCTGAGCCACAGTGGCAGAGTGGGTGGTCACATCAAACAATGGTAGTTCCCTTTCAGATGACACTTGTTGGAGCAGGTGCTGCAGGTTTGTAGGAGGGAACTGCTTCCAGTGTACTTGCTGTGGTGAGGTTCAACAGATGTGCAGGTACTGTCAAGAACACATCAGTTGGACCAGGAAATAAAACCCTCCCTGCATTGGCAGCTTCATTAAGCCAGAAGTCCAGTCTGCCTTGCAGATTTGTCATCTGGAATTTGAAGGTTGTAGCTTCTTCATCTGACTTAGTGCCTGAAATGATTTATTAATTGAATAGATGGCTGTCCAGGAAAAAGACAGTAGACGTCTGTCCTGTGCACATAGCTGGTCTGGCAGCTCTCCATGTTGGAGAGGTGTGGGGGCTTTATCATGCTGGTTGGCACAGTGGGAGAAGATGAGTAGATCAAAGCAGCAGGTGCAAAAGGCTCCTGCATCTACACTTACATACAAGTAGCATTTTATTCCAGGCCAGATTTACTCTGCTTCTCTGGACCGAATGTCCCCAGTGCATATTCTGTCCAAGCAGCCACTTGTTTGAGATCCTTCAATTTCTGTTAAAAGACAGGAGGGAATTTGGTACATCCCCAACCTGAGCTTCCCATTTAGTTTTCTCAGGAAGGAATCTAGTTTAGGCCCATGAGAGCCACCTTGTCAATGAAGCCAGCTTGCAATGCCAGGGGTGGCCAGGGGTGTTGCTTCAAAACTGCTCCAGACCACCTGCTCATGTGGACACAGCCTGGAGTGATCTTAGCTGAGGTTTAGGAAGCCTGGGTTTCCTTTTCATCTTTGGCATCAGTGGGTCCAGTGTGGCTGGTGAGAAGCCACTGCACCTCAGACTGCCCCATCTGCTTCAAGTAGGATGGTGTGAGCTCTCTGAGTGAAACCTGTTCCATCACAGCTGAGTATCTCCTAGCTGCTGGAGTTCTCATAAATGCTTTGTGTGTTGTGGTGGGCGATGGGGACCTTGCACCCCATTCATCTTCCACGTTTGTTTTGCTGCTTTTACCACAAACCCCAGACTTCATTCATAAAATAATCTTGAACATGTAGCCCTGAGAATATGACATGCTTCTCAAGGTACTACTTGCTGTCAGCTGTGCTACCTTGATGATATTTCAACAGCAATAGAGAGATTTGTGTTTATTTGCAGTAACTCAGAAGGCAAAACATGAAGCTTCAGTTCTCAGCCAGCTTGCTTAAGGTAGGGAAATTTGCTTTAGAGATGCAGAAATTGTTGTATCTATTTTATCCACCATGCAACGTTCAAACAAACTAAATTAGAAGCTTTGTTTGTGGACTGATAGTCAGGATTGGAAGTTTTTATTTATCTTGGAAAGATCTAATGGTTTGTTTTCAGTAATAACAATTCTGCTAATTTTTGCATTAGGCAGCCAAATGTTGTTGGCTTAGATATCTCTGTCCCTCAGAACTGCTGCTTTTAATGTTTGGATTTGGAACAAACCCAGCAGCCTAAGTTAAAAGCAAAAACTTTTCTCAGCAGGTTGAGACAAAAGAGAAAGCAATTGTTTCCCCAAATGTGTGCACTTACCAGGCCAGGGGTTTTGATTCCATGGTTACAACAACAAACCAGCAAAGCCCCACACACGTGTAGCCAGTTGGTGATTTTACTGTTTGCATCAGATGGCCTTTCTTGAAGGCAGTTCTAATGGATCAAGCAAGCAAGAATGCTTTGCTGTACTTGTGCAACCCAAGTTTATGAAATAGGATTGGAAAAATACGCAGAATAATTGGGCACATCCTGTACTTAGTGAATCACCAAGCTCTAGTGTAATAAACATTGCTGTGTCTGGGAGTTTAGATCCGTACCCTGCTTCTGCCAGGAGGAGTGGGAATTGCATGGGATCGTGGATGATCGGTGACATGGGCTTACCTGTGTCCTACCCCATGCAAAGTTCTTTCTTATTTGTGTATTTCATGTTCTGAGCTAATTTTTGGCTGTGTGACACCTTGCATCTGCTCAGACTCACTTGGTGGATCCTAGGAGGCAAACCCAGGTGCTGCATGTAGCAGGACCTCAGCAGGCACTGCTGTGCTAAGGGAAAAAGATTGCTGGACACTGAAGTGCACATCCTAACCAACATCTCCCTTCAGAGAAACAAGACTTTTGTCTTCAAAAGTTGAGAGCTTGAATATTGTTTGCTAGATGAACTTCTGAAAATGTTTAAGAAATGAGTGACTTTCCAGAAAACAGGCTGTTGTTTAAGGGACATGAGAACCATTAGGAAGCCAGAGACAAACACAACATCCAAATCTGCTCTCAAATACGCACGTGGCTCTTGCAAATTTTGAGAGAGCTGCACATGCACAGGCTTAATGGGATCCTGATGGAAACCATCCAGGGCTGGAGTCTAGCTCCTGGTGAAACTAGGACTGCTGTCTGGCTAGGACTGACGTTCAGGTCTCAGGCAAACTGATGGAGATGTTTTCTTCCCTCAAGGAAATATGTGTTTATTCCTCAGCCAGAAAGACAGGATGGATTGTGTGCAAGGCTTTTGCAGTGTTGATTACTGTTAGCTCTTGGCTTCTTCCATCTTCTTTCCTTCCCCAAATAATGATAGTCCTTTTAAGGAGAAACTGTGCTGGTTTTTTTCCCTGTAGCAGAGGGAGTGAACCAAGTGTAAATTGAAGGCTGTGCTCCTGTTCTTTTCACCCCATGAGGAGACCATCACCCAGGAGATGCAGATGTCTTGCGTTTCTGGTACCACAAAACTGAATGGCAGAATTTAAGTTTTCAGTCAAAGCTACCAGTAGTTTCCTCAAGTGTCTGCAAACATGGATTGATAAATCCCCAGAGGGTCTTTTGGAGTTCTGATGCTTCTAGAGAACAAGAGCCAAGAAAGTAGGAATAGTTTGCAAAAGCCTCCCTAGCCCCAGAGAAGTGCTACTCTTTGGAGTAGCAGGACAGACAGACAGAAATGGTATCACAGAAATTTCTGTGGTAGCAGAATTTCTGAAGGTTAAACTTTTAAAGTGTAGCCTTTTTTTTGTTGCTGAAGATGTAGCCTCTCTTGGGGAAGGAGAAAAATGGATTCAACCAGCAGAAAGTGCCTGCTGGTCTTCTCACCCTCCTGGATAAAAGCCATAAAGGTTCAGGACGTTCCCGGCGAGGGGAAATCAATTTTCTGCGCTCCTCAGTTCAATGCAGATGCAACCGTGGCCATACATTAAGTGGCTCATTCTGTGGCCATCTTTTTAATGATGAAACTATTATGTGCTACATCGCCCATTCAAGCATTTTGTTTTCTAATTCTCTACCCCTGGTTCCCAGAAAGATGAATAATGAGGCTTTTAGCAGAGAGGTGGAAATGTTCCCTCAGACACACCGCCGGGGCTGGATGTGCTGTCGGTTGATGCTGTGGATAATATTAGGGATACAGGAGCATAATTGGCTTGAACTTTTGCTCACCCCTAAAAATGTAATCCAAAGCTTTTTTGTCAAGTTCAGATAAGGTGCCTGCTTCTGTCTGACTCAAATTAAAGCTCTTGTCCTTCTCTGTAACTTCTGGTGGTGTCTCTTTCCTCCTTCTTGGGGCTGCAGGTAGTGATGGCAGTGCATTGCAGATGCAATAGTCGAACCCCAGCCTCCGAAACCCAGCGAGCTCAGGCTGTTTATTACTCCAAGAGCTGCCTTTCCCACATCAAGTAGATTTGCATCAGGCAATTGCATGAATCACATCTTGATCTTCATTACTGCAAAATACAGGAAGGAAAATCCCATTTCTGAGAGTCTTTCTAGTGCACATAGATCCAGATGTAAAGCACCGCACTGTGTGCAACAAACAAGACTCGTATGTATTTTATTAATGTAAGTGTAATGTAATTATTCTCTTGTCCATCTGGCAGGTGGTGTTTTCATTAAGAAGTGAGTAATCTAAGCTATAGGCTCTGTAGAGGGGGATGAGTATGGAGGAGATTCAGGTCATCTGCTGTGGGACCATAAATAGAAGCTAACAAGGGAACCCTTGCTGTCCTTGTCTACTGAAACTGAAAATCTGTTGCTTTTATTTTTCCTTTAGCAGACTGCTCACAAGCTTAGAAGATAGTCTATTAATGAAATCTTTTCACCATCATGCAGTTTAACTCCTCATTTATGGTAGTGGCTGGAGGCACAGTGTGAAAAAAAAATACAAGTGTTATGTAAGAGAACCAAACCCAAGTCCTTATATAAACCACTATGCATGGGAAGATGAGGTTGAAATCATGCTTCCAGAGGTGCCCAGTACATTTTGGGGTGTGAAGAAACATGAATTACTTAAGGGTTTTTATTCCTGTAGAAGGTTCTGATGGAAAAAAGCAAAACAAAGCACAGGGAGAACAACAACAAGCCTGGACTGTCTCCCAAAAGTTTGGAGAAGGGTGGTGTGTGGAGCTTTCTAAAGGAAATGTGGTTGCTCTCCAGCCATCTGTGTGGCATCTTCTGTTTCCAGACAAAGTTTTCTGATGTCCACATGGAAACGGGAGCAATTTCCTCTTTCCATGTCCTAGCAAGACTTTTCTTGGCACAAGTGACAGCGCAAGGCCTAGTCTGAGTTTTGCCCTGGAAAGTTATAAATATCCTGGCCCTGTCCCAGGAACATTCAAGGGAGGATTAGGTTTTATTTTTTATCTAGTAACATTCAGGGAAACCTATCAGGGTGACCGAGCTGGGAGGGTTGTTCATTTAGTAAAGCTTGTAAGTCAAGAAGGAAACTGAGCTTTAAAAAAATTATTTTTATTACTATTACTTTTTATTCTGTCATTCTGAATTGAGGAGGAGATGCTGAAATGATGCTGAACGTCATTTCTTCTTGTGTGATGTAGGCATTGCCAGGCCAAAAGTTAAGAGATTGTTTTTACCCTTTAGTAAAGGCACAATTTGCCTTCACACAGGCTTGTTCTTTCCTAAAGGATCTTGTTTATTTTCCTCCCAGTAAAGCTCAGGTTCAGCTGCTGTTCAGACAGGGTGGAGAGTGCAGGGTGCAGCACCACCACTTCCAAGGAAACACCTCTGAGAGTGCTCATCAGCTTGGCTGCAGATAATAGAAAACTGAAACCCAACCTGAGCAACAGCCCCTTGAAAACAGCTTTAGAGGCTGGGTGCCAAACAGTTTAGTGCTGTCTGGAGCTGCTAGTGTGATCCCTTCTCATTAAGGATGCTGCTGGGCTTCTTTCTTTTGTGGATACTGAGAATACTTGAAAGGAGATATTTAACTACTGCCCAAGTTACTCAGTACAAGGAGCAGTGGGAGTAGGGACAGTAAATAGAGCATCCCAGGCAAATTATGAGCTAGAGCTTTGCCAGACTGTGATAAAGCATGGGTGACCCTTTGCCAGACATGTTCTTTCCTCTCTGTTTAAAGATGTTATTTATGCTCCAGACTTCATGAGATGTTATCTGGGAAGGCTGGCTGTGCAGAGCAGTCTTTACTCTAAGCCTCCTTTGATACACTTTGCTTAGGAAGAGTTCCTATGTTTCTGCAGGAGTCAATGATCTCAATGTTTAACAGTTTTATTGTTTCAAGCAAGAATCCACTTCCCTGAATGCATCAAGCCCCAGTCGTTTGTATGTATGTGTGAAGGTCAGTGGGCTTGTCAGATACCCTATTGTAAATCCTGTCACTAAATCAATTTCTTTTAATTAAAAAAAATGTGCTGCTCTTCAGAAGAAGCACACTCTTTCATCTGGACAAACCCCATTATATCCCAGCACAAATACCATAGCCTTGAGCTCTCTGCTGGTCTCACGTTGGCTGCCTGTCCCAGCTGGTATGTTTGTGGTTTGGAAATCTTGGTGGTCAAAGGGGACTGCATTTTCCCTTCCTCTGAAGGAATGGCTACTCTTGTTACTCTGTCATCATCTAACTTTAGGATGTCAGAAGCAGAAAAAGTTAATAGTGGAGAACCGGTAGCCAGCCCAACAGGTGAGAGATGTTCAGGCCCCCTCCTCCTTGCTCCCCTGCACCAGGAGCACGCAAAAGTCTGACACAGTGGCTAAGAGCAGGACAGGATTTTGCGTTCAGTTAGTAGTTCCCTTGGGGTTATGCTCTTAGATGACTTAATGACTTAGTGTATACCCTGTCTGGAAGATAAGCAGGCATAATTCATTGCAGGCAGGTCATTCATCCCTTGAGATAACCAGCAACAACATGCCATAGGCAGCGGGGAGATAAAGATACCATACATCAGCAGCAGTAGTTCAAGGTTTCAACCTCTCCGCCTCCCTCTATGACCCAGGAGTCATTTGCAGTTGATTATTCAGCTCTTTGCTTTCTTTAGACAGAAAGACACTGGCAGTGGTTGCCTGAAGTGAGTACGTTTTCCGTTCTGCCCATGCCTTTCCATGCAGCCACAGCGTGTCTCTACCTGGAAGTAGGTCTCCTCATGTCACTTAGGGGCATTACAGCTGCATTAAAAGCTGGCTTTGAGAACTTACTGTAAATAGATTCCAGTTTTTCTGGTGTCCTGCAGATCGTGACAGGTGTTCACCTGCTGCTTGGGATGCATGCATGTTGTTAATTTTCAGTTTCAGCCTGAGAGAAGCTTACAGGAGTCCAGTTTGTGTTCTAGCAGTGTATGTAGTCCCCAATGAGGCACTAAGAGAGAATGAGTGCGTGTATAAGAAGCTGGTATATTAGATTTCTTGATTTTCTTGTAAAAATAAAACTGCTTTCCATGTTGGCAGGTATATTTTCAAATAGAATAAATCATACAAATCCATGCTGGTCGTTAGCCAGCAAATACTAGGATTGAGCATACGACTTGACCTCTCTCTAGTGAATATTCCCTCCTCTGAAAATCTGCAGTCATAGAATCGTGGAATGTTAGGGGTTGGAAGGGTCCATCCCCCCCCTGCCAAAGTAGGATCACCTAAGGCAGGTCGCATAGGAACACATCCAGGTGGATTTTGAAACTCTCCAGAGAAAGAGACTCCACAACCTCTTTGGGCAACCTGCCACAGAGCTCCAGCACCCTCACCCTAAAGAAATGTCTCCTCATGTTGAGGTGGAACCTCCTGGGTTCCAGCTTATACCTGTTGTTTATTGTCCTGTTACTGGACAGCACCATCCTGACACCCACCCCTCAGGTATTTATAGACATTGATAAGATCCTCTCTCAGCCTTCTCTTCTCCAGACTAAGCAGCCCCAGCTCTCTCAGTCTTTCTTCATAGCAGAGATGTTCAAGTGCCTTGATATCCTTGTAGCTCTCTGTTGGACTCTTTCCAGTAGATCCCTGTCTCTCTTTTGAACTGAGGAGCCCCAAACTGGATCTAGTCCATAAACAGCAATCTACATCTTGAGATCCCCTGTGTTGCAGAGATAAATGATTGACTCAGCAGCTCCCTCATGATGACTAACTCTCAGTGAAACATTTTCCTCCTGTCTGCACGCACAGCAAAAGAAATGGCAAGTACGAGGTTTTTGCTGGGGACATATGTTGGCCACAGAGTGATTCACAGTCTGTGGTGTTGCTTTATTTGAGGAGGAGGGGAGGGAGAGAAAGAAAAGTCTATTTTTGTTTGTTTGTTTTCTAGTTACTTGAGCTATTCGTTTTCTTTGACTCGGCAGCTCCGAACAGTGTGTACTGTACAACTGTAACCGGCAGTCAGGGCTGGGAAGTCCCAGCGATGGTGATGATAAAAGCAAATATCCTGCATTCTCAGAGGGACTGGGAGGAGGTGGGAGAATTAGTCTCATGTTATGGTTTTGTGTGGTGTCACAACCCCTTGCTGCATCACTGCTATCTGGTGTGTAATCTTGAAACCTGTTTTTTCTCCGGTGAAGCACTAAAACTGAGCAAGAACTCAGAATTTTTATGTTCTTTCGTTTACGAAACTCATTTGCTCAGATGCTGCAAACATTCACCTGGCACAAGAAACCACACTGCAAAGAAAATGGTGGCTGTTGGTGGTGGTGGCTGATGTCCAACTTGGAGAGTGTCTTGTGTCTTGTGAGCAGAGTGGAGAATGATTTTGATTGGCATTCAGTTATTTGATAACTTGAAATAATAGGAAAAGATGCATATAAAATAAATATAAAATAATTATAATATGAATATATTATACGTATAAAATAATATGAAACACCCACCCAGATTTATATGACATACTCTGTACCTCATGGGTGCTTTCCTAGCATGCTCTACAGTCAGAGTTGTGCTCCTCAACTGCACACCTTCCCTTGGTTGTCTCATTCAAATCTGCTGATCCCTTACTACTTCTAAAGGTGTTGAGTTGCATTTGTGTTTTCACATAATGAAATACTCCAGCCTGTAATGGATTGTAAGGGATTTTGTCTGCAAGGGGGAGAACTGCAGACAGTGGTCTGCTTTATGCTCACTGATGCACTTGTCATAGTTTCTGTGCCAGTCTGCTTTGTTGATGCAAGACGTTCACATGTCAGCATATGTTTAATACAAGACTCCTTCCTTGCCTCACTCTAGCCAGAGCTCTTCATTGGAGTTAGTTGGGTGTAAATTTTAAGCAGGATATCCAGGCAAAAGAGTTGATCTCGATGATCACTGGGGAGCAGATTCCAAAGACCTTTTTTCAAAGACACATGGCCCCTCAACAACTGGGAATTGAAAACAGTTTCTTACTGCCTTTCAGACTAAAAGCCCTGCAAAGTGCATTCTTCCCCTTCCTATGTGCTCTTCTGGAAAGTTTCAAGTGATGAGGAGGCTTTGTGGAAAGACAGTGGGGTTCTTGTGAAGGGTGGGCTTCCCACCCAGGTCTTGCATGGGTAGCAGCTTCCATCTGGTTCCTTTCTAGAGGCTACTGTTACAGATTGTTTTAATGCTTTATTCCATGCTTTTGCTTCCAATGTCTATTACAGTGCTGGAAAACCTAAATGTCCTCATTCAGCCTTTAATTATGTGAGAAAAGCCATGTCCATTTTAGAGCCCTTTCTTTTTCCAGACAGGGTGACCTGTGGATATCATTGCCTTGTGAAGGAATAGGACTTCACATTTCCTCTCGCTGACTTTCCCTCTTCTCTGTTCCTTACCATCTTTTTTTTTTCAGTTCAGAATTGTTCTCTGTGATTGTAATTGCACTAAGTACATTCAGTAACGCAGAAGTGACCTATTTTGTGCCCAGTTTAGCTGATTCTGCAGTTGCCTGTAGGGTTTCCTAGCAATGTTCTTCAGCTGCTCCTTGGCTTACAAAAGCCCAGTAAGTTAAGCGTGGCCAGCACAAGATACTGGAGGCAAGGAAAGTTCAAGGTAATAGAGGAGGATGAGCCATGTAGGTGTGAATGGGCTGGACCAAGTGTTTGTAAGGCAAGTTTGGAGGTCTCTGGGAGTAGAACTCATGAAATGTATTTATTTAACTGATGGAGGTCCTTTGTAGAAGTTTGCCAACGTCCAGTGCCGTGACCAGATTTGTGCCCCTGCAGTTCTGATGCCTCTGACATCTGAGGTACGTACTCAACTATAAAGAAATAGATGAGCTGGGACCCATTACCATAAACTCTCTCTGCAGCACTGGCCCTGGTAACAGATTTATCTGTGCCTCATTAAAAAGAAGACAGCCCTGTCAGAGGAGTCAGTGCTCCATTTTGCTGTGTTTGCTACACAACCAGTTAATTTTGCTTAGCTGCAGATGTGCAGAGGGGCAGAGTCGTTTCACTTTCTGCAGAAAGCCTCTGCTCTGGTGCAGCTGCAATTGTAATGTGTTAGCAGGTGAGCTGACCTCAGCCACTGTCCCTGCCTTGCTCCTCTCCTGGATTCTCTGTGCTTGTGAGGATTCAAGGTACAAGTCCTTCAAACTAGAAGTTAGATTCAGGTGTGCATGAGGGTGGTCATTCAATGGCTGCTCCGCTTGTGCTCTTTTATAAAGAAAGCTTTTATAAGGCACTGCCAAGGACTTCCCCACATTTGGCTGCAAGTAGCTGTCTTCCATCTAAGCACTGCTTAGAATATGAAAGTGAGCATGAATGGTTTCTAATGTGATGAATCCAAGTATCATAGAATTGTAGAATGGCTTGAGTTGGAAGGGACCTTGAAGACCATCTAGTTCCAACCCCTTTGCCATGGGCAGGAACATCTCCTACTAGACCAGGTTGCTCAAAGCCTCATCCAGCCTGGTCTTAAACACTTCCCAGAGATGAGACATCCACAACTTCTCTGGGCAGCCTGTTCCATATGTCTACCTTAACGTGGATCTTTACATTTTAGTGCCCTTTGAGTGCAGCTTTTGGAAAGATTATTAACAAGTCGAGTATGGTAAAACAAAATCTGAGGAGAAGGTGAGTTTAGAGCCCTGTTCAGGGACAGATTATTAAAGATTACAGCTCAGGGATTTAGAACATCAGCATATTACACAGTAATATGGCATATCCAACAATTAGTGCTAATCCTATATTGCTGAACTTTATAGTGGAACGGGGTATGTGCAAATGGTTTCCTTCAGATGAAAAGGCATAGAATAAGCATATTCTGTACTCACATATCCTAGTCTGAGAGTGTTACAAGGTTGTGAAAATATCTGAGTTTATAAACTCTGCAGCACGGTGTGAACATCTTGTTTAAAAAAAGGAAAACCCAAACAAAACATGCAGAAAGTTAAGAGCAGATGTGTGGAGGGCCTCTGCTTAGACAAATAGGTAATCATGTAATGAAGTTCATCTTTCTTCAAAGAAGCAGGCAAGCACCTGCTTAAATCCAAATGTGCTTAAGTTGTGTTTACTTCAAGAAATACTTAAGTAAGCTTGAAGTTAATCATGCACACAGAAGACTCTCCTCAACAAAGACTTGTATGCACACAAGGGGAGAAAGATGCTTCAGGACCACAGTATGATTCTAGGTGTAAGCCATGGGTTTGCTTTTAGAAGAACCTGAAGGAGCTAAGTGCACAAATCTAACTGAAATTCAATGAGTTTGGAGCATCTAATTGTTTTGGGTCTCTCTGAAAGCCTCAAACTGCTTTTAAATACTAGCAGCTGAGAGAGATGCTGGCTCTTAGGAACTGATTTCACAGCAAGCACACCAAACCTTGCTGGATGTTTCTCCCCAGATGTTTGGTGTGAGAGCATAACCCTCTGTGTATGGCTTTTCCAGTGCTGCCAAATACTGCAGTCACTTTGAATAGTCAACCAAAAAGCACATCAAAATGCCAATGTGTTTGCAAACTTCAGTATTTAGTAGCTTCTAAAGGTGGAAAATGATACACAAAGAGAAAATGGAAGGTATTTTTATGTTGGACTGATTACCCATTCATGCAGCCAAGAAAATCCCAGAAGCCAGTGTAGGGGAGAGGCCTGGGCAGTAGGAGAAGAGACTCCCTTGAGGTAGTGTTGCTTCTGAAGGACATGTTCCTCAAAGCACAGATTTTGCCCTGCTTGGCTGGTGCGTGCCTCCCAGCTGTAGCAGCAGAGATGTGATGCTGCTGCAAACAGATACAGTGGGACATGGAGATGAATGCCTTTCAAGAGAGAGAGGAAGGTTTGGGGATGACTGATGTTAGCTCTTAGGACATTAGCACAGGAGTTTCGTTGGGGCACTGTGCCTGGAAAGGTCAGCCCTGCTGTTGGAGCTGTGTGGCCTGTGGGGTTCCTGACCATGCTGCTTCTAAATGCTCAAATCAAGAGCTTGTTTTATAATGGGATCTATGGGGTGCCATTTATTTAGTTAGTTATTTAGTTAGTTATTTTAAAATTGAGTGGTGGCACTATGGCCTTCTTAAGCTGGCATGCTTCTCCATTAGCTCTTCCACTTGCACGTAGACATGCACAGTCCAACTTGTGCAGCAGCCTGTCACATGCAACTTGTATTCTTTCTTTGAGGAGCAGCCTATAGACAAAAGCCATTTGCTTCTCCCTTCTGTCGTGTTAGCTGCTACTGAGGGGATTTTCAGAGGTGTGCATGGCTTAGGCACCTGATTTCTGCTGACTTGAGCAGGAATCGAGGCACCTGCTACTGCCTCTGGTGACTGAAATTCTCCCCACAAGTTTTGGCTTGCTGAAAGCTTCATTTTGTTTGGAAAAGGATGAAAAAGTCTTTAAAGAGTGTGTGTGTGTGTGCTCATTGGGGGTGAAGGCCTTGTCTTGTGGAAGCTCTTCATATGCAAGCCAAATAAAATCAAGCCTTAAATGCTAGCAGGGCAAGCAGCAGCTTCCTTACATCTTTCCTTTAGTCTTGAGTACTGGGTTCAGTTTTGGGGCCCTCACTACAAGAACAACATTGAGGTCTTGCAGCAGGTCCAGAGAAGGGCAGCAAAGCTGATGAAGGGTCTGGAGAACAGGGCTGGGGAGGAGCAGCTGAGGGACCTGGGTTTGTTTATTCTGGAGGAGAGGAGGCAGAGGGGAGACCACCTTGTTCTCCACAACTCCCTGAAAGGAGGTTGGAGTGAGGTTGGGGTTGGTCTCCTCAGCCTAGTAACAAGTGATAGGATGAAAGGAAATGGCCTCAAGTTGTGCCAGGGGACGTTTAGGTTGGATATTAGAAGAAACTTCTAAACTGAAAGGATTTTCAAATGCTGGAACAGGCTCCCCAGGGAAGTAAATCCTGTAGAGGTGTAAAAGACAGTGTGGGTGTGGTGCTGAGGGACATGGCTTAGCACCAGACTTGGTAGTTAGATAGTAGTTGGACTTGATGATCTTAAAGTTCTTTACCAGATGGAACAGTTCTGTGACTCTATCTATTTCACTGCAGAGAGTGAGGCAGACAGCCAGCACTTTCTGCTGCCCTGCCTGGTTCCTTCCTTTGTTCAATTCAGTGATGGTGGACCCTGTCTCCAGCAGACTGCCACCCCAGGCTGGCTTCTAGTGTGGGTAGCATTCACTGCAGCCTGGGGAGAAAGAGGCTTGCAGGCAGCAGTTTGCATGTGGGAGCTCTTCCAGCCCAGTAGTGCCAGTGCTCTGTGTGTGATAACTGTTCCTTGGGATCTCTTTATGAGCCTCACACCTTTTCCCAGATTGTCTCCTACGACACCAAAGTGCAATTTCTCAGTGATGTTTTGTTTTGATGATGAGAGTTAACCCTGGTTATTGTATTTCTCGAGAGGGCATGGACTGTTAGTTTGCAGGTGCTGGAGAAATGCCACCACACAGGTAACGGCAGGTTTTGTGTAGTTAGTAGGTTTCAAAAGCTCACACCAAAGTCTGTTTTTAAACTGGGAGCCACTCTGAAGGAAACTGAAAACATCTCACATAGTGCAATCTGCACTTTCTATCTCAGATCTTTTCCTGTCTCTTTCTAGTAGCCAGTCCTTAATATAGAATAAGCACCACAAAAACTTCATTTTCCCTGGGTGCTGCTATGCTTAAATCAGAGCAAGTTAAAACATTTAATAATTAAAAATTGTGCATGCAGGGTAATTGCATTTTTGTTGTGCTGTCTGTGGCTGTGTTTAACACCCAGGCATTTGCCAAAGTCCTCCACATTGTGGGACTTGTTCTGCTCTTGCTCAGCTTGCCCACCTCCTGCTGGCATCAGACAGAGGTCCTGTTAGAGCCAGAGGAGAAACCAGAATTAGAATTAGACCTTTTGGGGTTGGGTTGGGTTTTTTGTTGTTGTTTGTTTTATTTTGTTTTTTAATAGCTGCCTGCTTTCTGAGATGCAAGCTTGGATTTCCCAGTGCTGACAGAGATTGATGGCCATGATCCCAATGGGCACTGTGTGGCTGTTTCTGTGCCCACTGCCTGAGGTGCTGGGATGGGAACAGCAGGTTCTGCCCACTTTGCTCCTGCACAACACCTACAAAGTTAATCTGCTCTTAAGCTTGTTTGCACTCATTTCATGAACAATGTATGCTGTCTGCATTGTTTGGTTTTCAGGCTCTTACTCAAGCAGAAAGGCAACTTTTTGCACTTACCTTATGGCCAAAGTGATGGAAACATTTTTTTCATGTTCCTAGCTGGAGTCAGTAGTGAGCTTAACCATTTAGTACCTGTTGTGAAGTAAGCATGGAGGGAGGGGAAGACTTTAAGATTTATTCTAGGCTAGCCCTGCACTGAAATGGTGCTTCTGCTTTGTTAGGAGGTGCACAAGAACTCCATGCAGCAAGAAATACAGAGGAACTTGCAGGAAATCTTAATCATTTGTGTGGCTGATTTTTGATATGTAGCTAAATATACAACAAATAATACATGTTCTGGCTTTTGAGCCAAGGCTGTAATTCAGCTAAGAGGCTTGGTGTAGTACAAATAAAGGTAAGATAAAAACTGCCTCTCTTCTCCTTTATTCCTGCAAGTTTTCTAACCTTCCTTCCAGGTCTTTGTTGGGCTCTATAACAGCACCAGTGGAAACATATAAGAGGCTAGTGGGCATAACTTCTCATTTTCATGTAATTCTCCCTATTTCTGTGTGTTTTTCCCCAATTCTGTATGCCTTCAGCAGAAAGGAGCTAGCAGCACTACAGCGAGTCCCAGGAAAGGTGCTTCCATTTTCCAGTGGAGGGGGCAGTGCAGTAGCACAGAGTGTGTTACAGGCTTGGAGTAGCCTTTCCTACAGTCAGGAGTATTCAGACTCACATCATGTCATGTGAATTATTATTTTGCAGTGGCAGTCACTGCGAGCATCCCCCTGTTGCACTATGTGTAAGGAGCTGCATATTGGGTTGGGACAGTGGATTATCCGAGGTGGAAGAAACAAAAGCAGCCTGCAGTATTTCCCATAACATGCTGTTTATTTTCACCACTTACCCAGGCTGACTTTTTTTGGCAAGAGCCCAGCACCTACACCTGAGGACTCTTTGCTAAGCTTGGTAGGCCTGACAAAAACAGTAGAGCAACATTGATTTTTTTTTTTTTCCTTCGGTTTTCCACCCCCCCAGAGATTTCTTTCTGTAGGAAAGGGCAACACGAAGGCTCTTCCCCAGGATCACTAATGACAGGGTGCAAAAGCCTCACTGCTGCCTTATTAGTGCAGTGTTAATGAACGTGTTTCATGGAGCCTCCATCAATAGCATTGTCAGCTTTCAGTGTGGAGGAGCAAGGTCACCATCGGGACCTTGACTCATGGAGTGGTGAGGTGAAGCTTGCACCTTCTCCAGGCTGGGCTGGCAGCCATGCTGTGCCAGTGGAGGCTCACCCTGGAAGGAAGGCAGACTGTTTGTCCCACCAGCCCTACCCTAAGGGCTGTGTCAGGGACAGACAGCTTCATCTTGTGGATAAGGCAGGAGACATGGCCTGATCCCGTGGGTGGGGATTAGAGCCTCAGGCTGCCAGAGGAGCACACCAAATGAGTTTGTATCCTGGCTGTGCACCTTGCTGACCAGTGCTACTCTTTTGGGAAGCACTGCCATCCTAGCAGTCCCAGGCTACACTTGTGGGGTGCTGTCTGCCCCTCTCCACTGTCTTCTGCACCCAGCTGATGCTGCTGGACCTGGGGTCTCACCCCAGCCCAACTCCTTAGGCAAACATTGGCATGGCCTTTCCCCAGCGTCTCACAAGAGGGGCAAGTTTTGGCATCCTCCTCCTGCAGCCACAGCAGCCTGAGGGGAGCAGCCCTTTAGGGATTTGGGGTGCCAGCAAGTGCAGAGCCTGAGCCCTGGCTGCTCAGGCAGCCCCTGGCACAGCAGGAGCACTGCTGGGTGCCTGCACTTTGACTCGCCTGCCTGCTTGAGTCCCCTTGGGTCTGGGCTCTAATCCTGGCTTGAAATTTTAAATATTGACAGAGTTAATTCCTGACTGCTTCAGACTGCAGAAACTGGTCTCTGATAAGGCTGTTTAATAAGGATATTTGTGGTAAAGAGCTTTGTTGGCTAGACAGAGCTTTACCTTGCCCAGCTCTGCTCTGACAGGCAAGGAAGAGGAGGTCCCCTTGCAGCGTGCTCCCTTCTTGCAGCGTGCTCCCTTCTTGCAGCGTGCTCCCTTCTTGCAGCCTGGCAGTGTAGAGTAGGAGACACAGGGGACTGATACCTCTTTCTTCCCCCAAAAAAATAGCCATGAAATACCTTCATACAGTTGGCTGCAAGCAACATGAGAAGTCAGAGTAAATGTATGCCAAAAATAAAAGCAGCCTACCTTACTTTTTCCACCTTACATAGCAGTTTCCAACCACATCAAGTGAGAAGTCTAGGTGGGTGTATAGTGTTTATCATCACTGAGTAATGCACATTACATTAGCTGGGATGTTTGTTTTGTTCCTGACTACTGGTTTTAAAATGGTTTTAGTGAGGGCAGGAAAAATGATTCAAGTTTATATTATAGCCTAAGAGATAGGAGGGTGTTCCTGATTTGGGGAGGGTAGCTGGGAATGAAAGTAATACTTTTTTTTTTTTCTTCATTTTTATTCCTTTCACTACAACCACAAGTAGGTTGAAAGGCAGATGGTGGAAGTACAGAATCCATCAATGCAGGCTTGCTTTCTGTAAGAGATGGTGTCAGAGTGGTTTCTGTGCCTGCATTCATCTGCACCAGTTGTGTCCTCCAGTATTTGAAAATTGGTTACACAGGTGGCAGCAAAATTCTATATCCAAAGCAACAAAAACTTGGGAAAAAAGCTCCATACCCAAACCTGTATTTTTCCTCCCTCCTCTAGTATCTTCTGTATGAAATATTGTTAGCCTCTTTGCAGGGAGACTGGGCCCTGGATAAGTTGTGCCCTAAGGCAAGTGCAAAGCAGCGCATGGAGGAGGGCTTGTGGCAGGGCAGAAGGTGGTAGTGCAGCATCTCTGACCTGGGGGTGATAGTGAGGGGGTGGAGATCACTGAGGGAGCAGCAGACCTGGTACATGATGTAGTGATGCTTTCCAAGTGAAGAGGGCAAGGTCTGTCAGCTGTGCTTGGGCAAGGTCTGCACTAAAAGCTCTCAAACCAGCGAGGCAGCCCAAGTCGTGGTGCACTGAAGTGGCCGTGTGTGATCTGCAGATGGTGGTGGTGTAATGCTGGAGCTGAGTGGCCTGCAAGGGGTTGGTGGTGTTAGTTACATGAGGAGGGGTGGACCGAGGAGGTCCATTAAAAAGCAGAGTGAGAGACAAAGTGTGAGTCTACCAGTTTTTTACAGACTGCTAGGCTGAAAAAAGTCTGAAAGTCAGAAATGTACCAAATATAGACCCAGATGATGCATAAGAGCTAGCGGAAGGGGAATGCTGGTGCATCTGGAAGTGCTGGACAAAGAAAACCTTGTGGGGCTCTTAGGCTTTGATGCATTAACTTCAGTCACAGGATGTTCAGGTTTAGCCAGGAGTTGGCAGACAGATGGACCGCAAGGCAGTTCACAGAGTGACTCAGTCTGGGCGAGCGTGAAGAGTCATCCACATGAAGGTAACCTATTACAGCATTTGCACAGAAACTTCTTCTTTTTCCTTTCCTTTTCCTGTGGGCTTTCATGTTTTTGTGGCAATGCTCGGGATTTCGTTCACAGTAGTTTTCCAGTTG